>NC_060144.1:268382591-269114258 GCF_021461385.2 Schistocerca piceifrons | reverse complement strand
CGCAGGTTCGAATCCTGCCTCGGGCATGGATGTGTGTGATGTCCTTAGGTTAGTTAGGTTTAAGTAGTTCTATGTTATAGGGGACTGAAGACCTCAGAAGTTAAGTTCCATAGTGCTCAGAGCCATTTTTTGAATTGCTGTGACATATAGTCCATTGATCGTGACCGGGCCAAATATCTCACGAAATAAGCGTCAAACGAAAAAACTACAACGAACGAAACTTGTATAGGTTGAAGGGGGAAGCCAGATGGCGCTGTGGTTGACCTGCTAGATGGCGCTGCCATACGTCAAACGGATATCAACTGCGTTTTTTTTAAATAGGAACCCCCATATTTTATTACATATTCGTGTAGTAAGTAAAGAGATATGAACGTTGGACCACTTTTTTTCGCTTTGTGATAGATGGTGCTCTAATAGTCACAAACATACGGCTCACAATTTTAGATGAACATTTGGTAACAGGTAGGCTTTTTAAATTAAAATACAGAACGTAGGTACGTGAGAACGCATCCTGTTACAGCGTGATTACCTGTAAATACCACATTAATGCAACAATGATCAAAATGATGTCCGTCAACCTCAATACGTGTAACGACATTCCTCTCAACAGCGAGTAGTTCGCTTTCCGTAATGTTCGCACACGCAGTGACAATGCGCTGACGCATGTTGTCAGGTGTTGTCGGTGGATCACAATAGCAAATATTCTTCAACTTTCCCCACAGAAAGAAATCCGGGGACGTCAGATCCGGTGAACGTGCGGGCCATGGTGCTTCGACGACCAGTCCACCTGTCATGAAATATGCTATTCGATACCGTTTAAAACGTACTCGAGCTAGCCGGCCTAAGTGGCCGCGCGGTTCTGGCGCTGCAGTCTGGAACCGCGAGATCGCTACGGTCGCAGGTTCGAATCCTGCCTCGGGCATGGATGTGTGTGATGTCCTTAGGTTAGTTAGGTTTAACTAGTTCTAAGTTCTAGGGGACTAATGACCTCAGCAGTTGAGTCCCGTAGTGCTCAGAGCCATTTTTTTTTCGTACTCGAGCTATGTGCCGGACATCCATCACGTCACGTTCAAAGTCATCGCCATGCAATTCCTGGTGCACAGAAATATGGTACGGGTGCAATCGATGTTGATGTAGCGTTCTCAACACGACGTTTTTGAGGTTCCCGACTCTCGCGCAATTTGTCTGCTACTGATGTGCGGATTAGCCGCAACAGCAGCTAAAACACCTACTTGGGCATCATCATTTTTTGCGGGTCGTGGTTGACGTTTCACATGTGGCTGAACACTTCCTGTTTCCTTAAATAACGTAACTATCCGGCGAACGCTCCGGGCACTTGGATGATGTCGTCCAGGATACCTAGCAGCATACATAGCACACGCCCGTTGGGCATTTTGATCACAATAGCCATACATCTACACGATGTCAACCTTTTCCGCAATTGGTAAAAGGTCCATTTTAACACGGGTAATGTATCACGAAGCAAATACCGTCCACACTGGCGGAATGTTACGTGATACCACGTACTTATACGTTAGTGACTATTACAGCGCCATCTATCACAAAGCAAAAAATGTGGTCCACCTAAAACATTCATATTTCTTTACGTGCTACACGGAAATGTATTGAAAATGGGGGTTCCTATTTTAAAAAAGAACCGCAGTTGATATCCATTTGACCTATGGCAGCGCTATCTAGCGGGCCAACCATAGCGCCATCTGTTGTCCCCCTTCAAGCTAGACGAGTTTCGTTGTTTGTATTTTTTTCGTTTGATGCTTATTTCGTGAAATATTTGGCCCGGTCGTCATCAATGGACCACCCTGTATATGACAATCTCTGTTACGAAATGATGTAATACTGGTTGTATCAGTTATTAGTTTGTAACAGCATAACGCCCTTTTTTACCATCATTCAATTACATTGGCCACGAACGATGTAGACCTGTTTTTAATTACTTCTTGCACGGATGTTGTCATTATAGGAAAGATCTTAGCGGTATGTGAAGCTGTAATGGCACCACCATTAATCAAAAGAGTTTAATGATCTGAAGATGGCTAGATTACTAGCTGGAACTAGTAATCAATCAAAATAAGGATTTCATGTGCGACCTTGACTTCATGGGTTTTCTCTTCCTAACATAAATAATAAGTTTACAACAGATCACATATCTCCTGGTTGACAATGTCAACAAATTTGACTCCACCATCTTTTCAAATTTTCAGTTTTTCTCTCCCATTGTCCATTTTTTTCACTTTCGTCCCAACGATCCTTGTGCTTTGTATCTTTCCTAACTCCAACAAGGCTACCAGAAACTGTCTCTAGGACGTAAAAATCCCCTTCCGATTCTGCAGAAATTTGAAGCCATTATCCTACATCTGATATTCCAGAGGGGGCCGGTGTGGCCGAGTGGTTCTAGGCACTTCAGTCTGGAACCGCGCGACCGAAGAACTCAGATGTTAAGTTCCATAATGCTCAGAGCCATTTGTACCATTTTTATATATCAGGTTTCTGGACAAGAACAGAATGAGCTGTTCTGCAACTAATAGAAGGAACCTTTCCAGCTCTTGTCTATCGTTTTAGATCTCGAATGATCCAGGTATTGAAATGCTGATTAGAGAATCGATTCTGTTTTGTCTTACTTATACTTTTCAGTGACGTGCAAAACAATACCACAAGACGCAGTAGAAACCGATAAATTAGGTACAATATTCACTCCAATCTTAAATCTCATGTTATGCTGTAAAATCAAAACAACGCAGACGCCTCTTCAACAATGCTGACATCGTATTTCTCTCAGAAGTACATTAAATGTCGAGTTTTCGGGAACATTATTTAAACTTCTGGGTACTAAAGTCTCTATTTTTGGCAAGATACAGACATGTGTAAAGCGACAGATAGTGTATTTTGGGAACAGTGTCATAAATTATTAGAAATTTGTTGCAGGATGTAGACAATATAGATACAAAATATTTTTGGACCATTTAATTTTTTGATACCTTTTTCAGGATTAAAACTAGAAAACATTACTGTGAAATTTCTGTCGTATGCTAATGAAGGAATTGTTACCGTTCTGGAATTTCGTGCTGACCAGTTGAGTGCGTCAAACAAAATAACAATACTGTTAAAAAATTACAACAATCATAGGTGAATAATGTACAAACTGATGTGTTCTTTTTGTTTAACTACGATGTGCGGCTCGTTGTAGGTAAAGGGAATCTGCAGCCAAGTTCTGCGCTACTAGGTCAGAGGCAGCAGTCCAAGCAGAACAGAACGACAATCTGTACTCTATGAATCGGAAGCTTGCGTTCGAAAGAGCGGAGGGTATGAGGAAGAAAAACAGTACTGCATACTAATGATGTGGATTTCATACTTTACTCCACTGCCAGTCTCGCTCAGCGTATTTTCAGATACGATGGCTGTATGGAAAGTAAGGTCCGATCGAGCGCGAAATAGAAGCCACAGTGAAGATCTATTGGCCACTGTCTCTGGCAAGCCCGTCAATCGCGTCACGCCGATCTGTTTTATCTATTTCCATTTTTGTTTTCTCTGTCGCTGTTTTTATGGAAGTTCCTGCCAAAATGCAGAATGTTGTTTTTCGGTGTTCGTAGTTCCCGATTTTTCGCTGGAACTTTTTCACCGAAAAGGGGAAATCGATAAAAGAGTTTGCTAGGAAACTGTAGCCTCGTCCATTTTTTCACTGCCACCTTCTTCAGTTGTTATTGGGATGAATTCTGACCTAAGCTTAAGCCAAGAACAGAAGCTGGGAATTTCAGTTTTGTGTTCTGCACACACGCCAGAAAAATTAAGTTTTGAGTTTTTAAGCTGATTTTCCTTCGGTATTTATTTTACTGCTTAGCAATTCATAACCGTTTTGCTTAAATCTCTAAAATGGCGCTTTCTTCATTTAAGGCACGTAGATCAATTCGTCTATGCACAGAAATCGCCCTCACATTGCAAAAAAATTATCACTAGGAATTAAAGGTCCTTTACTGCATCGTTATTCACCTTTTTCATTAAGCGTTATTCCAACTAAACCTAAGTTTCATACATCCATAGTCCGGAAAATCATATGCCAACATGCTCCTTCTTCCTCTGGTTGCTCTTTCTTTCAGTAGCCCCTTCCTCATAGTTTTCAACAAAGATCAACAAAGATCAACAAATCAACAAAGATATTAATGTCACTGGGCATAGCTCTCAGTCACTCAGCAGGAAATACAGGCTTATCAATCCTTAACGCTACTGCCTTTTAGTGGAGACCTTTTTTTCCTGACGGCAGTCATCTGGCGTAGATGGCGGGAAGTATATTTCCCTTCCGCTTTGAGCAGGCAGCACGTGTTAGTTAGGCGACGCAATACAGTGCTTTGAGTAAAAGTTTCAAATGAAACATGGAAATAAAAGTATTCTGTTCACCAAAGAGTCTACATAGTTCAAAGACATGAAATCTATTCGCAATTGCGAATATGAATCACCTCCAGCTGTATAATGGAATGAAGTCAATGAAAATTCGTGTCAGACAAGGACACGAACCTGGATTTCCCACATTACATGAGCAGTCACCTAACAGCTTTGGTTATCCGAGCACAGCTCTCGGTCAGACCCAAATTTTCATGTCACCGACCATGTGCGGTACCTGCACTCATACATCACATTAATATTATTCCCGTACAGTAGAGACATTTTATTTGCAAGTCGCAAGTCTGGTAACAGCCAATCAGTACGGAATCGGAAGTCCGCAACTCGTGGTCGTGCGGTAGCGTTCTCGCTTCCCGCGCCCGGGTTCCCAGGTTCGATTCCCGGCGGGGTCAGGGATTTTTCTCTGCCTCGTGATGACTGGGTGTTCTGTGATGTCCTTATGTTAGTTAGGTTTAAGTAGTTCTAAGTTCTAGGGGACTGATGACCATAGATGTTACGTCCCATAGTGCTCAGAGCCATGTTAAGCCACGGAATCGGAATGCCAGTGATGTCAAGAAGTACATGCAGCATGTCAATTACAAATAAAATGTCTCCCCTGTATGGAAATAACATTACTGGAATGACAAGGATAGGTCTGAGACATGGACAACGACATGTGGAAGTTTGGGTCTGAGCGTGAGTAATACTCAGGTAGCCTAGGTCGCTAAGATCCCCACTTGCATAAAGTAAGAGATTCAATTTTGAGTCCCAGTCCAGCAAAAATTTTTATCGTCATTCCATTATGCAGCTGGAGGTGGTTCACAGTCACAACTACGAATACATTTCACGTTTTTCATAGTAGTTGCAGCCACCACTATTACTTTGGACATGAACGCTTGCCTGAAGGGATAGGGCATTGTGCTTCTTGACAACAAAGACAATATAATTTCGAAAAGAGTGTTCATGTATGATTAATACATGTGTACAGAATCGTTGCGTGGTGCAAGGATATTATTTAAAAGAAATTTCCCGATGTTGCAGTTGTTAATCGGAGTATGGTTCGTCGATTGATAAACAAATTTCGCGACACGAGAAGTGCTCTTAAGAAGAAACACAGATAACCAAGCACACTACCCAAAGAAGAAACTCTGGGTAATATTGCACATGCTCTGGAAACGTCTCCTAGAAAATCAGTACGATGCCTTTCTCAGTTAATGGGAGTTACTGAAGTTACAGCCGCATAAAAACACTGCAAAGCAAGAACATAAACCAGCTGACCCCACAAAAAGGTTGTGGTGTTTTGAATATATTTTGAATAGGGTGTGAGATGGAGAAATCGACGCTCGCCTAACTTCATTTCTGGGCAATCATTTTTCCACGTAAGTGGATGCTTTAGTTCACAGAATAATCGTTAACTGAATTCTGAGAAGCCTAGCGTAATACGAAGCCCGCCCTGTATGGTCAAAAAATAGCAACGTGATGCGCTATTAGCGATGAGAGAAAGCTAGTCCCCATCTTTTCCAGGAGGCAATTAACACTAAGAGAAATATGGAAAACTTTTTGCGGAAGTTTTTTGGCAAATTAAATGAGAGAGAACGTGCTTTCGTGACCATTCAACAGGACTCTTCGACGACACATACAGTCAACTTCTGATTACAGGGAATTCTAACATATATCACGAGATTTCACTTGACACATATGGCCTCTTAGTTCTCCCCAATTTAAGTCACTGCACTTTTTATCTCTGGGGACGGGGGTATAAGACTAACTTGACATGAAACAAGGTTATGTTACCCTGTCAGAGAATTTCGAAATTTGACTGCGCGTATGTCTAATGGGCAAAGGTATTGGACAATGATTTTGAATACGGTGAAATTAACAGAAAAACTAAATGTACTTTAATCTTGGGAGTTAATGAAAGTGGGAAAATCTTAAATGACTGAAAACAATGAACGGTCGCCAGCAAAGTTAGGCACATTAATTTGGAAATATATATTTAAGAAAATTGAATAGTGGTTATTGGAGTTAGTTTCATTAATATTCCGTTTCAATAGCACACAGGATACAAACTGACACAGTGCACTCTCCACTGAAATGTTACTGCATTTAGTACAGAACTAAATCTGCACATGAGAGGGCTTCTATCTCATCTGACATGAAAAGAAAAACGAATAAATATAATTAATATCATAAATACACTGTTTAAACTTCTCTACATATTTCAGTTTTCCTTAGCAGCAGTAATAGTTCAATTTTCTTTCAGATAAGGTGAGAATATGATGGGGACCCATAAACTAGTATAGTTTCACTAGTCACGCTCTATGATTACTCCAGTTGAAAATACTATTGAAACAAAGCTGATCATTCACTTCACTTGGAGCAATTCATAATTTACTTTTCAAGACAATATAAATCAACACTGAGCTTATTTATCTTCACAAAAGCAACCATTCATGATAGAAATCAAAACCACACTATTTTAATAACGAGCTTAACTAGTTTTCCTTTTATAACCTGTGAAACAGGTATTTTAGACAATAATATTTACAAAATCTTGCCTTGTATTCCTATAAAACTATACTTTGTAATAAACAAAGGATACTGTAGCAAAATCATATCTAAATTCACTTTTGTGGTTTTAACTTTAACTTTTTGTACTTATTTTACATTTGACAAAAAAATCACTTTTAAACACTTGAATGCAAGAATTGTTCATTTGAATCAGGACACACGGTTTTAGTAGCCCTTAGGTGAAGACCCTGTATAGGTTCGTGAAAACAGAATATGGTTCTAGGCACAAATTTGTTTTTGTTATTATTATTAAAACGACGCACAAATTCACTGGTCCATGCCCATATACATTATTGAATTATGAAGTTAGTGAAGTAGTGGTGAAGATTGGTGGCAAGCGATATGGCGGCTAACTGTACTCACAGCTCTTGATGTTCGAATGCTCTATAAATATCTTCTTGGTGTCGGATTTTCACCATATTAGAGCCATTCCTTTTTGCCGAGAATACCAGATAACAGCCAGATCCACATCCGATGGAAATACTTCACAAAGCGGCTTCCAGTTGCCTCTCTTGGCACTGTCGAAGTGTACTGTGCTATTGTTAGCCACGTACTGCGTACCGTTCACACTAAGGAGCCGCTCAGTTCGACCGCCAAAACCACCTTTTACATCGCGTCATGCCACTTCCGTTGCGGAGGGACTTCCCTACATCCTTTATTTATTACAAACACAAGTGCGCTAAGTATGAACCAGCTTTCAATAAACATTTCTTTTTTACGGACATATAAATATTATAATAATTTACCATTTTACCAAATTATTTTGCTTTCTTCATATATGCATTACAAAACTTTAATTTTCCTGTCACAAATAAAGGACTTTAAATAACAAAGAATACACACTCCACAAGTGTAGATACACAGTTAGATAATATAAACCTACTTCTAATCGCTATAAGTGTTACAGGGGGAGCATTAAAAGAGAAAGTGTACAAATAAAATCCACACACATCAGATGATCTTAAAACACGTTCGTTAACAAATTACTGTCCTTTCTCAGAGGGAACTGCAGAGTGTAATAAACAATTTCGTAAGCCGGTGTCATAAATGCTTGACCAACGAAGGGAGACCGTTCCTACCTCATCCTTGCCTCTCAAACGTGAGTAACTCAGTTTTCTTTTTTTCGGTGTTTATGTTACGTATGTTATAAATAACTTACTCGACCAACCGGGCTTTATTCGCTGCGGACCTCCTGTCACCAGCACCGCAGGCACAGCAGCCGGCCTCGCCGGCCGTCCGCACGCCTCGAAAGCGTTAAGGATTGATCACGTTGTATATATGTGAAGTGCTTACATAAATACTGATTTACATATTTCAGGTAACATAGATAATACTTACTAGAGCAAAAAATATGTACAAATCATCATGTCGGGAATAATTACATCTGTCTAGGGCGTTCTGATGTGTGTAAGAGATTAGCGCTTTAATGTTCTCATGGTCCAGTTTGATGTCTAAGTATCAGAGATGGATGCAAGAGGCTTAAAATTTGAAGGAGAATGATATTTTGTGCACGCCATGTTTGGATGAGTGTCGGAAACTACAGTGTCATATATCGTCCTAATTGGTGAGTTATAAACAGAGTGGACACGAGTGTACTGCGCAGTCAGAACGCCACTCGTTTCAGTTGGTTGCGGAGCGTCAGTTGTGTTCTACGAGTGTTGGGGGTAAAATGGAACACTACAGTGAGAAGGTGTATGTGGAGATGCATTTTATATATGCTAGGGCTAACGGCAATGCACGAGAGCCTGCACTCTTGTTCCAAGAAGCCTGCGTACACTGCTCGAAGGCACATCGAGAGTCTAATGTTTAACAAGGTGCATCAAAGGCTCCGAGAAACTGGGAGCTTTCTACACGCTGCGGGAGCGGCTAGTCTTGCATGAATTGCACCTGTGCTTGAAGATGTGACGCTGGAAACAGTCGAATACCGTCCGGCAATTTCAACAAAGAGACTTGCACCCAAATTCCTGTAATGGTAACAATGCTTCTCGGGCAATGAACCCTTATTAACTGTCGTAGTGAGAGGGACTTTGATCCCAGGCTAATGTTCTGTCTGTGGATGCAAGAATAAGCTGTAAGCAGCTCTACGTTTGACAGCAACATTTTATTTACAGATGAAGCAGGGTTCACTCATGATGGTGTGTTTAATTATCACCACTCTCACGTTGTAAGTCACTAGTCTCCAACCCGCATGCTTGTACGAGTTTTTACATCAGCGACATTCCTCACTGAATGTGTGGTTATAGGTCCTAGGTGGCTGTCTTATTCGGCCGTACGTGCTACCAAAGCAACTCGGTGGACGGAATTACTTTTGATATCTGAGGCATCATATTGCACAACTCAGAGCAACGCCAGAGGATATAGTACACGGATGATGAACATCGGTACATTTTTCTACTATGGTGGGACTAGATCTGAAGTCCCAATATGGCCAAATATGGGAAAGCCGTGGACGTCCTGTACCGTTGCCTCCAACATCGCTGGATCTCAACCACAATAATTTCTGCGTTTGCAGACACTAAAAAGGTATATTGTACACCAGTCTGCTTAACAATGTTGGAGAATTGGAGCAGAGACCTACAGTGCTTGTCAAGCATTTCAAAACGATCTAGGCGTGTTTGAAAAAATTCGAAACTCATTTAGCTAGCGGGTGCAGGCCTGCATCGGTGATACAAGGACGACACTTTGAAAACCTCCTTTAACTTCGAGGACAGTCATGTGAGTGTTCATTCAAAACATCTGCACTTCTACCAAAGTATCTCCAATAACTTTTCTTAATGATATACGGTACTGTTAAGTTCGCCCAACTGGGATGATGTCTACAGAGAATCAAGTCAGTGGTGGCAGGTAACCACAAAGCCTCAATCATCTCCAAACAGTTTGTTTGCAGACCTATGTTTACCAAGTCTCTTCTCTGAGTGAAGCACTTTCAGTTGTACCCCCATGAACTATCGACGTTACTAGTGCCTCAGCGATACAAACAACCGTACCGTAGGTGCGACCACAACGGAGTGGCATCTGATAGAAGGATAAAATATGAAAATGCTATAATTCAAGCAAGCGAAAGGAAATACAAACATCTAAAAATGGGATTGACAGGAAGCGCAATATGGCTAAATAGGAATGTGTAGAGGACAAATGAAGCAATCTAGAAACATATTTTACTAGGGAAAATTAAAGACGCCTTTGAAATAAAGAGTCCATACAAACATGTGGTTCCTGAAGAGGGACAGCAGCCTTTTTAATAGTTTTAGCGGCAACCGTCTGGTTGATTGACTGATGTTGCCTTTTAACATCAACCAAAAAGGCATCGCTGTTTTGTAATTTTTCCCGAGGGCATGTAGCTCTACAATATGGTTAAATGATGATGGCGTCCTACTGGGTAAAACATTCCAGAGGTAAAATAGTTCCCCATTCGGATCTCTGGGCGGTGACTACTCAGAAGGGCGTCATCAGGAGAAACAAAAAAAAAAAAAAAAATGTAAAAATGTTCCAGTGTGTGTGAATTCTTAAGGGACCAAAGTGCAGAGGTCATCGGCCCCTAGACTTACACAATACTTAAACTAACTTATGCGAAGAACAACACACACACCCATGTCCGACGGAGGACTCGAACCTCCGGCGGGAGGGGCCGCGCAATCCGTGACGTGACGCCTCAAACCACGTGGCCACAACGCGCAGCCACAAGAAACAAAACCGGCGTTCTACGGGTGGGAGTGTGGAATGTTAGATCCCTCAGTCTGGTGAATAGGTCAGAAAATTTAAAAACGGATACGGGTAGGTTGAAGTTAGATATAATGGGAATTAGTAAAGTTCGGTGACAGGAGAAACACGACGTCCGGTCAGGTGAATACAGGCTCATAAATACAAAATCAAATAGGGGTAATGCAGGAGTATGTTAAATAATGAATAAAAAAGAGGAATGCGAGTAAGCTGCTATGAACAGCATAGTGAACGCATTATTGTAGCCAAGGAAGACACAATGCCAACACTTACTATAGTAATAAAAGTTTATACGCCAACTAGCTCCGCAGATGAAGAGATTGAAGAAAATATTATGAGATAAAATAAATCATTGAGATGGTTAAAGGAGACAAAAATTTAATTGCGATGGGGGACTGAAATTCAATAGTATGGAAAGCAACAGAAGGAAAAATAGTAGCTGAATATGGACCGGGGGTAAAGGAACGAAAGAACCAGTCGCCTAGTAGAATTTACAGGGAGCATAATTTAATCATCGCTAACGCTTGGTTTAGGAATCATGTAAGAAGGTTGTATCCGTGTAAGAGACTTGAAGACATCGAAAGGTTTCAGAATGATTATATAATAATTAGACAGAGATTTCGGAAACAGATTTTAAATTGCAAGACATTTCCAGGGACAAATGTGGACTCTGACCAAAATTTATTGGTTATGAACAGTAGATTAATACTGAAGAAATTGTGAAAAGGTACAAAATTCAGGAGATGGGACTTGGATATGTTGAAAGAAACAGGTGTTGTTGGAAGTTTCAGAGTGTGCATTAGGCAACGTTTGACAAGAAGAGGGGTAAAGAGTACAGTAGAAGACAATTGGGGTAGCTTTAAGAGATGAAACAGTGAAGACAGTAGAGAATCAAACAGATAAAAAGACAAGGAATAGTAGAAATCCTTGAGCAACACAGAAGATACTGAATTTAACTGATAGAAGGATAAAATATGAAAATGCTATAATTCAAGCAAGCGAAAGGAAATACAAACATCTAAAAATGGGATTGACAGGAAGCGCAGTATGGCTAAATAGGAATGTGTAGAGGACAAATGAAACAATCTAGAAACATATTTTACTACGGAAAATTAAAGACGCCTTTGAAATAAAGAGAAGCAGCTGTATCAATAGCAAGAGCTCAGACAGAAAATCCGTCCTAAGCAAAGAAGGGAAACTCAAAACGTAGGAGTATGTAGAGGGTTTATACAAGGGAGATGAACTTGAAGGCAGTGTTATAGAAATGGAAAAGGATGCAGATGAACATGATAGGAGAGACGTGGTACTGCGAGAAGACTTTGACAGAACACGGAAAGACGCCAGTTGAAACAACACCCCGAAAGTAAACAACATCCCAGAATTACTGATACCCTTGGGAGAGCCAGCCATGATGAAACTCTTGAATCTGGTATGCAAGATGTATGAGACAGGCAAAATATGCTCAGGCTTTAAGAAGAATGTCATAATTTGAATTCCAAAGAAAGCAGTTGCTGACAGGTGTAAAACTTACCATACTATCAGTTTAATAAATTATAGTTGCAAAATACTGACACGAATTCTTTGCTGAAGAATGTGAAAAACTGGCAGAAGCCGACCTCGGGGACGTTCACGTTGGATTTCCGTAGAATGTAGGAACACGCGAGGCAATAATGACCCTACGACTTCTCATTGAAAATAGATTAAGGAAAGGCAAACCTTCGTTTACAGCAACTTCAGACCTAGACAAAGTTTCGACGAGGTAAACTACAGGGATCGAAAGGCTACCTACAACATATAGAAGAAGCAGATGGCAGTCGTATGAATTGATGCGCATGAAAGGGAAGTAGTGACTGAGAACGGAATGAGACAGGGTTGTGGCCTATCCCTGATGTTATTCAACTTGTACAATGAGAAAGCAATAAAGAAACCAAAGATTGAGAAATCAATAAAGAAACCAAAGATTGAGAAAACAATAAAGAAACCAATGTAAAATTTGGTCTAAGAATTAAAGACGAAGACGAAGAAATAAAAATTTGAGGTTTGCCTATAACATTGTTGAGCCGTGGGTAGCTCGTGTTCCTGCCATAATCTATTTTACACCCTGTTTTTAACGTACTTCCACCTCACTACGTTAATTTAAATTACTACTGTCACTGAGTGTGTGGAGCTGTCCGATCGCTACAAGCTTCGTGGTTCACCGACCCAGAAAGTAGAAGTTGAGTAGTGGTTTCAATTACCCAAGCCACGTCCATTCATATTGAGTGGTTCGTTTCGGTAGTTCGCTGTTGGGGAGATTTTCCTGTGAGTAACACTGAGTGTTTCTATTGCTCTATTGCTGAAATTTAGCCGCCATGCGGTGCAATTAACTATATTGGTTGACCACAATTCGAGTGCACCAGTGGAATTTTCTGCAATGTGGCCGTTAGTGTTTCGGTTACCTGCCCTGGCCACTAATGTAATTTCAGGCAGTGTCCTTTCCTCACCTGTTGTCGCTGTCCAACATGGTGTGTAATTTTGACAGTTAATACATATTTCACTGTGGATAATCACGTTCGTAACCTTTTGTGCTTGAGTTCTCATGTACTGATTGGTGGCAAGCAACTCGTTGTGTCGGTAGGTCCGTGGCTGTCCGCTGGTTGGGTTCCGATGTATCAAGTGTAGTTGGGCTCACCACCTGTCTCACCTAAGTGAACGAGGGCAGACTGACCTCCCTGGAGGCTTCAGAGTGCCGTTTTCATATTGTCCTTCTCACTGGTGTTTAATTGTCTGTTTATAATCTATCACAGCCACTGATTTAAAAACTGTTGTTTTTTACTGGACTTCACGTATTTTTGAATTTTGGAAAATCAGTTGTGGGCCTTAAGCCGCTTAAAACCTTATTCTTGAAATTACCCTTTAAGCAAAAACATTGCGGCCTTCTGCCTTAAAGATTATGGTAATATATTTTAAAATTTTCAGATTTAAATGTGGTCATCACCCGCTTGTATTGCACCTTACAGATGTTTGTTCTGTCTACTTTTGCCTTGATACTTTCCAGTCTAGAAGTGATACCATATACATTTCAATTATTTTATTTGCTATTTTAACTGCATTTTAATTTTGTTGACTTTTAAGATTTCTTGTTTGGAGGCCCTCAGCCGTGAAATAATTGCCTTTTTGAAACTCTTAGTTCTAAAGCTTCGGCTATGTGCCGTTTTGTGTTTAAAGGTGTTATTAAATTACAATTTTGAGTGAACCTGACCGACACCTTATTTGGCTTTTTCCACAATCCTAATCACCTGTTCTGCCCTGTAGGTTTAGCGGGCGTCTCAATCGCAATTCTGTCAGAGACGGCAAAAGACTTGGAAGAACCATTTAACAGAATACTGTGTCTTGAAAGGGGGATATAAGATGAATATCAACAAAAGCAAAACAAGAATAATGGTGTGTAGTCGAATTAAATCAGGTGATTGGGAGGAAACTAGAATAGGAGACGAGACACATAAAATAGTAGACGAGTTTTACTATTTGGACAGCAAAATAATTGATAATGGTCGTAGTAGACAGCATGTAAAATGTAGACTGGCAATGACAAGAAAAAGTTTTCTGAAGGAGAGAAATCTGTTTACATCAAATAGAGACTTAAGTGTTAGGAAGTTCTTTCTGAAGTTATTTGTTTGGAGTGTAGCCATGTACGGAACGAAACATGGACGATAAACACTTTTGTCAAGAAGGGAATAGAAAATTTTGAAATGTGGTGCTGCAGAAGAATGCTGAAAATCGGATGGGTAGATCACATTAATGAGCAGGTACTAAATAGAACTGGGGAGAAGTAATTTATAGCGCAGTCTGACTAGAAGAAGCGATCGGTTGATGGGACACATTCAGAGACATCGAGGTATCACCAACTCAGTACTGGTGGGAAGCGTGGGAGATAAAAATCGTAGAAGAAATCTAAAAGACGAATACAGTAAGCCGATCCGGAAGGATGTAGGCTGCAGTATTTGTTCGGAGATGAAGAGGCTTGCACAGGATAGACTAGTACGGAGAGGTGCATCAAACCAGTCTCCAAACAGAAGACCACAACAACATCTTTCAACGGTATGTGTTTACGCCGTTAATTACGATACAGCCTAAATATAATGTAAAATATTGCATATCACCATGAATATCGAATATGTGCGACCTGTTGAGAATTTCAAGATAACAAGTCTAAAGCCGGCCAGGATGACCGAGCGGTTCTAGGCGCTACAGTCTGGAACCGCGCGACCACTACGGTCGCAGGTTCGAATCCTGCCTCGGGCATGGATGTGTGTGATGTCTTTAGGTTAGTTAGGTTTAAGTAGTTCTAAGTTCTAGGGGACTGATGACCTTTGAAGTTAAGTCTAAAATTCATGTCAATAAATTGAGTTGAATTGAACTGAATACATTATCCCATGGCAGTCTACGCTGTTAACTACGACACGGTCTGTATCCTGTGAATATTTTTCAGTGTGTTGTGTTCAGACACTAGGATTCAAGCCTGCTGTCTGTTGGTGCTGAGTTTAAATACCAAAAACATTAACGTGCGCTGCAGAGCACCGTGACTTCGGAGCAAGCTGTAGCCTTAGCGACGCACGTCGCCTATTCGCCGTCGGGCTGTGCCATAACTTGGACCAGGGGATCCGGGCGGGATGAACTTGCAACCGCTGCAGTCGCAGTCTGCGACCCTTCTTACAACTGGCCATTATCCCGGTCTCTCCCCCCTTAAACAATTGTTGCCGCAACTTAAGCCCGGCTCGGCTTCCTGTAATGCTCAGCTCTAAACTCGCTTGCCTATTGTAATTACAGAAGTTGTGATTAATGAATCAAGAGAGCGCTAATTGCCCCCGCGGCTGCCGTTCCAATAAAATCCAGGTTACAAGGTAGAGACCAAACTTTGTTCCGCGCATTATCTGGTGCCTCTTATCGTAAGCTCAGGAAAATTTTCGTGTCTGCCAATCTAATTTCTTGTGAGAAGTGTGTGCGACCTCGTGTAGGCCGCCCCACTAGTCAGTTCATTGCTGAAGAGCATTAGTGATAGATGATAAATTCAAGAGGGTCCGCCTTCTTGCAACATCCTTTTTTTTTCCTTTGCTTTATCTAATTCACAACCACGCTGCATTAAAGTTAGTATTTTCTTTTTCTCTTTCTGAAAAGTTATTTCGTGCTAAAAAGTAATGCCCCGAAAGTTTTATGTGAAAACTATTAAGGCTTGTTAATTACGAGAAATTAACGTTCTGCACCTTTGTTCTTCATGCCTATATATTTATTTCTAAACACAGTCACCCTGGCGACGAACACGTTTCGCCGAACGAGAGACCAGTTGTACCCTCACAGTAGAATGTTTGACATTGTTGACGTAGTCACAATCTCACTACTATAATGAGATTTTCACTCTGCAGCGGAGTGTGCGCTGATGTAAAACTTCCTGGCAGATTAAAACTGTATGCCGGACCGAGACTCGAACTCGGGACCTTTGCCTTTCGCGGGCAAGTGCTCTACCAACTGAGCCACCCAAGCACAATTCACGCCCCCTCCTCACAGCTTTACTTCTGCCAGTACCTCGTATCCTACCTTCCAAACTTTACAGAAGCTCTCCTGCGAGCCTTGCAGAACTAGGAGACGAGGTACTGGCAGAAGTAAAGCTGTGAGGACGGGGCGTGAGTCGTGCTTGGATAGCTCAGTTGGAAGAGCACTTGCCCGCGAAAGGCAAAGGTCCCGAGTTCGAGTCTCGGTCCGGCACACAGTTTTAATCTGCCAGGAAATTTCAATCCCACTTCTGTTCGCACAGCTTCGTCACTGTCAAAGTTAAGTCCTCGAAGTTGTTTTTTAAGTTTTTGAAACATGTAAATCAAATGGGGCCAAGTCCGGACTGTACGGAGGCTGAACGATGACAATCGAATTGTTGCAGATCCCGCTGTGTTCGTGTGTGGTCTGGCATTGTCATACTGAAGCTGAGATGGAATTCAATTCGAAGCTCGTGGTTTTGGTGTTACAAACGCTATTACAGCATAGTGTTTCTCACACATCGACATAGCTGCCTTACATACCGCCATGTTACACGCTGCAATTCGTAGCCCTCCAGCAGTAGTGCGTTGTAAACTGCTTCACCGGAACGGGAAAGTCGACCGAGTAATATGCATGGGATGTAAAATTTAGAACACACAAAATGTGCAAAGGCATTACTTTTCAGCACGCCCTAGTCTATACGTACAAATTTTCTGTAGGTTTGGAATAAGATAACATCAAAATTTGCTGTTGTTTCATTTGTATTTTACATTGCTTTTTCATTATTAGTGCGCTGTGGAACTGCTGTATATCCGCAATACTATCTATAAATTTAGTACAGTACCAAACAGTTTTGCGAAACAAAACCTCAAGAATTTTACCGGTGCTCACACGTCAGATTAAACGTAAAGATAATAACATCAAAACAAGCAAATAATAAACAATAGGCCAACTACAGCAATGGTAAGCGCCAGAAATCGGTATTTGCCGTGTTATACGAGAATATAGAGTTTGGAGGTTTTATTCTAAACAAAAATCCAATACAAATGTTGTCCTGTCGTCTTTGTGTTGCAGATGACATGCTGATATCTCTTGTCAGTCACAGGGCGAACAAAAGGAAAAAAAAGTGTTGCACAAATTTGATCTAAATAAGAACAAAATTTCTTGTCAACGTACACCAAATTTGCATGCATGCAATCCAGACAAAAATAAAAGAAAAAGTACCACTGAAGATGCTACAACTGTGCTGCAACATGTTTATGTACTAAGGAAACCAAAAAAGGGCATTCTTGCAAGAAAATAGACCCTCTTTAACTAATTATTGTTGTTGCAAGCGCGAGAACAGAGCGTACAATTAATTAGGATAACTAGTGATAGAAGAGTACCTACTCATTTGTTTCAAAGCATATTTTTTAAACGTTTGTCTTCAAGACTACCAGATTTTCGGATGAAAATTTCTTCTCACTCCCTCGCCCATCCCCAGATTGAGAGCTAACTCATGCTTCTGTGCGATCGCAGTCTTCATTTACCTGACTAATGCGACAGCCAATAACATCCTTACTATATATCAACACACTTTCTTAACGTACATAGGGCTCCGAATCCCATAGTAGCATTAATCGTAAGTACTGGTCGATCTACAGTGAGCTGACTGTCTGTAAACCGACGGAATCGAAATGTTGAGCATGTTGCCCTTCCTTAGGCAACCTCCATCACAGCTGATACACCGAAGACACGTCACGTCCACCTTAGTGGAAAATGCTACCTCCGCCTACTACACTATTTTATTTTGTAAGCTAGTAATTCTTGTTGAGGCAGTAAACAAATCATACAGTTTCCACACTACGTGTATAAATGACTAAAAGTAAAAGTATCGTAACATACTGAAGTTTACTTGTGTTGTTATCGGCTTCAGTGTCTAGTGGAGCTGTCGTGCAGTCCACTGTAATATATCTAGGACTGTTGAATAAGTCGCCTTGGAGTCTGCATTTTTCTATTGAATCGTGATGTTTATTTACGGATCCATGCTATACAGTCTCTTCGTCCACAATATCGCATCTTTATATCAGAAATGGCATTTTGAACAACTTGTTATTACACTACTTTAGTACACGTCTCACAACAAAAATTCATTGGTACCGCCATAAAACTAACCAAATTATGCCGGCCGGCTACGGGACTCGTGTCAGCAGTAATATAGGAGGCTAGAGTCTCTCCCTCCTTCTATTACAGATCTTACTAATAAGTCTCTAACACCATTTACTGTTTGAGAATACATATTATATCTGATTTAGTGACTGCTTTTGCACATTGTTTGTTTAGTTAACGGTTTTTAGGACAGGAGGTTAATAGTAAAACTTTGAACATTTGTCATTATTGAGTTTTCGTATTTCGTGTTAAAATGTGATGTCGATATTGCTTCGATTTGCAACATAAACAGTTTGATTTGTAACATAGGTCATGCCTGATATTGGAATGAATGTGAAATTTAATAGTGAATACTGTAATCTGTCTTGCACTAGATTTTGCGACGAATTTATAAAAATTAATTTTCAGAGTATTTCTTAGAGCGGTCAAAAATATCGATACATAAATAAAATCTATAAATACGGAAAATTTTAAGAGAAATAGCTCGATACATTCGTAAATGACCGCTAAAATAATTTACATGGTTTAAAAACGAAAACAAGTTCAAATATCGTCGGAATTTGGAAGATATCGTATATTTCGTTTCTTTATAAAAAGTTTCCATTAGAGCTTGTTTCATTACACACCGTGTCGTAGGACTAGAATGTAAAGCCTTGCCCGCATCTCGTGGTCGTGCGGTAGCGTTCTCGCTTCCCACGCCCGGGTTCCCGGGTTCGATTCCCGGCGGGGTCAGGGATTTTCTTTGCCTCGTGATGGCTGGGTGTTGTGTGATGTCCTTAGGTTAGTTAGGTTTAAGTAGTTCTAAGTTCTAGGGGACTGATGACCGTAGATGTTAAGTCCCATAGTGCTCAGAGCCATTTTTTTGTAAACCCCAATGCGGACAGTATTTTCTTGCCATCGTTTTTACAGCCATCGAAACGTCCAGAAATCTTAGTAACGCTGTAATTGGCTAGAGTGGACATGATTCCGGACATTTATAGCATCATTTTCCAGCAGTTCCTGCTGGAAACAGGTCGTTTGCCACGTTTTTTCAGGGGGTTCCTCCAAGTTTCATAACAATTATCTCCATGAACTTTGACATTCATCATCGAGTTGTGATCAGTCAATGTTTTCCATGAGAAGTATCTACCTTTATCTTCAATGAATAAACAACTGTTGTTCTAGAGGCCTGGTAATCGAATAAACCTGGATTTCCTTCTAATTATTGTAGTTCTTCTCACAATGTCTCATACAGTTCGTATCGGTCCACGTAGTCATTCCAGGATTGAACAACGTCATGTACAGCTGCAGACGGAACAGATAATTCATTCAAAAATCTTTTGTGTACAAATTTTTGCTATTTGCAGTTCCTTATGGATAGTCCAATCTGATATCCTGCAAATTCATAGCAGTGAATAGAGTATTAGCCCAAAATTTACACTCATAGCAGTGGTCCTGGACCCTTATAATTCTCCTTGTGGTCTCGGATGTCTATTATTAGAGATAACCTGTGAGTAAAACTATGATATTCCTTACAGGATTACTTTACAGTTGACTAAAAGCAGTCACTTCATTCTGCTACTCCACCAAAATCAATTAACATGTTATCAAACAGATACGTATAACCCACACAGCACTATATTATATCGCCAGCTGATTTCAGACTAGTGTTCGTTCTCCAAGCAGCGGGTTTTGCCCTACCTTGCTGTAAAAAGTGTCTATGGGACACAACGGGAATACTTTTTTGTTCATTTGGCTTCAGTTGTTACATGAGGATGCTCACAAGCTGTACTGCTGCATCAAGAAAGTTGCAACGCCTGAAGATTTTAGCTATACGCAGAAACACCGTTCTGGATCAACGATTGAGGTGTTTTATGAAACTGTAGAAGATATTCCTTGCGTCTGCTCTATGTCGAGAACTCTTAAGGTGGAATGGACATACATAATTAGCTGCAGGAAAGACAGTTGCTAGTCCGCCTAATCGCAAGAAATGTAATTCATCCACGGAAGAAGCTGGCTATAAAATTTTCAGCCAGTCGATTTTTGAGATGTGCTTGTCATTCTAGCACTGTGAGGTAGAATCAACAAAAGCGCTTTTCGTCCCGTCCTCGATGTCAGGAATATATTTTTAACTGTTTTGTTTTATTGTTTTTTGTTTGTTTTTGTTGTGTATGTAAACTGTAACTTTCGTGTATGACTGTGTTGCAATATGAATATGAACAATACAAGTGGTGTGCTTACGTAAACGCTATCTGATAAAATGAATCCCCAATTCTAACTGTAACTGTTTAACTGTATTACAATAAACTTTTACCAATAATAATTAGAAAACGTAAGTCTATATGCTAAAGAAACTGTCCCGTAAAATTCTGTACCTTGCAGTGCAGTGAACAGTGCTAAAACATGTGACATCAAACTGTCTAGCAGTTCCAACACACGACATCTACATCTACATGGATACTACGCAAATGAGCACGTAAGTGCCTGGCAGAGGATTCATCGAACCATCTTCACACTAATCCTCTATTATTCCGTTCTCGAAGAACCCGCGAAATAAACGAGCACCTATATCTTTCCGTGAGAGCTCTGATTTCCCTTAGTTTCTTATGATGATAGTTTCTTTCTATGTAGGTCGGCGTCAACAAAATAGTTTCATATTTGGAGCATGAAGTTGGTGATCAAATTTTTTTCGGAAGATCCTGCCGCAACGAGAAACGCCTTTAATTTAATGATGCCCATGCCAAATCCTGTATCATGTCCGTGATCCTCTAGCCCCTATTTCTCGATAACACAAAACATGCTGCCCTTCTTTGATATTTCTCGATGTACTCCGTTAACCTTTTCTGGTAAATATCCCACACCACGCAGCATTAGTCCAAAAGAGAACAATCAAGCGTGATGTAAGCAATCTCCCTAGCAGGTCTGATTCACCTTCTTAGTGTTCTGCTAATAAAACTCAGTCTGTGGTTCATCTTCCCCACAGAATTTTCTGTGTGTTCTTCCCAATCTGAGTTGTTCGTATTTGTAATTCCTAGGTATTCAGTTGAACTTTGTAACCTCCCCACAAAAATTTTAAAAGAAAAAGGACGATACTAATTAGAAGTGCTGATGGACATGGCTCTATGCGTAACCTGCCCACAATGAAATGTACTGACAATGGGAACAAAAATGTGAAATTCGCAATCTGACTCAAATATAAATCCTTCAAAAAATTAAAGTCCATTCAGTGACAAGAAAATTCAATTAAACCGAAATATCGGTCTTTGGCCCTGTGTAAAACAATCAGAATTAAAGTCTTACCTCAGAATAAATGGAGGTCACATATCTGCTCTTGTTGTTGCGCACCGCTTGGAGGAACTGCATTGCAAATAATAATATTCTCTTTTTTTGTGATTTTAGTGGAATTTTTCTTCAAAAGAAGTGGAATGAAATGGGAAGTGCAACGAGATCTTTAGTTCAATAAAAAATTAAATTTTTGAAAAAATGCTTTTGAAATAAAAATTATTATTGGGAGACTTGTTGGAGAATAATTACAATAAATAAAATTTTTCATTATCTAATGATTATATTAATTAACAGTATACCTTATTCCTCATCTTGACCAGTGTTGCCGACCGCCTACATCACACAACCGCACTGGGCTGCTACTACTGACCGACCGCTCTGCATGACGACTACAGACTGAGTACTGCTCTCAACTAGACAGAGCTACAGACTCGCAACGACTAAACTGACAGACTCGCAACGACAGACTACTGACCGACTGAGAACCGCTCGCAACACTCGCGCGCTCAAGCGCAAACTCTCTGGTCACAGATGCTACAATGCCTCGCCATCGCTGCTATGTTACATACGTGTTTCATAACCCTCCACTGGGGGGGCAAAAATTTGGCAGCGATGGTGAGTCATTTGGACTTGCCAAGCGCGGCAAAATTTTTCTTTAATTAACAAAATTCTATAACTTACAGAGTATTTAAATGTTGTGCACACACTAAGTACAAAATATATCAGACAAAGACAAAATGTGAGTACAAAACATAGTAGCAAATCAGAAAAGTATATACAAATTATTTGACAGATAAAGTGCACAGGCACTGAAAAAATTCTTTAGCATATTCAGAACAAATAAACAGACTGGCAAGAATAATTAGATGTAGTACATAAAGTATATGTTGTGCACACGCACTAAGTACAAAATATATCAGACAAAGACAAAATGTGAGTACAAAACATAGTAGCAAATCAGAAAAGTATATACAAATTATTTGACAGATAAAGTGCACAGGCACTGAAAAAATTCTTTAGCATATTCAGAACAAATAAACAGACTGGCAAGAATAATTAGATGTAGTACATAAAGTAAATGTTGTGCACACGCACTAAGTACAAAATATATCAGACAAAGACAAAATGTGGGTACAAAACATAGTAGCAAATCAGAAAAGTATATACAAATTATTTGACAGATAATAAAGTGCACAGGCACTGAAAAAATTCTTTAGCATATTCAGAACAAATGAACAGACTGGCAAAAATATTATATTGACAAGTGACATAAGTGTATTCACATTGGAGTTCAGCGAATCGAAAAATGTATAACCTATGAACTATGTGGCAAGAATCAGGATAGGAAAGGGAAGGATTGCATCATGGTTGTAGCACTTTAGATTGCACACAGCTGTTCTGAAAGTCCATATATTTCCACAGAAGTACAACACCAAGTGACACAATTTGAAGTTCTTTTCCCATCAGAATTTATCAGTGTAGCCAAGACACTGAACTGTCGTAGTAATGTTCCATGTTTTCATTTTGGCAGTACATTACGTACACCAAACAGTGGGACCATAATAACGTCTTCATTGCTCACGGTGGTGGACAGCATGTCGTGTCAACACCACACTCTTACAAGGCACACCAACGTAGAATTAGTGCAAAACCAAAGATAGTGCTCCATGATCACTAGGATAAACAGGGCAAATGGACATTGCAGTAATTCAGGGTAGTTAGCTCATAAGGTGAAGGACATTAAGTCACATAATATTGTCAATTACAGTAGTAGTGTGCGGCATTCATAGCCCAGTTATTGAACATTTCTGTACCATGTATGTAGTATTACAGAAAAATGTTCATTAATTGTTTTACATAGAATCAGTAATCTTCTTTTCCTAGTTACAAAGCATTATTAAATAATCGCATTCTTTTCCAGTTACAGAGTATAATTAAGAATCATTAGCCTTTTCCTAATTACAGTTAATTAATCATTTGTCATTAATTAATCATTTGTCTAATTACAGTTAATTAATCATTTGTATAATTACAGTTAATTAATCATTTGTCGTTAATTAATCATTTGTCTAATTACAGTTAATTAATCATTTGTCGTTAATTAATCATTTGTCTAATTACAGTTAATTAATCATTTGTCGTTAATTAATCATTTGTCTAATTACAGTTAATTAATTGATCATTTGTCATTTCAATATAGTAAGAATTATTAGCCTTAATTAATTACAAAGCATTATTAAACAGTACCATAGTTAATTAATTATGTGTCATTCCAATCTATTAAGAATCATTAGTCTTTTCCTAATTACAAAGCATTATGAAACAGTCACATTCATTTCCAATAACAAAGTATGGCATCGTTAATTAATCATTTGAAATTCCAATATAGTAAGAATTATTAGCCTTCTCCTAATTACAAAGCATTATTAAACAGTCACATTCATTTCAAATTACAAAGTATCAACATTGGAAACAAGAGCTAATCAATGGCATAATTAATCACAATTCGTGGAGTGACATTAATTATTGGCACTCAGTGGCCAGCAAGTATTGAATAGAATCATCATTCAGTATTATTCAGATTATTACGAAGTCATTATTAAAAATCAGTTAATTACAGTCAAATCATTAATAATCACAGGCATTATAAGTGGTATCATTACAATAAACAGTGGCAGTTATTAGCTAGTGACAAAGCATCATTTTGAATATAGTCTCATTAAGAGGTCATTAATCAAGTGACATACTATTCAGAGCTAATCAGCATTACTCAGAACTTTCTCAAACTGGTATCACTACTTGGGACTGGTAATACATTTTTTTGGTAGCAATGCATTGCGTTGGGATCGATAATTAATTGCTGAGGCATAATACTTTTTACTTTTGACGTATTGCTGCAAATGAGGATAGGTAACGTCATTCGTCATGAGTCAGCTGTAGCAAGAGTATGTAACAAGGCAGTACATGTGATCACATTTATAAACGATAGACACAAATGGGTAAAAATAAAAATGCAAGTACTAGAACAGGTATAATAAGTAACAGGTTTAGTAAGTGTCATGAAAAACTTCTCCTGCAAAAAATACAAAAACGGATTATTGACCTGAAAGAAGAAACGCACACTATGCTGAAAAGTAGTGAACTTCGAATTAACAAGTAGTGAAATGTGTATAAAATGTGTTCCATAGCTGTCCTTTCCAAAACTTTCCGTCATCCTACTATGCAATGTAACACCTGCTGTCAAAGCAAACTGCAACAAATACTTAAATAACTACGTAGCATAAATACATAACTTCAACATTATCCTCATCTGTAAAGAAAAAAACTTCATTATCCATATCATCATAACTTCACCATTATCATCACCTGTAAAGAAAAACTTCATTATTCATAACAGCATATTCTTCATCATTATTCATCAGTATTCATTATCATCTGCAAAAAATCACTTTATTACCCATTATACAACTATTCCTTATCTCTAGCATATTTCATCACTAAAACTAAGATGTGTAGTTCAGTCTGACAGCCTGCATCAATCACCTTGTATTCTGAAAGAAAAAATTAGTTAAGACTGCTATTCTGTGATGAGTATAGTATATTCTTGTTAATGCCTGCCAATCCTGATCCATTTACTCTTCCTCATAAAGTTATTGCATCTCCTTTCGTTTATTCCGTAGGTGAAATTCCCATTTCTGTTGAATTTATCTCTTACACGCATCATTTCTTTCTGAAATTGATGAACAAAGATTAATGTCTTGCATTTAAATCCTATACCCACTAAATAATGACTGGTTTATGGTAACATACTTAAGCATACAGCATAACATGACAGAAAACGTAATATGTCAAAGGCATTGACAGTGTTCAGAGGCAAAACTGTACAGATAATATTACAATGCAGCAGCAAAAGGAAAAATGTAAAACAGTCACGATGTTGAGATATCATAGGGCAAAAAATGTCAAAGTCGACTGGTGTGTGTTATATCTTAACTATTTCACAATACATACAAACAAAACTGGAGTACAATCATATACACAAAAAAAGTGGAAAATGTGCACGGTCTGATGTGTAACGACAAGAAAAGCGACCTGCTAACCTTACCTTGCCGGGCACTTGCCAAGAAAAAATACGATAATCATCAATAAGTAGTCACATAAATATAATTGCAGAAATAGTCGTAAATGTGTAAATTCATCTGGAAAAATATGCACGGTCTGATGTGTAACGACAAGAAGAGCGACCTGCTAACCTTACCTTGCCGGGCACTTGCCAAGAAAAAATACGATAATCATCAGTAATTAGTCAGGTGAATTAATTGCATTAGTAAATGGCATCATAGTGTGTTGAATCATACAGTGGTTTCACTCAATAAACGGTTTAATGTTTGAGATATGGTGATTGCCTTTCGATTTTCTGGTTCTCAAAGTTTCGACGTGTACAACATTGGGGTGAGGGATACTGCGAATCCGATATGGACCTGCGTATAGAAGTTCAAATTTACTGCACTTACCTTTTAATTTGCTGGATAAATAGTGTGTACGTACTAGTATCTTCTGTCCAACGTGAAAGTCGCGGCGTGTACAAACCTGTTTTTGCTGTCTTCTCCGGCGCTCTGCGGCACGTTTGATGTTGTTCAGCGCAATGTCAATTATTTCGTGGTGTCGTAGGCGACGACTTTTGGGAAATTCTATTAATTCTTTAATTTTGTTCGGTGGTTCAACGTTTTTCAGTATAACAGTCGGAGATAGCATAGTGGATTCATTTGGAATGGAATTAATTACATCTTGGAATGAGAGTATGTATATATCCCAATCAATATGTCTTTTGTGGCAGTATATTCGGCACAGCTTACCAATTTCTTTCATTAATCTTTCACAGGGGTTCGAAGAAGCGTGGTACTTGGATATATAAATCGGAGAAATGTTTCTAGCTCGTAACATGCGTGTCCATATACTACTACGAAATTGTGATCCATTGTCGGAAATTACTTTCATTACATGCCCTACATGAGATAGAAAATGTTTTACAAATGCTTTCGAAACAGTTTTAGCAGTAGCTTTGCGTAACGGAGTGAAAGTAACAAATTTTGAAGTGAGCTCAACAGCGACAAATATGTATCAAAAACCTCTGTTAGTTCTGGGAACCGGACCAAAAATATCTACTGCGGCCATGTGTCTTAATTTAACAGGTATAATGGGATATAAAGGAGGAATATGTGAAATGGTGTCTGATTTAGCTTTCTGGCAAATTTTACAAGACGCTAAAACTCGTCGTATACGTTTTTCCATGTTAGTAAAATAACAGTTCTGTCTCAGTATAAGAAAACATTTTCGTGTTCCGTAATGTGCGTAACTTAAATGAGTGTACCAAATTAGTTTGTTAACCAGTTCGTCAGGAATGCATAATAACCAAATGTTGCTGTCAGGATGAGAGCGGCGAAACAGAATGTCATTGCGTACAGTGTAGTGGTTTCTAATTGTAACATTATTCTTATCTTGCCAAAGCTGTTTAATTTCTTTCCACACATTGTCTTTGTTTTGTTCTTGTGCTATGTCCTGCAATGACGATGAAATAAAATTTTCAAATGCAACTTGCTGAATGTACATGACACTGAAATTTGTTTTACAGAAGTTGGTTGCTACGTCTTGCTGATTGTTGCCGAGAGAACGCGATAGTGCGTCTGCTATAACATCCTGCGTGCCGGGAATGTGAACTATTGTAAAATTAAATTCCTGTAAATACAGTTTCCATCTACTTAATCTATCGTGTGTGAATTTAGCCGAAAGTAAAAATTGTATCGCTCTGTGATCCGTGTAAACGGTGGTATGTCTGCCATAAAGAAAGTGCCGAAATCTCGTAAAAGCCCATACAACACATAATGTTTCAAGTTCTGTAACGGAGTAATTTCGCTCGGCAGGTGACAGAATGCGGCTTGCAAATGCGATGTTTTTGATTACTATTGAACCATCTTCTTCAATTTCCTGGAAAATATGTACGCCTAAGGCGGTGTTGGAACTGTCAGTGGCAATGGAAAAATTTCTGGTAAGATCTGGGTGCGATAAAAGTGGTGCATTCAACAAAGCATGTTTCAAATAACATTCTCGTGAACAAAATTCTGCGTGTCAAAAGTAATGTTTGCGTTACTGTAATATGCAATCTGTGCTGTATCTGGTTAAAATTTATCGTACGTGTTATTATTTACGAGAGAATGTTGTGGCATATCCACTATATGAATTGTTCTGTTATTTCTTACTGACGTATTACGCTATCGATGACACCTATTGTTTGGATCATTCATGATTATTCGTTGTTGATGATGTTCTTGCTGCTGATAAGATCGACTGTTATTAAATGTACGCTGAAAATTGTGCTCGTTATTTTTACGTCTGTCATGATAGTCATTCCTATACGGTGCATTACGATAGGAATTGAAATACTGTCTTCTTTGTACGTAGTTGTTTCCTTGCTGACGTACGTTACTATTTGTTGGACCAGGGGCTATACGTCCACGCGGCGAAACATTAAAGCCTGGTTGACCTTGTGTATTCCATTGTTGGTTAGGTATGTTAACCGGCTGGTTTTGATGATGTTGTTGTGAAACACCTCTATTGTTACTAAAGTGTTGTTCCTGTTGCTGAAAATTTTGACGGTATTGATAATTCGAATTTTGCCTGTTATTAAAGTTTTGGTAATTGTCGTTCCTAAAACGTCTGTTATCTTTCCGATTGGAATTACGTCCCTGATCATAATTGTAGTACTGTTGTTGACCTTGGTTGTTACCCAAAAAGTTTTTGTTTACAAAAGAATAATCAGATTGCTGTACTTCCAAGAGCTGTAAAAGATCTCTGAATGCTGAAATGTTTTCTTTTTGCTGGCCCGTTAGAAGTGACACTCGTAATGACCGTGGTAATTTAGAGATGCATAGTTGTATAAGTGCGGATTCACTGTACGGTTCACTTAGGTACTGGTTTTGTTGTACCATATGCTCAAAAAATTGCGTTACACTGGGAAAATTTGAGTTTTCATAGTTTGGCAAACTAATTAGTTGGTCTTTAATTCCGCGCTGTGTCGTCTTCGACCAGTACGCTGACAGAAAAGCATTCTGAAATTCCTCTACCGAGTAACACTGTCTCGCGATCGGTCTCATACGAGTTGCCGGTTCGCCTTCCAAAAAACTGCAAATAAATTCAAGTTTATGTGTTACAGGCCAAGTCGGTGGAAGAGCAAAACTAAACTGTTGAATCCAATCCAGTGGGTGAATCTGCGTTCTATCGTTTTTGAAAACCTTAAACTTTCTCACTGACAGAAAATGTTTGTAGTCGAAGTTATCATCTCTGCATGATGGAACAGGTTCAGGATCGTAAGAGTATCTATTGAACTGTGGTTGTTCGGAATCTAAGTCCCGTACTCTCTGCAGATTACCCAAATTATACGCGCTGCGTGAGTCTGACACATGTTCATAAAGTGGCGTCTGTTGTGTATTATTAACAGAAGTGTTTTTCATTTCTGTTACTTCTTGTTGTAAATTTGATAACTTCCTACGTAACGTGTTGTTAGATGAATCGATCTCATTAATTGTCTGCTGTAAATTTTGAAATTCAGGCGTTTGGATAAATGAAACCGGTGCAGTATCGTCTGATTTATTGTCATTAGTATTTTCGATAGCATCAATACGACTGGCCAATTCATCACATTTTTCAGTCAGTATTTTAACCTGATCATCGGTTTTAGAATCAGACGCATTAATCTGTTTTTGCAACTTGCGTGTAGTTTCGCTCAGTTTTTTAACATCACCTTTGATAACATCACAATCCTGTGTTAGATCTAATTGTTCGAATCTATCTGTCACTGTTTGAATATTTACTGTGTGTGTATCTGTTTTTGATTTAAGGTCAGAAATTTCATCCCGTAATTCCGCGTTCAATTGTTCTATGGTATTAATTTTGTCGGACACTGTAGTAATATTATTGTCTACATACGTCTTCGCTTTCGCGAATATTTTACGTTTGTCCTCTTGTCTTTGTGCAGTGATTGTTTCCATGACTTGTCGTTTTACTTTGTTTTGATCCTGAATAAATCTGCGGAAACGCGTATCACTGTTCTGTATGTGCTGATTAAAGCGCTCGTTAATCTGAGTGTTCTGCTGTTCGAATTTCGTGTCTATCTTTGCGTCCATAGTGCGCGAAAGTTCTACCGTCATTGCTCTAAACTCGTCCCGTAATTGTGCAGCTTTTTCAGAGCACTGTTTGGCGACTCCGCTAATTTCGTCTCTGAGTGTATTTGTTGCGGCTGTTTGCATTTCCCTTAATTCTTGCGCAACCGACTTTATTTCTTCGCTATTTTTTTGTGAACAAGCCTCAATTTCCACGCGCAACTGTTCCTTAGTGTCATGGCACTGCGCGGCAACGTCTCTAATTTGTTCACTAAGCTGTCTGTTATCTTCCCTAAGTTGTTTGAAATTTTCGTTATTATTGTCAAGTTTTTCATTTAACTGTTTATTCTGCTCACTAAGGTTGTCTTGTTTTTCGTTCTGTTCGTTCTTAAACTGTAGCATTATTGCTATAAATTGATCCAAAGTAACATTACCTACTCCATTATCTGTGCTGTTTGATTGTGTACCTGGAATTGTCGCGCTTTGTGTGACCATTTGGTCATTCTGCAATTTACAAAAAGGATTATCAGTCGGACCTACACTGTCACTCACTATTTCGGAATTAAATAAATCCGTCGTACTTTGTGTATCCTGTTCATTTTCATTAGACAAATTTGTCTGTACATTACTTGGATTTTCTAAATCGGGTGTGTTAAGCTCGGCAGCGCTCATTACTATAGAGCGTCCCGCGTCATCAATTGTCGTCAAATTAACAGACGAGACAATTGAGTTCGTTTGTTCATCATTAAGACAAAAGTCATCATTAGTGGTTGGAATGCACTGATTGTTAGTGAACGCAGGATTGTCACCATTACGTTGCGTATCACAATTACTATCGGTCACGTTGTTTAAGTCGGTAATTTCATTCACAATACTTCGCGATACACTATTCACAGTCTTTCGCGGCATTTTTACAATAGTCAAAATTTTTCACAAAACAAATCAACACAATGCAAAAGCAACACACAAATACAACAAAGCAACAAATTGCCGTTGACCTGTAGAGAGAAAGTCACAAGATTAATAAAAGCGTAGCGCCAAATCCTAATTATACTTAAGCAAATAAGAGCAGATATCTGACTGTTGCTCAAAAGACTCTCAACGAAATACGATCCTGGACTGGGTGTCGCCAAGTGTAACCTCCCCACAAAAATTTTAAAAGAAAAAGGACGATACTAATTAGAAGTGCTGATGGACATGGCTCTATGCGTAACCTGCCCACAATGAAATGTACTGACAATGGGAACAAAAATGTGAAATTCGCAATCTGACTCAAATATAAATCCTTCAAAAAATTAAAGTCCATTCAGTGACAAGAAAATTCAATTAAACCGAAATATCGGTCTTTGGCCCTGTGTAAAACAATCAGAATTAAAGTCTTACCTCAGAATAAATGGAGGTCACATATCTGCTCTTGTTGTTGCGCACCGCTTGGAGGAACTGCATTGCAAATAATAATATTCTCTTTTTTTGTGATTTTAGTGGAATTTTTCTTCAAAAGAAGTGGAATGAAATGGGAAGTGCAACGAGATCTTTAGTTCAATAAAAAATTAAATTTTTGAAAAAATGCTTTTGAAATAAAAATTATTATTGGGAGACTTGTTGGAGAATAATTACAATAAATAAAATTTTTCATTATCTAATGATTATATTAATTAACAGTATACCTTATTCCTCATCTTGACCAGTGTTGCCGACCGCCTACATCACACAACCGCACTGGGCTGCTACTACTGACCGACCGCTCTGCATGACGACTACAGACTGAGTACTGCTCTCAACTAGACAGAGCTACAGACTCGCAACGACTAAACTGACAGACTCGCAACGACAGACTACTGACCGACTGAGAACCGCTCGCAACACTCGCGCGCTCAAGCGCAAACTCTCTGGTCACAGATGCTACAATGCCTCGCCATCGCTGCTATGTTACATACGTGTTTCAACTTACAGCCTTTAGATTTGATTGTTTTATGGTGTAACCAAAGTTTGAGGGATTCCTTTTAGCACTCATGTGGATGACTTCAAACTTTTCGTTATTTAGGGTCAACTGCCTATTTTCTCACCATACAGATACTTTTTCTAAATCTTTTTCAATCTTCTGATTACCTAAGTAGACGATGAACGACAGCATCATCTGCAACCAACATAAGACGGCTGCACAGATACACATGAGAAATAGCAGAGGGCCTTTAACACTACCCTGGGGAACGCCAGGCAACTAACACAGTAGAAATTCTGCATAAAATTATATACTTAACGTTGAAAGCATAACTGTCCAAAACGCTCCATTTAAAATGTCCTGTAAATTTACGTACGCAAAATAAGTAAAGTTATATACATTGGACGAAACGACCCAAAGTGTAACACTGCACTGTAAGACTAAGAATGTCTGCATAAGAAACGAAATCTGAACTAAACGTTACCTGGACTGCCGCTGATAGTAATTTTGAAACTCAGTGCTTGACTTAAATGATCTTACTGTGTTCTAACACTGATGTTAATCAGTCCCTAATAAATTTTCATGACTTACCTTGTGGCAACGGAAACTCGGTACTGGTGGAAAGTGGTGAGTGTTAAAATGCAACGCAGCAGCAAACCAACTAAGGAAAAAGAGAAAAATCTTTCCTAACTACAATAGAAGTAAAAGCAACTACAAGGAACAGACCATGCTGCATGTTTTGGACAATGGTGTTCAGCTAAGTGCAATGCGGCAACACACAGTTACAAAACAAATTTTCGTGTGCAGATGATGGAAGTAATTAAACTTACTGAATGATGTAGAAGTCACTGGCATTCAGAAACTGAATTGTCAAACTCCGATTCTTTAAAAATTACAACAACCTTTACAAAATACAATCTTTGTAAAAAAAAAAGTTATAATACCTCACAGAAATGGTAAAGAAATTTTGAACCTGTAACTCCAATCCAGCCTATGTGAGCAAATAACTTTGTTTAGTCATGTCTCGATAATCAGAGTAACTGATCCGAATCAATAGAGAAAAAAATTGTCCTAAATATTTGCCTTTGTAAAATTCATCATTAATCACGCACATAGAAGCAATATAACGACAACATTATCCGAATATCTTTACAGATCTCGAACCAGTCTTTACAAAACCACATTTCCAAAAAGCTGCGTACTCTGCTTTTGCATCTCTATATTCTGCTGGCTATTTCCAGGCCGCTCAGCAGCGTTACCAGTACACGATTCTCTCACTTAGTTCTACCTGAATGCAATACTGGCAACCACAATGCTACTGACATCCAAAGGTCAAATTGACTATACTCTGAAACTCTGTGGCGTAACACATGAATTACTGAAGACTTCCGTTTGGAGACAAGTCCAGCTTACAGGTAATAAGTAAGACGTACCGAATACCACGAGAGCTCACATCAGTTTCATTGAATACCAAAAATAAGCTAGAAACCATAGAAGCTCTCCACAGAGCCAGCGGCGACGGACAGGTTGGAGGGATGCTCGTGAGGCAGTGCTTGTTATAATATGACATCCACTTTCTGATGTATTAAGACAGATAAAATCGTAGGCCGAAAAACGAACTACCTGTCATTTAGTTTCAAAGATGGGACTCTCTCCATGTATCTGTTAGTCTACAGTGGAATGACACACAGTACTCCGGCTGTCCGCTTACTATTGGGCTATAAAACGAGAAATAAGGGAATATTTCTCTACAGAATTTCAGACTTCACGACATGGACCACAGTTTCAAACATCAGCAGCTTCAGTTTATATTCTGGGCCGTCGGCACCGTACCTTAGCTCCTGCTGGAAATTGGCTAATGAATGCCACTCTTCTCCAAAGCAGATAACTCGTCGGCGGCCGGAGGCGCGTTCTGACGCCAGAAAAGTCGTTCCAGAGGGCGCATCTAAATTCCGAACGGGTCTTCTGGCACAATAAATAGAGAGAAGGGGGGAAAAATTAAAAAGCAGTAAGCGTCCACAGATAATTTTTATCGAGTTAGCTCTGGCCGGCCGGGCTCACAGTGAGGTCAGCGCGGCGGGATCACAATGGGAGCGCCGGCAGTGGCGGCGGCGGCAGCGCTAATGGGATTAGGCCCGTCGCTCGTCCAGTCCGGCCGCGCGTGCGCCACAATGCACTTGTTAGGGGACCGGGGGCGGGGGCGGGGGGCAGGCCGGGGGCAGACAGGTCGCGAGCGAAAAACGCCACGTTCCGGCCTTCCAGCGTCCGGTCATCCTCATCACCCTCCCTCCCGATACCCACATTTCGATCATGGTTTGCACGCCGGCAGTACGTCAGACTGACAACGGAACCGAATGCACTAGTCCAGTTTTTTCATGCTTGTAGGATTTTAGGGTCAGTGCCCGCACATAAATTTCTTAACGTAGTACGACGCAGTTCTAAAACCAAAACAAAAAAATCACTAAACAATTTCCCTTAAAAATTAATTTCCGACCGCCGTTAATTACAATACATTTCAAGCTACTATACGTACACTACATGATCAAAATTATCTGGACTCCACCATATACTGTGAACTTCTTTACTAGATATCACAAGAGATGAATCCGCCAATGTAAAAGTCGGGGAGTATTCTGAGTATTGTGTTGTCAGTACCGAAGCAACAGCAGCAAAAAGAGTCGGTGAGGAGAGTTCAGCGACGTCGGGTATGGACTAGTCATTGCAGCAGCAAATCTATAGGGATGTTTCAACCCTAGCAAAGCTGTACCAGTCGACAGTTGGCGACTTGTGAAGTGGAAACGCGAAGGAACAACGACAGATAAACCGACACCAGGGTCGTTATAAGAACAGCATGAAATCAGAGGTGAACCAGAGTGCTCAAGCAGTCCAGCTAGCACAATGATATCGCGTAGGCTGTTAAAAAGAAATCAAGCAGCTTCTCAGTTCTCTTGTCTGCCCTCGATATTATCAAGTTCTTCGTTGTTAACTTCTGTTTGAGTGTTTTCCTGGCGGCTGTTTCAATGTGGCTGTACTTATCATGTTTATACTCTGTATTTCTTTTTCATTAATTTACTTATCATTATGCTGTGTTTGTTTTATTACGCTCTATATTTCATTGTATATGAAGATAGTAACTGTTCTCGAAAGAACACATGGTTCAAATGACTCTGAGCACTATGGGACTTAACTTCTGAGGTCATCAGTCCCCTAGAACCTAGAACTACTTAAACCTAACTAACCTAAGGACATCATGCACATCCATGCCCGAGGCATGATTCAAACCTGCGACCGTAGCGGTCGCGCGGTTCCAGGCTGTAGAGCTAGAACCGCTCGGCCACACCGGCCGGTTCGAAAGAACAGATACCATTGATGGCCTTGCAGCTTCTCTAGAGTAAATGATAATGAATGAATGAATGAAAAAGAAATATAGAGCGTAATTAATTGAAACCCTCAGCTGCCGACAGGTGTTGTTGATACACCTCGATTGGGACAGCTGAAATGTGTGCCCCGACTGGGACTCGAACCCGGAACTCCTGCTTACATGGAAGACGCTCTATCCATCTGAGCCACTTTTTTATTTTTATTTATTTTTTATTTATGTTGTTCGTTTCCACTATTCTTTGCGTGAGGTATCTCGGCTTATTGACGGCACTCAACGCTCGTCTTCTCGAGGGTTGCCTATTATGGTACACCCCAAGCATATAGCTTGGTCTCGTTTCTTTTTTCCTGTTTGTATGTTATCTCCTATGTCAGCAGCTGTCTTCTCTTAGCACTGAGTGCCCAATTGCCGGACGCTAACCGCTGGTTGTGATGTGGAATATATGGACGTCAAAAATAAATAAATAAAAAAAATAAATAACACACTGCCATCAACGTTATTAACAGTCGGACCCAGTGCATACATTTACTTCGTCGTTCCTTGTTCGTTTTTTCCCCATCGTCTTTGTCGTTCATAGTGTCGTTATTCTCAATGCTGGTATATAGTTCGCGAACTTTTGTCTGTATTTTTCATCCTTCGTCAGCAGTTGTGCTTGTGTGGCTAGATATACTCTGTAGCCCCGGCAAAATGGCGCATCTTCGGCTTGAATTAGGTAATGCAGAGTATGTCCTGTCAGCCTTGTCCATATATTTTTCTTCGAGATGGGATAGTAAGTGCCATCAGGTTGCAACACCGATGTGATGGAGATTGTCTGCCTAACTGTCCGGCAGATAGAGGCAAGGTTCATTCTGCACCATTCCCAGACCAATTTATTTTCTCCGCAGACACATCTGTGATGCAAGTTGTCTATGATGGCACACTTCCCACATCTGCCAGTTGCCGACAATCGTATTCTGTGTAATTCTTCTTTCGTAGGTATGGTTTCATTAACTACTTTATACAAGGTTGATCTGATATTTGTTCCGAGCACTTTGTTGTGGATGTTCTTCCAGATCTGAGCCCAATCCCGTAGGGGATATTTCGTTTCCATGCGGTTTACTCTTCCACCAGTATTCATTATACGGTATAGTTGGGCGGTTGTAAGGTCCTGTAGTGGTGCGCTCAGTTTCGCTCGGAGGTAACTAACTTCGAGCAGAAACATCCTGATGTGGTTGGCTTTGTAGTGGGTTTCCCCTAGGTTTATCGGTATTGCCATATTAATAGGTGTATACGTCCGTAGGGCCATATGGAGCACGCTGTCTGGGTAGTCGCGACACAGCTGAATAGTTCTCCGTATAAGAAGAGCCTTGCATTTAATTTCAACATCTATTAGCCCTAGGCCCCCTTCCTCTGGTGGGAGAGTAATAACATTAATTCCCACTTTGAATATTTCGCCCCTCCAAATATACCAACCAATTGCCGCCATTATTTGCTTGAAAATGCTGTTGACCACAGGGATTGTCTGTCCTACATACCATATTTTCGAAAGTATCATTTTTTTGATAAACTGTACCCTTTGTATGAGGTCCTGTTCCCTGCCTTTATTTTGCTGGAGACAACCTCTCGGCATAGCCAGAAGCTACTGCCAGTTGTCCGTAGTGGTTTTCAGAGGGCAGCGACTCATTCGTATTCCCAACAGCTTGATACTCTCGTGTACTCCATATGGGCAGTTGTCGTCGATTCTAAAACATCTGCCGATCGGCATTAGTTTAGTCTTTCTATAGTTGAGCTTTGAGCATGAGGCTCGTTCATACTCCCGTACACTATTAGTGACTTCTTGTAGGTCTCGCTCCGAACGTACGATGACACTTACGTCATCCGCGTATGCCACACATTTTACAGTCGTCGAATACAAGGTTAAGCCCTCAAGTGTACGGTTCAGCAAACGGACAAGTGGCTCAATGGCAACGACAAAAAGAGGCATTGACATGGGGCACCCTTGTCGTACAGATCGCTCAACAGTTATGTGCCGGGAGAGTTGCCCATTGATGACGATCCTAGAGCAAGCAGAGGTGTACATATTTTTGACGATCGTAATAAAACCGTCACAAAAATCTAAATGGTTCATAACTTGAAAAAGGTAGCTGTGCGAGATCCTGTCAAAGGCTTTGCATTGATCTAGAGCTAAAATTGCTGCCTCCGGTTGGGTAATAGCACTAAAGGAGATGATCTCCCTATAATCGGCGAGACTTTTGAAGATCGTTCGACCAGGGACGGCTGCTGTCTGGCTGTCAGGTATGATTTTCGGTAAAACATGTTTAATTCTCGCTGCTAGAACGCGGGCCACAATTTTATAATCGGAGTTGAGGAGGGAAATTGGACGAAATTTATTGACATCATCTGGTGGGTATTCCTTGGGGACGAGTGCAATTAGACTATCACTGAATCCTGCTGGTAGTTGCCGACCTGCTTTAATTTCATTACATATGTTCAGAAAGCAATGTTCGAGTAAGTACCAGAATTGTTTGTAGAATTCAATGGGTAGTCCATCTTCCGCGGGTGATTTATTACCCTGGGCCCTCCTCAAAGCCTCCCGAAGTTCTTCCTCAGTGACATCACTCAGTAATAGTTGTCTGTCCGTCTCGTCGAGGGTCGCTGTAAGGTACTTTTTCATGGCCGTAATTGCCTCGTCATTCGTGGGCTCGGACATGTACAGCCGTCGGTAATGGTTATATATCCCTTTATCTCATTCTGGGTTGTAGCGACACTGCCATCTTCTGTTTTTAATCTGTGAATCAATTTCTGTCTTGCTCGGCGTTTCTCTTTCGCAAGATGGAAGGAAGATGGGCTTTCGTCATAGGCGCTGTTACCATCGCGAGAACGTATTTTAATTCCTTCCAGTTGTCTTCGTTTCAATAGTGTTAGCTTTGCCTTAATCCTTTTGATCTGTACAAAGTTCTCCTGTGTGACATGAGTAGCAGAATACAGCTCACGGCGACATCCAAAATAAAATTCGGAAAGCTCTTTCCGCTGCCGGCTCCTTTCATAGCTGTAACCTTTCAGGCTATTAATAAGTTTGGGCTTTGCGCAGCGGCACCACCACAGCGTGACCGACGGGAAAGAATGTTGGCGCCGTGAGCAGAGATACCATACTTCCTGCACCCGTTCTCTTAAACCTTGATCATTGAGTATTGAAACGTTCAGCTTCCAACCTGCTCTGCCACGGTAAGTTCCCTGCCGTACCATTCGGATTGTACAGTGGTATGCCTCGTGGTCGGAGAAGTACAGCGGCCACGTCTCCGTTGCAGAGATCTTGCCCCTCAGGCGTTTTCCTACATAAATTCTGTCTATTCGGCTGGCAGTTTGCGGGAAGTGTCGCACAACCGTTAAAAAATCGGCCATTGGTCTTTAGGCTTTAAACCACAATTAAAATCCCCGCCGACGACCACGTCCTCCTCATTCCTCCGTAAAAGACACAATAAGTCACTAGCGTAAAAATGTGCTCGGGAGCATAGATTTTTTTCAATCTAACTCCATTAATAAGGCACGAGATTCCTCTGCCAGACTCTAGTCTTTCCAAGTCCGATATAATAATACCCTCTTTGAATAACAGAGCTGTGCCTGAGGAGCTATCTGGGATGGTATTTGTCAGTACGTCATACCCAGGAAAGTACAAAATGGTGAGCCACGTCTTGCAGCATCGCGATGTCTGCATTACAGCTATACAAATAATCGCGGAGACTGTGTATCTTCTGCTGTGAAGTTATTTTGTTTATGTTTACAGTGACTATCTTGTAGTCCTGAAAAGGAGGCATGAAGTTCTCTATGTTAAAAGTCGCTGACCAGTCAGCACAAGCATGATATCGGTGAGGAAATTAATACGTATCCGAATCATCATCTTTTCTCAGGTTCGTTGAAAGCTGTTGTGTCACAATTAATTCCGCTCTCCCGGCTGGCATAGCCTCCTTTGATGGTTCAGATGTAGTCTGTCCTCGATCCACCGACATGTCCTCGATATCATCAGCCCAGCTGCCTGCCTTGGACATGTCCGTCTTCTGATCTGAGCCCTTTCCCGTTGGACACTGTTCTTTTCGCCCCTCTCCCAGAAGCTGCTGAGAGACCCGATCCTCGTCTGCTGCAGCGTGATTTCCAACCACAGAGTTCGGCGTGGTCACTGTTATGGCCTGGTCGTGGCCACTTGATTGCTTCCCATCTGTCCTCCCAAGAGTTGCGTCAGTTAATTCGCGAGCAATTTGCGCACCTTTCTCGCGCAGCAGTGGAGCTGTTTTCTCAGCATCCTTGTGAGCGATCCGTCACTTTTTGTGTTATTTAGGAGAAACGTCCGCTCTTTCATTTGCCACAGTCACTGAGGAAGAGCTGCAGACTAGCAATCCGGTGTTGTCGTCACTTCCCATTGATTTAAAATCCGCTCCTTTGTCGGTGCGTAGATCATTCTCGACATCTTGGGTTTTCTCGCCATACTGGGCGCTAACCAAACACGTAGCCTCCGGATCGTTCAGTTTCATCGTCACGTCGGGGGTGGTGTCAGCGTTGCCCTCTGGGGTGGCAGTCTCCATTGGTGTCTGGTCAACTTCGATGGTGTTGACAGTTGTGTCCATGTGAGTGACCTCCGTCGCTGCCATGGTCGAACGGACTGCGGCCACATAAGTTAGAGGCATTGATGACATCTTCTTACTAGGAACATTTTCGCCTGGTGGCAACTGCGTCACTCCTCTCTGTACGCATTGTGCGCGAACGTAATCAGTTGCACCACACCCAGAGCAAGTTCGGGGCTGACCATCGTATATAACAATGGCCCTGTATCCACAGATCGTAATATATGATGGAATGTGTTTCTCCAGTTCTATTTTCACCTGCCGAACACCGCTCAAGACAGGAACTTTGAAAGACATCCACTTTTCCGCAATATTGCTGATAACCGTGCCATAATTTTTCAACAATGCATTTATTTCGTTGGCAGGAACTTCAAAAGGTAGTTCGAAAATTCTAACTGTGCGGACACTAAATCCTGCACGAGACACCTGAACTTCGCCAATATTACCATCGCCGTGAGTAAATTTAAGGCTACCACCGCATGATTGAACAATTTGAGCGCATATTTCAGCAGTTTTAAATTTTATGTGCGCAGTACTGCTAACGATCGAAAGATGTACACCAATTATTTCATCAAAAGATCGTTTCAAAACATTCTCAATCGATGCTTCGAGTTCGTAAGCTTTAGATCGTGCATATTTCGGATCGAAACGTAATTTCAAAGTATCTTTTCGTGCTAGTTCATTCATCGTCAATTCGTGACATTTTTCACACAATAGCCCTTAACTGTGTACGCTACAAGAGCGTCAATTACTAGAGCGTCAACTCACCGTAAACAGCGCTCAGCCGGCAGCAGCAGAGACGTAAACACCAGCGCGCGTCCGCTCCCCACGGCCGCCGAGGGCCGACTTTACCACTGAGGACACAGATGAATATCACGACTGCAGGGACTTATCCCTTGCATGCTTTCGAGAAACAGTTACTGTCTTCATATGTATAGTTAAAGGCTACCCAGCCATTGACCTTCGTCTGTGCGAATACGTACAGGTTGCCTGAACCCTTACGGGAATCGTCACCGTATCGTGCGCGAGTAATGAGTGGATGGGCAAACACTGGCTAGGTACATTACGTATGTAGATTGTCGACAGTTGGGAGTGTGGGTCTCACGGGAAGCGTGCAAGCGCAGTCGCGATATTCATCTGTGTCCTCGGTGGCTCGCCAGCACGATAGCTCAGCGTGTTTAAAAAAACTGAGTTAATGGTTCAACAACGAACTAAAACGGGTGTCTTTCGACGTCCGCCGAAAGCAGATACAACGAACGAAAACGAACAAAATGAGATTAAAAAAAAGAAAAAAAAAGATGGATAGAGCGTCTCCAGGTAAGCAGAAAATCCCGAGTTCGAGTCCCAGTCGGGCACACATTTTGAGCAGTCCTCATCGAAGTATGTCAACAACACCTATCGGGAGCTGAGGGTTTCAATTAATTATTCTCTATATTTCTTTTCCATTCATTCTCTTGATAGTAACATGTTTGTTTCACAGTTATTTTGTGGTTCTTCATATGTAGGGATGTGTTCGATTTCTACAATGTGGTTTTCTATATACTGTTTGATCAACCTACTTTTGGCGCAGTATTTCAATCCTTCTTCCAAGAGTAGTTTTTCTTTTTCGAGGAGTTCTGTATCACGTTTACTAAACGTGGGTGAAATTTATGTTGATGTTCTTGTGCCTTCTCACTCTAATTGTAAATAAATAGAAAACAGTGAAACCAACAACAAAAATGATAGAAACATAAATTTACATTTGTAACGCGAAACCACAAATGAACGTGACAGTGACACAAGCGACACCAAAAAGAAAAATTGCTCTTGGAAAAATAATTGGAACACTAGACCAACAGTAGGTTAAACAAACATTTAATAGGAAATCTATCGTAGCTGTAGAGGTTGGAAACGTACAGCACACCTCAGTAGTTACCGATCCTAAGACAGTGGCAGTTTCAAATAGAAACAAGAAGGTTCTGCTATTAGGTAGCCCATATGGCAGAGGTGTACGTCAGCAGTTGCAGGAAACGTTGGGTAGTGTGTACTAGGTCACCAGCATTGTGAAGCTTAGTTCAAGGTTGGCTCAGATGACTTAAACGGAAATTTATGTAGGAATTTTACGAAAGATGATCCGGTTGTAATTGTGGGTGGAATAGTCTTGATAGGCACGGGGAGTATGATGAACGTGGTGTCCTGGAAGAGATAGTTATTCAAACATATGGCACAAATCCGCACTTCGTACAACTGTTTCAGCGTCATCGTCAGGCTTATCCTTATGCTGGTGTTAATCGTGTTAAGATGGGGCTGGAGAAGGCATTGATGGTGGAGGGCATGACTGACATTGCTCTCGTGCCAGCTGAGTCTATCAATAAATCATGTTTCACTGGGAATGACCTGCACCTCAATAGGTGTGGCAAGGGTGTGGGAAGAGGAGGCTGGTACAGCTTATAGGTGACACTGTAGTGGGTAGTGGTAGCACTCATCGGGAAGTTCCTGTAGTAGTTGGTTTTAGAGCTGCACCTTTTTTTTTAGACTGAAGTAATCTGATAGGTATCACTGCTTCAAAGAAATCTCTCTAACAAAACGAAACACCTTCTAAGAAAGGCCAGATATCTAACTAGTGAAGGAATTAGCATATTTTATCAAAATATAGGAGGTATTAGACATAAAGTTAGTTAACTGCTTATAGATTTTGACTCTTGACCATATTGGAATATCAGAGCAAAACTTAAATATAGTGATAATTCAGAGACTTCCTGCACCAATATATAGATTAGTTGGCTGTTTTGCATGGAGTTCTTTGTGAAGTGGGGAAGTGGATACGTATTTAAAAAAACAGTATTCCACTTGGGTCTGTAGATGTATCAAAACATTGCAATGAACAGGTATTTGAACTTTTTTTCAGGGCAGTTGAACTTTGTGAAATTAAACTTTTAAGTATAGCTATTTATAGGTCCACTAGCTCTGACTTCAGAGCATTTCTGGTTGAGCTGCAGCGTATTCTGGGTTCACTTTATAGGAAGTACCAAAAATTAGTTGCACGTCGTGACTTCGATATTAATTCCTAATTTCATATGATCTGGTGCAGGCTGTACTTTTTCCATCCAGGTTCCAGAGGAACAGTAGCACAAGCATAGATAATATTTTTAGTCATTCTTCGTTACTAGACTGGCATTCTGTTAGTAAAAGCGAGACTGGGCTTGGGTGGTTGACTAGAAGGATAAGGATATCACGAAGAACGAAGTGGGAATTACATCAAAATTTTAAAGTTATTCACAATCGAGCTAATGTAGCCCATTAAAAGCAGTACTAAAAGGTGATTAAAATGTTATTAGGAAGACAAAGAGTATGTTGTATGTAAATGGAATAGCTAATTCAGAAAAATAAAGTTGAAACTATATGTCAGTCACGAAGGAAGTGTCTGGTCAACAGCACAAGTTTGAGGCTATAGACTAAGTATGTAGCAAAAATGTTTCTCTTACTGATAAGTCAGACATATGTACAGTATACAAAAATCATTTTCTGAACATAGCTGGTGAATTAAATGAAAGTTAGTTTCTACAGGGAATCACGTAACTCTTTTGGAAAATGGCTTCCCAAGAATGATACCTGAAATACTCCGCCGGCGTGGGTGCCCGAGCGGTTCTAGGCGCTACAGTCTGGAACCGCGTGACCGGTACGGTCGCATGTTCTAATCCTGCCTCGGGAATGGATGTGTGTGATGTCATTAGGTTAGTTAGGTTTAAGTAGTTCTAAGTTCAAGGGACTGATGACCTCAGAAGTTAAGTCCCATAGTGCTCAGAGCCATTTTTTTTAAATACTCCTCTGTGATACTGACAAGGGGAGATTAAGCCAGAAATTAAATCACTGAAGAGTAAGGACTCCCATGAATATGATGGAGTATCTAATAAAATACGTAAGTACTTTGCTGCACATGTTAGCCCTGTACTTAGCCATATATGTAATTTTTCCATTAGGAATGGCCAGTTTCCTAAACGATTAAGGTGCTGAGTAGTGAAGCCACTTCTAAAAAGGGAGAAAGAGATAACATAGACAATTTTGGACGTAATTCTGTGCCTCTGAATTTGCTAAAGCTATTGAAAAAGCTGTGTATGTAAGTTTAATTCATTTCATTTTATTTCACTTAATTTGCTATCTGATGAAGAGTTCAATTTTAACAAATAAAAATGCTATATTCTCTGTTCTCTGTGAGGTACTGGATGGATTAAACAAAAGATTTCGAATGCTAGGCATCGTTTTTTATTTAACTAAGGAGTCTGAATATGTTGATTATGAAATATTGCTCTAGAAGTTGGACCATTGTGTGAACAGACAGCAATAGGTCATTGCCTACAGTAATGAGAATGGCTATGATGTGGGCACCGAGTGGGACATGGATAAATGTGCGGTGCCCAAAGGTTCAGCGCTGGGGCCGCTCCTCTTCCTTATTTATGTACATGACATGGCTTTTAGTATTACGGGTGATCCTAAAACATTTATCTTTGTTGATGAGAATAGCTTAGTAATAAATAATGCTGTGTGCATCGTTGGCACAATTTTAAATTAAATAGTATAAACAAAAATATGCGATCATTTGATGCCTCTGAAGATGTCCTCGAAGCAATAAAGACGAAATGCGTAAGGTACAAAAATTGTGTTTCATTCCGTTGTGAATAGATGGACCCGTCAACATGCCTAATAAATTATCTATCCGCAAGTAGTGAATGTTTTGGGATGTGCGTCGGGCGGTCTATGTCGCTCTGGATAGTTTTTTCGAAAAGCTGGAATCTTTCTCCAAACCAGTTGCGTGACGATCAAACATGCCATCGAAGAACCTATTATGACATTTATGGCGTCTGCTCTTTTAGTTTCGACCGTTTCTCTAAATCTGACAAGGAAAATGTTGCACTACTTCTGCTCGAAATGACGTGGCTGACCTCCGTCCCCACATTCCTCTGTCTAAGCTTGTGACACCTCTACAGTGTCCGCCCCTGGTAGCTGAGTGGTGCCAGGAATTACGGTCACACATTAGCGCCCCATCACCCTGCTTAATGCCGACTATAAGATCTTTGCACGGTTGCTAGCGTCCCGATGTCGTATGTTAATTCGTAGCGTTCTCTCTCCGGAACAGACGACACCGGGTGGATCGGTGAATGTGCAAACAGCTACTGGCGAATGCCGTGATGTGATAGCGCTGGCGGAGGAGTGCCGGCTTAAAGCGGCGATGGTGGCGATTGATTTTGACAGTGCTTTTGATAGGGTGCGCCACAACTATCTGTATGCTGTACTGGAACAAATGGGTTTTCCAGACCGTTTTACTGGTCTCATTAGAAGGATTTACGGGGGCGCACAATCCTTGGTACAGGTTAATGGGCGTATAGCAGGGCCCATTCAAATTCGACGATCCATTCGCCAGGGCTGCCCTCTTTCGATGCTGCTGTTCGCGATAGCGTTGGAACCATTAATTGGGAGGCTCACCAATTCTCTTTCTGGGATGGAACTACGGGGCTACACCTTTAAATGTCGTGCCTATGCAGACGACCTCCTGCTGCTCGTTCGTTCTGAGGAAGAGGTGAAGACGGTCCTTGAACTGTTGTTGGACCACAGTGTGACGGCGGGTAGTGCAGTGAACATGAACAAATCGGCGGCAATGCCGGTGGGAAGGGGCCTTACGCCGGAAGAAATCAGTCCGTTTCCTTATGTGCAACGATTCCGCTATCTCGGCATAGACTTTACCTCATCTGTAAAACATACTGCAGCAGTTAACTACCGACGTATTTTACAGACAACACGTACCATGGTCCGACAACATCTCCTACGGCGCCTTGATCCTTTGCAGCGAGTCGAGTACCTGAACACTTATGTGGTTTCTCGAATGGTGCATATTTCGCAGATCCTGCCCCAACCACTCACGCTCGGACGTCGACTTCAATCAGCACTAGGCTATTTCGTGATGATTGGGTCGCCCCTCAAGGTACGATACGAAACGCTCACTCTCCCTACGGACAAGGGGGGACTCGGACTTACGAATGTTCACTGCCGTGCGACGGCGCTCCTTCTAGCCACAATGTATAAGCAATGGCGTAGCGGGCGTGATTCTCTTACATCCCGCCTCCTGGATCTCCTGGTTCCAGTGTCCCTCACACCTCCGGTGGCGGTGGGCAACATTACGCCACATTTTGCGCATGTCTCAACATTTATCGTGGAACTTAGTTATATCAGAGACGAGCTTCCGCGCACGAGACCGCCATGCGCGAAGGATTTTTATGTTTGGCTGCTACGACGGATAAGTTGTAATGTAATTGAACTGAAACACCCCAGGTTGCATTGGCCGAAGATTTGGAGACATGTGCACCAAAAATTCTTTCCTACCTTCGTTCGGCCACTGTGGTTCTCTGTGGCCTGTGGCAAGTTCAACACCCACCAACGGCTCCATGCAATTGGACTAGTGGACACTCCACTATGCCCGAAATGTCACCAAGTGGATGACGACCATCACCGCTTAACTTGTATCGCGGTGGAGGACGTCTGGCTCCTAGGAAGACAGATGGTGTCTTGCTACCTCCGTGTGACCCCGCAACATATTACACCTGCTTCCTTCTTACATCCGGAGAGTGACTACTTTCCGGCGACTAAATCACAGTCGATCATCTGGATCAAAGGTTGGACGATCGCGTACCTCTATGGGGATACTGCCACGTCGCGACTTGACTTTTGGTATTTCTTGCAGCAAGCCCACAATGAGGTTCGTAGATGGTCACACTATCGGAAAACCTTTGCCAACTATCTTCAGGCAGTCTTCCTCGACCCCCCACGCAGTTGGGATGTGCCGGGTGCAGTCGGTGTCCACATTTGACAGCTGATGATGCACCTCACGCTTCTCTCACCACTCAATATGTAATGCACATACTATACGATGAAATGGTCTATATGTTCCTTTTAACAGAGTGGTCTTTATTGAAAATAAATAAATAAATAAATAAAAACAACATCCCTGTTCCTTTCAATTTGTGATTTGTTTAAAAAAAAAAAACAAAAAAAAAGTGGTCAGCGCGACGGAATGTCATACCTAAGGGCCCGGGTTCGATTCCCGGCTGCGTCGGAGATTTTCTCCGCTCAGGGACTGGGTGTTGTGTTGCTCTTATCATCATCATTTCATCCCCATCGACACGCAAGTCGCCGAAGAGGTGTCATCTTGAAAGACTTGCACCAGGCGAACGGTCTACCCGCACGGGAGGCCCTAGCCACACGGCATTTACGTTTTACCTCTCCAGTGACAACATTGTTCGCAGACTGTTAAGTCAATCTTTCCTCACTTTCATTTAAACTAGTTAACAACATCTTTGAACCAAAGCTTTTGTTTCTAATAAATCTACCTAGACGATAAATTACAGGACCATGTATATTTCCAGTTTACCATTTTTTCCAAACTCGGAGCTACTATAAATGATTCATTCTTATAAGTACAAACTCCTGTGATCTTAAGGAAGAAGGAGAGCGGGTATACAATAACAACACAAGAGACGCTGGATGTGCCCCTCAAGACTCACGTCCCTCAGTGCACTCTGCCAGATACCAAAGAACAAGATTCCGTTCCTACGAGGTACTGATTTGGAGGGAACAAAAGGAAAAACTGTGACTCTGCCAGAGAGTGTGTTGGTTTCAAAATAATGCAGAGGATGGTGAGAAAGTTTCAAACTTCAGTCACATGGTTCAGATGTAATTTTGCCATCTCCACTGCAACAAGTAGGAGAGGGATTAACTAGAATCTTATGTAGACAGTTTAAGGACAGGCTAGGAGCATAAATCATTCATAATGGTTGTAGAACAATGAGGTTTTTTTTCATTTAGATGCAAGAGAGAATTGATCATATCAAGGCTAAGGATATGCGATCTATCCTTTCTTCTAAAACCAGTAGAAAAACTCGTTAATGTGCACCGTAGAGAAAACTTGTTAACTGAGGTTCCCTTATATTAAACCAACACGCATATCAACCAGGCAAACCATGTTACACAGCATTTCACTAACTTGTTGGGGAGCTGGAGAAAGCTCTAAACCTTGAGAAAATTGCTCTCTGCATCATGCTGGATATAGAGAAGCCTTTTAGCAATACGACCTTCAAATCTATGCTTAGAGGTGTAGAACTGCCATCACCATAATTACGCGGGTGGATTAAGGCCCCACTGAGTTGAAGAAAGGTAGAAGTCATCATGATGGATGACGCAATGGTGGTCAACACCACATGAGCATGTCCTCAATGTTTTATCTCCACTTCTGTGGAACCTAGTAATTAATGAACTCATTGAAGAGTTAAACACTAGAAAATGATGCTTTTGTCAAGAATACACTGATTATGTAGTCATTGTAATACAATGTTAACTGAACACTGTGCAGAACCGATTCAGAAGACAGGATACAATGGTCAATACAAAAAAAAGAACGTTAACGAGGAAGCATGTCATGTACATGTACTGAAATCTCAAGCTTCTCGATTAAACTCTACCAATATAGGGGGAAGTGAAGAAACTAGGGTAACTTGGATGCGAAACTACCGTGGTCCTCTTACAAAAAGAATGTATTTTCCAAGGCAAATGGTGCTCTTATGAGCACAACAACGGTCTTCGGTAAAAACTGGGATCCAAATCCTTGGAGTATGTACTAGATATACACCATATTAATAGGATATATGATAATTTATTTGGCTACAGTACGGTGGAATAAAACAGAACAGAAGATGACTGGTAAAGAGTCTGGGAAGATGCAAAGGACTGTAAACAGTTAGCCATTACCGGTCGTATGAGCAGCCCACCCATGGAGGAGGAATGTCATCCGGCTATACAATAACTTGCAACTGCTTCAGTAAACGTTTACAGTGTAATAATTGTAATTAGGGAGCAGTGGAAGTACAACGCACGATACCATTCAGGAGACACAGTCTGGTTCACTAACGGATCGAAAACAGAGGAACACAGTGGGCCGGCATAATCGCGGTACAGCCTTGACTGGAGACAGCAGTCTCTCTAGGGGTGCTAGCCTCGCCACTCCAGACAGAAATATTTGCTATCAGAGTGTGCACGGAGGAAAATCTGCATAGCTACTACAAGGATGGTGGAATCCACATTCTCTCAGCTCAGTAATCTCTTTCAGCTTTTGCAGTGAGATCAAAGCCGACAGATAGCCAGCAAAGAAGCAACACTCCATTTGTTGGAGCAGAAACTGTCCTGACCATTATTAATGCGATTGTAAAATGAAAACTATGAAAACGCAAGTTTTGGGTTCATTGTAAGATTCAAAAACAAAAATGTGGTAAGCTGATGATGCCAAAGTCATGTTTCAGTAGAAGTTATGCCGTCCTAGGTTTGTACAAAAGACAGATTAAACTCACGGTAGGACTAATGCCTGGTCATGGGAGCTTTAAGAAACACTTTGCAAACGATGGACATAGAGAAAGAAGCCCTTAAGTGTGGAGGTCAAAATACACAGAATGTTCGGGTCCTTAATTGCTGAAGAAATTGTGTCTAATAAAGAATTAGTATAGGGTCTCATATTACTCTTTTAGGGTACTGACTGGAGTTATTAGAATAACAGAGAGAGAAACCGCACAGTAAATTCAGTTTCGGAGCTGGTAACAGCAGGCTAAGACTACTGCTGTCTTGTCTCCCTGCGCAAATCAGATCAAAGAAAATCAAACCTTTTGGGGTCTGTTTGTATGTGTGTTTCTGTTGACATGTTTCACATTATAGCGTTTATCGTTATAACGTTTACCGTGATTATGATCCATAGAAAAACTAACTATTAACAAACTAATTTAGAAGTGTGACCATGTTCGATTGACCACTAGCGGTAATATGTGACGCTCACAACGATTTAGTTTATTCCCATATATACATGACACGCAAATATATGTAAATATAACAAATAAAATTTAAATACAACAGAATTATTTCTCGTAGCTGCGCGAGCAGTCTAATGATGGCTTCACAAACTTATTAGGTCTCACATACGCACAGTAAGCACGGGAAAACTTCTACTGAGGAGGATCTAGTTTTACAGCCAATCACCACAACTTCTGCCTTAGGTATGTTTATTATTTAACTAAACTTGGTAATAATTAGGGGTTTTACGTCACGTAATTTCCCTTACTTTCCCATATGATGGGTTTTAGAAGAGCTGATTATAAATGGTATATTAAAAAAAAATTAATATATACTTCTTCAACTTCTTCGACATACATGTAATATAGCGATGAGAGAAGACACATTTTGGATGTTTCCTGATGTCATAAAACACATTATTACAATAGTCAAGTATTTAATAGTAATACCTGTCCCTGTGTACTCAATTATTGTATTCTGTGTTCAGTCATGTCTGCAAGACGACCGTACGAACGGAATCACTATTATTACCTAAGTTTGGTGGTGAGAATGTTAGTTACGCCGGGGAAAGTCCTGTTTAAAGTAGTGTTTATTGTTATTAATTAGAAGTCAGTTCACATGGTAATCACACAAGGTTTTATAGTGTAACATTCTTTAAAAACATTAGCCTGGCGGTTACGTTGAATATCTGATCTGCGTAATGAGAACTGAACTCGAATTGTCGTATTGCGTGTTATAACTGCAAGTGGCGTGCTTACTCTGTGTTATTGTTAGCAAAACTTTACACGAATCGATTGGGCAATGCAACTCCTAATACCAATAAAGAAACACAGTCACTGCGAAATACATTCAGCCCCTTAGGCACTGAATCATCTGGCCCTGTTCAAAACTGGTAACTTTGGTCCCTGTGCACGTAACTAATTAATTAAATTGTCTTACCTCTAAAGCAGCAACGGTGGAACGCAATATACTCTGGTCGCTCACATAAATGCTACCTAAGGGCTCAGCACTGTGAAAAGCTGGCCATAATACTCGAAATGCACATGAAATTCATTTGGCTGATAAACGACAATATTTAAGAAAATTCAACATCTTTGAAAAATATGTGACCAGAACAGGGAGGCGGTACTGATTATGGTGAATTACTAATACTCGTGTAATTCTTCAGGCTTTCCCGTCGAGGCGTTGTCATCCCCATTAATCAGGTTTCTGCAGATTATTCGCGTCTCTCCTGGACGATATTTCAACTGCGTGACTCGCAGTCTTCTTCAGGTGTTGTCTGATACTGATTCCAGTGTGGAACGAGTCCGGCATTGATGCCTACGTCGTGCTAGGCGTTCCCTCTGTGGTTCGCGCCGAGCTGGCTCTCTGCCCGTGGTGTGGGCCGACCAATATGAACGGATGTAGCGTTTTCTTCCAGCTGCGGCTGTTCCGAACGCTGTACACGTACTTTGTGGTTATTATCCGTTGTCAATATAGCAGAATTAAGTTCTGAATTGCGTCCAATCTGTGCTAGACATTTCATCTTCCGATTGTCGTCATCTGAGTCCTTCCTTGAATTAGGACGTTCTGTTACCGTGGTGTTTCGTGTTATGCGTCCCGTCCGAAGTTCTTGCCACTCAGGAGCGTCTGCAGTGTTAATTTCAGGCCGATTGTGTTCAAACAGTCGCTCGAGACTCGGAAGCACGTCCTCAGACATTGTGTCTGTTGTTCGAGGTATCATTTGTTACATATAATGGGCTGTTATCTCTAATTCCATTTTTATACTTGTGTAGGGTCTGTACGTTGCCTACGTTGCTCCTTCAGATGATCGAGTGCTGGGTTCCAAGCCGAGCGCAGCTGGAAACTGGTGCCACCGTTAATGAGATTCTCCGCGACCTTAACCATAATAGATTCTTTGATGACGCCGTCCCAGTATCTCGATGTCTGTGTTAATATTTTGACATCATTATACTTCATAGAATCATTGAGTTCTAAACTATGCTCAACTCGGTTGCCTGTCTCAGTCTGGTGTGCCTATGGTACTCCTTGCACCTGATGTCAACGGTACTGGTCGTCTGGCCAATGTATGCCATACCACATTCACATGGTACGTGGTAGACGCAGGTCATCCTTGACTCTTCTTAGCAGAGCCTTAATGTTGGTAGGTGGATGAAACACGCTTTTAATATTATTTTTGATGAGAATTCTGCTCATTTTGGCAGATATCGGCCGAATATACAGCAAACGTGGAACCTCTGGTGGGGGAAACAGGGCGCAGTGATTTTTTAACATCTCGAAAAGACTATCCATTTTTGTAGAACACAGATTGTAGATGTTCTGTCTCCGTCGACAAACTATCCGAATCTGACAGAACTCGTGCCGGGTCAACCAGTGTTCTGAGTACAACGTTTTTTTTTGTGCTGGGTGGTGGCAACTGATGGCTTGCAGGTACTAGTCGGTGTGAGTGGGTTTGCGGTAGCATCTCCCTTCCTCTTAACTAGTACATCACTCTCCAGTTCCATGTCGAATTTAATGTAACGGTGGCGTGAGTTTGGGTGGTCTTAGAAGGCATCGAGCTCTTCCCTCCCGTGGGCCATATGACAAAGGTGTCATCCACGTAACACTGCATGGTCCACTTGAGTTGACTGGAGAAAAGTTCGACGGTTCTGGGCCAGTATCTCCCAAAATCAGCAGAATTCTCCTCAAAAATGACATTAAAAGCTTGTTCCATCCACCCACGAAGATTAATGCTATGCTAGGGAGTGTCAAGGATGACCTGCGTCTACAGCAACCTGGCGTTTACCACGTACCATGTGAATGTGGTATGGCATACATCGGCCAGACGACCAGAACCGTTGACATAAGCTGCAAAGAGCACCAAAGGCACACCAGACTGAGACAGGCAACCAAGTCAGCGATTGCCGAGCATAGTTTAAAACTCAGTCATTCTATAATGTATAATGATGCCAAGATTTCAACCAAACTTCGAGATACTGGGACAGCGTCATCAAAGAACCTACTGAGATTAAAGTCGTGAAGAATCTCATTAACCGGGACACCGGTTTCCATCAGAGCTCGGCTAGGAACCCAGCACTCGATCTTCTGAAGACGCACCGTAGGCAACATCCAGACCCCAAGGGAGACAAGTATAAAGATGGAATTCCAAGTAACAGCCCAGTACGTCTAACAAAGGACATACGTGAAATAATGCCTCGAGCAACAGACACAATATCTGAGGACGTTCCTCCGAGTCTCGAGCGACTGTTTGAACACAATCGGCCTGAGAGTAACACTGCAGCCGCTCCTGGGGGACAAGAACTTCGGACGGAACGCCTAACACGGAACACTACTGTAACGGAACGTCCTGATCCACAGAAGGACTCAAATGATGACAATCGGAAGATGAAACGTCTAGCACAGCTTGGATACCATTCAAACTTAATTCTGCTATATTGACAACGGATAATAACCACAAAGTACGTTCACAGTGTTCGGAACAGCCGCAGCTGCAAGAAAACGCTACAGCCGTTGCTATTGGTCGGCGCACACCACGGACAGAGCGCCAGACACGGCGCGCTCCGCACAGGGTACGCCTAGCACAACGTAGGCATAAATGCCGGACTCGTTCCACACTGGAATCAGTATCAGACAGCACCTGAAGAAGACTGCAAGTCACGCAGTTGAAATATCGTGCAGGAGAGACGCGAATAACCGGCAGAAACCCGATTAATCAACATAATAACAATCGGTTTTTTGTGGCATAATTACATTGCAAGTTACATTTGGCTTTTCAAAAACATCTGACAATTGAAGTTACATTACCCACAATTGATTCAGAAACAATGAGAATTAAAGAGCATGTATTATCTAACTTCATGTATCCAACATAAATGCAAATCATCAATTTACACATAGCTCTGTTAACAAATCTTAAAAGTATTACAAACATGAAATATCTAACTAGCCTTTTTACCAAAACCATTTGCGTACATTCTGGGGTTACTCACCAATTACAAATTATCATCCAACTCATCTGTACTAACGCGCTGACAAAAACAGAAATCGTAATTATCGAACATATTTACCTTATTTGCCTGCTGACTTCTGCTTCCATTTTGAACAATACTGACATACCTACATTAATATACCTCTTGATGGCTTCACACAGCACACCCCCAAAACTGCGTACTTCATCGTCTTTCCTTCACAGACAGCTACCTACAACTGTGCGCCCAGCGCTGTCTTACTCAAACACTAGTAGTATCTCTGGGTGTGCGATATAAAGCATACCAAAGACATACATCGTTTATAAAATCATATTCGGGTGCCACATACAAATGTGCCCCAATATACTCCTTTCAATACCACATTATTTTTATTGTGTCTCACAGTTCTACATGTAACTAGCAAATTTATATAGCTTGTCACGTGAGAATACTCTATCCATTTATAAACGATCTTGTCTCAGCCATTCTTTCATCGTTCGGCTGATATGATACAGAGCTCACTGTTATGGAGCAGTTCCGATACACCCCTGGCAAATTATTCGTGAGGTTGTACTGTAAGTTCGTCGTGCGGATACATTTCAGAACCTAATAACCTCACGAAATTTTTAAATGTTACTCGCTTGTCTGCTACATCATTCCAAATAATAAATAAATAAGTGAAAAAGAACTAAAAAATCTCTGCAAGTAGTAGAACCTAGTTTTCGTCGCACGGTGTTCGTGATAATCCGACCGTCCAACCTTTGTCAACACATATACAATTTTTCATTTTCATCTCCACTCATCGCTACTGACGCTCAGTTAAATTTCTGCTTCACAGTCCATAAATTTCTGGATCTAAACAAAAAATCTTATGTCTCCAAATCAGATAACAGTAGAAGTATTTTCAAGATCTTTCTCGATATTACAAAGTATCCTCTGAAGTTCTTGGCGTAATAAGCTGTAACTTCACATGGTCACTACCTATGGAGCTCTCGAGCTTTTAGCCTACTCGTTTATATTCTGGGTGTTTTCACGTAGTCTTCTTTCAGGATTTATCCTAGAATTTTAGCATAGCTCCAGTTTTTTCTTCAATATCTCCTGTAACAGACCGAGTATCGACAAAGAGATTAGGTATTCCTATTTGTGATACGAAAAGTAGCTGAGTTCTGAATTTGGTTTTGAAACTTGAGCTATCTTTCTATTTATTCATAACTGTGTGTTTATTACCGTCGTAAAAGTCGACTTTATTATCGTCGTAAAATTTTTTACTATAAAACTCATAATGGACGCGTAAACGCGTAAACTCTGCAGAGCCTCCTTCTTTGTCAGTTGGATGCGCTTCCCCCCCCCCCCCCCTCACCGCCAAACCCCCCCCCCCCCCCTCCAGTACTTTCTAGCTCAGCATGGCGTTGCACAGCACCTTACTAAGTCCTTGACACTGAATGGCCGAACACGCACAAAGGCTGCTGACGTTTGGGTTCAATAATAGCGTCAAAAGGCAAATTCGTTTATAAATAATTTGCTTATTTTTTTGTAGACGAACATATCCAACGGCGCCGTCATGATTGGTCTGTAACCAAATTTTTTGTTGTGCTGCTGAATCGAGAGTTAATGATAAGCTATCTCAAAGCGGAAGGAGCCAGACTCACACACACACACCGAGAAAAAAACACGTAGGATCTTTTACAAAATTTTATCAAATAACTTTAATTAAAATAGCCAGCTTCAAAAAATTAAAACTAACAACAAAGACCGCCAAGGGAAACGGTCATTTTCCTTTAAGTTATGTACCATGTAACCACTGAATTAAATACAATTTATTTGTTGGGTAGTCGAGCGGTTTGAGGCGTGTCGTCACGGTCCGTGCAGTACCCCCGTCGTAGGTTCGAGTCCTCCCTCGAGCATGGGTGTGTGTGTTGTCCTTCGCGTAAGTTAGTTTAAGTTAGATTAAGTAGTGTGTAAGCTTAGGGACTGATGACATCAGCAGTTTGGTCCCATAAGACCCAACCACAAATTCGAAAAAAAAAAAAAAAAATGTGGATTCCAACTGCTCATGTCAGCTTCAAAATAACTGCTGGATCCGCCCTCTCAAAATGCAGTGGGCTGTCTCTTACGGGTTAATTATAATAAATAGGGAATCATACTCGTCAGAAACCTAAAACATACATGAGAAACAATTACAGCACATGTCTTAAAATGAAACAAGCCACAACATGATTTACGCTCCTAGGGAGGAAGACCGCTTTCTTAAGTAATGTGATCTGAGACCCAAGTAAGGGAACTAAAACAAATCTTAAATCAAGGGGCCCATTGAATAAAATACTATTCTTAACTATGACTTAAATAATAAGATTTTACCAATGCTTAGACAACGATTAGGCATTAAAAGATTAAAACAACTTTGCCACAATATGATTTCAAAAGTAATTTGCTTGACCTGAATCACTTAAGCCATGATCTCTCTCTCTCTCTCTCTCTCTCTCTCTCTCTCTCACACACACACACACACACACACACACACACACCCTCTCTCTCTCTCTCTCTCACTCTCTCTCTCTCTCTCTCTCTCTCTCTCTCTCTAAGGGCAAGAGGTGACTACTCTTAAGCAAGAGCCGAGATATAAAATATATTTACTTTAAAAACAATTCAAAGGAGAAATACTTAGCAAGGCAAAGGACTTGCTCAAATATGCGTCTTTTCTTTTGCAAAAAACATTAACATTGGTACACAAAACTTGCGTCGCTCAGCCGAAACCATAATCGGAGATCAGTCTGGGTATACAGGGTACTACTCAGATCACATAATACAGACTTGAACAAAACGCTCTCAAACACCATGCGACTCTTGAACAAGATTAATCGGTGGCGTGCATAAATTCCAAAGCTGACAAATGTTTGCTATCAAAGTATAAAGTTTATTCGTTTGCAATCTCCTCCGCGTGTCATTATTAAAATCCACACGCAATACGATGGTGACAATTTCCAGTGCACATGAGCCGCACTCGTTGCTCCTGTTGTGCTTTAATGAAAACAGGCAGCTCATTCAAGCGCTCACGCATTTGTAATCTCTATCGTGAAATAGCCAGGCTGGCTAGCATAACACCTTCCTATTAATGCTCAGTTTAAGCTCCAAGTATAACTCGAAGGTCTCTTGACGTGTAAATGACCCTGCGAATATCTACTATAAATGTGGCCACCGAATTTCCGTCCAAGGTAACACTGTGCCAACCCAGCCATATGAATTTCATATGCGAGCAGCTCCTCCGATGAGCCGGAGCGAACGCAGTGCCTTACAACCTCATCGCACGACCCAGCCGCTGTATAAGGTGACGCCGGGGCAGGAGTTACCAAGGGTCGCGGCTCTATCTTTCAAAATCGATAGCAGACCTGCTCAAAACAAAATGGTTTCTTTTAGGAAAGTACTAGGGAAATCCCAAAAGTAAGGTCTCCAAATTTCTTTTATGAGTCAGAACCCCGTTTGTATGGCAGTTGGTCACAGTGTTATGAAGAATGCTTCACGTGCTGTGTGTAAACATGCGCTCGCCGCGCTGAGGCGCTCAGTCTTGACTTGGCAGCCGTTGAGAATGGAGCTCTCGTTGGATGTTACCGCCAAGTATAAATTGCTCGCAGTTATTCGGTTTTTGAACGCAAAGGGCACTGCGCCGATTAAAATCCATCACCAATTGACGGAAGTGTATGGTGAGCCGTGCATGGATGTCAAAATTGTTCGTAAGTGGCGTAGAGAGTTTGCAGCTGGTCGGATCGAAATTTACGACGAACAGAGGAGCGGCAGACCATCAATTTCTGAGCAGACGGTGTTGAAGGTTGAGCAAAGCATGCGTGAAGATCGGCGGATCACCCTGGATGATCTCTGCACACTGGTTCCTGAGGTTTCCCGAAGCACCGCTCACAGAATTTTAACGGAAACATTGAACTACCGGAAGGTGTGCGCAAGATGGGTACCACGGATGCTGACTGGGGACCACATGCGGCAACGAGTTGATGCTTCCTGCGCATTTCTTCACCGCCTTGTAGCCGAACAGAACAGCTTTCTGGACTCAATTGTCACGGGTGATGAAACCTGGGCATACTATTTTACTCCTGAGGCCAAGCAACAATCACACCAGTGGTGGCATCCTTCATCGCCAAAGCCGCGGAGCTGGCGGCGAGCTGGTATGACATTGGCATACAAAAACTGCCACAGCGTCTACAAATATACACAGGCAGAAATGGTGATTATGTCGAAAAATAGCTGAGTGTTCAAGCTGTAAACTTATGTAAACCATTGTAGAAATAAACAGGTGTACGTACTTATAAAAAAGTAGGAGACCTTACTTTTGGGATTACCATCGTACTTTCCAGATTATGTGACGATCAGCGTAATTTTGAACCGTAGATCTTCCACTGGAATTATTTTGGTTACGAAGATTTCCATACTGTTAGTAGAGTACGATGAAGTCTACAAAATTATCACAGGTAACTAAGCACTCTGTAATTAAAAGTTATACGGAATAGTAAAATTACTCCATACCTCACATTGACAGTTCTCGTAGCCTTTACAGTAGGAACTCTGAAACATTACTTTCAGCTAACATTTAGTACTGTATTCACTTCCATTCATGGCATACTTAATTACTACTATGCATGGACTAGCAACATGGCTTCTGCAATAATCACTCATTCATTCGAAACGTCTAAAGTGTTTTCACTGTAATTATTCAACAGATCCAGAAAAGTGTGCGCCATGCTGTTTTACCACGTGACGTCGATACAGTCGTGCTCAAAAGTATCCGAACGACCTGAATTGCATTTCGCCTGATTCACTTGCAACCCACATAACGCAACTGTCTAGCAGGTCCTCTAATCGCTCCTTGGTACAGCCGTTTGACTATTAAAAATGGCTCCAACAAGTCACCACTAGAAAACTCGGCTCTGCATTGCAATAATTCAAGATGTAAAATAATACCACGATACTACAAATATCAGGGAACACCTTATCACAGATAAGACTGTCCTCAAGGCTTGTAAGCTCACATTTATTGCAATAAATGACATACCTGAAATGTTACCACTCTCATTATTGCGTCACATAGGTAATGCACGTAGTAAGTTCGTCGTATTCATGATTTCCTCTTCAAAGTACCGTACGGTACTTGTTATTTAACACGAAATGACATTAAAAATTTTTGTTATTCACGAGCAGCTAATTGAGAATATGTATGAACTTCAAATGACACGACGAACCGTTCGTTCTGCATTTGGATTCAAACCCAGGTCATGCAGACTAAGATTTCGTGACTGACGGAAACTAACAGTCATTCCTGACTAGGCATACAGAGAGTGATATACATCAATTTTCGACAGTATCAGTTAGCAAATATCAACTTTAAATTACATAACGTAAACATTTTTAACGGACGCGAATTCCTACCCAGCATCTATTGTCCCTGTTAACGGACTACGAGAGATGTTAAATATTGCTTCTTCACAAGTAACTTACTTCAAATGCCGTGATGTAAAGCTTTGTGTAGGACAGGGATTCGAACCCAGAACCTAATCGGATTGTTATCGAAGCACAATCAACTGTGACATATCGGATTTTCTCGGCAGTAGCTAGATGTTTTAACTGAAATGACGAGACGAAACATTATTTTTTTCCTCCCCAGGACTCCAACCCCGAACCTATCGCTGTTATTTATTAGAGAAAACGAACGTTAAATATGGGTTTGTTACATCAGCGCGACATGTGAGCATGTTTCAACTAGAAATAATATGACGAAGAGTTCAATGCTGACTGGGAATCGAACCCCACACATACCGTTGTTGACTACACACAAAGAGACGTCAGCTACGGAATTTTCTCCACCAGCAGCTCGGAATAACATCCTTGAACTTAGAGTGATCTCTCAAATAGTTCTGTGTCTCACTGGGAGTCAAAAACACCAGATATCGTTAGTGTTGACAACGAATGAAAATTCATTAAAAACCAAAATTATTATCCTTCAGCAGATAGGTGTTCTCATGCTAGAGCTTGATAATACATAATGAAAGCTTTAGTACTGGGCCAGCATTCAACCCATTCACGCGCAATATGTGGAGATGTTGAGGAATCTGCAGTTTTGAACAAACAACAAATTGTAGTCCAGCTGTATTGTCACGAAGGGATCAAATTCCACGTTAAGGACGGTCTGAGTTGCATTCTAGGTTCAGAACCAATTTTATCGACATTCAGAAGCTCTAATAAAAGATGGAATAAGGGTCCTGTGACCCTACATAGCGTTTGTTTCGTCACTATAAATAAGTAACTAGTATAAGAAAGGTTACTGGTGACAGAGTTCCCACATTTCGCCGCTCCTGACTTTATTGTGGTGCAACCTAACGACTACTTGGTAGAGAAGGAATATCATGTTTAATGTGAATTTCAGACCACAATGCCATTATACCTTCTTCACTTGGCGTAGCCAGAAGAGAGTAGAATCTGTCTCTCCCTATTAAAAATCATGTACAGAAGTTGGAATCGAACCCAGACCATCATTAATGGAACCTATCATTAATCCAACAAACCACCAAATCATCTTATGTATCACTCATTTTTCTTTCATAACACCGTTGCGGCACACTCGATGAGAATTCTGACACACAGGCTCCCTGCAGTGGTTTGCAGCATGTTCAGTACGTTCATTTACTTGGTTGACAGAATCGCCATGAACTAGCTGCCTCGGCCACCCAGTGCATACATTCGACTCTCTTTTGTAATCACCGAAATAAAATCGTGTTACTGCCACCTACACAGAACTGCCAACAGTGTAGGATGCAGAAATATAAAGAGGAAGTGTTCCTTTCCATTTGAGCTACTCTATTGCGCTATCTGTTTGTTGGAAACGTCATGTAGTGCAAAAGAAAAACAGTAACTCTCTGTCTCTCAGAAGTCTAGATCCGGTCGTATGCATTATCTCACAGTACAGTGGAATGTGGAAATTCTGGAGAAACTATTGTTGACTTCTGGAGGTGCTGTAGGTAGATGACGGCTAGTAGCGTCACGGTAAGTGTCACGCACCGTAGATATGATGTCGCGAGTTCCCTTTTGTTCGCTACTACATTTTTTACAACGCAATTCTGCTGTCTGCTGAAGTTACCAATTTAATGGAACTTTGAACATAATTAAATTCACTTCTCAACACAAAATAGCCACATGTGGAAAAAGGGCTAACTTCTGCGACATTTTGTTCTTTTCAGGTTTAATAGACGGCCAGGCAGCAGGTGCATCTCGAAGCTTTTGTACTATGTATGGGGAGAGCGGATCGTGCCAAAATAGCCAGAAAAGTATTTTCTACATTAGCTGTCGTCTGGCAGTGGCATTTTATTCTTATTCAAACCTTGTTTGACAGCTTTAACTCAGAACAAGTTTTCTACGTGCATTTAATCAATAAACTGCATGTGCAATGTCAGACTGTTATGGATCACATCAGAGAATTCGCATATATAGTTGATGATTAATTTCTCTCTCAATTGTTTTAACAACACTAAAAGAAGCCTTACGAAAATTGTGCACTGTATTAAAAGAAATGAAATAAAACTACCCACGATAACCCTACGACGAAAGTCTGTTTTGATAAAACTGAGTATCAGTACACAAGCGTGCCTCTATCGGCACGAATTCGTAAAATACTACTCACTTAGATTTCGATTGTGTCTGTGTTTAATTGGTATGCTGTGTCATACTCAACAGGTATACAAATGTGGCATTTCATATATAAAGTTATGTATTCCTAGAGACCCAAAATTTGCTTGTCAGCAGCGGAAATAAGCGTTACCTGTTGTGCAGCATTGTAAGTTTTTCACCATTGCACTATGAGCTGAAAGTATTTTCTTGTGATTTCCTTATCGATGTTTGATCTGACTGCTTGTAGCTCTTTCAGAGAAGGGATAAAAACGGTATATTCAGCGAGACTGGAACCGGGAACCATAACAGACGCGTTTTCAGAGGTCAGCACGTCACCACAGAGCTAGTGAAGAATTATGCGTTGCGCATTTCGCTTACGAGGTCAGTAGCGTCTAGAACTCGTAAACCGCTATGTAAAGGACGAGTTTAGTTGCGATTTACACATGCAACGTCTTTCCTGGATTGAAAAGCGTGAATTTACAATCTTTTGTTGCACCTGAAGCGATAACAACTCAGATTATTCAATAGAAATGACAGGAAAAATCAAGTGAACTTTGAAGCATAATTCCGTGCACACCAGGAAGTAACTCGACGATCACAGATTTGCCAAATATACCTGTGTGTGTGTGTGTGTGTGTGTCTGTGTGTGTGTGTGTGTGTGTGTGTGTGTGTGTGTGCCGGCCGGAGTGGCCGAGCGGTTAAGGCGCTACAGTCTGGAACCGCACGACCGCTACGGTCGCAAGTTCGAATCCTGCCTCGGGCTTGGATGTGTGTGGTGTCCTTACGTTAGTTAGGTTTAAGTAGTTCTAAGTTCTAGGGGACTTATGACCACAGCAGTTGAGTCCCATAGTGCTCAGAGCCATTTGAACCATTATGTGTGTGTGTGTGTGTGTGTGTGTGTGTGTGTGTGTGTGAGTGAGAGAGAGAGAGAGAGAGAGAGAGAGAGAGAGAGAGATAAAGAAGAATGAGAGAGAAGGTAAAAAGTTGTTGTAAAGAAATTGATTACTTGTATGTAAAGAAATCTTTCATTAATATAACACGTTCCACATCATTACGAAGTGTCGTACTCATGATCTATGGAACAAGTATTAATCCAATCTAATCTAATCAATCATATTGCTGACTAGCCGTGAAGAGTCATGAATTACCGAAATTTTCGCCAATATTAGTAACCAAATGTAAACTTGACAATAAAGGACGACAGTTTTTGTAATAAACCGGGACTCCTGTAAAGACCCTTTCATCCCTGTTAACTAACCACGAATGATGTTTGATATACCTCCATTCAAAAGTAACAAAGTGTGTAGGCCGTCGCAGCCGCGTCTTTGAAAGACCAGCTTTGGTCACTTCCCAGCCTGCAGTAGGTTCACATCGGTTCGTCTTCTTCCTGCTAGTACTGTAACTGAGATTTGGCAACAAGGCTATTTTGTGTTGAGAAGTTCCATTAAATTGGTAACTTCAGCAGACAGCAGAATTGCGTTGTAAAAAATGTGACAGCGAACGAAATGGAACTAGCGGCATCTTATCTACGGTGCGTGACACTTACCGTGACGCTACTAGCTGTCATCTTTAAATTTCTGCATCCTACACTGTTGGCAGTTCTGTGTAGGTAGCAGTAACACGATTTTATTTCGGTGATTACAAAAGAGAGTCGAATGTATGCACTGGGCGGCCGAGGCAGCTAGTTCATGGCGATTCTGTCAACCAAGTAAATGAACGTACTGAACATGCTGCAAACCACTGCAGGGAGCCTGTGTGTCAGAATTCTCATCGAGCGTGCCGCAACGGTGCTATGAAAGAAAAATGAGTGATACATAAGATGATTTGGTGGTCTGTTGGATTAATGATAGGTTCCAGTAATGATGGTCTGGGTTCGATTCCAAATTCTGTACATGATTTTTAATAGGGAGAGACAGATTCTACTCTCTTCTGGCTACGCCAAGTGAAGAAGGTATAATGGCATTGTGGTCTGAAATTCACATTAAACATGATATTCCTTCTCTACCAAGTAGTCGTTAGGTTGCACCACAATAAAGTCAGGAGCGGCGAAATGTGGGAACTCTGTCACCAGTAACCTTTCTTATACTAGTTACTTATTTATAGTGACGAAACAAACGCTATGTAGGGTCACAGGACCCTTATTCCATCTTTTATTAGAGCTTCTGAATGTCGATAAAATTGGTTCTGAACCTAGAATGCAACTCAGACCGTCCTTAACGTGGAATTTGATCCCTTCGTGACAATTCAGCTCGACTACAATTTGTTGTTTGTACAAAACTGCGGATTCCTCAACATCTCCAAATATTGCGCGTGAATGGGTTGAATGCTGGCCCAGCACTAAAGTTTTCATTATGTATTATCAAGCTCTAGCATGAGAACACCTATCTGCTGAAGGATAATAATTTTGATTTTTAATGCATTTTCATTCGTTATCAACACTAACGATATCTGGCGTTTTTGACTCCCAGTGAGACACAGAACTATTTGAGAGATCACTCTAAGTTCAAGGATGTTATTCCGAGCTGCTGGTGGAGAAAAATTCCGTAGCTGACGTCTATTTGTGTGTAGTCAACAACGGTATGTGTGGGGTTCGATTCCCAGTCAGCATTGAACTCTTCGTCATATTATTTCTAGTTGAAACATGCTCACATGTCGCGCTGATGTAACAAACCCATATTTAACGTTCGTTTTCTCTAGTAAATAACAGCGATAGGTTCGGGGTTGGAGTCCTCGGGAGGAAAAAATTAATGTTTCGTCTCGTCATTTCAGTTAAAACATCTAGCTACTGCCGAGAAAATCCGATATGTCACAGTTGATTGTGCTTCGACAACAATCCGATTAGGTTCTGGGTTCGAATCCCTGTCCTACACAAAGCTTTATATCACGGCATTTGAAGTAAGTTACTTTTGAAGAAGCAATATTTAACATCTCTCGTAGTCCGTTAACAGGGACAATAGATGCTGGGTAGGAATTCGCGTCCGTTAAAAATGTTTACGTTATGTAATTTAAAGTTGATATTTGCTAACTGATACTGTCGAAAATCGATGTATATCACTCTCTGTATGCCTAGTCAGGAATGACTGTTAGTTTCCGTCAGTCACGAAATCTTAGTCTGCATGACCTGGGTTTGAATCCAAATGCAGAACGAACGGTTCGTCGTGTCATTTGAAGTTCATACATATTCTCAACTAGCTGCTCGTGAATAAGAAAATTTTTTAATGTCATTTCGTGTTAAATAACAAGTACCGTACGGTACTTTGAAGAGGAAATCATGAATACGACGAACTTACTACGTGCATTACCTATGTGACGCAATAATGAGAGTTGTAACATTTCAGGTATGTCATTTATTGCAATAAATGTGAGCTTACAAGCCTTGAGGACAGTCTTATCCGTGATAAGGTGTTCCCTGATATTTGTAGTATCGAGGTAATATTTTACATCTTGAATTATTGCGATGCAGAGCCGAGTTTTCTAGTGGTGACTTGTTGGAGCCATTTTCAATAGTCAAACGGCTGTACCAAGGAGCGATTAGAGGACCTGCTAGACAGTTGCAATATGTGGGTTGCGAATCAGGCGAAATGCAATTCAGGTTGTTCGGATACTTTTGAGCACGACTGTACATAGTTTTACAGTTTTAGAGCACTGCATCCGCGTAGCGAAGGCGAGTGAGTGGGAACAGTTTCCGGTCACTCGCTATACATGTGGTTCGGCCTCTCTCGCTTTCACGCTGGCGAGAACTCTCCCGTTACGAATCAACAGGCACGTCGCCACTTTCTCCTGACTAAGGAAACATGCCAGTTGGCTATCTCAGAATACGAGGTCTGTCCAAAAAATTCCGGAACATTCGATATTTCGGGCCAATGGTTTGTTGGAGCGAAATGAGGCTGACATCCCTGTACAGGCCTGTGTTCAATGTGTAACTGCCGAATGTTTCACTGTCGTATGTATGTTAGTTATTGTTTAGTGCTGTATTGAGTGCAATGTTGTATCGCACAGTTTGCAAATTTCGAGATGGCAGAGTTAGAGGAGCAACGCGTGTGCTTTAAATTTTGCTTGAAACTCAAGAACACCTTTACATAGACACACCTAATGATGCTGAAAGACTACGGTGATGAGTGCTTAAGCCGTACTCGGTGTTACGAATGGTTCACACGCTTTAAAAATGGCCAGACGGAAGCTAAAGTTGACCCTCGTTCAGGACGCCGTCCGACACCTACTGACGACACTCAAGTCAAGAACGGTAACGAAATTGTGCTTTGCAACCGAAGACTGACTGCCCGAGACATTGTAAAAGAATGTAACATTTCGGCTGGAACACGTCATGAAATTCTGACACAGCTTCTTGGAATGCGTCATGTTCCAGTCAAGTCTGTCCTACGGCACGTGAGTTAAGACCAGAACGACCTTCGCCTCGCAATCTATGAAGAGCTTTTGGATCGCGAAAATGAGAACTAGATGAACCTTAAGAGACCCATATGGCCCCTGCGCACTTACTTTTATTTCCAACGGTGAAAGGACGATGATCTGCAACGACAGACGAGATAAAAGAACATTTACAGACGGCGCTGAACCGTGAGTGGCTCGTGTTCCCGCCATCATTTAATTTACATCCTGTTTTTAACGTACTTCCACCTCATTACGTTAATTTAAATTACTACTGTCACTGAGTTGCTGCTTTGCCTGACGATGAGCGGCGCTAGCAGTGCGTATCGATATGTCCCCTCTCGTAGTATCTTTGCTCGACTGCTAAGACTTCCCGGTTGTTGTCTGTCGTATGCGGGAGTTCGGCTCTTGAGTTCGGGCTGCCAGACAGTGGGAACGCGTCTGTAGCGCAGTCCGGATCTGCGTCGACATGTCTCGCCCGACCATCGCCGCCACGCATCACTTCAGCCGGACCACGATCTTCGTGGATCGTCGGTTGGTTGTTCTAACGGACGGCGCGTTTTGGCTCGCCGATCTTTCATGAGTCGGCTGTGTGTGTGTGCATAGACTCCCGATTTCACTTCGTGCGTGCTTAGTTACTGTTGAGTATCGTTCAGGTCTTCGTGCAAGTGTTTGTCAGGTTGTGTGTGTGTAGTTGGCGTTATTTCCACGGACGACTATTTTTGTTGCTTTTAAGATTTCTTGTTCGGAGGCCTTCAGCCTGAAAGAATTTTAGTTTGGAACTTGTAGTTGTAAAAGTTTGGCTATATGCCGCTTTGGATAAAGGTGTTATTAAATTACAATTTAGAAGTGAAATTGGCCGACACCTTATTTGGCCCTTTCCACAATCCTAATCACCTGTTCTGCCCAGCGGGTTTAGCGGCCGTATCAGATGCTTCGAGCGATCCAGCAAGAGACGTACCAAGTCTGCTTCCGGAAGTGGAAACGGCGTTGGGAGCGTTGTAGCAATTGTGAAAAGAGTAGTTCAAAGAAGACCATGCGCAATAAGTAAAGGGCATGTGTAGAAAAATTTTGTGGACAAAATTCAAGAATTTTTTAAATAGATGTCGTACAGACCAAGGCTTGGAGGAAGATCGAGTCCACGCTGGTACTCGTGAGTTCCATGTGCCTATGCGAGGATGGATAAAGTTGATCAACTCCGATAAACTCCTAGAAACTCTGCCATGTTTATTTGCCCTTTCTCTTGCATTTACTGATGGTGAATTACAGAAACGATTTTCTGGGGAAATATGTCTGTTATTGATTCCCATCGAAATGTGTTGGACATTTCAGCAGCTCCGTTAACAGCTCATTTGTTGGGGTGGAATGCATAGCTCCCGGGCAAGCACTGACGCAGCTAAACCGTTTCTTTCTAGTTTCTAAATTGATTTCCTTTAGCCCCCGTAAGACATCATGCCACGATAGTCGATGTTACATCATATTAGACCCCTTACAGTAACAGCAGAGTTATGATTCAGCCGGCCGGAGTGGCCAAGCGGTTCTAGGCGCTACAGTCTGGAACCGCGAGACCGCTACGGTTGCAGGTTCGAATCCTGCTTCGGGCATGGATGTGTGTGATGTCCTTAGGTTAGTTTGGTTTATGTAGTTCTAAGTTCTAGGGGACTGATGACCTCAGAAGTTAAGTCCCATAGTGCTGAGAGCCATTTGAACCATTTATTATGATTCAAGGGTGAATCTTCTCTATGAGATATGCAGAACGTGTCGTCAATGACACACGTGACCCATGAATGTTGTTGCACGACGACGAGAGCGTTAGTGAAACTACTTGTAAACTTACGTTCTACATGCCCGAGCTAATTATTTTCATCGTTTGTGACTGTGAAGTATACCGAAAAAGCGTAATCATTGGCGAATACATGTATAGTGACAAAGCATTTAAAATGTCTAGCTCCTTCAAGGGTACCTGTATGACGCCCGCGGGTGAACGCCACATAATACTGCTTGCTTTTGTACAATCAATACTTTCTTTGTAAGTGAAGAGTTACCCAGAAAATTATTCCATAAAACATTACTGAGTGAATATGAGCAAAATATATCAGGAGGTCAATTCGTTTGTGCCCAAGATTAGCAATTATACGAAGTGCAAAAGGAGCTGAACTTTATGTTCTGAAAAGCTCTGTAATATGCTTCCTCCATTTAAAATGTTCATCAGTAAGTATATCTAAAAATTACAAGGATTCTACCCTATTTACTGACTCCTGCTCGTCTCTTATATCAGTTATTGGCATAAGTCCATTTGATATATGGAAGTGAACGTCATGCTCTGTTTCTTCAAAACTTAGGGCAATAAACACTCAATAACTATTTGACAAACATCATTTATAACTTATTCTGTCGCTTACTCTCTCTATTGGGATTTATTATGCAAATGTACTAATTTTGTTTTTTGTGTGTTAACTGGAATGCTATTCGCGTATACGAGGGGCAGTCAAATGGAAATCGAACACCAGCCATAGCGAAACTACGGGAACGGTTCCATTCAGAAGTAATCATCACAGACGTTAAGACTTTTAACCCACTGGAAGACAAGATGATCCGTTCCTATTTCGTAGAATACAGTCAGTTGCTGATGGATCCGCAGCAAAATCCACTCTTGCGCTGCCTCGTCCGACTGACCAACGTCGACGCACGTCTTCCTTCAGATCGCCGAAGATGTGAAAATTACACGGTGAAAGATCCAAGTCGTGCGGAGGATGTTGCAGTGTTTCCCAACCAAATCGCTGAAGCGTAGCCTTCGTCCGATGGGCAGTGTGGGGACGGAACTTATCATACTAGAGGATGATTTCATTCGACAACATTATAACAGACAGAGGGCAAAAGGAAAAGTAGACAGTGGAAACATACGGCATCTCCCATATCAAAGAAATCCAAAGCTGTTCGCACAAGTTGCGATAAGGTCACGAAGACCATTTTTTTGGACTACAAGAGCCCTCTGCTCGTCGAGTTCATCACGCATGGAAACACAATTAGTGCCCATCCTTATACAGACACTTTTCAGAAACTGAGACGCCTCATAAAGCCAGACGGAATTATCTTGTTGAACGACAACGTCCGCACCCACACTGCCAATTGGACGAAAGCCACGTTTCAGTGATTTGGTTTGGAAACACTGCAACATCCTCCGTAGAGCCCGAATCTTTCACCGTGTGATTTTTTAATCTTTGCCGACCTGCAGAAAAACATGCTTGGAGGGCAATTTCAGAAGCACGAGGAAGTGCAAAAGTAGGCGCAGCTGTGGATCCATCAGCAGCCGACCGTGATCTAACAAATGGGAATTGATCGTCTCATCTCCCAGCGGGATAAATGTCTTAACGCGTGTGGTAGTCAGGCAGCAGTAGCCGGCCAAGACAAGCAGCGTCAGGGAAGTAATCGATATTGTGAATTTTACGAGTTCCTAAGTAAGAGAGAATTTTATAATATCATTTGTGTGCTTTAATAGTTTAGTTTCCCGAGTTTCCGCGTGTTAATTTAATATCCAATAGCCAAAGTTCTCACACTTTTGTTTGCGACGGAAAGTAAAGCGACTTTGTGACATTTTACAAGTTTCTAATCAGGGGCGAATTATTTCCTTTCAACTGAGTGCTTTGGTAGTTATGTTTTTGACTCTCTGCGTATTAATCTAATTTATTAGACACAGTTCCAGTGTTTTCGTCAGGATCTACAGTAGCACGTACCGATAGTCCGTTTATCTACGTAGTTTAGTTTTCCACGGTCTTTAGTATGGACAGGGTTTGCGATTGTGGTGTGTGGATGCGAGCCGTGTTGGTGACACTTCGCTCTCAGCTTCAGGTTGTGATGGCTTCGGTTACACAGCTTGAGGCTGCAGTGGATGGGCACCACTGTTGTGGGCCGGCCGTGGGGATGCAACGGTCGTCCAGCAAGTCCAAATCCTCCCATCGGTCCCCACAGGTGGCCAGCCCAGGTACTCCTCACACTGTGGTCGAGTGGGAGGCCGCCCCAGGGCCCAGCAGGCTGCGAAAGACTTCCCAGGCGGCCACACGTAAGGCCTCCCCGGTTTGTCTGACAAACAGGTTCCAGGTGCTGTCTGTGGCTGACACTGTCGCTGAGCCAGATGCTGTCGCCTGTACTGTTTCAGAAGAAACCTCTCAGCCTGCAAGATCCGGACAGTCACAGAGGGTGGGATTATTGATAGTTGTGAGGCATGGCTGCCAAGAAGGGAAAGAAAACCATTGTGCACTCCGTGTGCATACCGGGTGGGGTCATTCCTGATGTGGGATGGGTCCTCCCGGATGCCATGAAGAGCACAAGGTGCAGCCAACTGCAGGTGGGTGCTCACGTAGGTACCAATGATTTGTGTCACTTTGGATCAGAAGAGATTCTCTCTGCTTTCGAGCGGCTAACAGAAGTGGTAAGGCTGCCAGTCTTGCTTGCAAGATGAAAGCTTAGCTGACCATTTGCAGCATAGTCGACAGGAACTATTGCGGACCTCTGGTACAGATCCAAGTGGCGGATCTGAATCAGAGGCTCAGACGGTTCTGCGACCGTGTAGGCTGCAGATTCCTCCACTTGCGCCAAAGGGTGGTTGGGTTTCGGGTTCTGCTAAATAGATCAGTTGTTCGCTATACGCAGGAGGCGGCTACACGGTATCAGGGGCTATGTGGCGTGGACTGGGTGGTCTTTAAGTTAGAGGATCTCGGTAAAACACAAGACATTTGTGGTAAGGTCTTATGGGACCAAACTGCTGAGGTCATCGGTCCCTAAGCCTACACATTACTTAATTTAACTTAAATTAACTTACGCTATGAACAACACACACTTCCATGCCCAAGGGAGGACTGAACTTCCGACGGGGGAGCTGTACGGACCGTTAGAAGGCGCCTTAGACCGCGCGGCTAAAACACAAAAAGGGCTTCAGTCGCAAAGGGTGCAGGCTGAACACAGGAAGAAAGTAGATACAAGAACGATCTGCTTAACACTTGTAAACTGTCGTACTTGTGTTGGGGAAGTACCAGAGCTCCAAGCGCTAATAAAAAGCACTGATGTTGAAATCGTTATAGGCATTGAAAGCTGGCTAAAGCCGGATATAAGCTTAGCCGAATTTTTTCAGAAGAACCCGTGTTCCGAAAGGATAGACTAAATACGATTTTCGGTGGCGTGTTTGTTGCTGTTAGAAGTAGTTTATTTTGAGGCGAAATTGAAGTAGTTAGTTCCTGTGAGTTAGTATGGGCAGAGGTCATTGCTGGCAACCGTAATAAAATAATAATTGGATACTTCTACCGACCTCCCAAATCAGATGATACACTTGCTGAAAGGTTCAAAGAAAACTTGAGTTTGATTTCAAACACATAACCGAATCATACGATTATAGTTGGTGGTGACTCTAATTCACCTTCCATATGTTGGCGAAAATACATGTTTAATTACGGAGGTACTAATAATACATCATCCGAAATTGTGCTAAACGCATTCTCAGAAAATTATCTCGAACAGTTAGTTCATGAGCCCACGCGAATAGTAAACGGTAGTGAAAACACACTTGACCTCTTAGCCACAAATAATCATGAGTTAATAACGAGCATCAAAACGGATATAGGGATTAGTGGACACACGGTTGTCGTAGCAAGATTTAATATTGTAACCTCCAAACCCTCCAAAAATAAACGAAAAGTATACCTATTCAAAAAAGCAGATAAAAATTCACTTGAGGCCTTCCTGAGAGCAAATCTCCATTAAATCCGAATTAATAATATAAGTGTAGACCAGATATGGCTTGAATTCGAAGAAATAGTATCGGCAGCAATTGAGAGATTTATACCAAATAAATTAACAAACGACGCACCTGATCCTGCTTGGTACACAAAACGGGTTACAACACTGTTGCAGAAACAATGAAACAAACAAGCCAAATTTAAACAGATGCAAAATCCCAAGATTGGCAGTCTTTAAGAGAAGCTCAAAATTTAGCACGGACTTCAATGCGAGATGATTATAACAGTTTCCACAACGAAACCTGGCAGAAAATCCGAAGAGATTTAGGCTATATGTGAAGTATGTTATCGGCAAGAAACAATTAATGCCTTCTCTGCGCTATAGCAATGGAAATACTATCGAATACGATGCTGCCAAAGCAGAGTTTCTAAACACAGCCTTCCGAAATTCTTTCACAAAAGAAGACGAAGTAAATATTCCAGAATTCGAATCAAGAATAGCTGCCAACATGAGTGACGTAGAAGTAAATTCCACGGAGTAGTGAAGCAACTTAATAAAAGCAAGTCTTCTGGTCCAGACTGTATACCAATTATGTTCCTTTCAGAGTATGCCGATACATTAGCTCCGTACTTAACAATCATACACAACCGTTCGTCTCGAATCTCGGTCCGGCACACAGTTTTAATCTGCCAGGAAGTTTCATATCAGTGCACACTCCGCTGCAGAGTGAAAATCTCATTCTCGATATTTGAATGGTTCGAAAAATGGCAGTTGACCCTCAATAACGAAAAGTGTGAGGCCATCCACATGAGTGGTAAAAGGAATTCGTTAAACTTCGGTTACACTATAAATCAGTCAAATCTAAAGGCCGTAAATTCAACTAAATACCTAGGAATTGCCGGCCGCGGTGGTCATGCGGTTCTAGGCGCTGCAGTCCGGAACCGCGGGGCTGCTACGGTCGCAGGTTCGAATGCTGCCTCGGGCATGGATGTGTGTGATGTCCTTAGGTTAGTTAGGTTTAAGTAGTTCTAAGTTCTAGGGGACTGATGACCTAAGATGTTAAGTCCCATAGTGCTCAGAGCCATTTGAACCATTTGAACCTAGGAATTACAATTACGAACAACTTAATTTGGGGAAAGCAGACCAAAGACTGCGTTTTATTGGCAGGACACTTTGAACATGTAATAGATCTACTAAGGAGACTGCCTGCACTATGCTTGTTCGTTCTCTTGTAGAATACTACTGCGCGGTGTGGTATCCTTACCAGATAGGACTGGCGGAGTACATCGAAAAAGTTCAAAGAAGTGCAGCACGTTTTGTGTTGTCGCGAAATATGGGAGAGAGTGTCACTGAAATGATACAGGATTTGGGCTCGACATCATTAAAAGAAAGGTGTTTTTCGTTGCGATGGAATGTTCTCACGAAATTCCAGTCACCAACATTCTCCTCCGGATGCGAAAATATTTTATTGACACCTACGTAGATAGGTAGACACGATCTCCACGATAAAATAATGGAAATCGAAGCTCGTACAGAAAGATGTAGGTGTTTGTTCTCTCTGCGCGCTGTACAAGATTGGAATATAGAGAATTGTACTCTTTGGTTCGATGAACCCTCTGCCAGGCACTAAAATTTGATTTGCAGAGTATCCATGTAGATGTAGATGTGATTACCTTTGGAACTTCCCACGGTCTCGTTGTGCGGGTGTTCGGTTTTCATTTGACTGCTCCTTACGTAAGAAATATTAGTGGACCCAAAATTGAATCTTATCTACTCCGTTCGTGACTTCTCCATAGACTGTAGTTTACTACCCTTCCAACATTGTCTGAATTATTCAACACAACTATTTGCATTTATTTTGTGAAGCGTGATTCACACCAGATGTGCTTTAAACCATCAGTTCCGTTACACTTGAGTTTATCTAAGAGAGTATCATGCTCTCGAGATCAAACGCCTTGGAAAGATCACAAAAATACCAGCAGGCGATGTATTTAAGGATTATAGTATTTGAGCGAATATATATATAGTAGTATTAACCGAATAACGACAACTACTGGGGACGGCATTCCGTGGGACTAACGGTGTCCTCGGCGCTGACTCTACGATCTCCCGTGATGTTACTTTCTGACAGGCAGTCCGAATCTCTGCGTGGCTCTTACACAGAGGTCTGTTTCTGCTAAAACATTATATTGAAGGCTGTGGTCTTCACACTTTGACAACTCTCGGTTAACATACACTGAGGCGACATTGACGAAAGGCATGATGTATTGATAATCACTTATATAGATGCCGGTAGTATCGCATACACACGGTATAAAAGGGTAAGTCATTTGTACTCTGCTGATTCATCTGAAAAGGTTTCAAACGAGATTACGGCCGCATGGCGTGATTTAACAGCTCTGAATGCGGCATAGTAGTAAGTGCTATATTCAGGGGAGATTTCTTTTCGGAAATCGTTAGGGAATTCAACATTCCAAGGTACACCGTATCAAGAATATGCCGAGGACACCAAATCTGAGGCATCACCTTTCACCATGGACAACGCAGTGGACGAAGGCCTTCACCAGGGTAGTGCGTTTGCTCAGAGTTGTCAGTACTAATAGACAAGCAACATTGCGTGGAGTAATAGCAGAAATCAATGTGCCACGTACAAAAAACGTATCCTTCAGGACAGTGCGGTGAAATTTGGAGTTAATGGTCTACGGCAGCAGACGACTGACGCGAGCGCCTTTGCTAATTGCACGACGTCGCCTGCAGTCTCTCTCCCTGGCTTGTGTCAATATCAGGTGGACGCTAGACGACTGGAAAACAGTAGCCTGATGAGTCCCAGTTTCTATTGGAAAGAGCTGATGGTAAGGTTCGAGTGTAGTGCAGATCCCAGGTGGCCAAGGACCCAAGATGTCAACAAGGCACTGCGCAAGTTGGTGGTGGGTCCATAATGATATGGACTGTGTTTACATGGAACTAACTGGGTCCTTTGGCCCATCCAAACCAGTAATTGACTGAAAATGGTTATGTTAGGCTATTTGGAGACAATTTGCAGCCATTGATGGACTTCATGTTCCCAAACACCGATGGAATCTTTGTGGGTGACAATGGACCAAGTTACTGGGCCACAATTGTTCGTAATTGATTTGACGAATTTTCTGAATATTTCGAGCGAATGATCTGGTCAACAACATTGCCCGACATGAATCCCATCGAACATTTATGGGACATAATCGAGAGGTCAGTTTGTGCAAAAGAACCTGCACTCAGCACCCTTTCGCAATTATTGGCTGCTACAGATGCAGCATGTCTCAGTATTTCTGATGAGGACTTTCAGCACCATGTTGAGTCCAAACCATGTCCAGTTGCTACACTACGCCAGACTAAAGGGGGTCCGACACAATATTAGGAGGTATCACATGAGTTTTGTCATCTCTTGCATGTTGTCATCATTGTTTCTTGCATATATGTTTCAAGTACCAGGTCCGTAAACCTCAGTATTCTCCAAGCTCGTCCACGATTGGCACACTAGCGCATATGGAATCAGGAACCTTCAAAATCCTCGCATTCTAATCGCGGTAAGACCACTCATACGTGCTCAGCGATGGGGAACAAGCAGCCGTGCGTAATCGGAAAATCACCTGCAGCGGCCCTGCGCGCTGCAGCGGGACCACGGCGCGGCAGCGCGGACAGCGCTCTCTGCCGTCTCGGGCGCGGCTCCTGGTCGCAGGTCGCGACCCTGGGACGGCTAGCGCGGCTGCAGTTTACGCACTCGGTCGAAGATGTTAGTTTGATCGCGCATTAGGCGTTTAGCGGGCAAATCCCTTGCGGCGGGCCCGCTGATGGGTTTTGAGTGTAATTTGTAGGCGGGCGCACGCGCCGACCGCTAATTCTGCGGCACCGCTACACGGCGCGCGAGGGCGTGCGGGGGCGGGTCAGATGGAGGGGGTGGCAGGTCGAGGGGGGGGGGGGGTGGTCGGTCAGTGGCGTTCCAGCGCCGCGCCGCCGGCCGTGTTCCAAATCTAGTCGGAAATCCTTTGATGACTGCTGCAGCTAAATGATGCAGCGCGGCTAATGACACTGGCGCGGCTTTCGTTTCGGTGGGCGGCTTTCCGTGCTGCCGCGCCACTGGGAGAGACGGGTGGCACTGCTGTTTGCCGCGCCCGTTCCCGCGAATTTGGTGTCAGCGGTCGGATTTCACTGGCGCCACTAGGATAAAGGACACTATTTTCTCGCGAATATCGGTGTTTGGTGCTGACTGTCTGCTGTGGTTCCCAATACCAAAACTCTGTTTGGTCTGTTTCTCGCTCAAAAGTATGCGGACGCCTGTTAGTAGACATCAATATGAGATGTATCAAGTATTCACCTTTATGATGGCTTGAACCCTCTTGAGGAGACATTCAATGAGCTGGCTGAATGATTGTGGAGAAATAGCAGCCTATTTTTCCTCAGTAGCCAAAATTAGAGAAGCTAGTGATGCAGGTCGCTGAGATCTATGTTACGCGCCCGTTTGAGCAAACTGTCCCATAACTTGTGTAAAACTGTAAGTGAGAGGCAAATTAAATCTGAATAAATTAGTCACCAGTTACGCGCCCGTTTAAGCAAACTGTCCCATAACTTGTGTAAAACTGTGAGTGAGAAGCAAATTAAATCTGAATAAATTAGTCACCAATGAAGGAGGTGAGTTTGGCGTTCAGTCGATTGTGCAGATGACTAATACCGTCCTAGCATACGTTATGCCACGCCTGGTCGACGAGTTCGCGTAGTTCTGTGAAAGTTGTTGGATGACGAGTCGCACGAGTCAGTTCTCATCCCAACACATACCACACGCGCTCGATTGAGACAAGTCCGGAGATGGTGCTGGCCAGGGAACTTGCTGCAGGTCTTGTAGAGCATATTGAGTTTCACGGGCAGTGTGAGGGCGAGCTTTATCCTGCTGGAACATCGTATCTCCTCCCTCTTTCAAGAGCGACAAAAGGACGGGACTAAGGAAATTCTGGACTGACAGAGATCTGGTAAGCGTCCCTTCCAGAAATAACAAAGGTGAACGAGAGTTGTAGGTAGGGTGGGGCCAGTGTGGCTTGGACGAATGCATTCTACGAGACAGCGCTCACCATGTCTACAAGAGACCATCATTTGCTTGTAGGCGGAATCTGCTATCATCGCTGAAGACGATGGCGCCATTCTACGTTCCGAGGGGTCCTCTGATGTCTCGTGGAAGCTGTGACATGAGTGGGAGACTAGTTAGAGGTTTGAGTGTCTGTAATACCATTGCTGTTGACCGCTTCGCAACATTGCATGCTGACACGTCTGGGCCCACATGTCCTCTTATCCATGCTGTGACAGCTGTACGATCTGCCGCTACTGCCCTTACAACACGACGATCCTGGTGGGTGTCTGTGTCGTATGGACGTCCAGACGCAGACGACACTGAAACCTCTATCAGTGCATCTACTACCCACCAGCTGCCATATACGGTCATCGGATCAAACTCGACGTCGTCTCTCCAGGTGTACTATTTTTTTCCTAGCAGTCAGCCTAGATTTTGATTTTGTATGATAAATTGCATGGGTAGCTCAACGAGAAGCCCGTGTGGAAACAGCTTGAACGCTGGAGAGGCCGAGGGACGCTCTGTAGGCCATAAAACTCCAGAGAGTCTGCCCGAGCACTGTTGGGACGGCGAGCACTATGTTTCGTTGATAAGTAGTTTCGAATTATACAAGGCAGAATACATCTTTGGATGTGCGGGACAACAGAGATTGTTTTCCACAAGCCATGTCCATGGAGTGCATGATGCCTAGTAACCAGAGACTTGGAAGAACTGTTGCTGTAGAGCGAAAGAGCGGGAAATCAAACTTCGGCAAATAAGGGCTGTTGAGACAATATCTTACAAAGTGAAATAGATACAGAAAGTTGGGACTTCCTTGTAGTGTGTGACATGCTGACATTCGACCGAGAGACAGCAAAGTGAATGTATTAAGAGATGTGGAGACCTCTCCTATTAGTTCACATAAACAATAGAGGATTGGGAGTAGAGAGTGTGACTGTACTGCTACAGGTACAACTGAATTGTTTTGACATCCAGACAAGTTCCACATAACAAGCGATCGGTCGTTGGCAGCGGCCTCATCTGTTTGGTAGCTACTTCGCGGATGCTTGGAGGCACAGCAGTAGGACAGCAGCGTGTGTTCAAGCCAAGATAACGATCTTATCGCGTGTCATGTTACACATCTGACGTCAGGTTGAACGACTCATATTCAAGGCCACCACCCAGTCCCCCTTCAATGTGGAACACCTGTGAATTGATCAAGGTCATCCAGCGGAATCACCTGGGCCGTTGGCCGACTTATAATCAAGGTCATGCCGTAATTAAATGCACGTCATGTGACATAAAGCTTATGGAACCCCCTTCTCCCCCTCCCCTCCTCGTCCCTCTGGACCAATGAAGACCATGCAACCCCTTCTCATCCATCTCATCATCTTTCATAACTAGCTCAACTGTGTGTGTGTGTGCCTCTTTGTTCGTCATCTGAGCATCATTGGGGAGAGGAGCAGCTTTATTATAGCCAATAGCAATAATTTCCTATATGTAGCTCAATTACTGCATGAGCCTAGCCAATTATACTCTGAAGTGAAAAGCTCTGGAAATAATAACAATGATATAAAAAGTAACTTACAGTTTATTATGAACTACGTAGTTTTTGATCAATACTTTTCGACAGTCATTTGTTTATTAATATCTTTTATTCAAAATACTGTTTGTTTCTTCGAGATACACACAGGGTATTTTTATTTACTATAATTTTTTTTACAAACGATTTTGCCTTACAGAGTTATTTGTTACACACACACAGGATATTTTTTACAAAATAATTTTTTCTTATATACAATAAAATTCAATTTTTTGATGTATTTATACATATACATTTCTCACAAAGTATTTTTTCTCATGACCTACGTCTACTAGCTGCAAGAACTTACACACTGTGTTTCCAATGTTTTCTATATACATTTTTCTAAACCATTTAGATCTGGTTTCTGATTGATTTCATTTAATATTTAGGTTTTCCTTCGATGTATACATTTTCATTTAATCATTTATTTATATATATAATATATCTAGTTCTTTCAATATGTCCAATAGTTAACCAATCAGCTCTATTCTATATACTTCAGAAATGGGGACTAGCAGCAGCAGGTGACAAGAGAACCATATACACATACGCACACATACATACAATATATTTTATCCACAAGCACACTGTAGAGTCTTGTATTGCACAAAAGCAAAGTAGCGGATATTGTTATGGGTAGCCAGTACCTCTTCCTGCAACACAAATGCACACATGGATTAATACAGTTCTTTATTTACATGAACATTTGCTTAAATGGAATGGAGTCCACGTTCTGTGGTACAACCTCATCAGTAACATTCCTTTTGCAGACATTATCGGTAAGTGTTGCTTGAGGCTTTCCCAACGGACTTATATATATGGTTCTTGGGCGAGACGTCGGATGTCATAGTGAAAACTCCACAATATTTCATCAGTGCAACTGGCCGACATCTTCAGGTGCGACGAACACACTGCTAAGGCAGGTTTTTTGTTTTTTTCTTTATTGTGATTTCATTCCCCTGCCCCATATGCGCAGGGGAGGGCTGTCAGCGGCACAATCCGCCGCTCTTCAGCCGAGTGACATGACAACTAAAACAAGAATAAAATGATACACACATAAGGAGATAAAAAAGGGGAACATAAAACAGAGTAAGGGGAGAAAATGGAGGTAAAAATACACTGACATGGAGACGTTCATGGGGGACAGTTAAAAAAGTCACCAGAAAGTTAAAAAACACAGTTGGCGATTCTTAAAACACAGAGAAGACACCGAATGCTCATGCACAGGTTAAAAGTTGGCCACAGTATTAAAACACTCCGAAACAACACACTTAAAACCCACTTGGAGCACACGCGACGAAGAATAAAACTACTAGGTGGGATCTGCCGAGGGAAATGTCAGAGAGGATGGAAAAGGAGGGGAGAGCATGGGGCAGCGGGGGAAGCGGCGGGATGAAGAGAGGAGGGGCAACCGTGGGTTCACGAAGAAGCAGAAGACACGTGGGGCGGGAGAGGAAAAGGGAAGACAGGGCAGGAGGGAGAGCAGAGACACTGAAAGGAGGCACAAGAGATGGAGGGGGAGTAGGAGTGCTAAGGCAGGTTTTTTTTTTTCCTTTATTGTAATTTTCAGCACCTCATACAAGGCGGTCTGGCAGCAGCTTAATACGCCGCTCTTCAGCCATATGGGGTACAATAATATGAGATAGGTGACACAGAAAATACAAAAAATGGCGGGCAAAGAAAGTAGTTACAAAAAAACAAAAAACAAGAAGCCGTTCACGTTGGATGAAAAAACACTAACACTTGTTGACACGGCGCACAAAACACGGAGAGCTGCGACGGCACATGTGAACAGCGGAGTTGTAACTGCACGAAACACAAAACGAAGCACACACACTAGACACTGACGGCGATGATCTCCGGCGCGCGAATGTTCACTATGCGTGTGCGAGTCCGGGGACCTGCCAAGAGAGGAGGAGGAGGAAGGGGAGTGGGAGAGGGAGAGGAGAGAGCAGAGATGCCACGGGCAGGGGAGAAAGGGGGGAGGGAGGAAGGGGGAGGGGAAGCCCGGGGGGAAGAGTGGTGGAGGGAGGGGACGGGGGAAAAGGAAAGAGAAGGGGAGGGAAGGGAAGAGAAGGGAGGGAGGGAGGGTGCCTAAAGGAAAGGACACCGGAAGTGGGTGGTGGGGCAGGGTCAAAGTTGATAGGAGGGGTAGATGGAGGGGAGCAGGACATCATCAGGGAGGGGGAGCTGGCGGAAGCCACCTTGGGAGAGAGTAAGGAGGGTGGAGAGATGGAGACCGGGCGGGACGTGGGAATACAGGCGCGGCAGCGGGCGGGGATGGGAGAGGATTGGGGAGACGAGCAGGTGAGGAGGATCGAGTTTACGGGAGGTGTACAGGATCCGTATCCTTTCAAGGAAAAGGAGGAGGTGGGGGAAGGGGATGAGATCATACAGGATCCGCGTGGGGGAGGGGAGACGGATGCGATAGGCGAGGCGGAGAGCATGGCGTTCAAGGATTTGGAGGGATTTATAAAAGGTAGGGGGGGCGGAGATCCAGGCCGGATGGGCATAACAAAGGATAGGGCGGATGAGGGATTTATAGGTGTGGAGGATTGTGTAAGGGTCCAGACCCCACGTATGGCCGGAAAGGAGCTTGAGGAGACGGAGGCGGGAACGTGCCTTGGCTTGGATTGTATGGAGATGGGGAGTCCAGGAGAGGCGACGGTCGAGGGTGACGCCAAGGTACTTAAGGGTGGGAGTGAGGGCGATGGGACGGCCATAGACGGTGAGATAGAAATCAAGGAGGCGGAAGGAAGGGGTGGTGTTGCCTACGATGATCGCCTGGGTTTTCGAAGGATTGACCTTGAGCAACCACTGGTTACACCAAGCGGTGAATCGCTAAGGCAGGACCAGAGCCCCGTATTTATGCCAGTCTTAGGCAGGAAGTGCGCATGCGTGGAGGCGCCAAATTCGATGGCCAATAGCGACGATTTCAACCGGTAGCTGGAAGGACAGCAACGCCACCTACAGGGTGAAGAACCAAAGCCTTCAGCGCACGTGCGGAGGCTGCCGCCGCTGCTCTGCGCTTCCATGGGCCGCCCCAGCGAACTCTGTCGGTAGCTGCAAGCAAAAATGCGCATCCGCGTAGGCGCGTGACTATCCTCCCGTTGTCAACAGGATATTTATGTTGCTGTTACAAACTTTAATCTCACTGCTAGTCCTTCTAATCTGGTTGCTATATACTGTCGTAACCTGTGATGAACTACACCCACTCTATGAGTGAATGACAGACGCCAAACTGGAATGTGGTCCTCGCTCAGTGGCGGCGGCCTAAATACTTGCTGTTGAGAGGGCATTGGCGGTGCGTTGCTTGTCACTGTGCCTCTGGCCTCTCTCGTGATTGGAGCTCTTGATCCAGCTCCTACTAATAGATCTTCTCTTCGTCTTTGCCGACTGGTGTGCTGGCGACAGCCTATGCCAGCACACACAAGTAGTGTGCAGGCAATATATTCTTCCATTTAGTGTGAAATAAGCTGCTCTTACTCTCTCTCACACACACAAAAACTATGACAAACAGCTCTTCACATTATTCCACACATACACACCAGCTATTTACACACACCCTTACTCTGTCACTCCAGTGAATAGTGTGAACCCCCACAGAAAAAAAAAAACTGTTTGTCGTTATCACAGGAAGGCCCTATTTTCTCGCAAAACGAAGGTTACCTGGAGCACCATCTGTGGAGCTGGGCAAGTGCCCTCGAGTAGGTCACTTCTGTAGTCTTTGATTGTGAGAGCGTTTGAGGCTGCGTGATGCACACCCTTAGCCCGCCATTGGGTGGCCCCTGCATCTATGGGTAGGTATATATCTTGGATATGAACCCCACAAACTCCACAATCTGTGAACCATTCACCTCATCTTTCATTGGGGTGATAACTTTTTTGTTGTGAGATGTTATTCCAAAAGGATGATTGGCTGCATAATCGCAAGTGTCAAATTCATCTTCATTCAACCTAATTACTTCATATGGACCGCAGCCTTTCAGCCAGTAGATGGAACTGTCTGTATCCATATAAAGTAACTAGGCATAGAAGACTTTTGGCTTATCAAAGTCATCGTGAAAGTGATACATGTTGAGTTTGAAGAGGCTGAGAATACACATACCGATATAGACAGGTTTCGTGAACTGCACTGAAACCCTACTCATCTCCACAGCTACTAGTCGTTCATTCAAATTTCATTTGAAATTTGGCCCAGCAGCGTAATCTCTTTCGGCGTATCTCCTATCCCACTGGTAAAGTAAATGAACTTCGTGGTATTCTCTAACATTCTCCATAATTTACATAAAATTTAATTATTTATGAATTTGTAAAAGTCTTTTTCGAAATCATATGTCACGAGAGCACTCTTATGGCTCAGACCTGAGTTTCTCCTGTCGTATACAACTTTCAAATAACTTCCGGAAATTCAGCCAGTCAACACTGTCAGCGACCGCCGATATTTCGGCGGGAGAACACCCCTCCTTGAAAATGGCTGGGTGTTATCCCTCCGAAATGTCGGCCGTCGCTGACTGTGTTACCTGACTGAATTCTCGGAAGTTATTTGAAACTTTTCTGGCTTTTCAAATCAATGTATTCCTTCAACCAGTGACGCTACTTAAAGGAGATTCTGTGAGTGCTACTAAAAGATTTCATTCCCAACTGGAGACGCTGCTAGACTTTCTGTAACGGATAAAGTAGCGATGTTTGTCCCACCGGTGTTGTCAGCGGCTTCAGGATGTAACCGTTTTGCAGAACACCCTTACATAGAGGCAAATCACTGTGCTCGTCGTGTAGATGGGTGAGGACAGTCCCCCTCTCCCTCCAGAAAATATCCCTCACCGGCATCCGAAACCACATATATAATCATTTTCTTGTGTCCTCCAGGAATCCCGCATTTGAAGAAGATCAGTACGTCAATATTGGTCAAAATTTTTTGATGCTGACAAGCGTTCTTCTTAGCACTGCATCCCGCGAAAGCCCAGGGACAATGTGATAGAAAGCAGGATTCAGAAAGTATGTGCCTTAGCTTACACAACAGAACTTCTCAAAGATGCCCATGAGCAGGTGAACATCAGTATTCATGTATAGTCTGACATATTCTGGTACATAAGTAATTCAAAACTCTTGCGGAACTTCCACTTCATGTTCATACTCCACGTTTGTTATGGTAGTGCCTCTCAATTTACTGGAGGATCTGGTTACTATCGGGCAATGTGGTTTCATTGAGTCTTCCCATCGAATCCAGATATTTGTATGGAAAGATCCCCTTCTTCGTCAAAAGCTGAAACTTCATACTATCGTGATATGTGGTTCTGGTAATATGCATATCCTTGGGATGCGGCCGCGCGGCCGCGCGGTTCCAGACTGAAGCGCCTAGAACCCCTCGGCCCCTCCGGCTGGCAACGTTTTCTAGTTTTCTCCTTTTTTAAAGAAATAATGATATCATTTATTGATTATCCAACCCAAAAGTACTTGTACACCTTCTGAAGCACAAATACATTCATTTACGCGTCCACACGTATTCCACATTCTGCGAAAAGCTATGCAACTAAGAACTTCAAACTTCCTTATTGGTGAGCTTTTCAAAAAGTGTCATGTAACCACACAACTTTATCATGACCTTTGACGTAAAAAATGTTATCTCTATGATTGTAGATTGGAAGCTTCATCACAATTTCTTCACGCAGTAAACTGTTGCTATCCCACCATCTCCCACGATGAGTGAAGGGTAACCAAGCAGCTGTCCACTGTATCTTGAAACCCTACACCTTTCTAAACTGTCTTGGTGAAACGACGATTGTTGAGAACGTTTTCAGTATTCGTCCACAGTATTCCAATTCAAAGAATACAACATCCTTGAACATAAATTCCCCACATATGTCATGGAAGCCCCATCCATCCGCAACAATGCTCATACAATAAGGAGCCATTGCGCAGTGTCTTTGTTGCTAAGCAAAACCACAATATTTATACTATTGGCTGCAAAACTCCTCTGAGAGTTGAGTAATTAATAATACGAATATGCATCAATAATGCGTAAGTCATTGCTTTTGAGGGGAAATTGTTTGATGATTCAATGACATAGCAGAGAAACCGGTGAAATTTAAAAATTTCCTCTCCCTCACTTCCTTCCAGTACTAAATCGTGACCCCTTGATGTCTCATCACATGACTGATTAGGAACTGGAAAGAAAAGAAATTTGTGGCACAATCTGACTAGAGGAAGGGAACAGATGGCAGGACGGAAATATGTGGTGCAACTGAAGATTGTTAAAGGCTAGACGGGGAATGGTGTGGAGCGTGTGCAGTTGGATTGGTATAGGACCCCTGCTACATCTAGATACTACTCTGACAGGTAACACATACGCATCCTGTCTGATCACCTTCATCCATTCAAGTCCATTGTGCCTTCCGATGCACTTGGGCAATTCCAGCAGGACAATGCGACATCCCACACGTCCAGGATTGCTACAGAGTGGCTCCAGGAAGAATCTTCCGCTGGCCACCAAACTCCCCAGACATGAATATTATTGAGCATATCTGGGATGTGTTGCAACGTGCTCTTCTCCACCTCCTCTTATTCTTACGGATTTCTGGAGGGTCTTGCAGAATTCATGATGTCACTTCCCTCCGCCACTACTTCAGACATTAGTCGAGTCTACGCCTCAGCGTGTTGCTGCACTTTTGCGTGCCCGCGGGGCCCTGCACGACATTCGACAGGTGTACAAGTTTCTTTGACTCTTGAGTGTAATTACTTTTTATTAAAAACACATTTACATGGACATTGTTGCGGCAGTAGTTGGTGCACCATATTTTTCGGAAGATTTGACCTATTTCAGCAAGTATTTTTTTTCCATTTTACGAATTTATAAGGTTCCATGCAAGTAAGCTTGTAAGCTTGCACTGTAAGATTGATTCCACAGTCCTTGGCAGCACTTTCCATTCTTCGGCATTTTCGAAAGATATAACAAGATAAGTTTATAAAATGGTAAACAGTCGACAGTAAAGTTTAGTCGTCGGAATACGCGTCATAGACACGTCAAGGCAAATATACTCGTTGTAGACGCTTCAAACGCTACTAACTTGCATCCATTGTTCGTATTACGTTTAGAAAAAATCGCCTTATCCGTTTGCTATTCCGATGGGAACCGGTCCGATTCTTCCGCTTGGCGCTGCTTAAATAATTGCAGAAATGCATCTTACACACTGTGTGTAATATTTATGCACAACCGGTTTCTATCACTGATCATCTTCACTGTGAAAAAGTGTCTATTGTGAGTTCATGTGTCATAGATGCCGTTTAACCAGAAAGGTATAAGCCAAGGCTGACATGCAGACTTCAGACAAAGATACTTAACGCCATAATACCAACTTCAGCAAGCAGAGAACATTCAAAACATGAGAACATGTAACAGTTGTAAGTGCACAGCACCACTGCTCGCCCACAACAACACGCCTGAGCAATGACGCTGTGCACTTACAACTGTTACATGTTCTCATGTCAGAGACATTAGTTTTTCTTTGTCATAGGAGCAGTCAGTGCGTGTTAGACAGTCAGGCAATCTACTTGGTTTGAAAAGAATGGAAACTGGCCTGGCGTGCAGTGGAGCCATCATTATTTAAATAGGATTTTGTACTAATATGTTTTGAGGAAAGAAAAAATGGATTATATTAATGGACGAATGTCTAATGCCAACTTTTAAGTAATCCAGTTTTTTATATTTTTGTAATGTATAGCTTCTTATTGTTAGAACATGGCTTTTGGTTGAAGTCTGCTGTAGAAATCTTATTATGCAACATATGGCTTTGTACTGTAGTTGAAAAAGTGCCAAAGAAGGTAATTGTACACAGGAAAGTTATTAAGAAATATTTTGCTAACTTGTCTAGTTATGAGAAAGGTGTATTGATATCATGGCTTAATGAAGAAAAGTTAAACTTGGCATATTTGTTCTCTTTGACCAGTCATTGAGATTACTTCCCCATTTTCATTTTTACTTTCATGACTCTTACACTCGCATTTCACATAACGAGTCATGTACCGAGAGGCATTTGGTGAAAATTGGTAAGATCCCCTCTTGCACTGCACATTGCAAGTACGGCACATGAAATTTGATTTTTTACTGTCTCATCATTATCGTAACAGTGAAAGGTTGCAGAGCAGACGAGCGTTCCTTGCGCGTTGGTATGCCAACAAATTTAATTACCATCAAAGGACAAGTCCGTTTATGAGATAGTTAGATGGGTTAAATTTTATATTGATTTGCTGAGTAATTGCAATGACATTTCTAATACAGTGATTATTTGTGTGGCTAAAGATAAAGATTAGCAAATTCAGGGCCAACATCTTAATCTGAGTCATTTTGTTTTGCAGTCGGACAGTGTACGTAAATTTCATTGAAAACGGATTGCTTTCTCGCCTGGATTTCGCACCGTGTTGCTTGTGCTCCACATATTACCGTTCAAAATTAAATTTTCACGTAGTCCTGAGATTTGCACATTTCGATATCAAAATAAGTTTTACACATTTGTTAAATTCTCTTACGAACCTGAGTTTGAGTCTTATCCATTACTCTCAAGTTGTTAATTAAAGTAGGTGATCCACGCAACTTCGGTTTGGTAGAAACTCGGCCTGTTCAACAGGAATCTTTCCAAGTATCTCGATACGTATTCTGTTATACAGCAGCCTCACAAGCAATATTAAGAAGGCAATAGGACGGTAACTTGAGGTTTGTTGTTGGGTGCACTCTGACGGTCTATTCCTACGTAATTACGCCTTGAACAACCGCTCTCTATGCGCTGGTAGCTGAGGATCGCCAATTCTTGTAATGTTCCTAATTATACAATCCCATCAGTAATGAACACTTCTTGTACTATCTTACTAGGAGTATTTTATGGTAGCGAACGATGCTTCACAACCTGAATCAGAAAAAAATGAGTGAGTATTCAATCAGATCAGATCAAATGTAAGAAACAAAACGATCAAAATGAAGTGAAAGTATACAAAAAAAGGGAAAGTATGTTTGGCTGGGTATGAAAATGTCCTCGGCGCCGGTTCGAACCTAGCCACTGCTTAAAACTTGAATAGAAATCACCAGCAATAGCGGCCGATGACTTCCAGCATAAGAAGTCACCCTCGTCCTGCCAACGGCATTGCCAGAAAGGATGAAGAGCGGATAGATGTTCTGGGCATTCTCTTGCCCTTGCGAAAGGTGGAAGAATCACCAATGATTAACGGCATGAGGATGCAGAAGACAATGGAAACCACTACATTAAAGACACATCAAGTGTATCCACAGAACCTGTGGCCTGTAATTGAAAAAGTGTCATGATGATCTCTCCACTGGCAAAAGATCCCGTTGTAGTCCACTATTCGGATCTCCGAGAAGGGACTGCCATGTGGGAGGTGACCATGAGAAAAATATTCAATAACCACCGAAAGGGTAACGTTCTACGCGTTGGGGCGTGGAATCTCTGAAGTTTGAACGTGGTAAAGAAGCTAGAAAATATGAAAAGGGAAATTCAGAGACTCAGTCCACTTATAGTGGGGATCAGCGAAGTGGAATGGAAACAAGACAATCACTTCTGTTCACTTGAGTATAGTGTAATATCAACTGTAGAAGGAAATGGTATAATTGGAGTAAGATTCGATATGAATAGAAAACTAGGGTAGAGTGAATTGCTGCGAACAGTTCAGTGATACGGTTGATCTCATCAGAATCGACAGCAAACCAGCACAGGCAACAATGGTTCAGGTTCAAGTGGTAACGTCGCAGACAGAGTATGGAGAGATGGAGAAAGTATATGAGGTTACTGAACGGGTAATTCAGTACTTTAATTGAGATGAAAATCTAATACTCATGAGGGATTGGAATAGGGTTGTAGGGCTAGGAGTAGAAGAAAGTGTTACAGGAGCTTTTGGGCTTGATACTAGGAAAGACAGAGAAGAAAGGCCAACTGAGCTCTCCATTAAATATCCGTTAGTAGTAGCGAATACTTCGTCCAGAAATCACAAGAGGAGACGGTGTAGGTGGGAAAGGCCGGGCGAAATTTACACCGTAGTCAAGCAGAGATTCCGAGATCAGACATTAGATTGTACGGCTTACCCAAGAGCAGATGTAGACTCAGATCACAATTTGGTAATGACTAAGAGTCGGCTAACCTTTAAGAGACTAGTCAGGAACACTCAGTGCGCAAAGATGTAGAACAGAGAAGTATTAAGGAATGAAGAGGCATGCTTGAACTTCTGTGAGGCCGTAGATACTGTGATAATGAATGACTCAGTAGGCAGTTCAGTTGAAGAGAAATGGCCATCACTAAAAAGACCAGTCACCGAAGTTGGAAAGAAAAGCGTAGGTTCAAGGAAGATACCTGCGAGTAAACGATGGATAACGAGGAAGTACTGCAGTTGATCGACGAAGAAACAAAAATGTTCAGGGAACAGTAATACAGGAATGCAAGTTACTTAGGAACGAAATAAATAGGAAGTGCCAGGTAGCTAAGGCAAAACTGCTGCATGGAAAATTAAAGAAATCTAAAAAGAAACGACTATTGAAAGGACTGGTTCAGAATACAGGAAAGTCAAAATAACCTTCGATGAAATTAAAATCCAGGGCAATAGCTTTAAAGAGTGTAACGAAAATTCCTCTGTTAAATACAGAGGAGAGAACGGGTAGCTAAAAGGAGTACATTGGTGGTACGCGGAAGGCCTCTAGAGGGGGGGGGGGGGGGGGAAGACTTGTCTGATGATGTGATAGAAATAAAAACAGGAGTGGTTGGAGAAGAGATAGGGGATCCAGTACTAAAAAAAGAATTTAAAAGAGATTTGGACGACTTAATATTAAATAAATCAGAAGGGATCACTCACATTCCATCAGAATTTCAGAATTACTAAAATCATTGGGAGAGGTGGCAGCAAAACAACTATTTAATGTAGAGAATGTATGAGACTTGCGATATACCATCAGGCTTTTGAAAAAAATGTCATCCACACAGTATCAAGATAGCAAGATCCGACATGTGCGAGAATTATCGCACTATCTGCTTAACAGCTCATGCATTCAAGTTGCTAACAAGAATAATATAAAGAAGAATGGAAAAGAAAATTACAGATGTATTAGATGGTGATCTGTTTGGCTTTAGGATAGGTAAAGGCACCAGAGATGCAGTTCTGACGTTGCGGTTGATAATGAATTTGTCGACCAGGAAAGTGTGTTCGACAATGTCAATTGGTGGAAGATGTTATAAATTCTGAGAAAAGCAGGCGTAAAGTATAGGAAAGGACGGATAATGTACAAAATGTACAAGAACCAAAAGGAACAATAAAACGGGAATATCAAGAACGAAATGCAGGATTAAAAAGCGTAAGGCATGGTGTAGTCTTTTGCTCCTACTGTTCAATCTATACATCGAAGAAGCAATGACGAAAGTAAAAGATGGGTTTAAGAGTGGGAAAGGGTTCAGGGTGAAAGGATATTAATGATAAGATTTGCTGTCGATATTGCTATCCTCAGTGAAAGGGAAGAAGAATTACAGGATCTGTTGAATGGAGTGAACAGTCTCGTGAATGTAGAATATGGGTTAAGAATGAATCGGAATAGACGAAAAAAATGGTTCAAATGTCTCTGAGCACTATGGGACCTAAAATCTGAGGTCATCATACTCTAGAACTTAGAACTACTTAAACCTAACTAACCTCAGGACATCACACACATCCATGCCCGAGGAGGGATTCGAACCTGCGACCGTAGTGGCCGCGCGGTTCCAGACTGAAGCGCCTAGAACCGCTCGGCCACTGCGGCCGGCGAAATGACAAAAGTGATGAGAGGTAGTAGAAAGGAAAACAGCGAGAAAATTAACATAATAATTGGTGAACACCAAGTAGAGACAGTTAGGGAATTCTGACGCCTAGGCAGCGAAACAGCTTGTGACGGACGTATCAAGGACGCAAAAAGCAGACGAGAACTGGCAAGGAGGGTATTCCTGGCAAAGAGAAATCTGCTAGTATCAAACACAGGTCTTAATTCGAGGAAGAAAGTTCTGAGAATTACGTTTGGGGCACTGCATTGTGAGGTAGTGAGACCTGAACTGTAGAAAAACTAGATCAGAAGAGAATCGAACCATTTGAGATGTGGTGCTACAGAAGAATGTTCAAAATTGGGCGGACTGTTAAGGTAACGAATGAGGATTTTCTCCGCTGAATCGGCAAGGAAAGGAACATATGGGAAACACTAACAAGTAGGAGGGATAGAATGATAGTACATCTGTTAAGACATCAGGATATAACTCCCATGGTACTAGAGGGAGTAGAGGGAAAAACTCTAGAGGATGACAAATATTGTAATACAAACAGTAAATAATTGAGGATGTAGGGTGCAGCTGCTGCTCGGAGGAGAAGTATTCATGGCGGTCTACATTAAACCAGTCAGAAGAATGATGAGTCATACATATTCTCTACTCTTTGATGTCACTGTGTTCCAGGACAACTTTCGTTTGTTTTCTTATTTAAGTTTCGTACAAACAAGTGAACGTAATATAGTATCTGAACTGTCTGTTGATCGTTAGCACCAGGCATAGTCTGTAAATTGCAAGTACTTAGCTGGAATTTAAGTAACGAGTGGCTAATATTCTCTGCAGTTACTATTTTACTGACAGACGTAATAAGGCTAAAATTTTGCGTTCGTGAAAGCGTAATAGGAAATGAAATTCGTGAACCTCAAGTCTGGTAATTAGATGTTTGACAAATTAAATAATCAAATCCAATTACCACTTGTCACTCAAAGTTAGTTAATACTGAGCCCATCTACCGCTTACGGAATTTACTTCACTTACGATAAATTATAATACATATAGCACAGCTCCTATTTAGATTGTGGATTATTGCCGTCCATTTTAAACCGAAGAGAAAATTGAATAGGAAGTCATTGATGCCATTTTATCGATAACGTTTATCTCTGTTTAGTTTTGGTATGATATAAATGCTTTATTTTATTTTTGTTAAGAAGTACTTATTTTAATATTAATAATCTGTTTCCTTCTTTATTTATTTTCATTTTGTGTTGAATTCTACTTAATTAATGTCATGAAGTTAGACGTAACGCTAGATCTTATATTTCTGAACTCTGTTTCCTTCATTCCAGTAAGTAGTGGAAATATATCTATATTTAAATCTCTTTTGCGAACTTCTAAAAGTTTCATCTCTTTAATTTCATTATTATTCGTTTTCTATTTTTAATTTGACCTCAAGTTACTTTTGGGGAGAATTCATCTAATTTCAAATAAGATGCGTAACTTCGTTAGTCTTGTTTGCTTTATTTTGCACATCAGAAGTCGACGAAATCGAACGAATGACGAGTGGCGAGCATTCCACATCCCCCAGTACAACAACTGGACATACACAAACAAAATGCCTGCGTGCCATCATCACTTTGAGCCCTACAGTTATACAATCCAAGCAAAATGTAAGCCTCTTCAGCTGTTGGCGAGTCACGTCCCGCTATCGTCTCTCAAGTTAATGGTCACTCCCACTAAAAGAATGAAAGCGGTGATAATAGTGTGATGCCCGTGCGTGAGTGGTTCCGACGGGTTACTACTTGGTGTTACGGGGAGGATCTTTTCAGTTTACGGGTGATCAACACCGTGCAACGAATGTGTAGTTTCTTTCAGAAATTCCTTAGTGCCTCTTTAGCCAAGTACGTTGCAGATTGACTCACTATCGATGAATACAGCCACGAATCAGTTCTCCGTCACAACGGCGCACCACGCTACCCTGTAAGTGTACACAAATCACTCAAATAACGCAGATAACACTCGAGTCTGTCAGAGTGCGCTAGCCATATATACAGCATTACAGCCGTACGCAATTACCTCTGAGTTTGCTAAGCAGGAACACCACCTAGAAAATATGGAGCAATCCAAATCAGCATGGTATCTTGAATCCAATCACGTATCAACAATAAGCGCTTGTCTCTCATCGAACAAACTTATTAAGCCCACTGTTTACCTTAACTAGCCATTCAGTGAGTCACGAATGGAACCACTGGACAGTATTTCACTGATGGAAACTCTCAGAGATAAAGCAACCTTCTATTTCGAGCCAGTAATTACTCTGACCTTTAAGTAATCACACTATACTATCAATGTAAATTCCACCACGCTGCTGTGACTATCCATACTACAACTTATTGTAATTAATTGGCAGCATGTCACCTACACTAAGAATACCCCACTGTGAAACTGACTGATTACGATAAATAGCTAGAAGACCCATTTTAAACTATCTTTGAACCACTTAACACAAACAAACGTACAGAGATACTACTACATTTGGCAGTTAGGTTATTGTTTTAGATAGCTGTCGATTCTTTGAGGCCCGCTGCTACTATTGTAAAATCCTTGTCTCTCGAACTGTTACTGTTGTCTGCCACCGATGCAGGTACCAACTTTGGCGTTCGAAGCGTGAATACGGTTCACCACTTCTGCATTGGTACATTACATTGTCTTTTAACAAACCCTCGTAAGGAAAATAATTATAATTGAATATTCAACCCGTATCATCGTAAATTCAGCTACCGCACCAATAGGTTAGGACGAGAAAACCACCTTGACGAAAGCTAAAAGCAGAAGGGATTCTAGTTGTATGGGAATTCTTATTGTATGCCATTAAAATGTGAAACTTTATGTGATTTAATATCTTGTACACCCCTTTGAAACGTTTTTACGAGTTAATGAGAAAGAACTTGACTATGATGTGAGCATCCTACCACTATGGTTCTCAGTTCGTGCTTGACTTAGCGTGGCACCGCGGAATAGATGGTTTACATGTTGAGACGATATGTACAGCAACTGAATTTGGTTTTATGACGCTCTTATTCCATTTTATTCAATTTACACCTGCCAAGTTACGTAACACAGACCAGGTCCTTTTCTCTGATTGTAGTCAAGTTTTGCCACAGTATCCAGTCATTTCTGGCGGCGCATTGCGTTGAGACAATGCAGCAGTTCGTCTGCAGAATAGTTACTACCTATCCACAAGCAGGATATACAGGAATTTTCATTTTACTTTGAGTTGTGGTTATAAGAAATACTAACTTGAGTGTTAATCTACATAAACCTATTATGTTTCACAAGCATTGCACCTGGGGGATAACTTTTGGTGTTCCATATCTCAACCGGTAGAAACGTAACCCTTATAGGAACACTTTCTTATCCATCTGTCTGAGTGTTTGTCAATAAAAACCCTTTTTCTCAGGAAGAGGTAAGCCTCCCTAGCTGAAATCTGTCACATAACAATCTCTTGGTAATGTAAAAAACTGAAGCTTCTAAGAGTATGCAGTCAAACGACAAGGACATTATGTGACATCTTTTGATACTCACAGACTGACTCAGTAAAACATATAGAGCACTTTCCGTTTGCCTCTAATCATGAAATGTTTCACATTACAAACAAAGGGGAAAAAAATTGAAAATTGTTAGTCTTTAATTATATCACACTAAAAATATTTTTCTTTTGTCGTTTGTTTATGGCCTTCGGACTTATAATTAACAATGTTCTCAAAAGTCTTCTAATTTCCGGGACAGACATCTTGCCAGTATCAGTGTCAATAAAAAGCGGAAGGTGCCATGGCCGTAGAGGAAGAAACCAGGCACTAGAACTGTCAATTACTGCACTGCACTGCACTGCAAATCTCTGGTTACATCTACCAGGAGTTAGACAGGCTAAGCAGCGAAGCTGCTGTTCCTGTTTATACCTCAAGAACTATTTCTGGCCTCACAGGTAGGATTGGGCTATGTGAGCGGCCGCTTGGGTGCGGACGCTTCGTGAAAAGTGACATCGGGGCTGCGGAAGAAACTACTCCCGCAGCAGATCAGGCCAACGCGTGGTCGGCCTGTGGTGGACTTGGTGTCCCAGGCTACGAATAAGACGACTTCCAGAGTGTTCGGCAGAGGCATAGAACACCTTGGTGGACTGCCTGAAGCGATCCCGCAGCAGCGGGACGCCTGCTTCCTCATGAAGGAGCCTCGTCGAGTAACGAGGTGGCTTGTGGAGAGCGCCCGATTCTGGACGCGCTGGAGCAACGCAACGTGCGACGGGGCTGCATTCCCCCACACTATGGCGGCGTACTCGAGTACTGGCCGGATAAGGGCCAAGTACACAGTCAGGCCGTGACGAGGTGGGAGGGTAGATGCGGGGTTCAGCAGCGGGTAGAGCGCCCGGAGACGCCCAATCGCTGAGGCATCATTTGCAGCATGAGATGTCGGTTGTCTGGGCTGCGCCGATGCGGATACCAGAAGTGTTTGACATCTACAAGTCCCTCTGATACCATGCAAGTCATTCCCTGACATCTTAACACATGTCCTACCATCTTGCCCCTTCATTAAATCAGTATTTTCCACAGAATCCTTTCCTCATCTGTTCTGCGAAAGTTTTAATTTCTTATCAGACAACTTAATTTTCAGTGCACTGCAACGCTTCTTGACTTTTCGTAACTTTTGCTTCTCTTAAGCGGAACGTATTAAAGGGCTCTCTGGTGCCGAACTGACCATCATGTATAAGATCTTCAACTTTTTTTCAGCTATCCAGTACATGGCTTAATGAGCTTTTAAGGTGATTGTATGATTATTCTTTCGTTAAACGCTATCGATAACACATTGAGCACACTCGGCAACTGCAGTCCCACGACATCAAGCTGTCGACGACAGCTGCAGCAGTAAGGTAGTCATGTCGTTACCTGGAACAGGTCTGGAGACATTATTTTCTACGTTGAATCGTCCAGCACCATACGACACGTCGTCATGGCACACTATCTCGGAATCATTTGACATAAAACTTTCTGAGTATCGTACCGCGTCTAATTACGAAGAAAAACTATACTGGGGGAAACCAACGTCTCGGCCACCGTAGCCGTGGCCGAAACAGTTATTCCTCCCAGTATAGTTTATTTTTTATTTTTTATTTTACATTATGACGCGATACAACACTGAGAAGTGGGTGAGATGCAACGAAAAAGGATATTTTATAACCGAGTACTAGATAGAAGAACGCTCCCAATTGCAAAATCTGTGAGTATGTGTTTCCAATTAAAAATTAAATGCTATTCTAATTGTAATATGGTCTTAGATCAACGTAATTATCGCGAATTGCCACAAAAATACTAACATATACACGTAGTATTTCTCCATATCCTTCATTAAATTTTCTTTTGAATTAGTAAAATAGTGCTCACACATTTAATTCACTGCGTTTGGTGTGTTCTGCATATTATGATTTCTGAGGTAATAAATAATTTCAATTGTGAAGTGGACATATTTGCAAACCGCCATTATGCCGGGTGCGCGCGAACCTATTATATATGAGCTTTGTTCTGGTTGGTCGAATACTGCAGCAGGTGCCGCATTCAGATCTGACAGCTGGTGTACAGTGTTTGGGGTGGGTTTGTTTACAGTATTACAGCAAGATTCATGGGTTGGGCAGGTCAGTGTATTTCGAATGACTGAGTGCATTCTCACAGCAATCATCCGTTATTCAACAACACTGGTGCTACATATGCGTGGGACCTACACATAAAGTGAAGGAATGATGTTTATTTAATTTTTGTGGGCTTGATTTTTACACATCTGAGAAGAGGTACAGTTCTGATACATGTGAACAGTTTTATTTATTTTGAGTCTCGCAGAAAATTTTGCATTTTATTCTTTTTCCCTCAGAAACCCAAATACGGAATTAATCGCTCTTGAGTAGTAAGTCTACACTAATCTTCAATATAACGTAAAGAGATGAGGTCATCTCCTGATTACTCAGTCATTTACACTGTATAAATTCCATCCTGTTCATTTACATCTACATCTACATGGATACCCTGGAAATCACATTTAAACGCCTAGCAGAGGGTTCATCAAAACAGCTTCACAATTCTCTATTATTCCATTCACGTACAGCGCGCGGAAAAAACGAACATCTTTCCACACAAGTTCTTATTTCTCTTATTTTATTATTATGATCATTTCTCCCTATGTAGATCGGCGTCAGTAAAATATTTTCGCATTCGGAGAAGGTTGGTGATCGAAATTTCGCGAGAAGATTCCGCCGCAATGAAAGACGCCTTTGTTTTAATGATGTCCACCTCAAATCCTGTATCTTTTCAGTGACACTCTCTCCCCTATACCGCGATAACCGAGCGAGGTGGCGCAGTGGTTAGACACTGGACTCGCATTCGGGAGGACGACGGTTCAATCCCGCGTCCGGCCATCCTGATTTAGGTTTTCCGTGATTTCCCTAAATCACTCCAGGCAAATGCCGGGATGGTTCCTCTGAAAGGGCACGGCCGACTTCCTTCCCCATCCTTCCCTAATCCGACGAGACCGATGACCACGCTGTCTGGTCTCCTTCCCCAACCAACCAACCAACCAACCAACCTATACCGCGATAACACAAAACGTACTGCCCTGCTTTGAATATTTTCAATGTACTCCGTCAGTATTATCTGGTAGGTTCGAATCATGCCTCGGGCATGGATGTGTGTGATGTCCTTAGGTTACTTAGGTTTAATTAGTTCTAATTTCTAGGCGACTGATGGCCTCAGAAGTTAAGTCGCATAGTGCTGAGAGCCATTTGAACTATCTGGTAAGGATCCGACACCGCGCAGTAGTATTCTAAAAGAGGACGGACAAGTGTACTGTTGGCAGTCTATTTAGTACATCTGTTACATTTTCTAAGTGTCCTGCCAATAATACGCAGTCTTTGGTGTGCTTTCCCGACAACATTTTCTATCCGTTCCTTCCAATTTAAGTTGTTCGTGATTCTAATTCCTAGGTATTTTGTTGAATTTACAGCCTTTAGATTTGACTCATTTATCGTGTAACCGAAGTTTAGCGAATTTCTTTCAGCACTCATGTGGATGACCTCACACTTTTCGTTGTTTAGGGTCAACTGCCATTTTCCGAACCATTCAGATATCTTTTCTTAATGATTTTACAATTTGTTTTATCTTGTGATGACTTTGTTAGTCGATAAATAACAGGGTCATCTGCAAGCAACGTAAGACGGCTGCTCGGATTGTCTCCCAAATCATTTATATAGATAAATAGATAAGGAACAGCAAAGGGCCTATAGCGCTACCTTGGGGAACGCCAGAAATCACTTCTGTTTTACTCGATGACTTTCCGTCAATTACTACGAAATGTGACCTCTCTGACAGAAAATTACGAATCCAGACGATACTCCATAAGAATCCAATTGTGTGGTATAGTGTCAAAAGCCTTCCGGAAGTACAGAAATACGGGATCCATTTGAAATCCCTTTTCAATAGCACTCAATACTAAGTGCGGGTAGAGAGCTAGTTGTGTTCCACAAGAATGGTGTCTTTTACATCGATGTTGACAGTGTGTCAATAGACAGTTTTGTTCGAAGTAATTCATAATGTTCGAACACAATATATGTTCCAAAATCCTGCTGCGTATTGACGTTAATGATCTGGGCTTATAATTTAGTGGGGCTACTTTCCAGTCTTTGGGTACGGATCTTTCGTCGAGAGAAAGATTGTATATGATTGTTAAGTATGGAGCTAATGCATCAGCGTACTCTGAAAGGAATCCAACTAGTATACGTGATTTAAGTTACTTCACTACTCCCAGGATATCTACTTCTACGTTACTCATGTTGGCAGCTGTTCTTGATTCTAATTCTGGAATATTTACTTCGTCCTCTTTGGTGAAGAGATTTCGGAAGGCTGTGTTTAGGAACTCTGCTCTGGCAGCACTCCGTTGCTATCGTGCAGAGATGGCATTGATTGTGTTTTGCCACTAACGTACCTCACATTCGACCAGAATCTCTTAGGATTTTCTACCAGGTTTCGAGACAAAGTTTCGTTTTGGAAACTGTTAGAAGCATCTCGCATTGAAGTCCGCAATAAATTTCGATCCTCTTCGAACGATCGCCAATCTTGGAAGTTTCGCGTTCGTTTAAATTTGGCATGTTTTTTTCGTTGCTTTTGCAACAATGTTCTGACCCGTTTGCAACAGTATTCTATTACAAACCACATGAAACTTGTTATGCCGGAGCCAAGGTAGCGACTGAGGTCGGAACCCATATCACACAACAGAGGACGGGGTTGTCTATGTTGTAGTCGTGCCAAGAGCACCGTGGTAAACACCGGCTATTTACATTCAAGATATTGGAAACAGACATTCCGAGCGCTACTTCCTGCAGGGGGAGATCGAGCCACGGCCTGCAGTAGATATCACTATGCCAAAGCCTGATGGGCTGGAGAAAGCTATTTACTGGCTAGAACCAGCCTTGAAGTTCAGTTCAGTCCGGATGCCAACCTCGTGGACTTCGGCCGCTGAAGGTTTCATCTTCGTCTCTGGACTTTTACTGGTGTGTATGTGTTACCACGAGCCTTTGTGGAAAAATGGAAGTGAACTTTTGTTTGCCTCAATTAGGAGACTTAAACTGGCATCGTTATTGTTACCTTTCTTTTGTTGTTGAGTCATCAACCTTGTAAACGTACATAAATAAAAGTTGTGTTTGTGAAAACTTGCGAATTGTCAGTCACAACAAAACTCATTATGGGACAGTTGCATTGTGATTGAGATTCAGTGGAAAACCTTAAGGAAGTGTAGTCTGATGCACGAAGATGGTGGCTTACAAAACATTCTATTAGAGAAATACTTATCAGTTTGGAACTCCTAGCAGGTTGCACTGAAGCAGGAAATGGAGAAGAGCCAGAGGAGGGCAGCTCAGAAATGTATCCCTAATAATCGCTAGACCACCAGTCCAGATTGTATACCAGTCAGGATTTCTAGGAGACTTTCCACACCGTTCCTAACAATCGACTTATAATCAAATTATGTGCCTGTACAGTACAGTCTCCGTTGTGCGATTGGACTCTTGAGTTCCTGCTGGAAAGGTTACAGTTCGTAATAACTGATGGAAGGTCATCGAGTAAAGTAGAAGTAACATCTGAGGTTTCCCAAGGAAGTATTACAGGCCCTCTGCTGTTCCTGATTTACGTAAACGATTTAGGAGACAATCTGAGCAGCCGTCTTAGAACGTTTGCAGATGATGCTGTCATTTACCGTCTTGTAAAGTCATCGTAGGATCAAAACTAATAGTAAAATACTCAATAATTTTTTTCTGGGTTTGTGAGCGCATTGTCAATATATATGAAACTACCGACGTTTTGCAGTAAGCAAAAACACCCTAAGGAAGGTCCCTTGCAACAGAAATCGAAACGTCGGTAGTTTCATATGTATTGACAATGCTATCACAAACCCAGAAAAATTTTATTGAATCTGACAATTGCCGCAGAAGTCTACGTTTATAATAATAAAATAATTTATACAAGATATTTCTGTGGTGCGAAAAGTGGAAAATGAACAACTGGGGTGGCAATCATTGAAAAAAAAAGAAGAAGAAATAAAGAAAGAAAGAAAAGCGTTTTTCGTTGTGGCAGAATCTTCTCATGAAATTTAGATCCCAAGTTTGCTCCTGGAGTGAGAAAATATTTTGTTGGTACCCATCTACACACTGATTTTGGGGGGGGGGGGGGGGAATGCTCATCGTAATAAGCTGGTACGGAAAGATTTAAGTGTTCGTTTCTCCCGCGAGCTGTTCGAGAGTGGAACGCTAGAGAACTACCCTGAAGCTGGTTCGACGAAGCCTCTGCCAGGCACTTAACTGTGAAATGCAGAGTAGTCATATTGATATACAGGGTGTTTCATAATTTGTGTTACACAGTTCTAGAGATTGTAGAGGGACATAGTAGATCAAGTTTTACATGGGAATACATGTCCGGAAACGGTTCGTTTCCATGCTACAAAGAATACAAGAACTACTTACTCGCACGCTAGATGTTTCTTAAACAGCTCGCCTGTTACTGTAGGTTACCGACATTCATAAATCGTACGATGACGCGATGTAACGTGATGTCCTCTGTTTCCGTCTGCCTTGTTTTCATTCTTCCTGGTGATACGTCAGTTGACATTACGGTTACTGGTACTACAGTAAGAGGATGCGTGATTAAACATTCGTAGAGTACTCCGACCTGTTGTTATTTTACGGTGAAATTCGCAGTGATGGAAGAGAAGCTCATAGTATATACCAAGAGTACTTTCCAAATCCCAAGTATGCCAGAGTAGAGCAACTGCTGCGGGAAAGTGGGAAATTCACAAGCGGTAGAGCAAACTGTGATGCTTCAAGAAGGAGACGCATTGTCGTATTGCTTCATAGATTTGAAGAGAACCCATCGAGGAGCAGAAGAGCCATTGCACATGACTTGCATGTGTCTCACTTGTCCGTCTGACGTGTTCTGCATGAACTCCAACTTCACCCACGTCACCCTCAGAAGGTACACGCCACGCTAACGGCGGATTTTATGCAACGTGTCAATTTCCGTGCCTAGTTTTTGCACCGCTGTGCGGATTTCCCTCTGTTTCCTAGGCGAGTTTTGTTCCCCGCCGAAGTGCATTTCGGCAGGGAAGGTGTTTTAAGCACTCGAAATAGCCACTTTTGGGATAAACAAAACCCCAAAACCACCTGTACACGACGACTTCAGCCTTCCTTCGGCATCCATGTCTGAGCAGGTCTTGTGACTGGGCGAAAGTACTTCCTCCTCAGCTGACAGATGGCGGGTATTTGATATTGCTGCAAAAATTGATGGCGAAGTTTACGGGAAATGTGTGACTGGACATTCGGGACGAATTGTGGTACCAGTACATTTTGCAGTTCATATCCGAAACCATCTCAATGTAGGCTAAAGGTACAGGTGGATCAGTCGAGGTGGACCACATGCTTGGCCAGTAAGATACCCAGATTTACTACCTTTGGAATTTTTCTTGCGGGGCCACACGAAAACTCTTGCTCACGAGACACCAGTCCAGTTGGAGGAAGACCCGGTTGCACGGTTCATAGTAGTAGCAGTAGTGATTAACCATACACAGCAGATGTTGGACAAAGTTTAGCGAAAGTACTGTGTGCACCGAACTTAGTGGTCGTCATATCGAATTTCTTTACTAAAATTAAATCAAATAGGAGCGAAATTGTACATTTTTGTTTTCCTTGTAGGAAGAAAACTAACCGTTTCCGGAAATGGGTTCCTATGTAAAATTTGATCTACTAAGTCCCCTGTACAACCTCTAGAAGTGTGTAACAGTAATTGTGAAACACTCTGTAGTTGTAGTTGTAGAACCTCCTCCTAATACAGTAAAGGGCCAGCGTACTGCAGCTGTGGATATAGAAATGCAGGTTTGGAGTTCGCTTCTTGCGCTGCATTGTGGTAAAGGGTTGACGGCATGTACAACTGTCCCTACGGAGCACCACCTGACAACTCTGGACGGAAAATAAGAAGAAAAATGAGACAGGGCTAAACTGGAGAAAGGGCGGCGTGCCCTGGGCGGACGGTGGGCGGCGCCAGCCCACCCGGCTCGTTAGCGACGGGCCGTGACCGGGGTGCACGACGAAGCCGCCCCCTGTATTCTAAACAACTGGACGCTCCCCGGCCGGACTCAAGATGTTTGCCCTGCATTCTTCCAGTCGGCCCGGCGACGTCTTCACAGGCGGAAAACGAGAGCGGCCGGGGCTGAAAAAGGAAGTTTCGCTTCCGCACTGCGCCCTATCGACCACCCCCACGACGCCCCCTACCGTCGCCCCCTCAACTTCTGCTGCCATCCGGACTAAGTTGACAATGAGCGTAACTCGATTTGAAAGAGCCGGAGGCATCATGGCGCGCATATAACAGATAATTAGCATTCGAGAAAATTTTGTTCGGAAATTTAATTAGCTAATGATCGCAGTGTCAGCAGTGTAATGAGAGCCAGCTGAGGCTGCGCTGTAGTCTTCGTTACCCTGCGCTGCGACTGATTGTACGGGGGAGATCTCTCTGAATATACAAACGAAAAGACTCTGATAGGTCTGCGTATCCCACTTGTTTACTTGTTTCGTCTTTCTATTTCAGAATCTGGCTTCGGATAATCATGGAGTGCTTCGTAAAACAATGTCAACAACCAAGTTTATTTTCCATTATTCACCCAGGTTCAGAAATCTGGATACCGATTAAAATGGTTCAAATGGCTCTAAGCACTATGGGATTTAAATTCTGAGGTCATCAGTCCCCTAGAACGTAGAACTACTCAAACCTAACTAACCTAAGGACCTCACACACATCCATGCCCGAGGCAGGATTCGAACCTGCGACCGTAGCGGTCGCGCGGTTCCAGACTGTAACACCTAGAACCGCTCGGCCACCCCAGCAGGCGGATATCGATGATAAGATCCGCTGACGACATTGGCTGTCCTCGTTGAAAGTGAGGGAGAATTGATGATGTGTTGAATCCATTCGTCTAATGAGCAAACACTGTGGACTGAGATTAAAGCAAAGGAAAAGTAATGAGGAGTACCACGAATTAGATAAACATAGAAACTGATGACCAGCAAGTGCAACACATGAAGAAATTTTAGTACAAAAAACGAAGCAAAATAGCACATGAAGGACGAAGTAAGAAAGTTATAAAAAAAAAGACCAGCACCAGCAAAGAGGGAAATCCTGGTCAAAACAGTGTAAGAGGAAGAAATTTCTGAGAATGTACGATGGCGTGTTAGAAAGTAATGACTCCGAAATTTTAGTCGTTGAGGTACAGCATGTCATGCATATTACACGGTCGACTTTCCCTCTCCTGTAACGCAAATTGAAACCATATGCCCCTACAGGTCTCCGAATTGTAGCGTATGACATGTTGGCTTGAAACGTATCTAAGGCGCTGCAACAGAGACTTTCCAATCGCAGGAAACGAGCCTCCAGTTAAAATCCCCAGATAAACGAAGGCTGTGTACTGACGAGTCTTATCGGAACAGAGTTGTTTAAGTCGTCAGAAAAAATCGGCATACAACACCGATACAGCTTTCAGGTAAGCGAGGCATATCACGAGAGCTTGTATGGGGCAACACTGCAGAACTGTGGCGCAGAAAACTATGGGCACGATCGTTGCCTCGAATGCTCACTTCTCACATGAAACAGAGGTGATTGGACACCTGTCTAAAATTTCTATTGGGTTTGGAGCGTGAGGTTCATTGGTTCCTTAACAACATTGTGACAGGTGACGAAAGCTGGTTTTACCATTTTGACCCCGAAAACAAGTGATCATCAATGGTGTTCCGTCACAGAGAATCACCGACGCCAAAAAAGGTCAAGACTATGCCATCAGCAGGCAAAGTCATGCTCAGAGTGTTCCGGGGTATTCAAGGTATTGTGCAAAATGGCTCTGAGCGCTATGGAATGTAACTTCTGAGTTCATCATACTCTAGAACTACTTAAACCTAACTAACCTAAGGATATCACACACATCCATACCCGAGGCAGGATTCGAACCTGCGACCGTAGCGGTCGCGCGGTTCCAGACTGTGGCGCCTAGAACCGCTCAGCCACCTCGGCCGGCCAAGGTATTGTGCATTTCATTTCGAACTCATGCCTAAAGGCATCACTACACATTTGGCGAGGTACAGCGAGAAAACTGAAAACTGAAAGCACGATTTCGAAGAGTTCGTCCACACTTGTAGAAATTTTTCCTCCAGCTTGACAATGCCAGACCACACACGAGCGGTGCGACTTCTGAAACAATGGGACGCCTTGGGTTCACTGTCCTCGATCATCCTTCATATAGTCCCGCCTGGCCCCATCCGATTTTCATCTGTTTGAAAATGAAATCCTTAGAGAACGTCACTGGAATGCAGTGCAAGCAGTGCAAGCAGCGGTGAGGTTGTCACTGAGTCACAAAGTCCAACTTCCTGCCGTGACGGGTTGACAAACTGGTCCCTTGTTGGGTGACTGCCTTGAGAAATAAGTATGTAAACATGAATAACAAAGATGTAGGTTGGTAATAAAGTTCATTTTATTTAAAAAGCATTGAAACTTTTCACGTAAAGAATTCATAGGCATTACATTTCAGCATGCCCTTGTACATTTGGAGCACAGTATTGTATGGAAGTGAATCATGGGCTGTAGGAAAACCGGAAAGAATCGAATCGAAGAGTGGTGCTGTAGAACGATGTTGAAAACTAGGTTGAGCAATAAGATATAAATTAGTTCTCTGAAAAATCGGCGAGAAGAAGAACAGGTAGAAAACACTGGACAGGATGACAAGACATGTGTGAAGACCTTAAGGTACAATTTCCTTTGTGTTTGGTGGAGCTGTAGAGGGTGAAAATTCTAGAGGAAGACACAAGCCAGATTATATTCAACAAACAACTGGGGACGTTCCCTGTAAGTTGTAGTCTGAGATGAAGTGTTTGGAACAGGAGAGGAGTTCGTGGTAGACCGCATTAAGCCAGTCAGAATACTGATGATATGCATACACACATACACACACACACTCACACAAACACACACACACACACACACACACACACACACACATGGATTAGCACCCGCAGCTTCGCTGGCGTGGGATGTGTGGTTTATACAGACTGTTTTTCGGAAACTGTAACATCTTCTAAACTTCATACAAATTAAGGCCATAGAAGCATGGTATTTTCCGAAAGTTCTTCTCACGAAGAAGCTATTCTGGTACCTAGAGTCCAAGGTTTTTGTTAATCATGCGTTTTGCGATTCTGCGGTGATATTTTCATAGAGACTTTCATAACATACCTCAAATTACTTTAATATCTTATCGAGAAGTGAAATAACTGTTTTCATGGATTCAGTTTTAAATTTTTTTTAATATAACAAAATGTTTCCTCAAAAGTTTTCGTCCCTTCATCGAAACACGTAATTTTTATTCTATTTTTTTTAACCAATGAGCCCAATTCATATGTTCATAATTTAAGATCAAACATGCTTTCATAATGAAATATTTTCGTATTTCACCTACTTAGGGGATGAATTTACAAAACACTGAAACACATATGTTTTAATTTCCAACTGTGAAAATACATAGATGTGGCTTAAAAAATGCTCTAGTGGTACATTAGTAATGACGTATTTTCAAGAAAACTTCCACTCCCTATTTTACCCCCCAGGTGGCTGAATTTCCAAAAGTGCTGAAAGATATAGTTTTCTGATTTCTGACAGAGAAGCCAAATACCTATTTTTGTAGTTATAGCTTCAAAATTACGATAATAGCAACATATATTGTGAGGTAACGGGCGAGTATTGGCGCCCTGTAAATATTTTAAGTTCGGAGTTGGCGTGGCCGCGCTGGGACTTCTCGGCGCGCCGTGGCTTCCGCACAACTGCCGGACCACGGTGTCCTTCGGGCGTATGACTGGGAATTCCATGGTGACGCTGTGTCAATGAAGGAGACAAGCCGGGAGTGCCAAAGATGGCCAACTTTGTGAAACCTTAATGACACACATTTCACAGTTCGTATAGAAATTAATAGTAGCCAGATGAATCATGATACCTCAAAAAGAAACATGTACATTACCATTATTTGCACGACGGTCCTGATGGTGTAATCAGATTTTCAATATCTTTATTAGTTTAAAGTTTAGTATCTGACGATAAATTATACAACTACCACCCAGCAACGAATTTCCAAAAGCTAAACCGTTCGTCTGATTTTGTCGAGCACATGTCTTTAGAAAGCTATTAGTGTAAAACTAAATTAGTTTAAATTAGAGGCATGTAACTTGAGTAATACATGAGTTACTGAAGGTCAAAGTGCCGATTACTATTGATCGCGTTAGACCAAAAGTACTCAACAGTTACACGAAAAAACGGTAGCAGCATGCTTATAAATATATTTATTCATCTGCGTCTTTGCTTGTATCCGATATATACTATTCATGAAGAAATTAGTCAATTATTTACTGTGTTTTAGAAAGCACAAAGACATTAGGCTACTGGCTTACTTCTGTTCTATTCTTTTGATATAATTTTATTTCATTTGATTATGTATTTAATAATGTGTGTTAGAGCGTGTTTATGGTCAATCCGTGGGAATATTTATTTAATATCAAGTTGTTTAAATGTAAATCCAGCACTTTGTATGTGTTTCAAAATGTTTGTGAGTGTGCGTTGGCTTGGAGACATGATGGGAGCCCTATCGCCACTCACAGCGTTCGTTACTAAGGGAGGCGACTACCGAAGTGAATGGAGGGCGAGTTCGGGAGAGAGCACAGGACAGTCGCACTGGACGGGAGGAAGGCGGGGACAGTATGGCGCGAGGGACGCACGGTCATGGGAAAGAGTTGGAGTGGAGCAGTTTGCCCTTGGTCGTAGGAGGTAGAAACATTTCGTAGTACCGACTTGTGTACTTGTGAGATTTACGTGGCCTCTGCAGAGAAGACGTAGTACGCGTTTGGAAGTGAATATCTCACAAGCTATGTTGTTGGTCATAACTAATTACGTGAAGTAGGAATGTATTGTTTCCCTGTTACTCAACTTCTGTTTTATTTAATTACCATACCATCGACACCAGTAAATGGTTTACCGAAATATACCGCACTCTCAAATGTACTTTTACTGTCTTACTCAACATTTAAAGCCGTTAAAAAAGTACCTGTACATTTTATTTAATTGCAGTCTTTCATTTATAAACGTCTTTTTTACGTTCTAAATTCGCAATTGCCGAGTGATAGGAACCTTCGACCATTCGATGCATGTGTATAGTGTACGCTGTAGACTCAGCAGTATTTGGCCTCTAATGCAGCAACTACGTATCTCAGCCGCCTGACAACGAAAGGAGTCAAAACTTTTAATATTTCATCACTGAGTCAGAGGGTACGTAGCCCACGGCCACTACCCCTCACAACACATCACCATGTTTTGTTTTGGAAAGCCTGCACTTTTCAAAATGCATTTCATCCATTGTTTAACCCTCTTAGGGATGAAATTTCTAAAAATCCGTTCTCAGACGATTAAACCCCACTCCAAATTTCAGATTTCTATTGTTATCGAAAGCTGCAATTTCCGTATCAACTTTAAAAATTGATGGTCATTGGCAGAGGAAATTCGGTTTTTTAGGGTGCATATTCCAGCATGGGGTCTCTCGGGTTTTCTTGGCGTGACTGATTAATAATATACTTTGAGCTGCTCAGATGATCTATTGCTTTCATTTGATGCAAAATATTTCGACGTCTTCAGGTGTTGCGAGCTGTATTGTCCTGTGTACTCACCTGGACTCCAGATGTCCGGTCTTGGACTCCAGCAGCGTCTACGCGTTACAACATAGATCTCAGCTCGTGAGGATGACGACTGGGTAGCTCGTCGAAATATTATGCATAAATCTGGAATCAAAGACGCTGCTGAACAACCAAAAGCACAGTGCTAATTCCTAAATTTTTTAAATATTCCCTAAGACGCAATATTTTAATTCATCGAAACCTAATTGTTGCTGACCTCTTTCCTCTTTTCTTCTGACGCAGTCCCGCAGGAAGCAATGGTAACCCGTGGTAACCTGTACAAGGTATTGAGTGAAGAATAGGATTCTGGATGAACCAGGACTTAAAGACACTGTGGGATCAAGAAAAACTCACACCTTCGAGGGTAAATTTGCTTCCACGAAGATATCCTTGTAATTTATCGAAGAAGACTATGTTTCTCTGTACATAGCTCCAGTGACTACATGGTACGAAACATGCCATGTGAACATTTTACCCTGTGAAATCTCTCATCACTGATACCTCATGTAAATTCTGCTCAGAAGATAGATGTTGGAACCAAAAGCTTTTTTTAAATTGTGTGAATCATGTAAATTGCCGATCGTTTGTGGTTTACCTGAGTCTTTGATATTATAGACATACAATTCACCTTATGACTGTTGGATCTGCACGGCCGACCAGAACGGTCCGCCGTTCATTAACTTCTACTCAGATCTGCCAGAACATTATGACCACCTATCTAATAGCCAGTATGTCCACGTTTGACCCGGGTGAGGGCGACTACGCATCGTAGCGTGGAGGCAATGTGGCCTTGATAAGTTACTGGGGGAAGGGGGGGGGGAGGGGCACCTTACCTGCGTACACAAGCCATCTAATTCCCGCGAGTTGGGTGGTGGTGGGGGTTGGACATCACATCAGTTGGTACTCGCCACTGTGTTCCTCGACGCACTCCATCACACTCCTGGCCTTGTGACTTGGCGCGTTAAATTGTTGAAAAATACCGCTGCTGTCGGGAAACATGATCGTCACGAACGGGTCTGCACCAATGTATGATATTCTTTGTGTGTCATGGTGCCTTGCAAAAGTTCCACAGGGGCCATGTGTCTCCACCCACAGCCTAATGGAGCCGCCGTCAGCTTGTCTCCGTCCCGCAATACAGGTGTCAAGGAGCTGTTCCCCTGGAAAACAACTGATCGGCGCCCCCCTCCCCCCCCCCTTTGGCATGATGAAGAAGGTATCGGAACTCATCAGATCATTCAACGCTCTGCCACTGCCCCAATTTCGAATGCCGATGGACGTGTACGAACACTACTGGCCATTAAAATTGCTACACCACGAAGATGACGTGCTACAAACGCGAAATTTAACCGACAGGAAGAAGATGCTGTGATATACAAATGATTAACTTTTCAGAACATTCACACAAGGTTTGCGCCGGTGGCGACACCTACAACGTGCTGACATGAGGAAAGTTTCAAACCGATTTCTCATACACAAACAGCAGTTGACCGGCGCTGCCTGGTGAAACGTTGTTGTGATGCCTCGTGTGAGGAGGAGAAATGCGTACCATCACGTTTCCGACTTTGATAAGGGTCGGATTGTAGCCTATCGCGATTGCGGTTTATCGTATTGCGACACTGCTGCTCGCGTAGGTCGAGATCCAATGACTGTTAGCAGAATATGGAATCGGTAGGTACAGGAGGGTAATACGGAACGCCGTGCTGGATCCCAACGGCCTCGTATCACTAGCCATCGAGATGACAGGCATCTTATCCTCATGGCTGTAACGGATCGTGCAGCCACGTCTCGATCCCTGAGTCAACAGATTTGCAAGATAACAACCATCTGCACGAACAGTTCCACGACGTTTGCAGCAACAAGGACTATCAGCTCGGAGACCATGGCTGCGGTTACCCTTGACGCTGCATCAGAGACAGGAGTGCCTGCGATGGTGTACTCAGCGATGAACCTGGGTGCACAAATGGCAAAACGTCATTTTTTCGGAAGAATCCAGGTTCTGTTTACAGCATCATGATGGTCGCATCCGTGTTTGGTGACATCGCGGTGGACGCACATTGGAAGCGTGTATTCATCGCCATACTGGCGTATCACACGGCGTGATAGCATGGGGTGCCATTGGTTATACGTCTTGGTCACCTCTTGTTTGCAATGACGGCACTTTGAACAGTGGACGTTACATTTCAGATGTTTTACGACCCGTGGCTCTACCCTTCATTAGATCCCTGCGAAACCCTACGTTTCAGCAGGATAATGCTCGACCACATGTTGCAGGTCCTGTACGGGCCTTTCTGGATACAGAAAATGTTCGACTGCTGCCCTGGGCAGCACATTCTCCATATCTCTCACCAACTGAAAACGTTTGGTCAATGGTTTCCGAGCAACTGGCTCGTCACAATAAACCAGTCACTACTCTTGAAGAACTGTGGTATCGTGTTGAAGCTGCCTGGGCAGCTGTACCTGTGCACGCCATCCAAGCTCTGTTTGACTCAATGCACAGGCGTATCAAGGCCGTTTTTACGGCCAGAGATGGTTGTTCTGGGTACTGATTTCTCAGGATCTATGCACCCAAATTGCGTGAAAATGTAATCACATGTCAGTTGTAATATAATATATTTGTCCAATGAATACCCGTTTATCATCTGCATTTCTTCTTGGTGTAGCAATTTTAATGGCAAGTAGTGTATTTCAGTCGTAGTTGCCGAAATCGTGGTGTTAACATTGGCACATGGATCGGTCGGCTGCGGAGACCCGTCATTAGGAGTATTCAGTGCGCTGTTTGTTCAGACATGCTTGTCCTCTGACCAGCATTATAGTGTGACGTTAGTTCCTCCACAGTTCAACGGGACGCTCACCACAGCAATCCTGGAACACCCATCGACTTTTGCATTTTCCGAACTGCTCGTACCAAGCCTCTAGGCCATCACAATCTGCCCTCTGTCAAACTCAGATTCCACGCCTTATCATTCTACATACAAACTACACGCTCACTGATACTACATGCACCCTACGTATGTGTGACCAGCAGTAATTCCTCGCCATGTGAGGCTACTGTAGCCTACTATCGATAGTACGCCGGTGGTCATAATGTACTGGCTCCTCACGATACCGATCGTACGACTTAGATACTACGAATCACGTTTGGTGATATCAATCGACGCCCAAGGAGTCAATTGTTTGCAGACTGTTCGGTAAACAACGTATCAAAAATGCGAAACTGCACGAACACTGGAACACTGTCTCATTAGAATGCCGTGCAGACCCGCTGGCGATGATTTAAATAAAATAATCGTAGAAAGACGATTGCGAATGGGAAGTGTAATTAATTGAACTGTCTGCCGCCGATTTCCTATTAGACAGAATAATTTAGTTTCACCTGCCAACCTTTTGTAGCTGCCAGTCTCTTGTTGTTGTGGCACAGGTGTTTGTCTGGTTTAGGAAGTGCTTCTGTAAGATAAATAAAACGTTTGCCATGTAGTATCAGGGGAATGCTACCGACCAGATAAATTGGCCACAAAATATATGAAATGTGAGGTAGCCTGTTACATTGTTTTCGAAAAACACAGACCATTTGAGTTGCAACATGGCACGAAAACGTCTTGCTGCAGTTAAGGACAAAAGAATGGGAATCATTGAAGGTGTGAAATGAAATGTGAGTAACTCGTCTAGACCCTTTTTAGGGAGAGAGTGCAAATTGACAAACACGTTAGATGTTGTTAAAAGTCAAGAGATCTACATCTGGTTCAAATGGCTCTAAGCACTATGGGACTTAACATGTGAGGTCATCAGTCGCCTAGACGCAGAACTGCTTTAACCTATCTAACCTAGGGACATCACACACAGCCATGCCCGAGTCAGGATTCGAACCTGCGACCGTAGCAGGAGCGCCGTTCCGGACTGAAGCGCCTAGAACCGCTCAGCCACAGGGCCGGCGATCTACATATGAATGGAATCCTGGCAGGAGCAGCACGAACAAAGTTATCACGAAAGCTTGGATAACTTCGTCATGTCTATCGATAGAGATGCTAGCGGAAGCATCAGCAGCAAATCACGACCGATATTACCGCGATCGTTCTATTGAGTATAACACTGAGTACCGAGTAATTGTAGAATTAACACGGACTGCTTGTCCATGGTTGCTACCAAGTGCAGCAAGCATGCACACAGACATGGAAATGACGGGGACGCCCGCATTAGTGCTGTCACGAAGAGGATCCTATAAAGAACTGCGACCGATTGGGGTGGTGAGAGCGCCTCTGTTCAAGATCGAACGTCGTAGCACAATTGGCGTCCACCGGCAGAAATTGGACCCCGCAGACAACCTGAGAAGGGTGGCGATTACAATTTGTGCCGGCTGTCGAAAGCCTGTCTCCCTGTGCTGGAGCTGTGCGAAATGATGGCTCCGGCAGGCGGCGGGGGGACACACTGACGACTGACGTAGCGCCATTTCTGTGGAGGCGGGAAGGTCTCGCATCGTTGCGCCTCGAAGTGGCCGTGCTTGAAATTCAAAGTAACGGCTGAAAATTATTTGGAATAAATAAGCCGCAATCTGGAAAAATTCTCAACTCTCTCGAAACGAAACTGCTAAACCTACACCCACATTCTGCGAACCACTCTGGATTTCATGTTAGACGTAAGTTCCTCTGTACCAGTTATTAGGGATTCTTATCGTTCTATTCGCATATACAGCACAGGAAGGACGACTGTTTAAACGCCGCTGTGTGCGCTGTAATTAATCTACTCTTTTCCTGAAGATCCCAACGGTACCGATAAGCAGGTGGTTGTAATACATTACTAGAGTCATCATTTAAAGCTGGTTCCTGAAACTTTGTAAGTGCACTTAGACAGCATAGTCTCCGTCCACCTTGAAGAGATTGCCAGTTCAGGTCTTTCAACATCTCAGTGACGCTCTCCAGCAGGCCAAGCAAACCTGTGACCATTCTTGCCACTCTTCTCTCTGTACGTTGCTACTTCTATTTCGTACGTCCCCACACAATTGAGCAATATTCTAGGTAAGGTAGCACGAATTATTTGTAAGCGATCTGGTTTTAGACTGTATTTCTACAGTTTCTGTCAACAAATCAAAGTTCTGCCATCTGCTTTTCCCCGCGAATGGGCCTATGCGATGATTCCACTTCTTGTCCCTACACTGTGTTACTCTCAAGCATCTGTATGAGTGTACCAATTCAAACTCTGATTCAGTGACATTGATCATATATATTACGATAGCTGAAAGTTAAATTACTCAAAGCCCACTGTTTGAAGAAATTGCGGTAAATTAAGAATTCTGATTGGGACTGGTAATCTGGGGGAAGCAGAAATTGGCAGTCTGAAACTGTTGTCATTTTTCGAACTGCGCGACTCAAGCATCTGGAGAAGTATTTACAAATCTTATGTATTCACCAACAAGAAATTTTTGAATCCCATTTAAGGAGATCGTTTCCATGGCTTTATGATTTTTTTTTAAAAAAACCTAAATTCTTTCTCACCAGTGGAGATTTGTTTACCTGTCTTCTGTATAATCTTAGTGTTCAAAGAAATATTATATTTCACCCCATCTTGTAGAAAATCGTATTCGTATCTGTGTTTGACTCAAGGAAACCAGCAAGCTGAAAGTTGAGACATCTGCGGCGCTGCTGCAAAACATTCTTTATCGACGTAAAACTGCACCCCACGTTACGTTTTACTCTCTGCGTAAGTAATTGAATACCACAGGTTTTAAACTCGCCTGTTTTCTCGTTATGCAGTGGTTCTGAAACTATTACCATTAATCAGAAGGCACTTACACGACTTACATGTGCCTTTCCAACGGCAGCTACAGTGCTACGTGCAATCCTAGCCGTGTTTCGTTTACGGCGACTCTCCAAATCAATGAGAGCTGAATGCTAGGTTAAGACGCAGAGTGGAAAAAAAAGTCACCCACTCGGGATTAGATCCTACAATCTTTCGATATCCAGTCAAACGCTCTACCACAGCTTTCCTTTCTTCCGGGGCTCCATCCACCTCCACCACTAGATCGTCGCACCAGAAGCTCTATCGAGTTATGATAGCTGTTCGCTAGGTGGCATTAATAACTTTTCTACGTGTTAACTTTAATTCGTCGTAATTCAGATAATATGTACAAAATATTAATAAATTGTACACAAAAATTTTTCTCGTAAATCAGTTCATCTATTCGTGAAAGCCGGATCAAAATCCTTACAGCAGCTCCTGAGAGTATCCTGCACATGCAGACGTGCGCAAGAAAGTGACTAGTATTTATACACTGTTTATAGAAGTTACCCACTTCGAAAACCAGTTCGCAGCGAAGAGTTATCGATCGCATCAGCACCAAAAAAAACAAGCAGAGTTAGTGAGAGAGAAGCGAGCATCTTAGAAACATTCGTGGTGTCTGTTCGGCAGATTGCGGTGGTAAACAGGATAGCCGTAGTATCATGACAGAGCTGATGCTGCCGTGATGGACCCCTCCCCCCCCCCCCGTACCACCCCCCCCTCCTCCACGGGCACAAAGCGAATAACCATGTATAGCCATGTACAGTGCTACGTGCGAAGGCGTCGCCTTGTTCTTGTATGGCGAGAGACGGCCCCTGGCGGCATACCTGTCTCTGACTGGTCTGTATCGAACTCGCCTGGTACTAATGATACAGAGTGCCTTCAGAAAATATTATAAGTTTTCTGTTGAAAAAAATTCTAGATCTCGTTACAAATGTTTAGAAGTTTTCGACCGGCCTACGTGGCCAAGCGGTTCTAGGCGCTTCAGTCCGGAACCGCATTGCTGCTACGGTCGCAGATTCGAATCTTGTCTCATGCATGGATGTGTGCGATGTCCTAAGGTTAGTTAGTTTTAAGTAGTCCTAAGTCTAAGGGACTGATGACCTCAGATGTTAAGTCCCATAGTGCTTAGAGCCATTTGAAGCATTTTTTTAGAAGTCTTCGAAGTACTCACCTAGAGAATCTACACTTTTTCCAATGAGTTTTCCAGGCACAGTACGTGGCTAGGAAGAAGCCGATGGGAACCTCATTCAGACTGGTCGACAGGTCGGCTTGGATCGCCTCACTGCCACCAAAACGGTGTCCATAGAGGGCTGTCTCAGTTCTCGGAAAGAAAAAGAAGTCTGTGTGAGCCAAGTGATCCGAAAGGGGGATGGAATAGCGTTACTAAATAGTGCTTCACCAAGAACTCACAGATGCATAGAGCGGTGGGGCTGGGAGCATTGTTGCGATAGAGTGTCCACGGAGCGGTCATCTCTTCTAGCAGGCGAGGGACCCTTTTACTCAGTATTTTGAGAACTTCCATGTAGGATGCAGCGGGACGTACTGGAGATACAAATTTCGTATGGACCTCACCCTTACAGTGGAAAAGGACAATTAGCATAGTTTTCTCTTCTGACTTACTCGTTCTTTACGTTCTTTGTTCGTGGGATGCTGTGTTGTACCATTGAGCACTCTGTCACTTTGCCTTCAGGTCGTACAAGAATGCCTGTTTCACCCCAGTATTTAAAAATTGTCAAAAAGTCATGCTAAATCTGAAAACGTTTCAAAAGGTGAAACACAATCGAGACACAATCGCCGTTCTGAACGTCTGTCAATACTTCTGGGAAAGAATTGGCGCACACTTTTCCGAAAGTTGAGATCGTTTGTCACGGTGACGGAGCACAGTGGCTTTTTGAAGGTGTACTGTCTGTGCAATTATACCAACACTGATTCGACTGTGAGAAGAGTTCAACGAAGCACCACACGAGTCACATTATCATCGGCGTGGCTGACTAATAATCGTCTAGAGTAGGGACTGTCGGTCATCCCTTCCCGTCCATACTTAATCATCAACCACATCGAAACTTGCGGAGACGATAAAGCAGAGTCACTGTGTGCTAGCCGCAACAAATGGTTGGTATTTGTGTAGCTTTTGGTGAATTTGTCAAGACGTTGGTCGGATACTGTTGGAGCGTTTGCTCGATTGTGCGTCATGACATGTTCTTCTGAGACAAGTTCCACAACGTCAATGATATTAACGCAAGAACTGTCCCGACCTAATCCATCCCCACTGTCCGCACCCCACTCCTCACCCCTTTCATTCCCAAGCCCTCCGATCGTGGTGCGACGTACAGCCTCTTCACAAAAGAAATCTCATTGTTTACCTTATGAACAGATCTTGTATGTTATTATGTTCACGAAAGTGCAGCGATACGTACGCCATAAGCCCCACGGTCTATGAAATAAAACGGGTGGGAGATAAGAATCTGATAGAGGGGTTATACTTCAATACATTACTGGACCCTTCACTGCCTTAATTTTGTGAAGGAAGTCGAGGGCCTCCACCATACATCACTGATGTAAGGAATTAAATGCTTTGCCAGAAATGTGACAATGAAGATATGACGTCAGCAGCTGTTAAGGGGGGACAGCTTTCCGATACACGAAGTGGTAAATCCCCCAGCTCGACTCGAGGCCGCGAAGTGCGCAACTTCCTATTGTTAGAAGACTGGCGATGCAGGCCGGCAATAATCTATTAGCGCGGGGATGATGGCGCCAACTGAGCTGTTTTATTGGTGTCTCCCTAATTCCTTGCCCTCGCGCTGGAACGGTCGGAGCCTACGCCGTTAATCTGGATCCCGATTGCGGCTTATGACAGCAGTTGGAGAGGGGCCGGTGGAGGCGTCTTTCCCCGGTGCCGACGCTGACGCCACCGCCGCCGTCTCCAGCCTTCCATTGTTTGTGTCTGCCCTCGGTGTGCCGGCACAAACATCCACTCATTCTCTGTTCCTCCCTCCATCTGTTCCTCTCTGTCCGCCCGCTTCGTACACTTTCGCCACACCTCCGCGTCGCTGTGTTCGCTCCTCGCGCGATATGTTTACCCGTGCGTGCGCGCGTGAAGGCACAGTTTCGCCAACACAGCGTGTGGTTTTCGCAGTCTCCACGGGCGCCCGTAAACACTGGCGCAACTGCTCCCGCACTGCGGCTTCAGCCGCCGGACGTGGCGCGATGCAACGCTCCATCACGCCTCAGGAGCCAGCGTTGCTAGTCTTCCGCAGCACCTGAACCCATCCCGCCGTTCCGCTCTCGTGTCCAAACACTGAACTGATACTCCACTACCACCTTCGTCAGCTCCTACTTTCTCTTTTGTATTTGGTACGTAAGGACACTATACGGTGGATCAAACAATGTTTAGATTTCCCTGCAATAAAGTTTTAGACGGTGTTGTGTACATAGTCCCGCGTAGTCAGCGCGTACACAACTTTCCCACTAGAGCGTGCCCGACTAAGCACAACAGCGTAGGCGCAGCGCTCGTCCGTCTCCGCACTACGAGATGGCGCTGTCTTAGAGACGGACCACATTCTGCTTCCGCCGATCCGCGTATTAATATATCTCACAGCCAATGAGATTGCTGCTAACGTAGAACCTTTTCTCCTCGCGGATCACACTCGCGCAGTGATACCTGAACGCTCGAGATATTATAACGAGCGTACAGACCTCCGATTACGCAGTCTGCATTAGTCTGTAGTCAAGTTTCGGTCTGCACCTAATAAGATTATCATATTCCTGGACATAGCCATCAAGAGAAATGTGTAGACACTTTGTCAAGTATCAGAGATATGTGAGAATAAGATTAACGTTCCAGGACCAAAGAACCTTCAGATTGTCCATTGTAAATAGCATCCAGAACCAAGTTAAGTTATTTTTGGGCTTGTTATTATTTTAATAAATGTGTGTGAAAATTAATCAAGTTCTGTTTAAAGTTGGTCACCGTGAATCTGCTACTCTAAGCGTGCAAGTGGCATTTCAATCGTCTGACCTAACGGCAGAAGATAAACACGCCACGATAAGACCACGGGACATATTGCTGACACTCGCCTACTTCGTTAGAGCGACAAGTCAAATAATCTGATGGTGTGTGTACCGAAGGTCTTACAGTACGCACACCACATACGGTGCATCGGGTAATACAATACTGAATTAGGTCTTACACATAAGGACACCATACAGTTGTTTTAATAACATTCAGGTGTTCCTGCTAAAACGTTTAAAACAATGTATCGGATACTACAACACTGAATTAGGTCGTACATCCGATAGCACACTATTGTTTAGTTCGTCCCGGGCACTACAATAGAATATACACAAATGACGGCAAATGATACCAGCCGATACAATATACATATCAGAATACTACTCCAACATTTTTTACATAATTTCATGATGTTCTCTTTATACCCTCGCGGATTGGTAAAGGATAGGAAGGTTGTGACGAAAAGTAATTAGAGCCATATTTGGGGCTAATACGTGATTCACTTCAATGATGACCACATGTGCAAAAGCACAGAAGCTGAGCAAACCATTACAGAATACAAATAAATACTTAAACTGAATATACAATCTGCTTAAAACGTTGCATATTTATATTTAGTAGTTTATAGTTCATTGGAAAGCTTAGAGGAAGGAGTAAACACAATGCCAAGCAAAATATTTGGAAAGTGTTGAGTTGAGATGAAATCTAAATATTAAATGTGTAAACTATGTCGCAAATAGAAAATCCAAGGTACATTTAACTCTTGAAATAACTGATACTAAAATCATATTAGGACTTCATAACACACAAAAAATATATATAGAACCTGGAATCTAATATTTAGAGAAAAGTCCAAATTAAACTGTAATTTTGATTTGACGAGTATCGAGAACATCCATTGAAATCAAATGCCTCGAACCACTGACAACAGGAATGCTAGATTATATTCATACCAAATATTATCATTTCGAAGAAATAGAAATATTACATTAAAACAAGTAACATTTGTTTGTTATTGAATGGTTATTTGAGACCACCGTAAAGAATTTAAAATTTTGTATTAACCTAGGAGCCAGTGCGATTTGTTTGTCACGGAAACCAGAATTGAGATATTTTAGGAGACAGCCATTAAGTGTAAATTCACTAATGTTCCATCGCTGGACAGTGACAGCGCTTATGTTGATTCCGAGATATAAGTGGAGCAAAAAGGCCTAAGCAAACCATGAATATTATGGAAACTAATGGCCGACTTTTTATTTAAGACGATTAAATCCGTTATGGTTGTTCCTGCTAGTTCGAGACTGCGTGTCTGGGGAAATGAACTACACGGCTTCGACTTCTATCAGATTATCGAGAACAAACCTAAGCACTTTGTGCCTACTCTTTTCGTTGGACAGAAATGGAGTCTTTAGCGCTGATCTCACATCTGACGTGACGATACACTACTTCCCGCCGACAATTCCAGCAGTTGCTGCACATCTGTTGCCAAATCTTATTCATTTAACATATATACGCTGCGTATGGATCATCTCCGTTCAAGTAACGTGTCATCTCTTAACAGGCGTTTACATAACTTAGCTGCTTGGTAAAAACTCGTTCACCCACTGTACTTTCCACGTCTCAGCCATGCTGCATTCCGAAAGCATCTATTCCTTTAATTGCTTCTTGTCATTGGTTTTCTGGCCAAACAGGTCTTGTTTTATTGTTAGTTTACCTCTCGTAACCAATGAGAAGCTCCAGGATATCATGCTTTTATACTTTCCTGTTTAAGGGGAACAATCTGAAAACACTGGGAATGCCTGCAGCCTGAGCAGTACTCCTCTCTGCATGCGGCCTGATTTGACTGCGGCATGTCCACTCCATAATTTAAGGTCCCAAACACTTGTCGCGAAACGAGCGAGGCGGCGCAGTGGATAGCACACTGGGCTCACATACGCGAGAACGACGGTTCAAACCACTGTCCGTCTCCTTAGATTTAGGTTTCCTGCGATTATCCTAAATCGCTCCAGACAAATGATGTGACGATTCCTTTGAAAAGGGTTCGGCCGATTTCCTTCCCTATCCTATCGTTATCGGCGCTTGGGTTCCCTATCTAATGCCCGCGGTGTCGACGGGACTTTGAACTCTAATCTTCATTCTTCCCTTCTTTACTTGCGGCGGAGCTGAACATTGATGTGAAAATGGGATATTGATATACTTAGTTCCTGATGATCACTATTCGTTTGTTAACAGTGTCAGAATTTTCTGCATTACTATTATAGCTCTCGGACAAATATGTGTAATATGAGCTACTAAATTCCATTATTCGTGAAGAATGAGATCCAGATATTTTCACGTTTCACTTCTTAGCTTTAAAGTGTGATTTCTCATCCGCTTGCCTATAAGAGTAATATATGCCCTTTCATGTTCAGCTACTGTAAATTTTGGTATGAACTCCTTGTCTGGATCAAAGAGGAGTACACCAAAGGCTTGGCTCTCTACCTTGTCTCTGGGGTCATGGGTCGCATGTTGTCATCAACATAACTTATTTTTTGAGTCATCAGTCTTCTGACTGGTTTGATGCAGCCTGTCACCAATTCTCCTCCTGTGGCAACTTCTTCATGTCAGAGTAACGCTTTCAACCTACGTTGGATGTATTCCAAACTCTGTCTTCCTCTACAGTTTCTTCCCTCAACAGCTACCTCTAGTACCATGGAAGTCCTTCCTTGATGTCTTAACAGATATCCCATCATTCCGTCCCTCCTCCTTGTCAGTGTCCTCTTCGATTATGCGAAGAACGTCCTCATTCCTTACCTTATCAGTCCACCTAATTCTCAACATTCGTCTGTAGCGTCACACCATAAATGCTTCGATTCACTTCTGTTCCGGTTTTCCCACACTCCATGTTTCACTGCCATACAATGCTGAGCCCCAAACGTATATCCTCAATTTATTCCTCAAATTAAGGCCTACGTTTGACACTAACAGATTTCTCTTGGCCAGGTATGCCCTTTTTGCCAGTGCTAGTCAGCTTTTGATGTCCTGCTTGCTCCGTCTGTCACTGGTTATTTTGATGCCCCGGTAGTAGAAATCCTTAACTTCATTTACTTCGTGATCACCAATCCTGACGTTAAGTTTCTCACTCTTCTCATTTCTGCTACTTCTCATTACTTCCATCTCTCTTCGTAACACTAAGACAGTATTAACTAATCAATTCTCTACTTTCGGTACCAGTATCTGATCCTTCCAACCTTGTTCCACTCTCGAATAGTGCGTGAGAAGAATATGTAGTCCGACTGAACTTGGAAAGTGCTGTCCTGAAATTTCAATAGTAAATCCATCCGAAGTTAAACTAGATGAGTATCAAAATACTTGAGCAACAAAACAAAATAGGAGCTGTCGAAGCAGTTCACTACAGACCGTTAAGTTCTGACGACTGAGGACCCTTGGCGGCGGCTGGCTGTCTGGCTGGCTGGCTGGTGTGTCAGGCAATGGCGGTGACTCAGAATCCTCGCCCCAGGTGTTTCCATTTAAAGGCCGGAAACTTCAGGCTCGCTTGCAGCTCCGACTTAACAGACGCCGCTGCTTACAGCCAAACCTCCAGACGTCAGACACTCAGATCGGTAATGAACGTTGTCTGTAGATACACTCCTGGAAATGGAAAAAAGAACACATTGACACCGGTGTGTCAGACCCACCATACTTGCTGCGGACACTGCGAGAGGGCTGTACAAGCAATGATCACACGCACGGCACAGCGGACACACCAGGAACCGCGGTGTTGGCCGTCGAATGGCGCTAGCTGCGCAGCATTTGTGCACCGCCGCCGTCAGTGTCAGCCAGTTTGCCGTGGCATACGGAGCTCCATCGCAGTCTTTAACACTGGTAGCATGCCGCGACAGCGTGGACGTGAGCCGTATGTGCAGTTGACGGACTTTGAGCGAGGGCGTATAGTGGGCATGCGGGAGGCCGGGTGGACGTACCGCCGAATTGCTCAACACGTGGGGCGTGAGGTCTCCACAGTACATCGATGTTGTCGCTAGTGGTCGGCGGAAGGTGCACGTGCCCGTCGACCTGGGACCGGACCGCAGCGACGCACGGATGGACGCCAAGACCGTAGGATCCTACGCAGTGCCGTAGGGGACCGCACCGCCACTTCCCAGCAAATTAGGGACACTGTTGCTCCTGGGGTATCGGCGAGGACCATTCGCAACCGTCTCCATGAAGCTGGGCTACGGTCCCGCACACCGTTAGGCCGTCTTCCGCTCACGCCCCAACATCGTGCAGCCCGCCTCCAGAGGTGTCGCGACAGGCGTGAATGGAGGGACGAATGGAGACGTGTCGTCTTCAGCGATGAGAGTCGCTTCTGCCTTGGTGCCAATGATGGTCGTATGCGTGTTTGGCGCCGTGCAGGTGAGCGCCACAATCAGGACTGCATACGACCGAGGCACACAGGGCCAACACCCGGCATCATGGTGTGGGGAGCGATCTCCTACACTGGCCATACCCCACTGGTGATCGTCGAGGGGACACTGAATAGTGCACGGTACATCCAAACCGTCATCGAACCCATCGTTCTACCATTCCTAGACCGGCAAGGGAACTTGCTGTTCCAACAGGACAATGCACGTCCGCATGTATCCCGTGCCACCCAACGTGCTCTAGAAGGTGTAAGTCAACTACCCTGGCCAGCAAGATCTCCAGATCTGTCCCCCATTGAGCATGTTTGGGACTGGATGAAGCGTCGTCTCACGCGGTCTGCACGTCCAGCACGAACGCTGGTCCAACTGAGGCGCCAGGTGGAAATGGCATGGCAAGCCGTTCCACAGGACTACATCCAGCATCTCTACGATCGTCTCCATGGGAGAATAGCAGCCTGCATTGCTGCAAAAGGTGGATATACACTGTACTAGTGCCGACATTGTGCATGCTCTGTTGCCTGTGTCTATGTGCCTGTGGTTCTGTCAGTGTGATCATGTGATGTATCTGACCCCAGGAATGTGTCAATAAAGTTTCCCCTTCCTGGGACAATGAATTCACGGTGTTCTTATTTCAATTTCCAGGAGTGTATAATAGAATATCAACCAAAACACCTATTTATCCCGTGTTGTGTGCTGTCGTCCAGAAGAACATGCGTAAACGATAATTAAAAGTAACAGCAGAATCACAGAGCGCAGAAAACGCGTATCTGTGACTGATAGTTTCGTATATCTCGCGTGGATCAGCTGGTAAAGCGTAAAGTCGTAGTACCGAAGAACCCGCCTCAAAATTACTCTGATGATATTTTGTTTTAACTGTTTTCGTGTGAAACTGTTATATGGGACAATATTTTGCTGACATGCATAAGGACTTTTCGAAGTTCGTAGTAATGTTCTTTTGGCAGCCTGATTTCGTTTCGTTAGTTGCAAGTAGCAAACCTATAGATTACATTCGTATTGATAGGTGTATCCAACCTTCACTGATAAAGCGTCATTACACGCCAAATGTCGACAGTCATTTAGAGAAGGAGCCGAATGATGCGTACATCATCCTCCGTAAAAGGGCGGAGGAATCTACAACAAATAATAGCAAAAGTTATGGAATTGAGGGACCCTGGACAGTAGCCCATAACATACGAGCAGCATGAATACTTGAAAATTCCTGGCAGATTATAACTGTGAGCCGGCCGCGGTGGTCTCGCGGTTCTAGGCGCGCAGTCCGGAACCGCGCGACTGCTACGGTCGCGGGTTCGAATCCTGCCTCGGGCATGGATGTGTGTGATGTCCTTAGGTTAGTTAGGTTTAAGTAGTTCTAAAGTCTGGGGGACTGATGACCACAGCTGTTAAGTCCCATAGTGCTCAGAGCCATTTGAACCATTTTTTTTTTATAACTGTGTGCCGGACCGAGACACACACTCGGGACCTTTGCCTTTCGCGGCCAAGTGCTCTACCAACTGAGCTACCGAAGCACGACTCACGACCCATCCTCACAGCTCTACTTCCGCCAGTACCTCGTCTCCTGCCTTTCAAACTTCACATAAGCTCTCCTGCTAACCTCACAGGACTAGCACTTCTGGAGGCACTTTCTTGCAGAAGTGCTAATCTTGCAAGGTTCGCAGGAGAGCTTCTGTGAAGTTTGGAAGGCAGGAGACGGGGTGCTGGTGGAAGTAGAGCTGTGAGGATGGTCGTGAATCGTGCTTCGCTAACTCAGTTGTTAGAGCACTTGTCCGAGAAAGGCAAAGGTCCAGGATCTCGGTCCGGCACACAGTTTTAAACTGTCAGGAAGTGTCATATCAGCGCTCACTCCGCTGCAGAGCGAAAATTTCTTTCTGGAAGCATGAATACTTACAGATTATCCAGCACACTCTTGTACCGATGCCACAAAATGAGATACAGACGTAGGGGGTTCTGCGCTGAATTCCTCACAATAAGAATATACAGGTCTACTATAAATGATTCATTCATTTTCAGAGCTATATATTTTCCGAAGAATTATATGTACAAATATGATTGATATACACTCAAGGAAATTGAAATAAGAACACCGTGAATTCATTGTCCCAGGAAGGGAAAACTTTATTGACACATTTCTGGAGTCAGATACATCACATGATCACACTGACAGAACCACAGGCACATAGACACAGGCAACAGAGCATGCACAATGTCGGCACTAGTACAGTGTATATCCACCTTTCGCAGCAATGCAGGCTGCTATTCTCCCATGGAGACGATCGTAGAGATGCTGGATGTAGTCCTGTGGAACGGCTTGCCATGCCATTTCCACCTGGCGCCTCAGTTGGACCAGCGTTCGTGCTGGACGTGCAGACCGAGTGAGACGACGCTTCATCCAGTCCCAAACATGCTCAATGGGGGACAGATCTGGAGATCTTGCTGGCCAGGGTAGTTGACTTACACCTTCTAGAGCACGTTGGGTGGCACGGGATACATGCGGACGTGCATTGTCCTGTTGGAACAGCAAGTTCCCTTGCCGGTCTAGGAATGGTAGAACGATGGGTTCGATGACGGTTTGGATGTACCGTGCACTATTCAGTGTCCCCTCGACGATCACCAGTGGTGTACGGCCAGTGTAGGAGATCGCTCCCCACACCATGATGCCGGGTGTTGGCCCTGTGTGCCTCGGTCGTATGCAGTCCTGATTGTGGCGCTCACCTGCACGGCGCCAAACACGCATACGACCATCATTGGCACCAAGACAGAAGCGACTCTCATCGCTGAAGACGACACGTCTCCATTCGACCTTCCATTCACGCCTGTCGCGACACCACTGGAGGCGGGCTGCACGATGTTGGGGCGTGAGCGGAAGACGGCCTAACGGTGTGCGGGACCGTAGCTCAGCTTCATGGAGACGGTTGCGAATGGTCCTCGCCGATACCCCAGGAGCAACAGTGTCCCTAATTTGCTGGGAAGTGGCGGTGCGGTTCCCTACGGCACTGCGTAGGATCCTACGGTCTTGGCGTGCATCCGTGCGTCGCTGCGGTCCGGTCCCAGGTCGACGGGCACGTGCACCTTCCGCCGACCACTGGCGACAACATCGATGTACTGTGGAGACCTCACGCCCCACGTGTTGAGCAATTCGGCGGTACGTCCACCCGGCCTCCCGCATGCCCACTATACGCCCTCGCTCAAAGTCCGTCAACTGCACATACGGTTCACGTCCACGCTGTCGCGGCATGCTACCAGTGTTAAAGACTGCGATGGAGCTCCGTATGTCACGGCAAACTGGCTGACACTGACGACGGCGGTGCACAAATGCTGCGCAGCTAGCGCCATTCGACGGCCAACACCGCGGTTCCTGGTGTGTCCGCTGTGCCGTGCGTGTGATCATTGCTTGTACAGCCCTCTCGCAGTGTCCGGAGCAAGTATGGTGGGTCTGACACACCGGTGTCAATGTGTTCTTTTTTCCATTTCCAGGAGTGTATGAATAGCACCGCAAACTCATGAAGATTCCATTTCCCTTTCTAAAAATGTTCTATTACGGCCCCTTCTGTTACACGACACACGTTCAAGGGGTGGTGAAGTTTGATCCATACCCGCTGGACGTGCTGGATAAAATGGTTCAATGACTCTGAGTACTATGGGACCTAACTTGTGAGGTAATCAGTCCCCTAGAACTTAGAGCTACTTAAACCTAACTAACCTAAGGACATCACACACATCCATGCCCGAGGCAGGATTCGAACCTGCCACCGTAGCGGTCGCGCGGTTCCAGACTGTAGCGCCTAGAAACGCTCGGCCACTCCGGCCGGCCGTGCTGGATAATCTGTAAGTATTCAACTGTAGCTTTGGTACGAAATATTGTCCAGAATCCCATTAGTCGACATTTTTTATTAGTACTGTATTGGCTGTAGATCCTTCCTCGTTTTTATGGAGGATTATGAACGCACCATTCGATCTTTTTCTAATTGAATGATTTTTTGATTGTAATGTTACGACGTGGATTCGCTGCACCGATAAATTTAGGAGCGTACTCGTGGATAGTGCCTAGATATTTTGGTGTAAATGATCCATGATCTCCGGTAGCTCGTTGCAGACCAGTCCTATTTCGTTTGGTATTCCATTACCGTTCATCTTTACGCCTGTATTGCACTGCAAATACCTGTACGGTACTGCAAATGTCGACGATATGTCCTTTGGAAACAGACCTGCCCCAATCACCTTTCTTCGTTTTCACGAGAGTAGTGCTGCCCATTTAGCTCTTCACCGGCAAGCATGCGTTCAGTACTGCTCTGTTCAGTCTTGGTACTGTTTTTTTGGCAGTGTTCTTTGTACTAGTATGGCCAGGTCTTCCAATGAAGATTTGGCCTATATGCACCTCGCATACAGGACCACTGAACGCAATGGGAGAGCAGTGCACTGATAGTATACTGAGCTATTCCCTCATGGAGAGTAACCGACCCGCAGCACGGTTGCATTTGTACACATACTCATACGAGAAACCATATTCTTCTGCGGCTGCATAGTAAATGCTTTCCATTTGTTGTCACGGTAATAGAAGCACAAATGACTATGGCAAGCAAAAGCATAAATACGTTGTCACTGTTCAACGAGCCACCGGTGGCCACGGCTCGCTTGATACCCAAAATGTTTAGAAAATATACGTCTACATCTACATGGATACTTTGCAAATCACACTTATGTGCCTGGCAGAAGGCTCATCGAATCACCTTCACAATATTTCTCTATTATTCCACTCTCGAACAGCAAGCGGAAAAAACGAACACCCATATCTTTCCGTGCGAACTGATTTCCCGTGTTTTGTTATGATGATGGTTTCTTCCTACGTAGATCGCCGTCAACAAAATATTTTCGCATTCGGAGAAGACAGTAGGTGATTGAAATTTCGTGAGAAGATTTTGCCTCAACGAAAAATGCCTCTGTTTTAATGGTGCCCTCCCAAATCCTGTATCATGTCCGTGACACTCTCTCGCCTATTTCGCGATGAAACAAAACGATGTACTCCGTTAATCCTACATAGTAATGATCCCAGACCGCGCAGCAGTACTACAAAGAATGGGCGGACAACCCCGTAGTGGAGGCAGTTACATTTTTAAGTGCCCTCAGAATAAAGTGCAATCTTTGGTTTTCCTTCCTCGCAACACTTTCCACGTGTTCTCTCCAATGTAAGTTATTCATAATTGTAATTCCTAGCCATTTAGTTGCATTTACGGCCTTTAAATTAGACTGTTTTATAGTGTATCAGAAGTTTAACGGATTCCTTTTAACACGCATGTGGATGACCTCACAGTATTCATTACTTAAGGTCAGTTTTGCATCATTGTGATATCTTTTCTAAATCGTTCTGAAATTGGTTTGGATCTTCTGATGACTTTACTAGTCTACAAACGACATCATCATCTGGAAACAAGACGGCTGCTCAGATTGTCTCCTGTTTTTATAGATAAGGAAGAGCAGAGGACCTGTAGCAGCACCTTTGGAACGCCAGAAATCACTTCTGTTTTACTCGACGACATTCCCTGGGTTACTACGAACTGTGACGTATCTAACAGGAAATCAGGAATCCAGTCGCATAAGTCAGACGATATTCCATAAGCATGTAATATCATCACAATCCCCTTGTGTGCCAAAGTGTCAAAATCCTTCTGGAAATCTAGAAATACAGAATCAATTTGAAATCCCTTGTCGACAGTAGTCAACACTTCTTATGAGTGAAACGCTAGTTGTGTTTCACAAGAATGAAGTTTTCTAAGTCCTTATTGGCTGTGTGTAAATAGACCATTATCTTCGAGATAGTTCATAACGTTAGAAAACAATGTATGTTCCAAAATCCTGCTACATATCGACTTGAATGATATAGGGCTGTAATTTAGTGGACTGCTACTGCTGCCTCTCTTGAATAATGGTATGACCTGTGCAACTTTCCAGTCTTTGGGTATGGATCTTTCATCGAGCGAACGGTTGTATATGATTGCTAAGTATAGATCTATTGCATTAGCATATTCTGAAGTAAGCTAATTGGCGTACAGTCTGAAGCAGAAGACACTTTTATTAAGTCATTTAAGTTGCTTCCCTACTCCGATAATATCTACGGAATGTTGGCAGCTGTCCTTGATTCGAATTGTGGAATATTTACTCCGTCTTCTTTGTTGAAGAAATTTCAGGAGGCTGTGTTTAATAACTCTGCTTTGCCAGCACTGTTGTCGACAGTACTTCCATTGCTGTCGCGCAGAGAAGGCATTGTGTCTTCCCGCTAGCATATTTCACATACGAGCACAGTCTCTTTGGATTTTCGGCCGGGTTTCAAGACAAACCTTCGTTCTGGTAACCGTAAGCGTCTCGCATTGAAGTCCACGCTAAATTTCGAGCTTCTGAAAAAGATCGCCAATCTTGAAATTTAGCGTTCGTTTAAATTTGGCATGTTTTTTCCGTTGTTTCTGCAACATTATTCTGACTCATTTTGTGTATCAAGGGAGGGGAAGAGGGGTCAGCTCCGTCGATTGTTAAGTTATTTGGCATAAATCTCTCAATTGCTGGAATACTATTTCTTTCAATTTCAGCCACATCTGGTCGTCCGTTACATTTTTAATTTTTTAAGTAGTGGAGATTGTCTCTCAGAAAGGCGTCAACCGAATTTTGATCTACTTTTTTGAATAGCTATATTTTTCGTTTACTTTTGGAGGATTTTAGGGTTATAATATTCAACCTCTCTACGACATCCCGGTGTTCACTAACGCCTGTATCCCTTTTAATACTCGTTATTAGCTGAGGATTATTTTTTGCCAAGAGTGTGTTTTCACAACCGTTTGCTATTCGCATGGGCTCATGAACTAACTGCTCGAAATAATTTTCAGAGAAAGCGTTTAACACAAATTCGGATGACGTTTTATTCGTAACTGCGGATTTGGACATGTATTTTCGCCAACATATCGAGGGTAATTTAAGTCACCACCAACTGTAATTGAATGAGTAGGGTACGTGTTATATTAAAATGAAGTTTACAATGCCCTCTGTACCGTTGTAGAGAGAAGGAAGCGACCGTGTCTTACTTCTTTGGTTTCTGTATCGCTAAGGAGGTGTCTTGCTGCTTCCGTAGTCCCTCGTCGCACAGTAGTAGCGCTCAGGCACCAGGTTCCATATAGCTTCGTGATCCTGCTGAAGCGAGATGTTTCGGGATGCCAGTTGTTAAATGCTAACAACTTTTTGTACGATACTAGTTTTAATAAAGAATAATTTGAAGCACACGTCATAGAATATCCATTATGGCTGCTCTTGGCTACGCCGTTATATTCAACCTTTTAAAACACATTAACACATTTCTCACTTTCCTTGCTCGTGATAGACACTTTCCACGACACGTGGCTTTCGCTGGTAACTAACCTTCACTTTATCTCTTGTTTAACAGCTGGAATATTCACTCGCGACTGTTCTTTTGGAGCCGCCTCCGGTTACTCGACCGTGCGTTATGAGTGGCGCCTCCTACTAACTCGCCCTGTCTTCCTGACGGACAAGAGAGACCCCCCCCCCCCCAAACTTTCGCCCTCAGCCAATAGGGACACTTCAATCATCTCCTACACACACACACACACACACATATATATATATATATATATATATATATATATATATATATATATATATATATATGACGTCACGTTTGTGGACATTGTGACGGAAGTTTGTCTCAGAACACTGTACACTGTCTCAGATTGTAAGATCCTACTCCCGAATAGTCGGATCTTGTCCCTACTAAGGTTGCACAACATTGCCTCTTATGATTTTATCCCTAATGCTCCTTGCTGACGCATACTTGTCAAATGTACATGTAGTCTGGCTGCTAATGAGCATTCCCGATTTCATAAATGGGCGTAATACTTGGCCTAAACACGTGAAGGGCATCCACGTATGCATTACAAGTTTTCTTTGAATCTTTCAGCAACTGTATCATCTGACTTGGGAGATCCGTAAAAGGATCCAATTACATTTTATTCCGGTTGTCAAGCATTACCTCTGCCCGTTACTAACTCACAGGAATTATCTGCTTCACTTTCGCTGTAAGATAAACTACTTCTAACAGTAACAAACACATCACCACCACCAACTGAGTTTATCCTATCGTTTTGGAACACTGTTAGGCTAGAGGGTACGTGATGTTATATCAGTGGTTATAAAATCGAGTCACATTTACGAAGACCTTGGCAGTGTATGGCTACTTGTCAGCATGGTGTTACACCCCCCCCCCCCCCCATGGCCTGGACGCATGCACTGATTCGCTTAGGAAGACTGTCACAATGCCGTTCCGTCCTCTCTGGAGGCAAGCGTACTAGAAACTGTTGTTAACTGGTCCTCGGTATCTTGGAAATTGACACTGGGGCGGAGTTGACGCTCGAGCTCGTCGCCCCCCCCCCACCCCATGTTTTAGCAGCGACAGATCTGCTGGCCACTGGAGCACCTCGACGCCATGAAGACAGTTCATAGAGACACACCACTTGTGGATGAGCTGAGCATTGTCCTGTTGAAATATTGCACCACGATACTGTCGCATGAGAGGTAGCACTAGAAGACGTTATGTTATGTGACGTATCGTTGTGTCGTCGCAATTCTGTCACTACCAGACATGACCTGAAATGAAACCCGATCTTTCTGCGCACCTTTACACCAGAAGTAACAACTCTGTCCTTCTCCAAAACCTTGGAAGAGAAATCGTATCCGATGATTACGCGCATCTTTACATCACGAGTAACTATGCTGTCCTACTCGTCGATGTTGGTCATTCGGGTAACTACAGAACCACGATTCATCACTGAAAACAATGCGCAGGTCCGAGACAATGAAAGGCCCTGCTCAGTTTCACATACAATTCTCGACTCATTTGGGTCCCTGGTGTAAATGATTTTCACAACGTCTTCTTCGTTACAGTCCTTACGCTGACGTCTTTGAGTGTATGCCAGTGACTCGTGAATGCTTTGTCTCATGCGGGGCGTAAAGGGACACATCTTGCTCAGATTCACGTGCTTGGTGCTGATTGCCATCTGAGCGCAGGTCACGTCCACTTGAGCAAGTGCTTTCTTCTTCCAGTATGTCTGCAACGTTTTGAAACCGCTAATTTTAAGTATGTCAGAAAATATTAGGTTGCACGCGTAGTATGCACAAATAAAATCTATTTTGCAGTGTTTTACTTGTTCCACCTGGTCGAAACGGATCCTGCGGAATGACGTTACACCTCGATTTTTTTTCCAATGCGAGGAGGGACAAGTATAGTTCAACAACATTTGTGTTATCTATTTCTTTATTTATTTCTTCAAAATTCCTTGTGCTAACAAGCGATGTTATTCCCAAAAAACCGTTCAAAACAATTTAGTAGTAATTTTATACTTCATGTACTTTTGCTATGAGTAAACTCCAGTGACGCTAGGTTCTGATTCGCGACGGCTAAGCGATACTGGAAGGGACACTTTTGTGACTCACTGTGCTGACAAAACGGTAACGTCTAGTGGAAACAGAAGTGTGAGAGTGTTATTAGTGACCGACAGATGGCAGTATGTTACCTCAATACAAATCAGCTAAATAAATATTACAACAAAAAAAGAATACAGTCAAACAGAATGAACAATGATTTTGGAGACCACGTATTTGTGAAGTTAAACCAAATGAACAATTATATACGTATGTTTATGAGTAGATATAGTTGGTGACTGCTAATTTGAGTTGACTTAGATGATAATTCATTAATAATTACATATTCACTTTTCTGACATATGAAAAAGCTGCACGAAAATCTGACTTTTAATGTGTTCAGTTCTTTTTGTAGGTGGAATTTCCTTTTTTCTGTCGAAACACAAATGAATATTAAACTTCTCAGGTACAATTAAAGGACTTCCTTTGCAGCCCGGAATTTTTCATCTGCCTCTCTTGTCAGACACACCATGTCAACGTCCAGCGTTATCCTGATGAATAACCATTTGTGGAAATAGCTTAGATTCATGCTCTATTTTCTTATTCCTTGCATTCTTCGTATCCACATTTGGAGGACTTCCTCTTTTCTACCACATATGTCTTGCTACATTTTCTACAGGTCGTCAGCTATTTGAAGTGAGATAGTGCCTGATTTTGAGGACACCAGAGGATGTAAGGTCCATCCTGTGTAACAGCCAACGATTATTTAATGGAATGATCGTCTCACAAAGTACATGACTTATGTCATATACATACACACAATACACTGTTGGTCTGCTTTGTTCTTTGCAACCCGCTTTTAGGCAGCTTCAAGTAGGGCAATGACACTTGAAAAACTAAACGTTGACAGCTACCTATCTTACACTGCTTCAATGTCCTGGATTACTTGTAATTTACACACTATTTAAAAACATCGGCTTCACGATCAGCTACAATTTCAGGCTTTCCGTTAGAGGATGAGAAGTCTAAGTGTCATCGTGGACCTGACGTCCGCAGTCCTTGGTCTAGTGGCTGGCGTAGCTACCTCTGGACCACGGGTCCCGGGTTCGATTTTCTCCGCACGGGGACTAGGTACTTGTGTTGTCCTCATCATTTCATCATCAGTTGTGAAGGTAGCGAGATTGGACTGTGTAAAGATACGGGCGCTGGTAACCGTGCAGTTGAGCGCCCCACGAACCAAACATCATCTCATCATGGACTTGACAAGTCGGTAGAAGACGGTCACAGGGGCCTCGGCCTAAACTATTGGCTCCAGAGTGCCTGCCACTTCATGTGTACAACCGAGTACTACACGATCATCTAGCAGGGATATTCCAAGGCAGGTCACCAACATAGATTTCGACATCTGCAGCCCGAGTTCCTATCTTATGATGTATTCTTCCTGAGTACGACTTGGTTTTTATGTTCCGTTTAATGCAAGGGCGGCCGAGAATTAGGTGCAAGTGCTGTGCCCAGCCACGAGTGCCTTTGCGCTCTCACACAACACACTTCACCCATCGCCACGCCACACTGTCTGAGGTTAGGAGGGCGAAGAAGAGGAAACTGTGAGAGCACTGAATTTAGATGGCAATGCAGTCGCACGGCATGTGATCTGGTTTTATATTTGATATTTCTCAACTGCATAAGTAAAAAAAAAAAAAAAAAATTATTTTTGCGTTATTTAATAGTTTTCGCCGGTCGTTGTGGCCGAGCGGTTCTAGGAGTTTCAGTCTGGAACCGTGCGATCGCTACGGTCGCAGGTTCGAATCCTGCCTCGGGCATGGATGTGTGTGATGTCCTTAGGTTAGTTAGGTTTAAGTAATTCTAAGTTCTAGGCGATGATGACCTCAGAAGTTAAGTCCTATAGCGCTCAGAGTCATTTTTAATAGTTTTCGGCGCGCTGCCGACATAACGCAATTATTAATTGATACTAATTGTCGACATACAGACAGACCAAGAAAGTTTCACAGATTTTTCGCACTTACGTTGCCGTATAATCGTGACTTATTAAGATTCATAATCACGAAAAGCCTTAAAAACAGATACATTGATTAAAATATTTTGTCGCGTTTGAAACTTCATTATGGAGAGATGGAAACTCTTCCTGAAGGAACAACATAGACCTTCTGGACCGTTTTAACGTAAAATCATTTGCCTTTCAACTGGAACTGCACTGCAGATCAATCTATTCCATCTGCACATAGGGACGCTTCCAACTGCTACGCAAACAGTGACGAAAACAGATGTAAGATTGGCAGTCTCCACAAAACGTTTGGAAAACTACTCTTGTAATTCTTTCAAGGCCACAATGAATTCTTTGAAACCCGCATTTTCTTCAACAGAGTTTTGGACAGAGTTTTTGCCAGAAATAGTACCTTACACAACGCGATTTTCTTTTTAAACGCACCCCCATCAAATAAGAAATAACTGTTTCTCATATTTCAATGTCTTACTGTAGACAGTGTGCAGTCTAGTTCACTTAAAGTGTGAGGTCTACGATACATTTCGGATGTTCTAATTTTCTACTTTCTTTCTTTTAACCTTCAGAAATTCAACAACAGCGAGTTTTAAGTCGAAAAATCGCTCAAAGCATGCCCCTTGATTTAACCAACGTATTTCGCAGTAACTATAAAGTCTTTATACTCTTCATTCAGTTCCATCGAAAACTGTCAATTAAGTCTTCACATTCTTGCTACATGGTGTTCTAACGTCGTTCCATAGCTAATATGCCGTACCCGTGGTTATGAGACTGCATCATAGGCATTGTGGATTCTTTCCTGTCATTTCCACTCTTTTTAAAGACTTGTTATGAAAGATCGCCAGTCTGGCGCCGGCCGGTGTGGCCGTGCGTTTATAGGCGCTTCACTCTGGAACCGCGTGACCGCTACGGTCGCAGGTTCGAATCCTGCCTCGGGCATGGATGTGTGTGATGTCCTTAGGTTAGTTAGGTTTAAGTAGTTCTAAGTTCTAGGGGACTGATGACCACAGATGTTCAGTCCCATAATGCTCAGAGCCATTTGAACCATTTTTGAACCAGTCTGACCCTTTTTGTGAAAACAGCCGCTGGACCTGTGAACTTTCTTTACACCATGAACAAATAGCGAAGAGTGAATAGCGCATGGCACCACGATTCTGCCGAACAGAGGAAAATCGTACGGACCGAAACATGCAGCACCGTAATAGTAAATGATTGTGGCGCTGTGCCGAGTACTTCCGAGAAAGACGGAGCAAAACCGAGGCAGCCGCATCGCCCAAGTGCCCGCACGTGCTTGCGTGTGGTCTGGCACACCTTGGTTCAATGTGTTGCTTACTTCGCCCTTAGATCATCTGTGTACGAGCGTGTCTTTGTGCTTCGGCGAGTGTTCGTCGGTGTGTTTGTATACTATATGTAGCTGAAGTGTGTTATAAGAAATATATGTCATAAACTCAAAACGGAAAATAAGTTATTTGTTTCATTACTGGCTTTACAATTTCAGTATAACAAGTTTATCAATTAGTATCCAGAGCCTTTTGCTAAGTGCCGTGAAACAGAAGTTTTCAGAAGGATTTCGGATTCTCTGATTATTCATGATATTGCCTCAATATCTCTCAATATGAGAGATAGTAGAGTTTCAAGCAAGAAATGGCTATTGCATCTCCACCGTTTTCGTGAACGATTCTACTCTTGATCCCTACAACAGTCGCCGCTAACGCGCGAAGGATTCATTTTTAGTGTGGGCTTTCATCGCCGCACGCCCCGTCTAAAAACTCTTCAGAAATTCGGAGTTTTATGTGTAAGTAATGACTTGTAGACGGTGCCTTATCAAGGTCCTGGTAATGGGAACCAGTTAGGAGGCGCCATAAAAACAAGATGTGATTATGGGGGAGCAACGTTACTGCCGAGGGCGACTTCCGCTTCTTACGACCGTGGCTCCGCCCTGCGCAGCTCGTTAGCAGAGGGCGCCTGGCAGGGGAGATGGGTGGGGGGGGGGGGAGGGGGTCGAGGGTCCCAGGATTAACCTGTGCCAACGTCTGTAGCTCGACTGCAGTGCCTGCATTGCGCCTATATTGCACACAGCGAGAACGTCGTCTCGATTCTGTATCAGCTGAAATTTCTGCTGCACTTATTGGCAGGTGGCACTTACAGTGTTCAACAGTGCACTCAGATGTTACTGAAGTCTTACAGAAGTAAAAGGATTATTCAACGTAGGGGAAGGAGAAGCAAGACGGGGAGGTGGGGTATGGTGGGGAAGGGCTATAAGCTACAGTTAGAGTGCTGTCATCTGTGGATAGCTACGTCGACATCATCAATACACAGGTCCCAGAGTGTTGACATTGCTGAACCTTTAGTTTTCCGGCGGCTTCTGCGAGCTTTGCAAGGTACTTACAATTGTTATAGTGATTTGCAATGTTTTACACCTTTCGAGATCCTAAAACATGTTTTTCGTGAACATTTGACCAGACTGTATATATAGCACTGAATAGTACATCTTATTTACAGTAAACTGCTGTGCCAGTAGTCAATGCTCACCAAATAGTGTTCATGTAGGCGTAACATAACCTGACAGCATGGTAGGGGGCAGGACGGGGGGGGGGGGGCAAGATGGGGAGCTTCCCCCTCTTGCCCCTACTATTTGTCCAACCATTACGTTCTTATCGTCTCATATGTTTACCTCGTTGAGGGTTTTGAACATGTACATTATACGTTGAATACAACTGTAAATAGAATGCTATTCGTTATTCCAACGCTTTCTAATTAATTACAAAGTGTGCCTTAGGCTACATGGTGAATAAAAATACACAAAACGTGCAAAGTCAGTATTTTCGCTATGCTTTAACGACTGACTATTGGAAATATAGTATTTACTATATAATATGGATTACCAGGAATGATCTGACTCAATAGTACGTTCCACGTGTTTTATTTCAGATGGTTCGCCAGTATCGGCGACAAAAGTCATTGGAGTCAATGGAAGGCGCTGTAAATGCTGTTATGGAAGGTCATATGGGTTGTTTCAGGGCTCCTCGACAGTTCAACGTGCCACAGACAATGACTGAACGACATGTGGCAAAGAAACGTGCTAATCCTGGCTATACAGTTGCGAAAAGGTTAGAACTAATCACTATTGTGTTTACCATCTAACAGGCGTGGAAAACCCGTTGTTTTAATCGGATATCCTTATAGGATATCTGAAGAAATTAAACGAAAAGGAGTTCCCAAACGTGCTGCATGTACACGAAAAATCTTCTCAAAGACGTTTAATAAACCTGGGATACCACCAAAAGGACATTGTGACAACGAAAAAGTGACGAACGTTACTGACGTCTTAACCAGCCCTTCATGCTCAAGGGATAATAACCTGAGGTCGAATGACAACGAGGAAGAGAGTGAAGAATGTTTATACTGCTATGACTTCTCTGAATGAGGCTGGATACGGTGTATTAGCTGTGGGCGCTGGGCCCACGACTCTTGTGCAGGGACAGAAAGTGATGATGACGAGGCTGTCCACACTTGTGTACTATGTGAAAGTAAGAGGCCTAAATAAAACGTACTGCCTGATTCTACAATTCGCAGAACCAGTTTTCGAAGCCTTATCGTCACATGCTTTCGTTATTCCAGTCCTTATTTAAGCTTTAGAGATGAATTTATGCTAGTTCCCCATCTTACCCCGCATATGGGGCAAGACGGGGAATTGGTAGTTTATGTTTCAAATCGAGATATTTCTAACTAAATGTAACAAGTTTGCAGGTTTCTTTGCATGCAATTGTAATTCAATGGTTAAGTAAGCAAATGATACTCAGACCTACTTGAATTCGTTTATTTTTGTCCCTTTTATAAGGGTTTAAAGTTAGCTTCCCCATCTTGCCCCGCCTTCCCCTACATTTGTGCAGAACAAATTGTATCGGAAACTCATTCGTCTGGATGGGAGGATCGAAATTTGTGCTAATCCATAGGGCAGGATCGCGTTTTCATGCAACTGCTTCTACATGATTATTCTCCAATTCACAATTATGTGCTGGGCAGAGGATTCATCGAACCACTATCAATTTACTGAATAATACACCCTTCAATAGATCGTGGGAAAAATGAAAACCTAAATCTCTCAGTGCGAGCTCTGAATTCTCCTGTTTTATTAGGAAGACAATTACTCTCTACCGATTCAACAAAATGTTTTGGTATTCAGAGAATAAAGGCAGTGCCGCCCGCGGTGGTCTCGCGGTTCTAGGCGCGCTGTCCGGAACCGCGCGACTGCTACGGTCGCAGGTTCGAATCCTGCCTCGGGCATGGATGTGTGTGATGTCCTTAGGTTAGTTAGGTTTAAGTAGTTCTAAGTTCTAGGGGACTGACTGACCTCAGAAGTTAAGTCCCATAGTGCTCAGAGCCATTTGAATAAAGGCAGTGACTGATATTTCGTTGAAAGATGATTCTACATAAAAGCCGCTTTTATTACGATTCCCCCTACAACTTCTCTCATCCACGACACTTTTTCCCTAACTTCGTGATAGCACAAAACGAACTGTCCTTCTTGGCTCTTTTGCGAAGTCCTCCTTTAGACCTGTCTTTGAAACCTCCTACACCATGAAGCAACACTCAGGAAGAGAATGAACAAGCGTTGTGGAGGCAGTTTCGTCAGTAGATCTGAAATTAAAATCTTATGGGTTGGTAGGCCGCGTCATGTTTCTTTTAAAAGATCGACGTTTTGACCTTTCTCCTCTGCAGGGATCTGTTTTAGGTTTGCCTGCGCAGTGCGGGAGTCTATGACGCGTGGCTACGGCAACATGTATATAGGCGAGAGGGGAAAGATTGTTATAGCACATATTAAGGAACAAGAAATACCACAAGGGCTAAAACAAAAGTGTGAAATTGGGGGTAGCGCAACACCACGAGAAATCTGTTCTTTCAATAACGTACGTGTGCTGGCGGAGGAAACCAACATATATAAAGGAAAAGCCCGAGAAGTCATTGAAATTTCTAAGAACGTACGTAACTGCAATAGAGACAACGGCTGTAAGCTTCCGGAATCTTAGCTCCCATCCATCAAGGAAGTGAACAGAACGCCGCGGCGTGCGAGCAGTGAAAATAACTTCCTTTACGCCATCCCTGCGGACAATAATATTTTGGACAACATTTTGCCTCTCTCGCTCTGCCAGTTTCTTCTTGTCGACAATGATGACCCACCAGTATCAGCAAGAAGAACTTCAACCAATAATTCTTCTCCGGCGTAAGTGTGGGAAAAATCGTTTTCTAACGTGGGCCGCCTTCGGTAGTAACAAGACATTTAGCCAAAAACTCCCTTCTTCGGCATTATAGCAGAAAAAATTAACTTAATGTTTAGTGACGATGGCCCACCGATGATAGCCACAAGAATTTTGCCCAATACTCCCATGTGAACAGTGCAGGCCGGAAAAACGTCCCTTCGTAAGAGCTGGCGACAGTGGTCTCCGACAGCGTGCAATCAGTAGTGGACACCACAGCATCTTGAAGGAGATCCCAGCAAAAAGGATCGAAACGTCGATCGTTTAGAAGAAATATTACGCGGCCTAGCACCCAACTACATTTATCCAAATGATCTGCCCTCTAGTACTACATATAATTCTAAAATATTTCTGTTTGCTGATGACACAAGCTTGGTAGTAAAATACACTCCTGGAAATTGAAATAAGAACACCGTGAATTCATTGTCCCAGGAAGGGGAAACTTTATTGACACATTCCTGGGGTCAGATACATCACATGATCACACTGACAGAACCACAGGCACATAGACACAGGCAACAGAGCATGCACAATGTCGGCACTAGTACAGTGTATATCCACCTTTCGCAGCAATGCAGGCTGCTATTCTCCCATGGAGACGATCGTAGAGATTCTGGATGTAGTCCTGTGGAACGGCTTGCCATGCCATTTCCACCTGGCGCCGCAGTTGGACCAGCGTTCGTGTTGGACGTGCAGACCGCGTGAGACGACGCTTCATCCAGTCCCAAACATGCTCAATGGGGGACAGATCCGGAGATCTTGCTGGCCAGGGTAGTTGACTTACACCTTCTAGAGCACGTTGGGTGGCACGGGATACATGCGGACGTGCATTGTCCTGTTGGAACAGCAAGTTCCCTTGCCGGTCTAGGAATGGTAGAACGATGGGTTCGATGACGGTTTGGATGTACCGTGCACTATTCAGTGTCCCCTCGACGATCACCAGTGGTGTACGGCCAGTGTAGGAGATCGCTCCCCACACCATGATGCCGGGTGTTGGCCCTGTGTGCCTCGGTCGTATGCAGTCCTGATTGTGGCGCTCACCTGCACGGCGCCAAACACGCATACGACCATCATTGGCACCAAGACAGAAGCGACTCTCATCGCTGAAGACGACACGTCTCCATTCGTCCCTCCATTCACGCCTGTCGCGACACCACTGGAGGCGGGCTGCACGATGTTGGGGCGTGAGCGGAAGACGACCTAACGGTGTGCGAGACGGTAGCCCAGCTTCATGGAGACGGTTGCGAATGGTCCTCGCCGATACCCCAGGAGCAACAGTGTCCCTAATTTCTGGGAAGTGGCGGTGCGGTCCCCTACGGCACTGCGTAGGATCCTACGGTCTTGGCGTGCATCCGTGCGTCGCTGCGGTCCGGTCCCAGGTCGATGGGCACGTGCACCTTCCGCCGACCACTAGCGACAACATCGATGTACTGTGGAGACCTCACGCCCCACGTGTTGAGCAATTCGGCGGTACGTCCACCCGGCCTCCCGCATGCCCACTATACGCCCTCGCTCAAAGTCCGTCAACTGCACATACGGTTCACGTCCACGCTGTCGCGGCATGCTACCAGTGTTAAAGACTGCGATGGAGCTCCGTATGCCACGGCAAACTGGCTGACACTGACGGCGGCGGTGCACAAATGCTGCGCAGCTAGCGCCATTCGACGGCCAACACCGCGGTTCCTGGTGTGTCCGCTGTGCCGTGCGTGTGATCATTGCTTGTACAGCCCTCTCGCAGTGTCCGGAGCAAGTATGGTGGGTCTGACACACCGGTGTCAATGTGTTCTTTTTTCCATTTCCAGGAGTGTATGTTGTGTGCAACATTGACTCTGTTTGGTGCAGTTCATGACATAAGTTCACGGCTTCTAGAAAACAAAGTAACGCTAAATTACAGAAAGACCCAGTTTTTACAGCCGGCCGCGGTGGTCTAGCGGTTCTAGACGCTCAGTCAGGAACCGCGCGACTGCTACGGTCGCAGGTTCGAATCCTGCCTCGGGCATGGATGTGTGTGATGTCCTTAGGTTAGTTAGGTTTAAGTAGTTCTAAGTTCTAGGGGACTTATGACCACAGATGTTGAGTCCCATAGTGCTCAGAGCCATTTAAACCATTTTTGAACCCAGTTTTTACAGTTTCTATCACACAGTTCAATAATTTCAACGTTTTGATTTCACAGAGTGGGCATATGATTAGTGACTCTGAACAAATTTCTAATTCTTCAGATAGTAAACTGTCGTGGGAAGCCCACGTTCAGGATCTTGTTCAAAGACTTAAGGCTGCCGCTGTTCGAACGATATCTGAAGTAAATGATCGTTCGACAAGAATATTAGTCTACTTTGCTTATTTTTATTTGCTTATGTCGTATGGTATTATACTTTTGGGTAATTCTCACCATTGCCAAACGATATATTTGGCTCAGAAACGAGCAGTTCGGTTAACACCTCTTCATTAGTCTCGGTATTTTTGACATTGGCCTCTCAACAAATATATGTTCGTTACTGTCGTTTCTTATTAACAATATGAGCTTATTCCCAAGAATTAGCAGCTTTCACTCAGTTAATATTAGGCAGAAATCCACACTGTATTAGGATCGCACTTCCTTGGCTCTTGTACAGAAAGGTGTGCAGTATACTGCTGCATCCATTTTCAATAAGCTACTCCAAGAATTCAAATATCTTAGCAGTAATCCACGCGCTTTCAAATCGAAACTGAATAGTTTCTTCACGGGTCACTCCTATTTTGCCGAGGATTCCCTTGAAAAATTAAGCTGATTCCTATGTTACATTGTTGGTTTAGCTTACTTGGACTTAAGGCTTGTCTTTTTTTGTGTTCATAAACATTTTATCTGTTATTAATTTTATGATGTAAGTTCATGTACTGATACGTTCCATGACCTTGGAGATCTGCTCCTCAATTTGGTCCTACGTAACTAGACGTGTAAAATATAAAAAAAAAAAAAATTAAATTTTAATTCCCTCGCCAACGGCCACGAAATCCTGCGCAGTTACATTTGGTAGATCGGTTGCATATTACAAGTGTTCTTCCAGTAAAGTATGGTCTTCGGTTTGCCTTCTACCGGCACGCTCGTTGTCTTCCTGCGCGCCTTGCAGCTCGGAGTGTCTGGCGCTCCTTTCCAACCAGACGGTAGATGCGTCACTGTGAGGGCAGGTGCCGTGCCACTCTGAGCTTTCCTGGGACGGCGCGCCACGTCGGAAAAAGAGTCTACAGTTTGGAGTGCCAGTGTTTACAGCAGTTTGGGGCACATTAGGAGCCCGCTGTGGACTGCCACTGACAAGCTGTGGTATGGCGCCGGTGCATGGTGTGGCGCGCTGGCGGGGCTGACTCAAGGAGCTGCCGCGGGCGACGCCTGGTGGACACGCAAGTCATTGGTGCGCAGGTGGTCGCTTCAGCTTGTGCCAGCGCCAAGGTCCACTGTGCGGCAGGCAAGCAACAGGTTCAATACCAGGTCTGGATGGCATGTCACCATTGCTTGCCTTCATATTCGGTGTGACTGGCGAAGGAGTGACAGAAGATGTCAGCCGCTGACTGAAACGAGCCCCTGGACAGCTATTGCCGGCCGGAATGGCCGAGCAGTTCTAGGCTCTACAGTATGGAACCGCACGACCGCTGTGGACGCAGATTAGAATCCTGCCTCGGGCATAGGTGTTTGTGATGTCCTTAGGTTAGTTAGGTTTAAGTAGTTCTAAGTTCTAGAGGACTGATGACCACAGCAGTTAAGTCCAAAAGTGCTCAGAGCCATTTTTTTGGACAGCTATTGCCTCGAACAGACTGTACAGGAAACCGCCGGGGAACCGAGCAGCGTGGTGAAGCAACAGTGTTTGGAGTGGGCAGCTCTACTCAGACAGAGTGGCGCTGGTTCGCGGTTAGAACTTCTTGTTGGTGTTTGGGAGAAGCCAGAGTGTCACAGTCAATAAGGACGGCGGGTTTTGTTTTGGTTTTCTTTTAGGGCGTAAAATCAACTAGCGTCCTCCTCGCCGACATCAGAACTGTAAAACATGAAGAGATGGAGAGGAGCTGAAAACGACTACACGTTAATCGCAATCGACGGAAGAGCAGAAAACTAAAATCAGGGACGTGGAGAAAGGTCTGTAAAATCCACAGTAGAGAAACGGAGATGCTGAACTAAAAATTAAATGCCTTTCGCCATATTGCTACGACTGACAGAAAGTAAAACGCGGTCGACAGTCCGCGCGTCGTTCGCTAAAATGGCCGATAACTCAGATGGGAAAAGCAAAAGAGAACGTAAGTAGTTAAAAAAGGAGCATTCCGTCAGGAAATGGTGAACTGTCAAAGGTTGAGCGCAATGACCACAAAGTGGTGGGGAGCGCCATTTAACAAATGGCGAAGGCTAAAAAGACAGTGCCGAATACGCAACCTACCTCAAATGATGCCCTCATGGTGATAGGGCAGAGAGGGGGTGATCCAAGTCACTGGGAGAGGCTTAACAACCCAGAGTTTGTTCCAATGAAGGGAGGACCAGTGGTGACGCCAAAGTAACACCACCTGCTGACAGACGGCAACACAGAGATCATCGGAGGTACTGTAAGAACTAGCGGGCTGAGGTACGGAGACTGCAGCCTTGTCAGCAGCGTCAACGGCCTCGTTTCCTGTCAGAGCGACGTGACCAGGAACTCAAATAAACATCACAGAGGTTCCATCAAGAATGAGTAAATGACAGCTTTCCTTGACCCTTTGCACCAAAGGATGGACGGTGTACAACATACAGAGGCTCTGCAGGACGCTGAGAGAGTCGGAGCAGACAATGCAATTTAAAATCCATTATCGCCAGGTCTACTGCGTGGCCTGATACATGGCGAAGAGCTCTGCTGTAAATATAGAGCAGTGTTGCTGTAGCCCATACCGACAAATTTCGGAGCCAATGTTGGAGGCACAGCCGACACCACGGTCAGTCCGAGAGCCATCAGTGTGACCGAAGGCGGTAGAGCGAGACTGGAATTGAGTTTTTAGGAAGCGAATGAAGGCCAAGGTGAACACGAGAAGAGTGGTGGAGAGGTTGGTTACAGCAAGACAGTGCAGACCACAAAGTGGTGTGTGCTTTCGTGGGTCATGTGTTAGTTATAAGCATTGACTGCAGCTAGGCGTTTAGTTTACAGTGCTGTGGTCCTCACGTGGCGTCTGTTGTGATTGTAAAAGAGGCACTGTAAGGTCGTGAAGAATTTTGTGATGTGAACTGCAGTTCGGCTCGACAAAGCATATTGTGTAAGAGAATGTAATATTTTCACTGCAAAATTTTATAGACAGCGAGACCGTGGTTCCATGATTGTATAATAGTCGTAAGTAATTTATACTGCATTCCTTTTCTTATGATCCATGTTGTAATTAGTTCTGTATAGATATGTTGTCTTTTGTGGCTGCTCTGACAGATGATTAAGGTTGACAGTCGTAGACTGTAAATATCAGTGAGTTGGTCTTTCATTTAGTATGCTCACTTGTAAAGTTAATTACAGGCTTAAACAAGTTCTCATACTTAGTTGAAATCCGTTTGCGCAGTTTAACTGAGCCAAGTGAGTAATATATCGCTGCGTTTTAGAATAAGTTCGGTTAAATATTGTTGTTGCCTGTTTTAGTTAAAAATTATTATAATTCCAAGTGGTCAAAAACTGTTTTGTTTCTGGTATCGGCCACATTAATTTACACATCCAGAGAAAATTTCGAACAACGCTAGGTAGCAATGGAGACACAACAGTTCTACTAAAAGTCGCTTAGTATTTTGGTTCTGAGTGCAATGACTACTAGTCCCAGATGGTGGATCACTCCGCAGGTAGAAAATGGGCCGCTCTGCTTTCATATACACAGTACTTGCTACTCAGCAACGCAGACGTCTGACACGCACAGCACAAGTTGCTCTTGACCTACTCATTATTGAGCTACCATAAGGTAAGGTAATGCACAACAACACCATTAAAAATATTCCCTGTCAACACTCTACTTACCTCAAAGCCGTAACTACCACCCCGAAAAGTATACATGAGATTTACATTACAATAATGGGCGTATCCTCATGCTCTCATCGCAGTGCAATGAACAGCAAATCTGCCATTAGAACAAACAGCAATACAGACATAAATAACTATGCTGTAATACGTAGCATACGAAAACAATTTTAACCGAAACATAATACAAAGGTTATACAAGGGTAATACAGAACCCACAAATCATCCTATGCACAGTGACATAGTACTAGCAACAGACACACTTAACAAACAAAAATTCACATACTTGCCGGCGGTCCACATGGGAAACCAATCAAACAAAATGAACGATGTACTACAAAACTATACTATAAAACAAGTGTTCAGAACCACCATCAGTCCAAACACGAAACTCCGTTCTGGAAGAACCAAATACCCTGATGCATACAAAATTACATGTGACAATTCCAACAAATTTTACATTGGACAAACAGGACGAAATTTTGACATCAGATGTAGAAAACTTGCCAGAGTTATTGACAATAGTCAATCCAGTCTCTTCAAGCATTTAAAGAACCAAAACCATAAAGTCGACAAACTCGGAACCGCACTTTCAATGTTACACATAATACAAAAAGGACTCGCCATGAACGTACTGCGACACCTGGAAATTTATATATACATGAAAAATAATCAGCAACACGTATTAAGCGAATCGACATACTTCAAATATAAATATTACTTAAAATATTTAGTGACGTTTAGGAACACGACAGTGAATAGACAATAAATAATCAAACAATATAAAAAAATTATTTGCAACTCAAACAATACCGCTGACTACCTATAAAAGTATGGCATCATTGAGAACTGTTAACTACCTGTCAAATTACTACGAGACTTTATTTTACTATCATAAAACAGCGACAATTGGCAATCGGTTTCATCAGTGCTACAATACGAAGGACTCGCCAAGCTAAACGTTGGTATATATGTACAATTAACTCCATACGGAAACATCTCAAAAGTAAGTGAAATTTACCAACTGTAATATTCGGAGGTGTATCTGACAATGCAGTATTGCCGAAATAGACCTATTGTACGAAATATAATGAGACTATTAACAGATAACTTGGAAGATACAGTTTAAAATGAAATCACTAAATCACTAAGTTCTTGTAAGAAAAACTCGGATGGATGAATAGACTGCAAACCAAAACAGATTATCCAACTCAGTTCATGAATCCTGCAGCTATGAAAACAAGATGCTACGTTAATTCACCTTATCTCTTTACTTTGGGCTGAATATCGCGATTATCACAGCAGATTTACCTCTCTAAACAGCATTGCACCTAATTCAGGCGTCTGTGTAGAATCAAACCGACACAGAGACAAGCGTCTGATGGGCGAAGTGATAGGCAGCCAATTAACATGAAAGCACTTCCACGAAGCATTTAGGTGGACATGGCACTTGTGGGACACGTTCCCTACCGCTAACACACGTTCATTTAGCCCTCCTCCTCTCCAGTCTGGAGAGCGATGAATGCAGTTTGGGGCCTTTGATGAGCAACGTTGAGGGGAGGACGATCGACGCACGAGACCAATCTCTTTCGTCTGTCGTCCGGCATCAATATGGTATGCGTTTCTTACTTGTCACATCCATCAGAAAAATCCTTACGTTTATTTCAGAACGGTAATATAAATAGGAAAACTATTTGTTGTAATTTACTCCGCACATTATTTATCATATGAAAGAAAATAAATTATAAACGGCATTAGGGAGGGAAAAGAGTTATATAAAAGACAAAAACGTCAAACGACATTATTTTTTGTAAGTTTCCATGCTTTCATGGCCGTTCCCACTGAAGTTAAAATCTTGTGATTTATTAGGCCATGTCATATATCTTCTAAACGATCGACGATTCGTCCCCTCTGCTGGGATCTTCTTCAGGATCTTGTGGTGTCCACTGTTGATTGAACACAATCAGCCAACGGTGGACACCACCAGACCCTGGACTGCAAAACTGAACTGGGGCACAATCAGTCAAGAGTGGACATCACAATACCCTGAAGAAGATCTCAGCAGAGTAGTCGAAACATCGATCGTTTAGTAGAAATATGACACAGCCTAACAACGCAGATGACTATAACGTCACTCAGGTTGCTAATTTGCTACATCTGGTCATGTAGAGAATAAAGGTAAAAACGGATTCTTTTGCATATCCGTCCTTATGATTGCAGCTTTCAAGGACTTTGGACGTTCACTTATCTAACAAAACGGAACACCTGCGTCCCCTTCGAAAGGACGGCTCCAGGTGTTCCATTTTAGTACATGAGTAAAAACGGATTTCGATTAGTTTACCTTTCAAAAGGAATATTTGCAAATGGGAATAAGGATTATGTAAGGTGAAATTTCAAGGTAGGTACGAAACAACAGAAAGACAATGTTACATGGAAAGAGATGTTCAATATTTCAAAGACAGGTGAGTCACAGCAAAAGAACAAGCTGTGATAGGTCAAAGATTGGGTCCATACAGACGGTTGTCATATTTGTTAAGGGACACACGCAGTCTTTTGGAATACGATATGTTTGGCTTAGTGAGTGACCTCATCGCCCAGTAGGATTATTGAAGTCAAAAGTGAAGTGGAAATTCTAAAAGGACGAGCTCTTGTTGAAATCTATATTCGCATATTATATCTTCTAATAATAAAGTTCTACGTCATCATAAACATATCCAGCTTTGGATCAGGCACCACTGCATGTTCCAGTTTGAAACAGACTACAATTGGTCTCTTCATTTCTTCTTCGCATATCCAACACTCTTTCAACTCCAGGTGTATATTTGTATATTAATTTAGATGAGTAGCATGGAGGGCTGCGTCAAACCAGTCTCAGGACTGAAGACCACAACAACAACAGTCGTTCATCTGGCATTCTTTGAATATGTTCGTGCCATTTCTTTCTGTATTCCTCTATTCCCTGGAGCATACTAACCATCAGCTGTACAATGGACTGATGACTATGAAAACTTGTGCCGGACCGGAATTCAAACCCTGATTTCTCGCTTATCGCGAGCGGTCACCTTATCATTTGGCTATTGGTTCACTACTCCCGGCCAGACCCAAACTTATATTTGTAGTCAACCATGCATCTATTTAATGTAACAGGGGTCCATGGTAGGAATCATTTAAGAACCAAAATAACAGCGATAAACTGCTAGTCGTTCTATATTAAGACACAATAGAAAAAGTTAAATCAACGTACAGGACGAGAATTATACTGTGTGAGAAGAAAATAGCAACAGTCGGGCTTATAGATTTGTCTTTCTGGAAACAAGTAACAAAGTCTTAGAACACTTTCCACATGATACAAGCACGTTACTAATGAGACAGTACGCTTAAGAATTAATAAAAGATACTATCATCATGATTACGATCATCATGATTATCATTTTCATCAACATTGACGTTCGTGAATAACATTCGAGGAACCTGTCCCAGCTTTATCTTCTTTGCCTTATCGTTTACAGGACTGACTTATGTGCCTTACTCCTTTGTGTATACATTGAAAAACCCTCTTAGGATATCTGCTTGTCACATTCTGTTTATATGTTCCTTCCATTTCTGCCTGCATATGTCGATTTTTTCTGCCATCCCTCATATATGAAGCTCATTTCTAAGAGCTTTGTTTCTTAATCTGTTTACTAGTTTACATCCTTTAACTGGCCGGAGAAATATCATTTGCTGAAGTCTCCATTCGATTTATGTCTTCAGTGTTTGCTATCTATCCTTTGATCTTAAAAGTAGAAGTGGAACAATTAGTACTTTTTTCGAATTTCCGTTGCGTTCCTTCAGCAGATTTTGCATTTAATGTTCTTTTTGTTGGTCCACAGAAATCCTCGGATTTTACTGTTTTAATCCATAAATCTCTATCATGATCAAAATAAATGAAGCACCCCAGGAAGTTTAAATGAATTACTTGCTAGATTATTTTGTTCTGTATCACTCATTTTAATCGTACCTGATGTTTTTTCAGAATGCTATTTCTTTTATCTTTTCTACAGATACCTTAAAATTTGATTCAATATATAAACATCATTTATATACAAACTGAGTAGAATTAGGGGAAAAACTGCAACGTTGTTTATCTACTGGTTAGTAATAATGCCATTCTAACTGTTTCATGTTTTCATCACAAATTAGTTACAGCATATGAGCTTTCTGTGACCCAGAGCCATTTCATTCCATTCTCTTGAGGTACTGATCATCATTTATTCCTACACAATCTGTCAAACTCTTTGACGTATTCGGCATAAGCTATATATTTCTTAGTATTAAATTTGTTTCTTTTATTCGTCAATATGTTCAAAGTTAATGTATTACTCATTGTTGTTCGTCCAAATTTAATTGCACTCTCGTATACAGTTAGAATTGTTTCGGCTGTGGATCTTAAACTTAGAGTAAAACTCCTTCCGTTTACTTAGTACCCAGCTGTTAAAGCACTCATTGCGCTGTAATTATTACTGTGATTTAGGTCTTCTTTCTTAAATACTGAACAGACAACTGCTGTTGACCAAATATCCGGTATCTTTGCTTTCTCCCAGCATGTTGTTGTTGTTGTGGTCTTCAGTCCTGAGACTGGTTTGATGCAGCTCTCCATGCTACCCTATCCTGTGCAAGTTTCTTCACTCCCAGTCCTACTGCAAGCTACATCCTTATTAATCTGCTTAGTGTATTCATCTCTTGGTCTCCCTCTACGATTTTTACCCTCCACGCTGCCCTCCAATGCTAAATTAGTGATCCCTTGATGACTCAGAACACGTCCTACCAACCGGTCCTTTCTTCTCGTCAAGTTGTGCCACAAACTCCTCTTCTCCCCAATTCTATTCAATACCTCCTCATTAGTCATGTTATCTATCCATCTAATCTTCAGCATTCTTCTGTAGCACCACATTTCGAAAGCTTCTATTTTCTTCCTGTCCAAACTATTTATCGTCCATGTTTCACTTCCATACATGGCTACACTCCATACAAATACTTTCAGAAACGACTTCCTGACACTTAAATCTATGCTCGATGTTAACAAATTTCTCTTCTTCAGAAACGCTTTCGTTGCCATTGGCAGTCTACATTTTATATCTTCTCTACTTCGACCATCATCAGTTATTTTGCTCCCCAAATAGCAAAACTCCTTTACTACTTCAAGTGTCTCATTTCCTAATCTAATTACCTCAGCATCGCCCGACTTAATTCGACTACATTCCATTATCCTCGTTTTGCTTTTGTTGATGTTCATCTTATATCCTCCTTTCAAGACAATGTCCATTCCGTTCGACTGCTCTTCCAAGTCCTTTGCAGTCTCTGACAGAATTACAATGTCATCGGCAAACCTCAAAGTTTTTATTTCTTCTCCATGGATTTTAATACCTTATCCGAATTTTTCTTTTGTTTCCTTTACTGCTTGGTCAATATACAGGTTGAATAACATTGGGGAGAGGCTACAACCCTGTACCACTCCCTTCCCAACCACTGCTTGTCTTTCATGTCCCTCGACTCTTATAACTGCCACCTGGTTTCTGTACATATTGTAAATAGCCTTTCGCTCCCTGTATTTTACCACTGCCACCTTTAGAATTTGGAAGAGAGTATTCCAGTCAACATTGTCAAAAGCTTTCTCGAAGTCTGCAAACGCTAGAAACGTAGGTTTGCCTTTCCTTAACCTTTCTTCTAAGATAAGTCGTAGGGTCAGTATTGCCTCACGTGTTCCAACATTTCTACGGATTCCAAAGTGATCTTCCCCGAGGTCGGCTTCTATCAGTTTTTCCATTCGTCTGTACAGAATTCGTGTTAGTGTTTTGAAGCTGTGACTTATTAAACTGACAGTTCAGTAATTTTCACATCTGTCAACACCTGCTTTCTTTGAGATTGGAATTATTATATTCTTCTTGAAGTCTGAGGGTACTTCGCCTGTCTCATACATTTTGCTCACCAGATGGTATAGTTTTGTCAGGACTGGCTCTCCCAAGGCCGTCAGTAGTTCTAATGGAATGTTGTCTACTCCGGGGGCCTTGCTTCGACTTAGGTGGTTCAGTGCTCTGTCAAACTCTTCGCGCAGTATCATATCTCCCATTTCATCTTCATCTACATTCTCTTCCATTTCTATAATATTGTCCTCAAGTACATCGCCCTTGTATATACCCTCTATACACTCCTTCCATCTTTCTGCTTTCCCTTCTTTGGTTAGAACTGGGTTTCCATCTGAGCTCTTGATATTCATACAAGTGGGTCTCTTTTCTCCAAAGATCTCTTTAATTTTCCTGTAGGCAGTATCTATCTTAACCCTAGTGAGATAACCCTCTACATCCTTACATTTTTCCTCTACCCATCCCTGCTTAGCCATTTTGCACTTCCTGTCGATCTCATTTTTGAGACGTTTGTATTCCTTTTTGCCTGCTTCATTCACTGCATTTTTATATTTTCTCCTTTCATCAATTAAACTCAATATTTCTTCTGTTACCCAAGGATTTCTACTGGCCCTCGTCTTTTTACCTACTTGATCCTCTGCTGCCTTCACTACTTTATCCCTCAGAGCCACCTATTCTTCTTCTACTGTACTTCGTTCCCCCACTGCTGTCAATTGTTCCCTTATGCTCTCCCTGAAACTCTGTACAACCTCTGGTTCTTTCAGTTTATCCAGGTCCCATCTCCTTAAATTCCCACCTTTTTGCAGTTTCTTCAGTTTTAATCTACAGGTCATAACCAATAGATTGTAGTCAGAGTCCACATCTGCCCTTGGAAATGTCTTACAATTTAAAACCTGGTTCCTAAATTCTGTCTTACCATTATATAATCTATCTGAAATCTGTCAGTATCTCCAGGCTTCTTCCATGTATACAACCTTCTTTTATGATTCTTGAACCAAGTGTTAGCTATGATTAAGTTATGCTCTGTGCAAAATTCTACCAGATGGCTTCCTCTTTCATTTCTCTCCCCCAATCCACATCCACCTACTATGTTTCCTTCTCTCCCTTTTCCTACACACGAATTCCAGTCACCCATGACTATTAAATTTTCGTCTCCCTTCACTATCTGAATAATTTCTTTTATCTCATCATACATTGCATCAATTTCTTCATCATCTGCGGAGCTGGTTGGCATATAAACTTGTACTACTGTAGTAGGCGTGGGCTTCGTGTCTATCTTGGCCACAATAATGCGTTCACTATGCTGTTTGTAGTAGCTTACCCGCACACCTATTTTTTTATTCATTATTAAACCTACTCCTGCATTACCTCTAATTGATTTTGTATTTATAACCCTGTATTCACCTGACCGGAAGTCTTATTCCTCCTTCCACCGAACTTCACTAACTCCCACTATATCTAACTTTAACCTATCCATTTCCCTTTTTAAATTTTCTAACGTACCTGCTCGATTGAGGGATCTGACATTCCACGCTCCGATACGTAGAACGCCAGTTTTCTTTCTCCTGATAACGACGTCCTCTTGAGTGGTCCCCCCACGGAGATCCGGATGGGGGACTATTTTACCTCCGGAATATTTTACCCAAGAGGATGCCATCATCATTTAACCATACAGTAAAGCTGCATGGCTGTAGTTTCCCCTTGCTTTCAGCCGTTCGCAGTACCAGCACAGCGAGGCCATTTTGGTTATTGTTACAAGGCCAGTTCAGTCAATCCTCCAGACTGTTGCCCCTGCAATTACTGAAAAGGCTGCTGCCCCTCTTCAGGAACCATACGTTTGTCTGGCCTCTGAACAGATATCCCTCCGTTGTGGTTGCACCTACGGTACGGCCATCTGTATCGCTGAGGCACGCAAGCCTCCCCACCAATGGCAAGTTCCATGGTTCATGAGGGGTTTGTAAAAATCTTAGTTTACGACAGTCCAACCATATTTCAATAACAATCTGTTAATGCCATCTATGACAGCTCTCTTTCTATTGTTTCGTTGTTTCCATAGTTTCTTTTAAATCTCCTAATGTCAGTACATAAATCCTTTTCCCACCCTCACACGCTTCTGCTTGTTCCATTAAGTTTTGATCATATCGCCACTTTTTGTTCCGTATTCTTATTCTTAACCATGCATGCTCGCTCATATCTATTCCCTCACTCGGTGCACTTCTTTGGATTTCGTCATGCTGCTGCGGCTCCACCGGCATCTCGGTAGCTGGCAGCGTTGCGGCACCCCGGGAGGGATTATAAGCGCTAGTGGCCCATTATGGGTTGAATGTCACTGAAGGAGTCTATCAGAGTCTGAACCTCATAACTGTGGAAACTCGCACGTAACCTTTGGTTGGCGTATGTTTACTATGAGGAGCATGGGTATATCTACTGGAGGGTTGCCACTTCCACCGGTCTTTGCGGTAGCGCGTCGTACTTTGGAGTTCTTCTAGGTCTGTTTCTTGCTGCCGTGGTTGGTGGGCGAGGCCAAATACACAAACCTCTGTTCTCGTAGGTCTGGTACAGGAATAAACTAATCTGTACTGAGTCGAGCAACTTCTTGGGTCATGAGGCGAGCTCAGACCACTTAGTGTGTGTTGATTAACCCATGTGAGTTCGACCCCTTGTTTGTCTTGAATTGTCTCCGGTTGCTCTGGTGAATAATTGCTTAAGTTTGTTGATTTGACAATGTTCCCTTTCTTATTTTAAAGGTAATATATAAGTCATACAATCTGTAATTTCGAAAGTGTCTTGAATGTATAAAACTTTTATTCGTATTAAGATTACTTTAATATTGATTTTCAAGATGCCAAAATAGTGCCTCTAGCTGAGTACCTCTAATGACGATTTTCTAATGTTTATGAAGTTCAAATGTTTTCTTTGTAATAAGCTGGCCATGCGAATTCTCTGAAATATTTTAAAGAAAGTAATTTAAAGTTTTGATAACTTATCCCTTGAGGTGAAATGTTTGTCACTGTTTACGTTAAATTTGGCCTCAGTAGCAAATAATTGTTGCTTGTCACAGTTTTTGCTTAATTTGGTCTCTGTGACAAGAAAAAGTATGTTGAAAATGATTAGCTTTTTAATATTCAGCACCTTACCACCGTTAGTAGTTGTACAGCATGGTTCTCTTAGTGTGTTGATGTTACAAATGAATTACAGATATTTGGTACGGACCGTTTGTTTAGTGTGTATAGTGTACTGCTTGTTTAGTTGAGTTCAGGTGGCTATAAATGTAGAATTGGCTACGGACAGGCAAGCTGTGCTGGGGATGTCCTACCTGACTAAAAACAAAATCCTGTATGATATCGCAATTCGTGGTCTATCCCCAGAAGGCAGAGCAGCTGACTTAATGCTTGTACAGTGGACTGAATTGCTGTCTGAACATTACGGCTAGTGACACTGGAGAGATAGGTCACGCTTGTGCCGTGTGCAGTAGCATGCTGTATGGTGCGCAAGCAAATACTGAGTTACTGAAGGGAGCTGTTCTTTAGGATTCAGGCACATTTGTACACTTGTGCAGCCGTGTTCAGGATAACAGTGTAGTGAATACCGATTCCTGACAAGTTCCTCTCATGAAAGAGCTGCGCAGGAAAGTCGTTTAGTTACAACTTCATGCCAATTTGCTGAGTTGGCGCCGGCCGGAGTGGCCGAGCGGTTCTAGGCGCTACATTCTGGAACCGCGCGACCTCTACGGTCGCAGGTTCGAATCCTGCCTCTGGCACGGATGTGTGTGATGTCCTTAGGCTAGCTAGGTTTAAGTAGTTCTAAGTTCTAGGGGACTGATGACCTCGTTCACGGTGAGGAATTAAGAATCTCGATTAGGAATTGTGATGGAAGATAGAAACAGTTTAACAAAGTACATAATGCACTTTTACCAACAGTGCTGAACAGTGATTGATTATCGACACGAGTAGTGAGATTGTAGATCTTTCGTGGTTGATAGTTCGTTCGTAAAATCAGTCCATAGTTCTCGAAAATAACCATTCAGTTCTATATAACACTATTTTTCCGTTAACTCTTGATCAATCGAGCGGATCTGTGGTTTTGGTCCTTCATGAAGGCGAGCTATTGGTCGACTTCCATAAAAATTGCTGGAGAAAAATTTACCAAGTAGAACTGAAAATGAGTTGGCCAATCAACATTTATATTGTGTTCAAAAGCATAGTGAGCCACTCATCCGATGTACTGAGGATGTTCAGGTAACTATGACCGCTCTTTGCCTTAGGGTTACTGAACTGGAGACAGTAAATAGTACTTTAGAAAGTATGCCTGCAGAGGAGTGATCACCTTCACTTATATGGCAGATCCCTTTGTCGAGTTACGTAAAGTAGTGGTGAGTACACAAGATTTTCGATTTAGTGATGAAAGGAACAGCATTCGTGAATGTGTGTTGGAACCTTTTGCAGCTAAGAACACACCTCATGATAATAAGTCAATACTGGTGGCGTGTAACAGGAGGCATTCCTCTTCCCAAATAAAAGAACTCCTAAATTACAACTATAGCTAATTTTATTCACAATTAACTTTTTACGATCCTGAGACAAACATATCTGACACCACTGGATAGCAGCGCACGGTAAGAAATAATAACGTAAAGCCCGTTTCTAGCATATGTTTACCATCCTTTTGTGCCACCTTACGTTATGAGCCAATATGCACTTTACTTGACTTGGATCGTAACGTCTTTTGCTCTGTTATCAGTGGTCTCGGCACCTTCACATTTGTGAACTTCCTCCTTAACAAGGAGTAACCAAGCAATGTTGTGTGCTCAAAAGCAGGTTGTTGCTTACATTAGCCAAAATCAGTGTTATTTTAGTGATTCGCGGACTTTCAGGGTTGATGAGTTTTACTATTGTCAAAGCTCTGTCGATGATTTTTTTAAAAGAAAACAGGATGCGTTATATTACACAAGTAGAGAGTTATTTTTTAAGTTTCAACGTAACAAAAGGCATTTTCTGTTAGGCCCCAACAACATGGAAGGGACGTATAATGTTAATGAGAAATTTTCCCCTTCTACATCTACATCTACATCTACATACATACTCCGCAATCCACCATACGGTGCGTGGCGGAGGGTACCTCGTACCACAACTAACATCTTCTCTCCCTGTTTCACTCCCAAACAGATCGAGGGAAAAATGACTGCCTATATGCCTCTGTACGAGCCCTAATCTCTCTTATCTTATCTTTGTGGTATATACGCTAAATGTAAGTTGGCGGCAGTAAAATTGTACATTTAAAGTGGGTACAAAATTCAGTTCACCGATCAACTCCCTGTTCCCCCATTCACCTATCAATTGTATCCTCGTAGAACAAAAGGCTACGTAAGATTATAGATCAGCTTTTGGCGGACAGTGTGGATCAGGGCGTAAATGCTACCGAACGCCTCTCAATCAAATTTTGGTATTAGATTCGGTTGCACTACATGACCTCTATAACTGATTTATCTGATTTTTTCCGAGAGTATTTTACCACTCCCGATTTTAATCCTGCCTATCATCAGGTACCATCAGCTGAGGAGTCAAAACCTCTCCCTGTATTTTCTACTGAATATAATCATGTCCTGTTTGGGATGGCCACTGGAAAGGCTGTGTTGTGTTTTCAGGATTCTGTGCTAGGTGAGCTCAAATTTAAGTGTATTCATAATTATCCCAATGATTTTGTAATGTACAGTAAGACCTCTGTTTAGCATCTTAATGGTTTGCATCAGGTCTTGTGCCATTTATGCAGAGACTTCCAAGGCAAATTTTGGCCACTGGGAGATTTCAAATGGCTCTGAGCACTATGGGACTCAACTTCTGAGGTCTTTAGTCCCCTAGAACGTAGAACTAGTTAAACCTAACTAACCTAAGGACATCACACACATCCATGCCCGAGGCAGGATTCGAACCTGCGACCGTAGCGGTCTCGCGGTTCCAGACTGCAGCGCCTAGAACCACACGGCCACTTAGGCCGGCTGGGAGATTTCCTTTTGGGACATATCGTGTTGGTTGATGGAATCAGGACTGATCAGGATCACACTAAGGCTATCTATTAGTTCCCTACGCCTTCAGACGGAAAGGATGTGGTTGGCTTCGTAGAAATTTATCGCTAATTTTGGGTAACAAACCATCCCCTGGATCGTTTACTCTGAAAAAGTGAAAACTTTCAATGGACTGACAGCCAGCAGACAATGTTCGATGACTGGAAGATAGCCTTGGTTAGCGGTCGTCTTAGCTGTTCTTGATTTTGACCTCGAATTTGTCTTGCGAACCGAAGCCTCTAATCCAGGGATGGCAGCCGTGTTACTTCAAGAGGGTGAAAGGCAGAAGAAGCCAGTCGCTTATTGACTGGAAGTCCTTGTCATAGGCCGAAGTTAAGAGCTCTGTATAAGAGCTGGAGGCCTTGGCTGTCTCGTTCAGACTCGAAAACTTTAAATTCTGCCTTGAGCAGAAACTATTCCTGCTGGATACGGATAACCAGGTTCTGACCTGATTACTGGCATAGTTCCCATAAAACTGGAAGGATAGATCTCTGGACGGTTACATTTATCACTTTCTGTAATAAGTGAAGCCTCTCGGAGGCACAGACAAACAAGTATTTGGTCCTCTCAGTCGCGTGATCCAACGTGACTTGGAAGTTGCTGAGACTTCGGAATTTAGCCAGGAGTCCGTGGGTGTTTCTGTAACCCCAGGAGAGATACCTGCATTTTTTTGACTTAAGCGAGAAACAATACGAAAATGGTCAGTTAAGCAACATGAAACAACTGACTGGGGATGGTGAACAGATGCCAGGATATTTCATCTGTTAAGGCCTCTTGTTAACCATACCCGCTATCATGGGAAGATTAAGATTAGCGTGTGTGGCGTCTGTTATTACGGGCATGTCCGGAAGAATAGACACCAGATATATAACTATGGGGATGATGGCCAATGATACCTTCATTACAGATGCTCACGAAGCTCGAAATCTTGCGGGAATCGGCGAGATGCCACAAATTATGAGGCTAAACACCATAGGCACTATCTCAGTAGTGTGTGGTATGAGGAGAATTTGGTTCTGACGGAAGGCGTGCTAGGGCAGTCACTGTGCTTGTGATAATCATTGTGTCTAATTGGTGTAGCTGTGAGCGCATTTGCCTAGTAAGCAGGAGAATGTATACGGAGACCAGACAGTGAACAAAAGTACGATGAGTCGTTGGGTGACGCGTCTGTCATTTTTGCAACAAGGTCGCTCAGACGCGTCCGATGTCTCGCGTGAAGGCCGGCCGAATGCAGTCATGACGCTTGCAGTGTTGGATGTGCGGAAAATTCATATTCGAGGTGATCGACGGATCACAATCAAATACCACGCTGCTCAACTTCACGTCTCTGTTGACAGCGCTGAAATACTCGCCCACCAGTTGACGTATTCAAAGGTGTGAGCCCGCTGGATTTCTCGCAGCGTAACAGAAGACCATAGAGAGTAACGAAGGACAACCTGCGAGGAACTGCTGCCGCATTAAGAGGCTGATGGTGACTATTGTTTTTCGAATATCGTCACAAGCGATGAAACGTGGTTTCATAATTTCTAATCGTAAACAAAACGACAATGCATGGAGTGGCGCCACACCATCTCTCTTCCGAAGAAAAAGTTCAAAGCCGCATCCTTAGCGAGTATAGTCATGGCGACGGTCTTATGAAACTTTGAAGCGGTTAGTCTGTTTGATGTGCTTCCGCATGGCATAAAGATTAACTCTGAAGTGTATTGCGCTACAGTCAGGAAACTGAAGAAATGCCTTCAGCTTGTTTGTGGCCACAAAAATACAAAAGAACTTCTCCTTCACCGTGACAACGCAAGGGCTCACACAAGTCTTCGCACCCGAAAAGAGCTCAAAAAGCTTTCCTTGACTGTTCCTCCTCATCGAATGTACAGCACCACGATTTTGGACCTTCCATCTCTTTGGCCCAATGAAGAATGTACTCCGCAGGAAGCAATACGAGGGCGATGGGAAAGTTAGTTATGCGGCAAGATGGCTCCGGCGTCTACCAGCAGAGTGGTGCTTTGCGGGCATGCAGGCCCTTCCAAAAGTGGCGTAACGCCGTCGCATTGAAGAGAGATTATGTTGAGAAATAGTGTTTTGTATCGGAAAGAATGGAGAATATTTCGCTGCATTGGAATCCTGAATAAAATCAATCAGCTTTCAGAAAGAAATGTGTTACATTACTTATTGAACGTCCATCTTATATTTAAATCTTGTTCCTAGTGTTTCAAAACCTGCTTTCTGATCAGATTACTTATGATCTCCCGTTCTTCTATATCTTCACTTTCATTAGCAACTGTTCAGTTAGCACATTTTGTATCAGAGTAGTATGCTTTTAGTTCGTAGTAAACGTAATTTGAGATTTGTTTCTTTATTTCTGCTAGCGTTATTGCTCATTCTCCATTTCCTTAAAGCATCCGTATTAGAAATTACTAAACAGTGACCGGAATACATGTTGCTTCTTCAGTAAGCTAATGTATCTGTTATCAGTGACGGATCTACGTTGTTTAATGTAATCACTTAATGGTCTTTGCCCATGTGAACTTTTGAAGAAACTTTTTGAAAAGTGTTAGTTATTTTAGGCTACAAAAATTGCGGATTTTCTTAATTATTGTCCGTTTCTTTTGAATACTTTTCCCCTGAGTGCCATTTACATTAATTATGGGTCCCTTCCTTAAACTTGTGCTGACGTTTCCAAGTAACATCCTGTAGTTATTTTTGTTTTTCTTGTCTGTTCTGTTTTGCGATATGGAAGAAAATTCTTTCATTTTCCTTCACTTACCCTGTTCTGTTGGATATATTTCCAGCATTATCATACAGCCTTAGATGTAATATAAAAAAATTAAGTGAGCGTATGGTATCGTTGGCCGGGAGGACCCATACGGGAAAGTTCGGCCGGCAAGTGCAGGTCTTATTTCGGGTCGACGCCACATTGGGCGACCTGCGCGCCGCTGATGAGGATGAGATGATGATGAGGACCACAGAACAGCCAGTCCAAGAGCGGAGAAAATCTCCAACCGGGCCGTCAATGGAACCCGGGATCCCTTGCACGGGCGGCAAGCACGGTACCATCCAGCTAAGCAGGCAAACAGTTGTACTGAAATCTTACAGCCATTCTTCATTCATTGACAGAAGTATGTGTCTATTTTATTTTGGATGCCATTTTTTGTCCACAAGTAATGCTAATCCTGCTTGAGCTCTGGTGCTAGCGGTACTGTACTGTAAGAGATTATCAGATCGTTGATCACCTTCGATACTTTTGCTTTTCCCTACTTTTTTTGTTGCAGTTGGTATATCTGATATGTTGCCTTTCATTTCTTTTACTAAATCACTCTATCCCGTGACAAATCCTCTGACATTACAAGTATGTATGCTTAAGCTATCTTGTGGTACATATAATTTCTTTCTGCACCCTTTCATGCTATGGTCGACATAATGGTTAGTGGTCCAGGTATTAGTCCTCTGAAGCTTGTAAGTAGTCAATTCCTTTAGTAGGTAAGCTTGTATTCCTGGAGGATAGGGAATTGTGATTTCAGGTGTTATTCACACGAGGTTAAACTAAAGAGCACATGTTTCTGTGTTTATGAGGCACAGTTTCTCCTTTTAATAACTGTCTATAGTATATTACCGTCGTCTTTAATATGGATAGGGACTGTGATTGCTGTGTCCAGATGTGAGCTGAGTTGGTGACCTTTCTCTCACAGTTACCGGTTTACCGGTGGTACTGGCTTCCGTTGCGCACTCTGAGGACATATGAATCCAAGGGACACCCAGCGCGTCCCACGTGTCCCCACATCGGTCCACTACCGTTGCCACCCCGAGTACTGCCAGCACTGAGGCTTATCCCTCACCCATAGCCTAGTGGAAGATCGTTCCAAAGTGTGGCAGGCAGTGAATGAATTCCCAGGTGGCCTATCGAAGGGCTTGCCCGGTTCGTCTGACGAACAGGTTTCAGGTGATAAACCCCCTGAGACAAATCCAGTCGCTAGCCGCTTGCCCCGTTTCAGAGGAAGTCTCTCGGTCTTCAAGATTTGAACAATCATAGAGCTGTTGGCGAAAATGCGTATTTAATTCCGGAGGTACGCTTAAAAACCCTCTGCCAGATACTTAAATGTGATTTGCAGATTAACCATGCAGATATAGATCTGAAATTGTGCTAAACGCATTCTCTGAAATTATTTCCAGCACTTAGTTCATATGACCACGTGAATAGTAAACAGTTGTGAAAACACACTTGACTTCTAAGCAACAAATAAACCTGGGTTAAGAGCGAGTATTAAAAGGCATACAGGGATTAGTGAACACAGGGTTGTCGTAGCAAGACTGAATATTGTAACTCCCAAATCCTCCAAAAGTAAGCGAAAAATATAGCTGTTAAAAAAAACCGGTAAAAATTCACTTGACGCCTTTCTGAGGGACAATCTCCATTCCTTTCAAATTAAAAAGGCAAGTGTGAACCAGATGTGACTTGAATTCAAAGAAATAGTATCGGCAGCAATTAAGAGATTTATGCCAAATTAATTAACAAATGACGCAGCTGATCCTCCTTGCTACACAAAACGGGTCAGAACACTCTTGCAGAAACAACGAAAAACACATGCCAAATTTAAACGGACGCAAAATCTCCAAGATTCGCGATCTGTTACAGAAGCTCGAAATTTCTCGCGGACTTCAATGCGAGATGCTTATAACAGTTTCCACAAGGAAACTTTATCTCGAAACCTGGCAGAAAATCCGAAGAGACTCTGGTCGTATGTGAAGTATATGAGTTGCAAGACACAATAAATGCCTTCTCTGCACGATAGCAATGGAGATGCTATTGAAGACAGTGCTGCCAAAACGGAGTTACTAATCACAGCCTTCCGGAATGACATCACAAAAGAAGACGATGTAAATACTCCAGAATTCGAATCAAGAACAGCTGCCATAATGAGTAACGTAGAAGTAAATATCCTCGGAGTAGTGAAGCAACTTAAATCACTTAAAAAAAGCAAGTCTGCTGGTCCAGACTGTATACCAATTGGGTTCCTTTCAGAGTATGCTGATTTAATAGCTCCATACTTAACAATCATATACAACCGTTCGCTCGACGAAAGATGCGTACCCAAAGAGTGGAAATTTGCACAGGTCACACCGATATTCGAGAAAGTTAGTGGGAGTAATCCACTAAATTACAGGCTCATATCATTAACGTTGATATGTGGCAGGACTCTGGAACATATATTGTGTTCGAACATTATGAATTATATCGAAGGAAACGGTCTATTGACACATATTCAGGCATATTCAGCTTCTATCTAACGTTCGAGGGGCGTTTCGAAAGTAAAGCAGCACATTTCCTTCTGAAAGCAAATTGGTTTTATTCAGGATACTGATACACTGCATTATTCCCCACTCTTTCCGCTATAAATCACTGTTTTTCAATATGGTCTCCCTCCAAAGTGACGGATTTACGCCACCTTACTAGGAGGGCCTGTATGACCGCAAAGTACCACTATACTCTTTCACGTTGGCGCCAACGTCTTGCTGCATAAGTGACCTCCGCATCACCCACTTACAGCTTCCCACGGACTGCATCCTTCATTGGGCCCAATAGCTGGAGGTCGGAAGGATGGATGAGGAAGAACAGTCCGATGAAGTTTTGCAAGCTCCTCTCGGGTGGACGTGTGAGGTCTTGTGATGTCATGGGGAAGGAGAAGTTCGTTTGCATCCCTGTGGCGACGAACGTGCTGAAGTCGTTTCTTCAATTTCTTGAGGGCCGCACAACACAAGTCTTTATCGTTGCACCTTGAGGGAGAACATAAGGAGAATAGACCTAACCCATTCAAAATTTCCAGAACACCTACTTTGACTTTACTGGCTGACGGTGTGGCTTTGAACTTTTTCTTAGAGAGTGAGGTGGTGTGCGCCAGTCAATGGGGTACCGTTTTGTTTCCAATTCGAAGCGATGAAACCATGTGTCATGAAGTTCGACAAAAAGTTTCACTATGGGCGAGTGTTTCCGCTGCACCAGCAGGGACGTCCAGTTTAGCAGCGACGTGTCTGATTGTGATTCGTTGATCAGCTCGAATGAGAGAGTCCGCACCTTCCATTATAGCAGGAGTCACAGCTGTGCGCGACTGGCCGTCACGTCGGAGATCCGACAGGTATGTGCGACCTCATTACGGCGATAACAGACGCCTCACCCAATGACTCACACTACTTTCATTCACTAAAAGGTCTCCACAGACATTCTGTATGAGACAATGAATATCTGCGATGCTTTAGTTTTCCATCAAAAGAAGCCAGATGGCAGCTCTCTGCACCGAACGCACCTCTGTTAGAGACGCCATTTTGAAGAATACCTATAACGCCGCCACTTTCCCGAACTTCATGAAACCATAGGGGCTGAGGCTGGAATATTCCACGATGTCGCACAAAAAATTCCATGTTTTTCCAACAGAAATTTTTCAGATAAAAGTGCGTTGCATTATGTGGTGTCACCGCCAGACACCACACTTGCTAGGTGGTAGTTTTAAATCGGCCGCGGTCCATTAGTACATGTCGGACCCGCGTGTCGCCACTGTGTGATCGCAGACCGAGCGCCACCACAAGGCAGGTCTCGAGATACGGGATAGCACTCGCCCCAGTTGTACGGACGACGTAGCTAGCGATGCACACTGTCGAAGCCTTGCTCATTTGCAGAGCAGATAGTTAGAATAGCCTTCAGCTAAGTCAATGGCTACGACCTAGCAAGGCGCCATTAGTAACATTGCATGTATCTAAAGAGTCTCACTTGTATCGCCACAATCTCCAGATGTACCAAAAGGATGGATTAAAGTTAAGTATTCCAGAAGCTACGTACTTTCCTTTATAGCATTCATTACGTATCCTGTTTCAGACCTCACGCCATCCTGCTTTAGCTTAGCGCGTGCCTTTCGACTTCCTCTCATTGTGTCTAGGCTGTCTTGTCTAGACACAACACATTATTTATTGATAGCCCCTCGTATGTCAGCAGCAAGACAAAATCTGTACCTTCGCTGCGTGATACCAATGGTAACATTGCCGATGACAGCGCCACTGAAGCGGAGTTTACTAAACACGGTTTCCCCAAATTCCTTCACCAAAGAAGACGAAGTAAGTATGGCAGAGTTCAAATTAAGAACAACTGATATCATAAGTAACTTAGACGCAAATATCGTTGGTGTAGCAAAACAAACTTAAATCACTTAATAAAGGTAAGACTTCCGATCAAAATTATTTACCAGTTAGAATCGTTTCTGAGTACGCTGATACAATAGGTCCATACTTAGCAATCGCATACAACAGCATCCTCGTCGCAAGATTCGTACATACAGACTGGGAAGTTGCACCAGTCACACCAACACTCGAGGAAGGAAATAGAGATATTTCGCTAAATTACAGATCGATACAAATTTGCAGCACGGTTTAGGAATTATACAGCAGAAAGTGATTTTTTGACAAGTAGGCAAAACGGATCCATAAAATATATTTCCTCTGGAACGCAAATAGCTCTTTATTCTGACGAAGTAACTAGTTGTGTCGACAGAGGACGTAAAATTGGTTGCAAATTTTTAGATAGAGTCTAGTGGCTCCGTTCCTCACGAGCGACTTCTAAACAAACTGCGTGCTTACCGAGTATCGTCTCAGCTGTGCGACTGGATTCGTCATTTCCTGTCATAAAGCTCAGACTTCATAGTAACTGACAAAGACATCGAGCATCGAGCAAAAAAGAAGTAAAGTCTGGCGTTCCCCAAAGATGAGTTATAGGTCCTCTGCCGTTCCTGATCTCTGTAACGATTTAGTAGACAATCTCAGCAGCATTCTTACACTGTTAATTGATTATGGGCTGTCATTTACCGTCTTGTGAAGTTGTAAGATGATCAGAACCAATTGCAAATTGATTTGTACAAGATAGCTTTAAGTGGCAATTGACTCAAACTAACGCAAACTGTGAAGTCATCCACATGAGTACTGATAAAAATTCGCTAATTTTTCCTTTTGTGAAATGCACAATTTTAAAACGACTGGCTAACTTTTAGCCTACTTAGAATTCTTGACAAGGCCTCGTACAACATTTGCGCAGACTCTTTCAGACACTACTTCGTTATAGATAAATCTACATCTACATCTACGTGATTACTCTGCTATTCACAATTAAGTGCCTGGCAGAGGGTTCAATGAACCACCTTCAAGCTGTCTCTCTACCGTTCCACTCTCGAACGTCGCGCTGGAGAACAAGCACCTAATTTTTTCTGTGCGAGCCCTCATTTTTCTTACTTTATCGTGATGATCATTCATCCCTATGTAGGTGGGTGCCAACAGAATGTTTTCGGAATCGGAGGAGAAAACTGGTGATTGAAATTTCATGAGAAGATCCCATCGCAACGAAAATCTCCTATCTTTTAATGATTGCCACTCCAATTCACGTGTTATGTCTGTGGCACTATCTCTCCTATTTCGAGATAAAACAAAACGAGCCGCCCTGTTTTGAACTTTTTCGATGTCATCCGTCAGTCCCACCTGATGCGGATCCCACACCGCACAGCAATTCTCCAGAATAGGAAGGACAAGTGAAGTGTAAGCAGTCCACTTAGTACATCTGTTGCACCTTCTAAGCGTTCTACCAGTAAATCGCTGACTTTGATTTGCTCTACCACAATATTATCTATGTGATCGTTTCAATTTTGGTTATTTGTAATTGTAATCCCTAAGTATTTAGTTGAATTTACAGCCTTCAGATTTGTGTGGCTTATCGCATAATCGAAATTTCGTGGATTGTTTTTAGTACACATGTCAATAACTTCACACTTTTCTTTATTCAGGTTCAATTGTCACTTTTCGCACCACACAGATATCTAAATCATTTTGCAATTCGATTTGGTCATCTGATGACTTTACAAGACAGAAAATGACAGAATCATCTGCAAACAATCTAAGATAGCTACTCATATTGTCTCCTATGTCATCAATGTAGATCAGGAACAATAGAGGGCCTATAACACTTCGTTAGGGAACACCGGATATTACTTTAACTCAATGACTTTCCGTCTATTACTACGAACTATGACCTCTCTCACAGGAAAGCATGAATCCAGTCGCACAACAGAGGCGATATTCCATAGGCATATAGTTTTGTTAGACGACGCTTTTGAGGACCGGTGTCGAAAGCCTTCTGGAAATCTAAAAATAAGGAATCAATTTGACATCCCCTGCCGATAGCACTCATTACTTTATGAGTATAAAGAGCTAGTTGTGTTTCCCAAGAACGATGTTTCCTGAATCCGTGCTGACTATATGTCAATAAATCGTTTTCCTCGATGTAATACATGATGTTCGAATACAGTATACGTTCCAAAACCCTACTGCAAATCGAAGTTAGTGATATGGGAACTTACTGTGAGCGAACGGTTGTATACAACTGCTAAATGTCCGCCCCGATAGCTGAATGGTCAGCGTGACGGACTGCTGTCCTAAGGGGACTGGGTCCGATTCCCTGCTGGGTCGGGGATTTTCTCGCTAAGGGACTGGTGTTGTCTTCATCATCATTTCATCGCCATCCGACGCGCAGGTCGCCCAATGTGGCGTCGAATGTAATAAGACCTAAGCCAAGGCCACCGGAACTGCCCCCTAAAGGACCTCCCGGCCAATGACGCCAAACGCTTATTTCATTTCATTTCCATTGCTAAATAAGGAGCTATTGCATCAGCATACTCCGATAGGTACCTGAGTAGTATACAATCAGGACCGGAGGCCTTGTCTTTATTAAGTGATTTAAGCTACTTTGCTACACCGAGGATATCTACTTCTATGTTTCTCATCTTCGCAGTTGTTCTTGATTGGAATTCGGGAATATTTACTTCGTCTTCTTTGGTGAAGGAGTTTCGGAAAACCATGTTTAGTAACTCTGCCTTAGTGGCACTGTCATCAGTGAGTTCACCGTCGTTATCGCGCAGTGAAGGTATTGATTGCGTCTTGCAACTGGTGTGCTTTATATGTGACCAGAATCTCTTTGGGTTTTCTGCCAGATTCAAAGACAGAGTTTCGTTGTGGAAATTATTAAAAGCATCTCGCATTAAAGCACGCGCTATATTTCGAACTTCTGCAAAACTTTGCCAATCTTGGGTATTGGCCTTTCTTTTAAATTTGACATGATTTTCTCGTTGCTTCTGCAACAGCGATCTGACCCGTTATGTGTACCATTGGGGATCAGTACCATCACTTATTTATGTGGTATATATCTCTCAATTTCCGTCGATACTATCTCTTTGAAATCATTCCACATCTTTTCTATGCTTACGTGATCAGATCGGAAGGAGTGAAGACTGTCTCTTAAAAAGGCGTTAAGAGCATTTTTATCAGCTGTTTTAAATAGGTGTACATTGCGTTTTTTTAAGGTTGTGGGTGTTACGGTATTCAGTCTAGCCGCAACTGCCTTGTGGTCTCTGATCCCTGTATTCGTCATGATACTCCCTATTTGTCTAGGATGATTGGTTGCAATGAGGTCAAGTATGCTTTCGCAACCATTTACGCTTCGAGTAGGCTCAGGAACTAATTGTTCAAAATAATTTTCTGAGAAAGCATTCAGTACAATTTCGGATGAGGTTTTATGCCTGCCGCCGGCTTTAAACTTACAATTTTTCCATTATGTCGTCGGTAGATTAAAGTCTCCTTCGACCATAATTGTGTGAGTGGAGTAACTATTTGAAATGAGGCTCAAGTTTCCATTGAACTGTTCAGCAACTATACCTTGTCAGTAGGGGGGTCGGTAAAACGATCCAATTAATAGTTTAGTCCTATTTTCAAGTATAACCTCTACCCATACTATACTATAGATTATTATACATAAATAATAGGTTATCATTAATATTGTCTTCAAGGTCATTAATATGTATCATAAACGGTAATGGTTCATTAATGTTGTCTTCAAGGTCATTAATATGTATCATAAACGGCAATGGCCCTAAAAGTTCCCCGTAGCACATCCGATGTTAATTCTGCTCACTCCGTGACTCTCCATCCAAGGTCCAGTTCATCGTCGTCGGAAGGATGTAAGCCACGATTGTCCTGTAGATTTCACTGATCGGCTCTTTATGCGCTGCACGTGCAGCATTCAGTGTCACGTGTCACTGCCCGCATGGAGACTGAACAGTGAGTATGCTGTGGCAGGATACACAGTCGTATCAGGAAGTTCATTTCTCCGGGTCGCTGTGTGCCCTCCAACCAGTCAGGAAGACATTTCCTTCTCTCGTCTTTGCAAGAGAAGGAGAGCGTCTTGGAAATGTGGCACTCTTCTATCTGTTAGGTACATCTGACCAATAGCAAGAGTGGCTACAATAACAATAACGGCTCTAAGCACTATGGGACTTAACATCTAAGGTCATCAGTCCCCTACACTTAGAACTACTTAAACCTAAGCTAAGGACATCACACGCATCCATGCCCGAGGCAGGATTCGAACCTGCGACCGTAGCAGCAGCGAGGTTCCGGTTTGAAGCGCCATGAACCGCTCGGCCACAGCGGCTGGCGCAAGAGTGGCGTTGTGGGTACCAGATCAGATAAGAAATCTTGGGGCAGCATGTCTTTAGGGACCACAGTATATTCTGCGGATAAATGAAACGGAAAATAAAGTAATGAAAAGAAGTCCCTTCTTTTGTTTTGTTGAAGCTCGTGTAGCGGCAGTACGTAACGTCACTCAGACCGCTGTCATTGAACCTCATTTCTCACATATCCGCTCAATGCCGTCGATTACAGATTGTCAGAACGTGGTAGAATATCGTAATTAACAACAATTTAAAACACCTTCTTCAATGACTACACCGCCTATGTACCCGGAATCTAACAAGGCAAGATGGTTCATAATGATGGTGATGAGGACTTTCGAAAGTAGGTCGGGACGGTAACCACTTGAGGTAGCAGGATCCGAAATTGTAGCCGCGATGGTTTTCTCGACCAGCGGAGGGCGTAGTCGGCCGGGTGCGCAATCAGCGCCGAGACGCCGCCGTAATCACGTGTGCCGCCATGGCAACGCGTCTTGCGCTCCCACCAAACAGGATTAGGCGCGCCCAGATTAAATGCCACGCCGCGCCGCGCCGCGCCGCGCCGAGACGGCGTAGGCCTCCCTTCCGGATTGGGCGAGCTGCTCGCTGCGGATTACCTAAACTGCTTAAGCATCCGGCGCAAAACACCATCTCGAGTCCACAGGCGCAGATGACCTTTTAATCCGGGTCACCACTTGCTGCGAGAGACGCTCGACGCGGTAATGATTCGTGTGATGTGATATAAAGGAGAGTTGGTGGAGGGGCGTGGGGTGGTGGGGGTGGAGAGCGTGACTGCTGAGACGCCAGCCGTGCGTAGTGAGGAGCTGAAAGAGGACGACCATCTCGAGCTCGAGCGTTCTCTCAGCTAGTAGGTAATGTCCAGTAAACACAGAAAGATCAAAAAGGAAATGTGCGACATAAACGAAAACTGGTCGGCGTGTTTCTACCCCTGAAAAATGATGTCTATTCAAATTTCGTGCCACTCACGTAATAGCGGCGCTAGTAGTGCCATTATGAGGAGGAACATAAGGTTCGCTTTAAAAATACGCTGTATAGGTTGCGGGCGTAAGTTACCTAGTAAGTAGGCTGTTGAGGTTTTTACGTTGTTAATGACACATAGCGCTCTCTATTTAAAATCGCTGACTGCGCTGTGTGCAGCCTGTGGCTGGTTGGACTCGTTGGCAGTTATTCAGCCAGTGTAATGTTGGGCAGTTGGATGTGAACAGCCCATAGTGTTGGACAGTTAGAGGTGAGCCGCCAGCAATAGTGGGTGTGGGGAGAGATATGCCAGATTTCTGAGATGTTAATACGAGCGGACAACCTGGACGTGTTTCCTTCAGAAAAGTGAAATTTGCTAAACCGGATGTCACGAATTTATATATATATATATATATATATATATATATATATATATATATATATATATATATATATATATAATGACTTTTGAACACTATTAAGGTAATTACATTGTTTGTTCTCTGTGAAAATGTTTCATTTGCTAACTATATGCCTATCAGTAGTTAATGCCTTCAGTAGTTAGAATCTTTTTTTAGGTGGCAGTATTGGCGCTCGCTCTATTGCAGTAGTTCGAGTAAGGAAGATTTTTGTGAGGTAAGCGATTCATGAAGTGCATAGGTTATTGTTAGTCAGGGCTATTCTTTTGTATGGATTATTGAAAGTCAGATTGCGGTACGCTAAAAGATTTTGTGTCAGTTTAGAAATGGAGTAAAGAGAATACAGTCTCAGCACGTTCAGATTCATTCTGGAGATTGAAAAGTCAAGTAACGTAGAAGTTTTACCAGCACAGCCATTCTTTTCATTCTAAGGGGAAGTTTCAACCTTTGAGATTGGACGCAGCGAGTTCATCTTAGTCAAGATGGCTTAAGGGCGACACAGACGGCATTATCAGAGTTTGATTGAAGTCGCATAATGGGGATACGAGAAGCTGTACGTTCCTTCCGTGATACTGCAGGAAGTCTTCGCAGGTATGTAGCCACTGTACATGACTGCTGGCAGCGGCGGTCACGAGAACCTACGGTCGTAAGAAGACCGGGCTCCGGAAGGCCACGTGGCGCTGCCGAGAAGGAAGACAATTGCATTCGACGTACGGCTCTGGCGTATCGCCCGCATCTGCAGCAGCAATTTCGGCAGCAGATGGCACCACAGTGACACAAAGAACTCTTACAAATCGGTTACTTCAAGGACAGCTCCGAGCCAGACGCCCTCTAGCGTACATTAAATTGACTGCAAACCACCGTCATTTGCATCTGTTCGAAGGAGGCCAATTGTGGGCTTGCAAACAACCTGTCTTCATACCACACACACCGGACCTACACCTGGACTTACGGTCTAGGGTGCGATTTCGTATGACAGCAGGAGCATTCTCGTGGTTATCCCATGCACTATGACTGCAAATTTTTGCATCGATCTTGTGATTTGACCTCCTGTGCTGCTATTCATGAACAATATTCCAGGGAGTGTTTTCCGGCAGGATAACGCTCGTGTACATACCGCTGTTGTAATCCCATACGTCCCACATGTTGCCTTGGCCTGCTGGATCACCAGGTCTGTCTCGAGTCGAACAAAATGGTTCAAATGGCTCTGAGCACTATGAGACTTAACAGCTGAGGTCATCAGTCCCCTTAGAACTCAGAACAACTTAAACCTAACTAACCTAAGGACATCACACACATCCATGCCCGAGGCAGGATTCGAACCTGCGACCATAGCGGTTGCGCGGATCCAGACTGTAGCGCCTAGAACCGCTTGTCCACTCCCGCCGGCTCCAGTCGAACATATATGGGACATCATCGAACAAAATCTCCAGTGTCATCTACAACCAGTATTAACCGCCTCTGTATTGACCGCAACAGACATGGAACACCATCCCACAAAGTGACATCCGGTACCTGTACGACGCAATCTAAGCACGTTTGCATGCCTACATTAAACATTCTGTCTGTTACACTGGTCATTAATGTACACAATGGCTTGTTATCCTGTGATCTTGAAATGTTAATCACGTAAATATGTTCCCTAGACAAAAGTACTCCCGAAATTTGATTACTCTACATTAACTAGTTCTTGGTGTTGCGTTATTTCTCCGTCAGTGTATCACAAAGAACGGTTAAAATTTTAACACCTTCTATGGTAACAGTTCTGTTACTCTGCACTTCAAATGTCAGGACAGTTTCATCCGCATTCCCTATTTGCCTCACTTCGACACTCGTTTTCTTTCGCTGTTTAATAGCAAAGCCATGGAAATGCAATATTTTCTCTTCGTACTCCTGTGGAATTTTCTGAGGTATTTTGGTATGGGTTCGCATGTTAAGTCCATGGCGCTTCATGAACCTGTAGAACCAACCAACTCGATTCTTAAAGTCTATTAATTTCCACTGTAGCGCTAGCTTACGAGCGTGTATTTGAATCATTTTTGTTTTAACTCCAGTGCCATTTTGACGGTGTCGTCGAGTCCATTTCAATACGTCATTCCAAGTTTCGGCTATTTTGCATTGAGTCCTCTATTTCAACATTTAGTATTCCTCATTTTTTCCGTTCTTCTTTACCAGCCACCCAATCTAGAGTGGCTTTTTCTGTTGGTGGAGAGCCGAAATGTCACTCAGCTGCTCTGTTTCCATGTTCTTATGCACATGCTGTTGCTTTCTGTTAACAGCCAGCATCATATGGATACAATTTATTTTTTTTCCATTACCTAAAGCGCAAATCACTTTCAATTCAAGTTCACTCGCATCGTAGGCTACAATGACGCATCAAAGGCTTGTTCTGGATTTGTGATAGCGGGGAGGGAGGGAGACAGTGTTAGCAAGCTTGTGAGTCCCCGGATCTTATGTTCGTCGCATTGGTTCACTGCTGCTGCCAGTTGACTCCAATATTACCAGAGAGAGATGAGTTTCCCATGGAATGGAATATTTAGCTGCTTTTAAGACTGGCGGGAATTTTAAATCAAATAGTGGACATTTATACATTAATTTGGAGGAGAAGACGCACCTGAATTTTGGAGATAAAATACAGTATTAGTGTCACTGGCATTAAAAAACCCTCTAAAGTCGACAAAATTGAACAAACCATGAGAGCCCGATGATGTCCCTATCAAATTCTGCACCGAATATGTGACTGTCTTAACAACAGCATATCGTAGATCCCTCCATCGAAAATTCCGTGCGCAGTCCTTGCATGAAAGCATATGTCACACCTCTCTACAAGAAGGGTAGCTGAGCTGATCACCGAAACTACCGCCCCATATCATTGACACCCACTCATCGTAAAATTTTAGAACATGGTCTGAGCTCAAATGGAATGATGTGTCTCGAACAGAATGACTTCCCACATACTAACTAGCATGGATTCGGTAAACATCGACCATGCGAAACCCAGCTCGCGTTTTTTTCACGTTATATTCCGAAAAACAAACATACACATTATGTAATGAATGAAACGAAATAATACCTGACTCGACTACAACTCTGAAATGAAATAAATTTAATGATGACAAAAGAAAATTTGTGCCGGACGGAGACTCAAAACTGGATTTCTCGCATCTTGCGAATGGTCCCCTGATGGATCACCTCGACTGTTCGAACGCGCCTCCCATTCGTTTCGAATTCCAATCTTTTCCAATGACCCAGTGCCCTATGTCCATCAATACATACAGGGTGGTCCATCGATCGTGACCGGGGCAAATGTCTCACGAAATAAGCGTTAAACGAAAAAACTATAAAGAACGAAACTTGTCTAGCATGTAGGGGGAAACCATATGGCGCTGTGGTTGGCCCGCTAGATGGCGCTGCCACAGGTCAAACGGGTATCAACTGCGTTTTTTTTTTAAATAGTAACCCCCATTTTTATTTCATATTCCTGTAGTACGTAAAGATATATGAATGTTTTAGTTGAACGACTTTTTCGCTTTGTGATAGATGGCGCTGTAATAGTCACAAAAATATGGCTCACAATTTTAGACGAACACTTGGTAACAGGTAGGTTTTTAAATTAAATTATAGAACGTAGGTACATTTGAACATTTTATTTCGGTTGTTCCAATGTGATACATGAGCCTTTGTGAACTTATCATTTCTGAGAACACATGCTGTTACAGCGTGATATCCGTCAACCTCAGTGTATTTGGCAATACGTGTAACGACATTCCTCTCAACAGCGAGTACTTCGCCTTCCGTAATGTTCGTACATGCATTGAGAATGCGCTGACACATGTTGTCAGGCGTTGTCGGTGGATTACGATAGCAAATATCCTTCAACATTCCCCACAGAAAGAAATCCGCGGACGTCAGATCTGATGGAAGTGCGGGCCGTGGTATGGTGATTCGACGACCAATCCATCTCTCATGAAATATGCTATTCAGTACCACTTCAACCGCACGCGAGCTATATGCCGGACATCCATCATATTGGAAGTACATCACCATTCAGTCATGCAGTGAAACATCTTGTAATAACATCGATAGAACATTACGTAGGAAATCAGCATACATTGCACCATTTAGATTGCCATCGCTAAAATGGGGGCCAATTATACTTCCTCCCATAATGCCGCACCAAATATTAACCCGACAAGGTCGTTGATGTTCCACTTTTCGCAGTCATCGTGCATTTTCCGTTGCCAAATAGTGCATATTATGCCGGTTTACGTTACCGCTTCGTCGCTAAATAGAAAGCGTGCAAAAAATCTGTCATCATCCCGTAATTTCTCTTGTGCCAGTGGCAGAACTGTACACGCCGTTCAAAGTCGTCGCTATGCAATTCCTGGTGCACAGAAATATGGTACGGGTGCAATCGATGTTGATGTAGCATTCTGAACACCGACCTTTTTGAGACTCCCGATTCTCGATCAAGTTGTCTGCTAATGATGTGTGGATTAGCCGCGACAGCATCTAAAAGACCTACTTGGGCATCATCATTTGTTGCAGGTCGTGTTTGACGTTTCACAAGTGGCTGAACACTTCGTGTTAACGTAAGTATCCGGAGAACGATCCGGACACTTGGATAATGTCGTCCAGGATACCGAGCAGCATACATACCACACGCCCGTTAGGCATTTTGATCAGAATAGCCATGCATCAACACGATATCGACCTTTTCCGCAAATGGTAAACGGTCCATTTTAACACAGGTAATGTATTACGAAGCAAATACCGTCCGCACAGGAGGAATGTTACGTGATACCACGCACTTATACGTTTGAGACTACTACAGGGCCATCTACCACAAAGCGAACAATGGACCACTGTGTATACACGGTGTTCCCCCCCACCCCCCCCCCCACCCCCCCCCCCCCACCCCCCCGCCCAAAAAAAAAACGAAGGCATCGACAAGTTTTAGGGACAGTTTAGACAAATGAGCAGTTGTTCATCTTCCGTAATATAAAACAACCATCTCTTCTACTGCAAGCACTTTGCATTTTATACTGCGGGAGAAGGTAGTATTATTGTAGTAAACAAAACAAGAGGCAAATGTCTAGTAAACATGCGCTTCGAAACTCTTTCCTAGAGTGCTTTGAACTCTTGTTCAGTAAAAGAGACGTGTTTCACACTATCGAAGATGACCGAGTGATCAGAGTTCTTAAAGTATGTATTTTCGACACAACTTTTACTAGACATTTTTTTCTTGTTTTTGTCAATGTTTCCTCCTTCAAAAATATGGAAAGCAAAGATCTTACAGTAGAAGATGTCTGTTTCGTGGTAGTAGAAGATGAACAAGTGCTGATACCTCTTTAGGTACCAATTTTAGAGCCCATGCTTACTAGACATTTTTTACTTATTTGTAGCCGACCGGTGTGACGCTTCAGTCCGGAACCACCCTGCTGCTACGGTCGCAGGTTCGAACCCTGCCTCGGGCATGGATGCGTGGGATGTCCTTAGGTTAGTTAGGTTTCAGTATTTTTAAGTCTAGGGGACTGATGACCTCAGATGTTAAATCCCATAGTGCTTAGAGCCATTTTTTTTTACTTATTTCTTCGCAAGGAATCACTACCTAAAGTTTGTCAATGTTTTTTGGGACACCCCCTATAAATCAAGCATAAAGGCAGGCAGGAAGATGCAGTAATTCTTGTGCTCCAGAAAGCATTTGGCTCAGTGCCACACCCAAGCTTAGTGTCGAATTTACGATCATTTTGTCAAGCCACATTTTGTGACTGGCGCGAGGATTTGTTGGCAGGGACGATACAATATGAGCATGTCATCTTGGATAGATAGTTTGCATCCTGTGCTCCAGAGATGTGTGAAGGACCGGAAATGCTATCCATCTACGTGGTAATTGCCTACAGAACACTCTTACGATCCATCTTGGATCATTGTCGTGTGCGTATGATCCCTACCAAATAGGACTAACAGGGCAAATTAAAGACGTTTCTACCCATCGAAAACATCAATAAATTGTTTCGATAATTTACGACGTAGTTTGCCTTGTCTAACTCCGCTTCCAGATTCAAAGCGACAAATCAAATACAGCAACTGATAAATATACCAACCAAATTGTGTTGAGTCATTAGTTTGAAGTTTTTATAAAGAGTTTTGTTTTTGTGTGTTTCCATCCTTTCTGTCCCCATATCATTCTTGTTCAGTCAATATGTTACAATTATGATTTGCGCGTGGACAATGCCAGCAGTCTGTGACCATTCACTGATTCTTTCTTGATCCACTAAATAACACTTATTCAATTGTGGTTTCCGTACAGACAAAGAATGTGTTAAACATAATTCCGTACCGTAATGTGACATAAAATAATGAATCAGAACGTGTGCATCATGTTAAGACTTAAATATTATCTGGAACATTATTCTGGGGAAACAGTCATGTCAGCTATATCAATAAAATTTGCTAAGAGACAGATTTGATCGCCTAAGTATTGTAGTTGAACTGCTAAGCGGTTTCGATCTATTGTACTTAGATCATCCTCAGACCTTGTCCTTCATGATGCTAACTAGATCTGGGCTGTTTGAGCAGTCTGCTCTAGGGAGATATAATCGACAGTAATCGATTACATCTCTCTAGAGCAGCCTGCTCAGCCAGCCAAGCTCTTGTCACCATCATGGAGTACAAGGACTGAAGATGATCTAAGTGCAAGAGAGCGAAACCGGTCACCAGTTTTAATACAACATTTAAGCCATGAAGGCTCCTTTTGTGCTAATTTTGTCAAGATTTAAAGTTGCAAACAGTATGATTTACTGTACAATTTTGAACAGCACTTCTTTCAAAAGCACTGTGGAAAAATTAAGTACAGTGACTTTTTGATCTTAACTTTAATTTGTTCTTTAAAGGTAACATATGCCTTTGCTGTAATATGAATCCATCTCAGCTTATAAAATTATACTTTTACTGATATATATCCGAAAGATTAACGTACCATATTTGTTTTGTTTTTCAGGAACTGTTTTTCTAATTGCGCTTTCCATTTACAGTGAAATGTGATTTGTATGTATAGAACTTACACTGTAAATAAATCAGAAAATGCATGGCAAATCAACGCAGACATATTTGGTTACGAACGTGGTGAACGAATCAAGAACAAGGAAACGATGATTGAAACGTGTACGTCTGAAATAAGTGAAAGATATACGTTTGAAATACGATTGAAATTACGTAACTGACAGTTGTCTGAAATACAGCTGTTAGAATGGGACTGGCATGTGAACATATATTTTATGTCGCCCCTTATGAGCTTTGCCATTATTGAAATTTTCTGGCTGCGAGAGTGTAAATTTAAATTAGCTGCGAGAATGTAAACTGTCAATAATTTTAACCCAAACCAAGACAGCTTGAACTTACGTAACACAGAAACTGAATCTAATTCAACACTGTTGATATCAAATTGGTCCTGATAATAAAACAAACCTTGATCAGTTTGAAAATAATGGTCCCTGTGCTTAATGAATGCTATCTATCCTTGAAATAGTAAAGTTTCTTACCTTTATCTGCGCAATGGTAACGCTCTTCACACTGATGTCTGTAAGTCGAATATGACTGAGACAATAACTTCTTGAGAAAAGTAGTTGATCAAAAATGACATGGATCTGGGACCTAGTATTAACTTGGGGTAAGTAGCAATGCGGCGCTAACTTTAAAATTTGTAGTTTGAGTCTTTGAAAATTAATAATGCTCAAAATTAAGACACTCAATAAACTACTTATACATTAACAATTAACTTTACAAAACTACTGGATGTGAGCGCTATACATTGTCTCAATCAAGACTTAAGAATACTCGCATTGTATTAGTAACAAAACAACTTTCTTTACCGTAATTGTTTCGAACTTCTGTTGAGATTCCTTTTATAGTTAACAAACGTCGTAGTATCTTGCAGATAAAAAAATCATAACTGCTCGTAACGGGTAAGTGTATATCCAGAACACATCAAAGACAACACGTCTTTACACTTGAGTGACATCCATACATCTCTCGATCTAAAGTTACATTAACACATTGCCCATAACACCCTGAATCAGTGATCGCTGTTGAGCAGCGACCTGCTACCCAATCGATACTCCTTTTGACCTTCTCTGGCCCAATGTGATATTTTCTTACAAAACTTGAATTAATTTGCGCTGTATATATGTATTTCAAGATGCCAATTTCCAGCGTGCTCGAGACTTTGTATAGTTTATGGTTCAAATGCCAACTGCCAGGTCAGAATAAAGGTGCACCTGACGTAACATGCACTAGATGTAATTCTGAACCAATAACTTGGTGACTGCCACAAAAACCACGTAGTGTAACCGGCATTTAATCAAAGAATGAAAATAATATCGAGTGGCCTAACTAACCCTCGGGAATGAAATGAGAAACGTCCTCTGGCTAGGGCCCTTCGTCGGGTAGACCGGTCGTCTGGTGCAAGTCTTTTTAGTTGACGCCATTTCGGCAACTTCCGCGTCGATCGGGATGAGATGATGATTATGAAGGCAACGCAACACCCAGTCGCTGAGTAGAGAAAATCTCCGACCCAGCCTGGAATCGAACCCGGTCCCCTTAGCATGGCATTCTGTCACGCCGACCACTCAGCTTTCGAGGCGGACACCCTAGGTAATTAGATCTGTTCTCCACAGTGAAACTGCACCAGTGCCAGCTCCTCCATCCGCATGCGAAGACGTTCTTTATTTCTAACCACAAATCTGCAGCAGTGGTTCTCAAACATTTTTGTTGAAGTGCCAATATTAACGTTGCATTGCGACACCTCAGGTCGCATGAGAAGGGCGACGGTTGTGGTGGTGGATGTAAAGTGGCAACTCAAAGATAAATTAAGTTTTCACAGAACCATGGTTACTAATAGAAGCTTACCACGTACACATTTTGAATCTACATATTATAAAGTATCAAAATAAATATTTTGAAGTGGACAAGTAAATGATAGTCTATATTGGAACTACACGCATCTTTCTGAAGGCTTACGCTGTGAGTAATTATCCATAGGTAAGCGGCTATTGTGTATCAGTGCCATCGCGTCTAAGGAGTGGAAAAACCTACTGTTGCTTCCACAAATTATATACTAAGAAGTATATATATAAATATAGGTAGATAGCAGCAAGATGATTGGTAGATCCTGGAATTAGTTGGTGAAATCTAAGACTTACCATCACGATGTGGTAAAAATCCGTAATTTCTTATTATATGCATAGATTTCGGACGTTTACCAAGAGCCGTTGGTAAATCTTAGGATGTACCCACATTAACTGGTGAGACCGAGTTCATTAAAACAATCAGCTTAGCACTTTATTGAAATAATTTGTATTTATTGTAAATTTATGTATTTGAAACAATCTTGCATTCCAATGTGATTGTAATGAGCAATAGCCAATATCAGTGAAAATGCTGTAAAAATGTTACCTTGTGAACGTTAATTTTTGTTGCAACAAGCCTGACTATTGTGGCACTTCGAATTACATAATATGGGAGACGATTTACATATGTAGTTTTTAGTTGAACACTTTTTTAAGCAACTGCACTTTTTGAACTCTTGTCCTCCAACAATAGGATTTTTAGCAACCACTCCCAAAGACTAATTTCTTGCCGGCCGCTGTGGTAGAGCGGTCCTAGGCACTTCAGTCTGGAACCTCGCGACCGCTACGGTCGCAGGTTCGAATTCTGCTTCGGGTATGGATATGTGTTATGTCCTTAGGTTACTTAGATTTAAGTTGTTCTACGTTCTAGGGGACTGATGACCTCAGATGTTAAGTCCAATAGAGCTCAGAGCCACTAATTTCTTCTCCTGCTACTTCTTCCACGTTGATAAAATTATCCTTGTACAATGTAAATCGGTTCCTAGAGTACAGTGGCTTCAATGTACCTGCTTTGGCACCAAGTTGATAAAAATTAGTCATCCTGAATATTCATCACTACTGATATTGTAGATTTTGAATCAATTTTTGCCCTGTCTACATCTGGTACTTTAATTCTCATTCTGTCCAACTGGAGGTTTTGGAACTTTGTTACAAGAGGCTGCTTTCATTTACTTTACCTGCAATTGAGGATTTTCTTTGGCAGCTTTTCGGATCTGTTTCACTTTTAAACTTCTTGGAAGTTGTTAGCGTCTCGTCGCAACCATCAGCTGGTGCCAGTGTCTCGTCGTTAACTGTTGTCAAATACTGTGTCTGTGGTGCTTCCTCAACTGCTGCAGCCGCACTTTCTACCTCCGTTTCTTCTGCTCCACTACTTGCTTTAGTGGAATCAATTACTTGGCCACCATTTCCAATTTCCTGTGAGTCAGTGGAAGTGGTGTTTAACATTGTTTTCAAGTCTTCTTCAGTGTTTATATTTTTTATTAAATCACGTGGAACAACTGAGGTCGCAATTCCCATTTTCATTCGAACCCCATACATGGCTTCATGTGGTGAACATCTGATCCCCTTCATGATAAGCCCTATTTTTCGATGTTTGCACAAACCTCAGCGCTTCAGACCATTTCGAAGTTTCATTTGTTTCCATCCAAGGTGATAACATACTTTCGATATCTTGATTTGCTCTTTCCACTGATCCCTGAGACTGACTGTGCCTCAGCCACTCCACAACCAACATAAACTTTTAATGACTTGGCTACTAAGCTCTCTACCATGATCAGAATGAAGGGTACTTGGGGCACCAAAGGCGGTAAAAATTTCCGAAAGATGGTACGCTCCTTCATCAGCTCTTTTCGAAGTTAGTGCGCAGAGGGTAAAATTTTTTTTTTTTTTTTTTTTGCTTTTTCTGGCGTGCTTAATATCATCTCAGTTAAGTAACGATTGATTCAACAGTGACATTCTTGTACTTACTATTCAGTTCCACAATCATCTGTGTCCGACATCCATGCCCTATGGCAATGTGGGTCTCATGTAGTACGTTAAACAGTTCATAGAAATGAACGTCATAGCAAATTTCTTCTTTTCCAGCAGACACCGGTGCTATGAGTTTCTCCTCACCTCCGATGTTGAGAACATCATATCGCTTCTAACGTCCGTAGTGAGGAGATTTTTTATTGGAAATGATTTTTGCATTTTTCACTTCACTTAACAGAATATTATATTGCTCAGCAATTACATAAAAATTGTTGTCCTTCTTCTTATTCACTGATTCTGATGCAACGCTGCAGAAGGAACACCGCTGAAGCGAGTCGCAAAGATGACCCCACGCACGATGCTCGACACTGACCGTAACTACGCGGCGGTCACCGGACAGAGAACTCATAATTGCCAACAAAGAAACTTATCTTAACACAAAATTGGCAACAATGAAACTTGTTTGAACCTGCACGACGGAGACGGGAGTCTTCGATCCAGCTTTTATTACCAGTTTGCGTTGGTAAATCCTAAGATTTAGCAACGTCTCTTGGTAAACGTTCGAAATCTCTGCATATAATAAGAAATTTATTACGTTTACCATACTGCGATGGTAAGTCTTAGGTTTCACCGATTAATTCTAGGATTTACCAATTATCTTACTTTTACAGCAACATATATACGATGATGGGGTGGCGCAGAAAAAGCAGCTCTTGTAAGTACAAAGAAAATGCAGTGAAATTACAGAAACGAAGCGCTGAAATGCACTCACCATTTATTTACAATGAAAAATAGAGTGAAAAATATAATTTAGAAGATGTTAAAAGTGACCCCCTGCAACATCAGTACACAGTCGTGCACGTCTAAGGATGTTTACGGTAAGTACACCCGTAAAATTCGGACTTCGATGGCAGTAACTTCACGGCTGACGTTATCTTTCATTTCCTGTAATGAAAATGGATTTGTTTCATACATGTTGCCCTCAAGTGCCCTCACAGGAAAAAATCACGTGTGATGGTCACGAATATCCGCTGACCGTTATTTCCTCTGTGAAGACACGGTGGACTCGTTCCAAGGATACCTTGGATGTGTGGCATGTTGTCCTATCGTATTGGAGAAAGCAGTATTGTCTTTGATATTCAGTGAGCTGATCACAAAATGAATCAGAAATTTCTGTATATTTAGCAGTGTTGAGAGTAATGTAGAAAATATTGGTCCAAAGATGCATGTTCCTGTTACACCACACCAAACGCCGATTTTTTTCATCATGGAGTGATTGGTGACACACAGTGTTAGGGATATCCTTTGCCCGGTACCTCGTGTTCTGTGAATTCACATGACCGGGAAGATGAAACGATGCTCCATCACTCATGATGTAAACAAAAGGGTCTAGCAAACCATCGTTGACGTTATTCAAAAGCCACTTGCTATAATCTACCCGTCTCTGACTGTAATCTCCTATGCCGGCCGCTGTGGCCGAGCGGTTCTAGGCGCTTCAGTCCAGAACCATGCTGCTGCTACAGTCGCAGGTTCGAATCCTGCCTCGGGCATGTATGTGTGTGATGTCCTTATGTTAGTTATGTTTAAGTAGTTCTAAGTCTAGGGGGCTGATGACCTCAGATGTTAAGTCCGATAGTGCTTAGAGCCATTTGAACCATTTTGTAATCTCCTGTAATTTTTGCACAATCACCACACGATTTGGCTTTACATTGAGACATTTTAATATCCACTAGCAACTCTTCCTGCTTATATATGCCTGTCTGATCAAATACGAGCAGACTTCTTTGCCTCTGAATTATTTTTCGGCGACTGTCTGCAGTAACTTCTGGTGTAGGAACCAAATGAATTCATCGTCGTTTTACACTTTCTCTGATCCGTAGAAACATCAGTTTTTATACGTGTCTGTATTGCTCTTTCTGCTAGGAGTACTCTATCCCGATACGGCCGGCCGGAGTAGCCGAGCGGGTCTAGGCGCTACAGTCGGGAACCGCGCGACCGCTACGGTCGCAGGTTCGAATCCTGCCTCGGGCATGGATGTGTGTGATGTCCTTAGGTTAGTTAGGTTTAAGTAGTTCTAAGTTATAGGGGATTGATGACCTCAGAAGTTAAGTCCCATAGTGCTCAGAGCCATTTGAACCATCATCCCGATACTTGACCCCAAAAATTTTGCGAGTTTCCTTAATGGAGCCTGTTTTCACGTATGCTTCACTATTAAAATTCAGTCTTCTATTGAGAAAGTCATTTTGCAGACCGCAAAGAGAAACGTCTAAATTCACTCCTGAAATAAAACGAAATGCTGACAGAGGACTGCTAGAAATCGATTACTACATAAAACTGTCTATTGCTGTAGCAGTGTATTCGATGTCAGTTGTCGAAATATTGCATACACATTCAAAGGGGAGGTGAGCTACCTTTAACTGCGCCACACTGTATGTACTAATACGAAAGTGATTATTCATGAAATCAGAGGAAGGTGCTCAACAGAGGCCTAATTTCTTGAATCAGCACAGTCAAAGGCGGGTGGTAACATGGTCGTATATATCAAAGGACGACAGGCCCCTCGCAGTGCAAATCTACGAGAGGGCGGTAATTTCGGGAGAAGCGAGGACGCTTATTCTGAGGGCGCAGTCTAGGTGGCGCTGCGGCGGCATCTCCGCAGCTCCGCTCGCTCCTGGGCCCTGTCTCGCCGCCCTCGTAAATTATCCTGGATCTTTAATAAATCGCATTCCTGCGTAGCGTCGCAGACAATGCAACCTTCTTCTAATGAGAGCACTTAACTCTTGGGCGGCGACAGTAACGGCAGTTGCGGAGCAGCGTGCGACGTCTCCAAAGTGTGCGGGAGCGTATTAAATTCCCACCTTCTCCCTTTTGTCCAGTCGCTCTGCCCCATAGCGGCGCTTTAATTGGCTTGTATAAATTTTATAGAGCGCTTCGCACTGTTTACAGCTTGCAAACCTTGTTTCCTGTCTCCATGTTTCTTCGCAAGCACCTTCGCACGCGGCAGTACGCGAGAAGCCGGGAGGTAGTTTGCACCTCATGGACACTCTGTCTTCTAAAGGTTACTTGCTACCGTTTGTTTATTTTCGTACCTCTAAACAACTGGTTTCTCTTCAAAAGATACAGCGAAACAGCCTGATAATGGGACAAATAATTTTTGTGGGGATTCTTTGTGTGCACCGCTGACTAATAGCGAGAATTGAGTACAGCCCGCTGGAAAACGTGATGCGTCGTTCTCATTTCTTTTAAATTCGGTGCATCTTTTTCAATATTCTTCCGATCATAGGAAACCACTAAGAGCTGATATCTCGTTAACAGTAAACCTGAGAGGGAAAACATAGCATTTGATTGCACTTAGCACTAAGTAAAGTGTAGGGAGTGTGACGGCTCATGTAGTGGGATGACAGTCTGGATCTGGACTAAAGAAAAATAAAGAGACGTTCATAGGATTACTCGACCCGGAAGGAGCGTTCTATGAGTCAAACAGTGCAAGATGTTCGAAATCCTGAGGAAAATAGGGGTAAACTATAGGGAGAGATATGTAATATATATAATGTACAAGAGCCAAAAGGGAATAATAAGAGTGGAAGACCAATAACGAACTGCTCGGATTAAAAATTACGTAAGAATGGGATGAATTCATTGACGCCCACTGTTCAATCTATACATCGAATAAGGAATAATGGAAATAAAAGAGCGGTTCAAGAGAAGAATTAAAATTCTACGTGAAAGGATATCAATGATAAGATTCGTCGATGACATTGCTATCATCAGTGAAAGTGAAGAAGAATTACAGGATCTGCTGAATGGAACGACGATTCTAATGAGCACAGTATGTGGACTGACTGTAAAAAGACGAAAGTAATCAGAGGTATCAGGAATGAGCTTACTTATCAGCAATGATGGTAACGGGATAGATGAACCTAAGTTCTGCTACCTAAGGAGCGAAATAAGCCATGATGAACGGAGCAAGGAGGGCATCAATATCAGACTGGCACCGGAAAGAAGGGCATCCTCGCCAAGAGAAATCTATTAGTATCAAACATAGGTCTTAATTTGAGGAAGAAATTCCTGAGAATCTACATTTGGAGCACAGCATTTTATGGTACTGAAACGTCAACTGTGAGACAACCGGAATAGAACAGAATCGAAGAATTTGAGAATATTGAAAATTAGGTGGGCTGATAAGGTAAGTAATTGGGACGTCCTGCGCAGAATAAGTGAGGAAATAAATATAAAGAAAACGCTGGACAAGAAGTAGGAACAGATTGATATGAACTGTTTAGACACCAGGGAATAAACATGGTACTAGAGCGAGCTGCAGAGGGTAAAAACTGCAGATGAAGACAGGGATTGGAATAATCCGATAAATAATTGGGGACGTAGCTAGCAAGTGCTACTCTGAGGTGAAGATGTTGAGACGAGAAAAAAAAGTCTGGAGTGAGGATTAAGCTGGATATTTGTCATGCTGTCATCAAAGGGAGTGGAAAGGTTGCTGCTTCGGGTGCGAGGAGAGTGTCTGTTAGGATGGTGGTTTCCGGCGATAGAGAGGCTGACTGGCTGATCTAGCTCAGGAAACATGGTTCACGGAGAACTCATTCAGTCCTCGGAAACGTTCATCAAGACGCCTTGCGAATCCTGGAGTCTCTGTGGAGCCCCACCAGCTCTGGAAACTCCGAAGATGTTTTGTAAACCCGGGTGCCAAGTTTTGCTTTCCCGTCGACACTAATAGCTGTTGCTCACAGGCAACCGTTATACTACGAAATTTCTCTGGAACGAACAAGAGAGACAGTGGAGATCGCAGGGAACAGATTGACATATGACATCTCGTCGTTGAAGCTGTTTATGAGACAGCCAGTCATAATAAGTCTCAGGCCAAGGATGGTGTGGCCGATTAGAGGAGTGAGAAGAGTAATGAAGGCAGTCGGTGTTGGCCCGAAGTTGAAGCTGGTAGTGCAATTGTGAAGTGGTGACAGCGGCGTGAGGACAAGAGGGAAGTTCAGCAAGGACCGGTGGATAACGGAGTGGTGAAGCGCTGACGGAGAGTCATAGTTCCCACTGTCAGAGATAAAGCGACGTAGTAAAATATCTATAGTTTCATTTATGGATTGGATGGGGTGAGGGAAAATAATTCTGATTGGTCGAAGACGGGAGGACTGGTAGTTTGTGAGCCAGAAAGAACTGGAAGTGACTAAGGGCGTAACAGAGCTTATTTTAAGCCTTATTTGTCAAAGTGTAAACACGGCGGCCTTTATTAGACCATGTACATGCAGAAACTTGTTGAAGTGTTGGGCTGGGTTGTTTGGGGGAAGAGGCCAAACAGCGAGGTCAAATGGCTCTAAGCACTATGGGACTTAACATCTGAGGTCATCAGTGCCCTAAACGTAGAACTTCTTAAACCTAACTAACCTAAGGACATCACACACATCCATGCCCGAGGCAGGATTCGAACCTGCGACCGTAGGAGCAGCGCGGTTCCCACAGATTAGGGAAGGATGGGGAAGGAAGTCGGCTGTGCCCTTTCAAAGGAACCATCCAAGATTTGCGTATATCATGAATCTGAGGGAAATCGGAAATGACGTGTAGTGGCAGTCACGGTGTAAGGTAATTTCAAAAATCAAATAGATTAGCGTATGGTAACATTAGCAGTTCACCACTTGGCGTTGTCCGGAAATACCATCAAATAAGTTTGATAAGGTTGGATTTGATGTTACAATTACAACTGATATGTCTACTGGTCCAAGCGGTCGACTAGTAGTGGCTTGTTAACAAGATAACAATAGGACTGAAGATAGCATGTTTACCATTTTAAGCTTAATCATCGCTGGAATATTAAGAAGTATACATATGGTGCCGCCCGGGGTAGCCGCACGGTCTGGGGATGCCTTGTCACGATCCGCGCGGCTCCCCTCGTCGGAGGTGCGAGTCCTCCCTCGGGCTTGGGTGTGTGTGTTGTCCTTAGTATAAGTTAGTGTAAGCTAGATTAAGTAGTGCGTAGACTTAGGGACTGATGACCTCAGCAGTTTAGTCCCATAAGATCTTACCACAAATTTCCAAAATTTTATGTACGTATGATCATCCACAGTTGATCTGACTTTCTTCTCACCAATCACTTAAGAAAGAGTTTCCTAAACCGTACAACTTTTGAGATTGTATTTATTATACCCTAAACAGTGTCTTACAAAATGATTTAAACAACGCCATCCTCAACTGCCGGTGTGGTTCTTGGTACCTAATCCAAAGAAAGAAAATTCCGAGAAAGTAAACATATTACACTTAAATTTTGTAAACATCTATATGTCGTACACGTTAGAAATCTAGTTTCATAACGTTTACCGATGGGTGCATAAATTGTACACAGGATCAAAATGTCGTTCTCTATGTATTTATTAGACACTACCTAGCAACAGCTGCTTGAATATTCTCACACTTGGGTGGACACATACAAATACAGTGCCTGACACAAGGAAGTGACACACCTATAAAACATGGACGGATGTCAATTTAGCTTTGTTCATGTACACACCATCGGCGGCAACGTAAATTACTGGAGCTGCAATTCTCCGTAACAGGTAGAAAAGCCATCACGTTGTAATAATATTGTTGGAATTCATTGTAGTTACCAGGCTTAGTAGGGCATATTAGAGGCGTCCAGAGAGTCAGGTACTGAGTAGTAACTATGAAGGCACGGAGATGTCGACTGGTCACTTGAGAGACTTTTATCAGCAACCGAAAGCGTTGAAAGTAACCTCGGCTGGTCGAATCGTGCTACATCCAGACTTCTCAGGCTTTTGATTGTGACAGGGGTCCGATGGTGGACTGCATATGAACTTGAGGGCAGATAAATTCGTCATGCTTCCGATCGAAAGCGTTTGATCACCACAAAACAGAATTACCATAGTCTGCATCAGTCGCCTGGTAACCGCTTCACTTTTGTGCTTCCATCCAGGAATAATTAATGGACTGCCTTCATCATTTTATGTCTCTAGTGGCACTGGTCGGAGAATAGCAGCAGATAAACCAGGAAATTACCGTCCCTTGAGTAGGCTGCCGTTAACGCCACAACACGAATGGCTACGTCTGGAATCTTGTCATGACCAGGATATGAATGGCGTCTCACTTCGTTCAGCGACGAATCGCAGTCCCGCTCTTACCCTGACGGCCTTCGTTGGCGAGTACGGCGGTCACCTGTGGGAATCTCCAATTCTTCCAGTGTTTTGGAGAGACAAACAGGTGTTACTTCTGGAGTCATGGTACGGGGAACCATCGGGTATTATTTCAGGTCACCGCTGGTAGTGATTGAGGGAACTGTCACAATACGGCAGTACGTCGCGGACATACTGCTTCCTCATATATCAACTCTCGCGTAGTGTCATTTTTCATCAGCGCAGTGGCCCCTACGTACTGTTTACGTGATGTTGAGGTACTCCCAGAAAGATCCTTAGAGCTGAACAACTGCTAATATGCGGGATATCAAGGATCAATTACAACTGTTGTCAGCCAGCTTTCCTCAGGAGAGGACACAACGGGTTTATTTCACCCTTACCGACCAAATAAACACATGCGTCCAGCCTAGAGGAAATACATTATCATAGTGATAAGTGAGATCATAACAGCACATATTGTCTTAACCTGTTAAGATTAATTTCGTTTACTTTTCCCATTTGGGGTGATTCAATTTCTTGTCAGGCTGTGCACATAAAAAATGCTGTACAAATGGATCTATTATGATCACGGTGACTGTAGCAGTCATGCGTTATTATTAATGCAAAGAACTGAAATGTGCCTCGTGAAAAATTTACTAAACTACTTATTTACCAAAGAACTGTGTATTGTTATAATGTAGAAATAATTAATGTAAACCAACATAGCTGGCCGGAGTGGCCGAGCGGTTCTCGGCACGACAGTTTGGAACCGAGCGACCGCTACGGTCGCAGGTTCGAATCCTGCCTCGGGCATGGATGTGTGTGATGTCCTTAGGTTAGTTAGGTTTAAGTAGTTCTAAGTTCTAGGGGACTGATGACCTCAGAAGTTAAGTCCCATAGTGCTCAGAGCCATTTGAACCAAACCAACATAATCCAGTAATAAAATTTTGAGAAATAGCAAAACGAATAAGCCACTCTTGTAGCCTTACAGTCCAAAATACTAATGAGATACTTTTCTCATTCGTGCCCGATGAGTATCACTGCAGTAACAAAAGAATTTTACATTTCATTCTCATCAGTAAATTAAGCACAATAGATTGGAGACCCCCTATAAAGAGGGCAAGCACACATCACATACAATACAACAGTTCTCCACGACAAAACACAGTGACGTTTAAACCAACTTTTGGGATGAAAACATTGACTTTTTTTATTTTATTCGACGCAACAACATTGTAGATGAGAAGTGTTTCACATTATTTTTATTAAGCACAGCGCCATCTGATTTATTGTGTGCAACAGTGCTGTGGGTTGTGACTGTACGTTCACAATACACTGGCGTGACAAAAGTCATGGAATAGCGAAATGCACATACACAGATGATAGTAGTATCGCTGGCACAAGGGGACGAAGGAAATTTTGTCATTCAACGCTGAATGGTAGGTGGAGCTAGACGTATGGGACGTTCTATTTCAGAAATTGTTAGGAAATTCAACACTCCGAAATCCACAGTGTCAAGAGTCGGTCGAGAATACCAAATTGCGGGAATGACGTCTCACCACGGGCAACACAGCCGCCGACGGCCTTCAATTAACGACAGAGGGCATCGGCGTTTGTGTAGAGTTGTCAGTGCTAACAGATAAGCGAGACTGCATGAAATAACCGTAGAAATCAATGTAGGACGTACACGATTGACGCGAGGGCCTTTGCTAACAGCACAGTACCGCCTTTGGGCTCGTGACCATATTGATTGGGCCCTAAACTACTGGAAAACCGTGGCCTGATTAGATGAGTCACGATTTCATTTGGTAACAGCTGATGGTAGGGTTAGACTGTGCCGTAGACCACGCGAAGTCATGGACCGAAGTTGTCAACAAGGCACTGTGCATGAATGTGGTGGCTCCATAATGGCGTGGGCTGTGTTTACATGGAATTGACTGTGTCTTCTGGTCCAACTGAACGAATCATTGATTGGAAATGGTTACGTTTGACTATATGGAGACGGCTAGTAGCCATTCATCGACTTCATGTTCCCAAACAACAATGGAATGTTTATGGATGATAAAACGCCATGTCCCTGGGCCACATTTCTTTTCGACTGGTTTGAAGACCATTCTGAACAATTGGAGCGATTGGTTTGGCCGCTCCAGTCCCCCAACATTAATCCCATCGAACATTTATGGGACATAATCGACAGGCCAGTTAGTGCACAATATCCTGCATCACCAACGCTTTCGCAGTTGTGGATGGCAGTAGAGGCAGCTTAGCTCAATATTTAAGTTGGGTACATACAACAGCTTGTCCAGTCCATGCCACGTCGAGTTGCTGCACTACACCGCGAAAAACTAGATCCGACACAATATTGGGAAGTATCATGACTTCAGTCACCTTAGTGTGTTGACATTCATGAGGATATTTTGTGTTTTGAAAGACTGATGATTTTTTTAAATTTCTATAATAGTCGTTTTCATTTTTACCGCAATCTTTTGATGTAATACTATTTTAAAATTTTTATCCGCTCTTTTTCTGATACCGATTGGCACAACTTTTTTATAGCATGACTAGTTTGGATGCCCATGGATCATCTTCAGATCGTTGTAGTGGCCTATGGTGCAGCTGTAGTAGATGCTGACTATTTTACTGTGTGTGATGAGGTTGTCTTCTTGATCTAATGGTTAATGGGAATCGTCGTATCATTCATTTAGGAAGTAGCACCGAATTGTTTTGTTGTCGGCTTGGAGAATTAGCTGCTAAATAAACTGTTGTGTACACTGAAGAGCCAAAGAAACTGGTACACATGCCTAATGTCGTGTAAGGCTCCCGCGAGTACGCAGAAGTTCCACAAAACGACGTGGCATAGACTCAACTAATGTCTGAAGCAGTGCTGGACGAAATTGATACCATGAATCCTGCAGGGCTGTCCACAAACCCGTAAGAGTACGAGGGGGTGGAAATCTCTCCTGAACATCAAGATGCAAGGCAACCCAGACAAGCTCAATAACGTTCACGTATGGGGAATTTGGTGGCTAGTGGAAGTGTTTAAACTCACAATAGTGTTCCTGGCGCCACTCTGAAGCAATTCTGGATGTGTGGGGTGTCGCATTGCCCTGCTGGAATCGCCCGAGTCCGTCTAAATGCACAACGAACATGAATGGATGCAGGTGATCATACAAGATGTTTACTTACGTGTCACCTCTCAGAGTCGTATCTAGACGTATCAGGGTTCCCACATCACTCCATCTGCACACGCCCCACACCATTACAGAGCCTCCACCAGCTTGAACAGTCCGCTGCTGACATGCAGGGTCCATGAATTCACGAGGTTGTCTTCATACCCCTACATGTCCATCCGCTCGATACAACTCGAAACGAGATTCGTCCTACCAGACAACATGTTTCCCGTCATCAACAATCCAACGTCGGTGTTGAGGGGCCAGGCGAGGCTTAAAGCTTTGTATTGTGCAGTTATCATGGGTACACGAGTGAGCCTTCGGCCCCGAAATCCTATATCGATGATGTTTCGTTGAATGGTTTGCACGCTGGGACTTACTGATGGACCAGCATTTAAATCTGCAGCAATTTGCGGAAGGGCTGCACTTCTGTCACGTTGAACGATTCTCTTAAGTCGTCGTTGGTCTCGTTCTCGCAAGATCTTTTTCGGCCACAGCGATGTCGGAGAGTTGATATTTTACAGGATTCCGATAATCACGGTACACTCGTGAAATGGTCGTACGGGAAAAGTATTACTTCATGATTCATCGGAGCTGCTGTGTCCCATCACTCCTGTGCCAGCTATAACACCACGCTCAAACTCACTTACACGTCAATACCCTACCGTTGTAGCACCAGTAACCGATCTAACAACTGCGCCACACACTTCTTGTCTTATATAGGCGTTGACGACCGCAGCGCCGTATTCTGCCTGTTTACATGTCTGTATTTGAATACGCATGTCTATACCAGTTTCTGTGTCGTTTCAGTGTATTGTACATCTGCCTGCATAGCTGTCAAGAAGCGATCAATTCCTGCGTATTTGAACAGCTCGTGTCCCCATGAATTTGGTGTAGAGCTTGCTGGAGTTTGCACTAATGCTGACGCCCATCAATCGTCGTTTGCAGCTAGTTTATTACTGTGTAATTCATCATGAATGTACAGTTTAACGTTTAATGTAATCTGTCTTTTGGAGGTGAGACGGAATTTTTACGTCTGATTATATGTACTTTTTTCCTTGATGCAGTATTATTTATAATACAATAAATTTATAATTTTTATGTGTACACAGTAATGTTGTGCGCATACAAATCATGTTATTAAATTACCATGACGACATAAATTATTGAGTGCTTGAAAGAGAGAGGAACCGGTGTGGATGGAGACAGTTGAATGACAGAATAGTCGAGACAGGAATAATGTCACTTCGTGAAACTGACTAGTGACACGTTTTGTGAGAGTGATGAAACGCTTAGTTCAAATATAAGACATTAATAATTAGTCGTCTCTGTAAAGGAAGTTTAGAGGGATCATAGACTGTTGCGGTTTGGAGAGTAACGTTTAAAATCATCTGCTAACGGGCGTTAAGTGCCCGGTGTTCTACACTTAAACAAGGGAAAACATTATTTACTTATCATCTACGTAAATAGTGTTTTGGAATGAAGAACATGTGCAAGTGATGATAATGTGAGAGAATAGTACGTCGAACCGTAATCAGTAAACTATTCTCCGTTTTACCATAATAAAACCTTAATGTGTGACCTATAGCAATGAACCTGATGTTTGTGTGAATTTACTGTCCAACCCGACTGAACATCCTGCCATTACACATATTAGATTTTCAACAACAAATAATTTATAACCATTAATAACTTTAACATGGGATTTTGTGATAGTGAAAATATGGATTCACCATACTAGAAGCAGCGGGGCACATAGTGAAACAGTTTCACCAGAATTCCTAACATCACACGTCACCTACATGTGCCATCAGTAAGAATAATCTCCCTTAGCTACTTTTTTGGTCATAAAAAAAAGTGACAGCAGACAGAAGTGAGCACAGTAAACTATATCACGTGTACATTCAGAATCTGCTTAGTGTTTGTATTTGGAAACAACACACAGTTTTAAGACTTCCTGCTCCTATCTGGCGATGGAAGCTGTTTATTTAACATCTGTTAAACAGTAACAAAACGAAGGTCTTCTTCAGAGCTGGCAGTATATTAAACATCTATTTTTTTATTAACCAGCAATAATCGCATTAAAGAAGTGCAATATTGCGCCTTTATTAGCAGCGATTGTTTCTTATTATGAAAGTATACAAGTGGTAATTAGCACAATTCGGACTGTTGGAGCAATTGACGGTAGAGGTCGAGACACGTCGGATTTTTCTCTAGGTGTCGTTCGCCCCACATACTGGTGACTTATGATGGTACTGTCTCCATGACACGTCACAGTGTCATTAATTTATTATGGTCTTCAATCATAAAAAAGCCGTGAAACACGTACTGCAGTCGCTTATAAAGTGGTAGTTTCCTGTAAACACAGTTGTTAATAAATGTCTAAGTGATCTGAATCGGGATTAAATCTAATTAGCGAGTTTAATGAATATTGTTGACACTGTCAACCAGCAGACACGCAATCTGTAATAATGGTTCTTTTTATTTTTTTAAAATGTAAAATAGGTGTTGAAAACTCATGCAGAAAAGATCGCACATGAAATCTTGGATACATCAGTAGTTTCGGTTAACAGTTTAGCCATCTTCATATCATAAAACCATCTTAATTAGTGTTTGTGCCTTTATGGGCTCACACATCATTGAAATCTTTCTTAAATTGACAAAACACGTACCTGAAACAGTTAAAAACAACGTTTCATTGATCGCGCCCAGTGAAATTAAACGATGCTCATGAAACAAAGGCGTCATGCTCTTAAAACTTAATAACTGACACAATCAGTATTAACGCCATTTTGTAACAAATATTTAATGATATCTTTTACGAAATTATGTAAATACTGATCGCTTTACTTGCTGAGTTTTAACGGCATAACGTCTTTGTTTTATGACCATCGTTCAATTTCGCCGGCCGCGAACGATGAAAAGCTGTTTTTAGCTGTGGCATGTATGGATGTTTTCATTTTAAGAAAGATTTCACTGTTGCATGAAGCCGTAATGGCATCAACGCTAACGAAGAATATTTTATGATCTGAAGAGGGCTAGATTGTTAGTCGAAACTAGCAGTCCATCCAAATAAAGATGATTTCATGTGCGATCTTGACTTCATGCGTTTTCAATACCTAAGATAAATAAAAAAGATATCGAGCTTTAGCCCATAATGTGATTTAATGATTCCTTTTGGTGCTACATCCATGAGCCACTTTTATACGTTCTTTCAGTAGGAAGATTAAAATGATTTATTTCGTTTTTATGCAATCATTACCAAATTAATATTCTTCCTTGCATTATCTGAATGTTACCATCTTGTTTTAAAACTGATTCAGCTGATAACATTTTCATTAGTTATCCTAAAATGTGAACAAACATGGAAAAGTTGATTTTCAGCTCTCTTGGTAAATTATTACACTCTCTAACAATTAAATAAAAGATTGTTTTGGGCTCCAATTGGGTAAAATTTTCGAGGGATGAAACTATAGCCTTTGACTGCTAGCATCACATAAAGGGTTCACGAACGATGTTATACCCAGTGTCCATAAATATCGAATGACAATCGTATCGAAAATAACTTGAAATGTAACAGCTGTTTGTACGTTGATACTGTTTTTTACCATTTTCACATGCATTCATGGAATGGTCAAATATCAAACAAAGCTAGCTGTAGTTTTGTTCGTGTAGCAATTTGTTTGCTTCTCTCGGTCGCTTGCTCTTGCGCCGTGTGGGTTTTCGAGCAGCTCTGAGGCGTATCGGAAAATTTCTAGCTCGTTCGAACGTGAGTATCATTTGCCCAGCCATGGTGACATTGTTGAGTACCTGAATAAATGTTATGTGTTTTTTGTGAATTCAATTCGGACGCCTAAGAAGGTCACTAGTAGAGAAAAAAATTAGATGGAGCATTCCTATGGCGATGCATCACTTTTACTATACACTAGCATTTAACTACTGTAACGGAAAACACCTTGTAAGTTTCTACGCTACTGCAGTGCTTGTGTTATTCGAATTAAGATGTCCGAAGGAACTTGAAATAGCACAGACACTGCAATATCGTATTTATCCGCCGCCACCGGGCAAGCGAGTTTCAAGTAAAATTTCCCCTGTAAAGGAACATACATAATGGATGCACAGGTACAGGATGTCGACACATGGTTGACGACTTTTGGAAGCTTGAGTCTGGCCGTGAGTCGTGCTCGGGTAGCTAAATGGTATTTGCCGGCAGCCCTGGCGTCCATCTACTTTAGCCAGGCTTTTGACCTTGTGGGCCACACTTTCCTCAAGGCCGTTCTATGGCGGATGGAATAGCCCGACCCCTTTATCAGGTGTTGACACGCTGTCTGCATGGTGCTACTTCTCGAGTTCTTGTTAGTGGAACAAGACGGCACCCACGCCGAGCCGCCGATCAGTTCGAAAGGGATGATTATTATCTACAGTGTTATTTGCATTGGCCTTAGACCCTTGTTGTGTGGTCTTCGAGACAGGGTCACTGGGATACTGTTTGACGGCTCCATCTTTCGCTGCACCGTATATGCGGATGATTTGATGATCGTCATATATGGTGCCGCCGATAGGGCGGCGGCTTTGGACTGGATTGAAATCTACGGTACAGCTTCTGGCAGCCAAATCAACGTTGACAAGTCCGTCGCCTTGAGCATCGGGATAGGGCTACCGCAGGAACACATTGGTCCCTTACGCTTCATTGATATTGTCCGCTGCTTGGGCTTAGATTTCATGAACGAAATGCGACGCGCGACGACGCTCAATTATCGACGCCTTCTTAACCAAATTCGCGACGGAATTGCAAATCAGCGCTTGCGGTCCCTCAACATCGTTTAGCATCGTCCCGCATACCGCATGTCGCCCAAACGCTACCCATTCCGAACCCCTTGGCGCGTAGCATTATGGCAGCGCTGGGATACTTCGTCAGCGCTGGTATGTTACTGAAGATCAGATACGTATCTCATACCCTCCTCAAAGAAAAAGATGATCTCGGCCTACTTAATGTACATTACTGGACCGTTGCCCCCTATTTTAGCTCACATTTATGCCTGCTGCGCCGTTGTCCTACAAGCCTCACGCTTTTGCTTCTGACGACGCTACGACTTGCTTCACTAAGAGCGCCGGTGCCCCTCTATTATATAGGACGTTTCTATTTAGCACAAAGTTATTCCAATGTAGAGCTCACGACACCACGAATGGCCACAACTCGACGATTATATGGCGACATGCTTCAACGGCGCCCTCTTAATGTGGTCGAACTAAAATATCCTGATGTACGATGTATGTATGTGGTATGTAAGACTGTACACGATGCCATGCTTGATTCCGATGTTGTTTCCCAATGGTACGAAGTCGTTAACGGGAAGCTGCTGATACAAGAACGTTTCTACAATATCCACATGGCTGAATCTCCCAATTGTGTGGGTTGTAATACAGTAGACTCTGACGAGCACCGCCTCAGATTTGGAGAGGCGGAGCCGGTTTGCCACCAAGTGCGGCGGATGCTGGCTTATTTCTTGCGAGTTACGCCGCAGCATATATCTCCACGCACGTTATTCTTTCCGGATGAAACTCTTTACCCCAAGACTCGGACCAACTACGTCACCTGGATACGGGGACATGCGGTTCATTACCTCTATCGTATCGGACACAAGAATTTACTTGTCTTCTGGCTCTATTAGCAAGAAAGACGTCATGCTATTGCCGTGCATACCACATAGCGACGGTGCTTCGCAAACTACCTGTGGAGTGCCTTTCACAGCCCGCCATGTAGTTGGAATGTTCCAGGCAGTGGTAGACGAGGTCAGAACGAAGTGCAAACGATCATACATTGAACTATCTTTATCAGTAGGCCCAGTTGCTGGGAAGCCTGACTACAAAGTGGTAACATTATTTTCGTGTTATTTTTGTTTACTATCTTCGATGGTGTCTTCATTCTGTTTTAGTTTTCCAGGCTTGACTATCGATGACTGTTCGCACATTGATATCTATATGTCCATACTATACATAACGTCCGCACCCAACATGAAATACCGTTCCTCCTCTTCCCACTTCCTTTCATCGTGTTTTTGTGGGCTGGTGCACACACGTAAGTCTCATACAGTTTAGTTTCTTCACATTTTAGATGGGAGGTGGTTACGTATGGTTTGCGACGCCTGAAGTGGTGGGAGTTCATTTTTGTTAGGCAGGGACACAGGTGGCGATGCCCCGTAGGGATGACTATGATTTTGTTTTATTTATTTTTGTTAGGTACCCCATAAAAATAAAACAGCACACCGTCGCAGTAAATAGAAAACAAAGTGGTAAGGGGACTGCTCGCGATAAGCCAGAATCCGGGTTCGAGTCCCAATACGGAACAAATTTTCACTGTCGTCTTTGCTTTATACAGCTGATGGTAGTCCAGATTCTTAACTGCGAATACATTTAATGTGCCTTGTAAGTTTAGTGAGAGCCTACAGGCGCTGCGCTGCCACCCATCGCTCGCGCGCGGTGAGCGGGTAGCCGACCTGCTGGGCGTTATTCACAGGCGGGTCACGTCCTTCGCCGCGTCTGCGGATGAGCCGCATAGACGGAGAGAGCAGATTAATAGCCAGCCGTCCGCCTAATCGTCTCCTACCTCCCAAGCCAGATTTCATTAAGCACGAGCGCTTTACCACTGGAGAGGTAGGTGAAACACTTCGGTCGTTAGAGTATTACGTATCGCACGGTGTAGTAATACGAAATCTTGTTCAAGACTCTCACTTTAAAATTACCAACAGATTTTTTTTCCGTATGTGTTTGTCGAGACGCATATCCATTATAAAGTGTTCTTTAAATGTTACTTTCATTACTGAGCGTCATTACTAATGTAGCCATTACACGTAAATACTTCTTTGCTCCCCTAGCAAATTTATTCCCGTCACTGACCTGTTTGAAAGGATCCTCCTTCCTAATCAGGCTTTTTCCTCGATATTTTGATGAAGAGTCTCGTGGCAATATTGACATTAATTATAACAACTGAAATATGCAAAATTTGAAGTCGTCGCCATGCCAAGATAAATTCAAGTGCCTTACGTACGTCACTACAGAGAGGTATAGATATTCTGCTTATGGTGGCCTGCATCTGCACTAATAAGGCACTGCGACATACGGCCGCGGTACGACAATAGCTGTTTATTTAATATTTTGTTAAGTCCAAAATCGATTAAAAATTACGATGTTAATTTGAAGAACTTGACTGCCATCTTCAGATGTAATTAATCCGCCAGCAGTTTTGTCAAGATAAATATCAATCTACAAAGATTAAGGACGAAAGTAACTTTAGCGTGGTGTATCACTGCAGCGTAACAGAGCTCGATGAAACTTGCAACTTGGATTATAAATAGAGAGAACTACGACAGTATGTAAAGAAGGTAACTGAAAGAAATGTGCAATGAGATGAACAGAAACGACACTTTTACTCAAAGACAATTAATTACAACGAAACTATGATTCGTGATGGTCCCCTGGACATTATGAAAAACGGGACACGGTTCTTAAGTTCTTAATAGGATTCATTGTATTTAATTATTTGTGGTGTAGATTTCATGGATTTGGCATTATATAAAACAAAGTGCCAAATTTTCACAATGTAGTCATAAGGATAAAGCAGAACATACCAACAGTGTATATATGAATTTATATTTTAAAGTAAGACCATTAATCGAGTCAAGTGCAAAGCTTGAAACTTAAAAAACTCACGTTTTTCTCCTGGATATGCTGTAAGGCGAAATTCGATGACAATATGCTGAAGAATAGAACAAAAACCAGTCCATGTCGCAAATATTTTATTTTTCATTCGATGACTAGTTTCGGGCCGAGACCCATTTTCAACTCAACATAACAAACTCGAAAATGGCATTTTCGAAGATGTCAACAGAATGTGTAATGCACATTCACAGTGCATACAGTTAACAGTTACCTCTATGCACTGTGGATGTACATTACACATTTTGTTTACATCTTTGGATATGTCATTTTCAACTTTGTTATGTTGATTTGAAAATGGGTCTCGACCCGAAACTAGATAACTTGGACTGGTTTTACCTTCTATTGATTACCAGAAGTTGCTGACCGAAGTTACTCCAGCATGCTGTAAGTTCGTAGATATCTACCAAGGTTCTCCGCAGTGGAAGGTCGGTGGTTCGCTTATTTCCCATTTGTAAAATGAGACACGACAGATACCTTGCGACTTCCTTATTCTTTTGAGTGTTTTCCACAAGTGACGAAGCATATCCATTCCGGATTGTGGTGAAGTACGTTTGATAGTACGTGGAGCTTGAGCCGGTTTCAGAGCTTCGAAATATTCTCTGTACATGTCGTTAATTTTGAAAATGTTCCTCAAAACAGGTTCTCCTAATAGTAGTGGGGGAAATTTAGACTTTAGCCTCTGCAGAGCAGCGATAGCCAGGTCACTGTTCAGGGGAAGGCATGGATTACTACAATTTTGTTGTAGTCCTTAACTAATCTCTTCTGTCTGCGAAAATGGCGAGGGGCGATTTGGCTTGGAACAGGTATCCAGAGAAGGGGAGCGTCTTTTTTATACAACCACTATTTATTCTCACAACCTCATTTAGTTTGGTGTCAATCTTCAAGTGGTGGCTGTTTAACCAATCTGGACCGCAGTATTCGGCAAGCAAGTAGGGAAGTCTAAGTGCTGATGTTCTAGGGGTGGTTGCCTTCGCCCTCAAGAGGTACCAAATAGTTTACGTATTATATTGTTCCTCGTGCAGCGTTTTGATCCAATGTTTTCTAAATAATTTTTAAAAGATAGTGTCGGTGTACTGTTTTCCCTAAATATTTTTAAAGAAATATTATAACGAACTAAGTTACTGTTGAAGTATACTTGGGGCCTTAGACGTGCTATTTTATCATTGAGAAAGGCACGACATTTCAGTTTTGGTCTTGTTTGGAGTTAGTCTCCAGTTCGCAAAGTGTATCTCCAGCTCTGTAAGGTCGTCCGTTGCGAATTTGCTCCATTTCTTTATGAACTAACTGCGGGAGGCAAGAGCAACATCGTCGGCATTTATACATTCTGTAGATGTCGTATTTGGCATATTCGAAATACAAGGTGTAAATTTTAAGTTGACAAACCAGAATAACTCGAAAAATAAGCTTCACACGAAAAATGTGTATAATCCAAAGTTGATTATTTTCGAGGGGGACATCTGCTGGTGCTAAAATTAGCCAGCCACCCCAGCTCCCTGGGGGTAACTTAGAATTCAATAATTTGTAGTGTGATGGGAATGTTTATCAGGAATACGACGGTCTAGCATGAGTAACTGTTTATCAGTTCTCATGGCGAATATTTATATAAATTCGCTGGAAAGGGAAGTTTATAGTGAGGAACTAGATTTATGGAAAAAGTCATCTGTTGCAGACCGTACGTTGATGATACATTCGCAGTCGCAAAGGGCACGGTATTTAATTCGCGTCATAAGAACATAGAATACAAGCTAGAAGATCAAGTGGAAGGGAAATTTATCATCCTACACCTTACGGTAACCAGAGAGGGGAATCGTTTAGGATTCAAAATATATATGAAACCGGCTCATACTGACACTAAACATCATAATAGTTCTAACCATCCAAGACCCCATGAAAGGGCATTTTTAACGCTGTGGTTGGACGCGTACGCAAATTACCTTTGGATGAGATGGAGATAGGCACTGAACTCTGGCCGCTCGAGCAGGTGGCCCCTGCCAACGATTACAGAGCCTAAAACCGTTAATAATCTGTACCGTAAGTATAGACAAGTGAAGCATGGGCTTAATAAAGAGATCAGGTGTATTACTGTACACTAAAGTGGGTAAGTAAGCGAAAATCTAATTGTTTTCCACAATATGCAATATTACATACAGGACCTGGGGTCTGTTAAAAAATAGATCCACAAATAACAAGTAATCCAGCTGAGAGTAAAAATTGCAATAAATGCGAGACTGTAGGTTTCTACGAACTGCAATGTGGTACCTATGAGTACCTGTGATAATTACTACGTAGGACAGACGAGCAGGAGTTTTGAGATATAATACAAACAGCAGATCAGTCGGTAGAACAGAACGGGTTAGGGAGAGATTTAAGAAATGAGGGTCATTTCCCAAGTACCATAGAGAGTAAAAAGAGAATTTTACACAGAGCAGGAAAAGGGTCCAAATTAGATATCCCTGAAGAGATGGAAAAATATAGGTCAAGGGTTATACAAACAAATGAACTGGCAAATGAGCAGGCAAAGTTTAAGTATAGCAGACTCTTTAAATTTTTCAAAAATTTATTATGGTGTATAGAGCTTACGTTCAGATATTGCTGTAAGGCAATGTAATACTATATATGATGTGATGGTTATTGCTCATTTGTGTGTTGTGAGTTTGACATTATAAAACACAAAGATCGTCTGAGGTGGTATCGGGTTTACGCCCAGTGCATACTCGTGACTCTTGATATGGATTACAACAGAGATGTGTAGTATATACACTGGTGTTCAAAATTAAAGCAACAAACTGAACTTTTGCAACGTTGCATTTATTTCTCCATAAAACACTATAATTATGCGATAGTAAAGCAGAAACAATATAAATAATGCAGGACGTAAACAACTGCAACGAGTATTATGGCAGACAAAAATGTTCTTCGTTCTTTTTTCCAATTCAACGGGTTTACACGCACATTCCGACAATTGGTTAATGAGCTCATTATGGGGTGTGACAATCTTTGGCAGAAATACAGGCCAGACAAACTACGGCGAATGCTGTGAATGATGTCATCAATCTCATGTCGAGGCAATAACGCCCATTCTTCCTGCAGCGCTGCTCACAAGTGGCTGAGAGTATTTGGTGGATGCTGATGTAAGGCAATCCTCGTCGCTAGTGCATACCAGACGTGCTCTATGGAATTAAAATCGGGAGAGCGAGCAGGCCACGCCGTGCGTACAACATCTTCGTTTCCAAGAAAACATCAACGATACATGCTATATGAGGTTGAGAATTATCGCCCGGCAATACGAAGTCTGGGCATCTCGCAACAAACGCACATTCGGTTCTAATATCTCGTCACGATACTGTCAGAATTAGCAAGAATTAGCGGCAACAACTTTGTTGTAACAACACTCAATACCTCACCATCTAAATCCACAGAAATAACCGCGTAAGAGGTCTATTTAGAAAAGTAGATAATAATTCTTTTAGTACTGTCGTTAGAGACAGACTCCATTCCTTCCATACTGTGTATGCGTAAATCAGACGTAGTTTAAATACATAGTGTTGAGGGCAACTGAGTTTTATATCAAGTAAATTAACTCGACGGAATAGGGTACAGAAAACAAATCGATACAATGCTGTAGAAGCAACGGAAAGAACATGCTATATTTAAAAGAATGTAACATCTTCAAGATTGGCGACGGGTTTCAGGTGCTCATAACTTTGTGCGGTCTCCAATACGAGATGCTTATAATAGTTTTCACAACGAAGCTCTGTTTCCAAATCTGGCAGAGAATCCACAGAGGTTCTGGTCGTACGTAAAGTGTACTAGGGGCAAATGTAATCGGAGACAGCGCAAGTAAAGGGAGATTATTAGACACAATTTTCGACAATTCCTTCAATAAAGAAGACCCTCGAAGTTCGAAGGAAGAACAGCAGCCAGGATGAGTAATTTGGAAGTAGTTTCTCCCAGTGCAGCGATGAGACTTGGGTCATTTCGTAAAGGTAAGACTTCCGGTCAAGATTCTGTGCCATACAGGTTCCGTTCGGAAAGTGCTGATGTAATAGCTCCCTTTTTTTAGGAATAATATACAACCGCTCAACTAAATATCTAAAGCTAATGACTGGAAAGTAACAAGGTCTTACTAACACACAAGAAAAGAACTTGAAGTAATCCTCTGAATTGTCGACTCATGTCACTGAAATCGATTTGTAGGATCTACGTACACTGTGTTTGAACAATACGAAATACCTTGAGGAAAACAACCTATTAACTCATAGTCAGCACTGACTCAGAAAATATCATTGGAGCTATTTAGTCCTTTTTACGATAGGCGGTACTCTGAGGTACTCTGATGAACAGTCGGCATTGTATACGCTGCAATGGAAGTCAGTCTGCGTCAAAATAAAAAAAAAATCCACTGTCAAACTTTTATCAGTAAGTTGTCGAAGTATTTGTAACAAAGTCTCAAAATTTACTGCCCTCCAGGAAAGTTATCACGCTCAGCTTATTCTCAGGGCCGAGAGCTAGCTGAAACCCGAAGAGGAAAGGTCTGAGATATTTAGTGAGTCATGGAATGTGTACCGGAAGACAGATGGGAGGCCATATGTTGGGAAGTGTTCCTTGCAGTAGACAAAAATGTTGTCCATAATGAGGTCGAATTTGAGTGTGACAGTGTTTACCTCGTCGCTTATAACAGGTCTAGGTGAAATCACGTTAATCGTTGGATATTTTTACCCTCAACCCGATTCTACTGTGGCAGTTATAGAGTCATTTAAAGAAAGACTACGGTCAGTAACACGTAAATACCCAGTCATGCAGTACTAGTTGGAGAAGACGTTAACCTACTGAGTATGTTGATTCATTATAGGGGGTACAGAAAGACAGTTGTGCGATGTACTTTTGAACAAGATTTCTGAAAGCTGTCTTGAGCAGCTAGTTCGGCAGCCCACACGTATGGAGATATCTCAGACCTTGTACCTATAAATAGGCCGCATCTTATCGACAAAGCCAGTATAGAAAAGGAGATTAACGATCATGATGTTACTATAACAACTATAGCTACAAAAGTTAATAAATCACTTAAGAAGCCTGGGAGACTGTTTCTGCAAAAAATGGTTCAAATATCTCTGAACACTATCGGACTTAGCATCTGAGGTCACGAGCCCCCTAGAACTTAGAAGTACTTAAACCTAACTAACCTAAGGACATCACACACATCCATGCCCGATGCAGGATTCGAAACTACGACCGTAAAGGTCGTGCGGTTCCAGACTGAAGCACTTAGAACCGCTCGGCCACACCGCCGGCACTGTTTCTGCTAGAAAGAGCAGATAAACAGTTATTAGCATCTCACTTAGACAATTAACTGACATTACTTGGTTCCAGTAAGATGGACGTAGAGGAATTATGGAAATAGTTTAAGCAGATTGCCAATTGTGGTCGGAAGAATTATGTGCCTAGTAAGTGCATTAAGGACGGAAAAGACCCGTCATGGTTATATAACGAGATTCTGAAAATTCTGAGGATGCAGAGGCTGTGGGACTCTCGGTTCGAACGAGATCGCTCGAATGACGACAACCAAAGGTTAGCAGAGATTCGCACGTCTGTGAAAAAATCTACACACGAAGCATACAACAACTACTACAAACATACCTTTGCAAATATCTGGTAGAGAATCCGAGAAAATTCTAGTTCTATGTAAAATCGCTAAGAGAATATAAGGCTTCCATCCAGTTACTTGTTGACCAGTCTCATGTGGCAGCTGAAGATAGCAAAACAGAAGGCGAAGTTTCAAATTCCACGTTCAAGAAATCGTTCACGCAAGAGAATCGTAAAAAGAAATCGTCGTGTGACCACCGAACAGGCTCCCGTATGGACGGCATGGTATTAAGAATCCCTGGCACAGAGAAACAACTGAATGAGATAAAAACAAATAAGTCACCAGGTTCAGATGGGATTCCATTTTGGTTTTTCGAAGAGTACTCTACGGCATCGGTCGCTTACCTAGCTTGCATTTATCCCGGATCTCTCGCCCAACGCAAAGTTCCAAGGGAATGGAAAAAAGCACAGGTGACTCCTGTATATAAGAAGGGCAAAAGAACGGACCCGCAAAATTACAGTCCAATATCCGTAACATCGGTTTGTGGCAGGATCCTTTAACGTATTCTCGGTACTACTATAATAATTTTTATTGAGACCGAGGTACATTTCATATTTCTAGATTTCCGGAAAGCATTTGACACGGTGCCCCAATTTAGGTCGTTAAAGAAAGTACGAGCACATGGAGTAGGTTCAGTGATATATGACTGGCTCGAAGACTTCTTAAGTTATAGATTTCAGTAAATTTTCCTCGACGGCGAGTGATCATCAGAGACAAGGGTATCGTCATGAGTGCCCCAGGGAAGTGTGACAGGACTTCAGTTATTCTCTGCACACATAAATGATTTGGTGGACAGGGTGAGCAGCAGTCTGCGATTGTTTTGTGATGATGGTGTGTTATACGTTAAGGTGTCGAAGTTGAGTGACTGTAGGAGGACAGAAGACGGCTTTGATAAAACTTCAATTAATTTTGATGAATGGTGGCTAGCTCTAAACTGCAGAAAAATGTAAATTAATCCAAATGAATAAGAAAAACAAACCCTTAACGTTCGTATACAGGCAGACTATTAGTGGTGTCCTGCTTGACACAGTCACGTCATTTAAATATCTGGGGATGTCTTTGCAAAGTATTTGAAATGAAACGAGCATGTGGGGATTGTTCTCGGAAAGGCGGTTGGTCGACTTCGGTTTATTGGGAAAATTCTAGGAAAGTGGGGATCCTCTGTAAAGGAGATCGGTGGTGCGACTTATTCTTGAGTTCTGCCCGAAAGTTTAGGATCAGTACCAGGTCGGATTCAAGGAAGACATCGAAGAAATTCAGGGTCAGGGTTCTGACTTTGTTACTGCTTCAAACCACACGCAACACGCAAGTGTTAAAGATATGCTTCGGCAACTCAAATGGGAATTTGTGGAGGGAAGACGACATTGTTTTCGAGGAAGGCTGTTGAGAAAAATTATAGAACCGGCATTTCAAGCTGACTTCAGAACGACTCTACTGCCTCCAGCATATATTGCGCGTAAGGACCACGAAGATGAGGTACGAGAAATAGGGCTCGTATGGAGGAGCATAGACAGCCGTTTATCCTCGTTCTACTTGAGAATGGAACACGAAAGGAAATGACTAGTAGTGGTACGGGATATCTTCCGCCACGAGCCGTACGGTGTATTGAAGAGTATCTTTATACATTCAAATTTATGCTCACAAACGGTTTCTAATCAAATTGCGTGTTTCTGAAGTATCATCTTAGTTGTGGGATTATATTTGTCATTTCACGTTAATAAAATTGATTTTCGTAGTAACTGACAGATTGTAGAATCCACTAAATGCCAAGGGATTACAATTAAAAACAACTTAAACTGCAGAGAAAATGTTTTGGGGAACGTGAACCGAAGACTACATTACTTTGGGATAACATTTAGAAAGTGCAAATAAATCTACTAAACGGATTGTCTACACTACGCTTATCCGTCTTCTTCTGCAGTACTGCAGTGTAGTATGTGATCCTTATCACATGTCACAGATGGATGACACTGAAAAAGATCAGAAAGAGCAGCTCGTTACGTACTATCGGAAATAGGGGAGAGATTGTCATGGACATCGTAAGCGATTTAGAGTGGGAATCACTTTTCCTTATGAAGAAATCTCTTCACGAAATCCAAGTCACCGAATGTTTATTACGAGTTTGAAAGTATTTTATTCATTCCCGAATACATGGGACAAATGACTATGGTGATAAGATAAGAAATATCGGATCTCGCGGCGAAATATTTAGATGTTCTCTTTTCCCACAAACTATTCTAGGGTGAAGTGGTGGAGACATAGTAAGAACGTGATTCTATGAACCCTCTGCCGAACCCTTAAGTGTGAATTCCAGAGTAACCATGTAGATTCAGAGGTAATGAATCGGTAGAACTTAATATCAGGGGCACAGGACTTGTCGTTTCACCGGAAACACGTGCAGTAAATGCTCAAATCTAAATCACAGTCTGCTTATTTACGATTTCTTCGTAAGGTTCTCATCAAAATTATTTACTGATAAAATCCCATAGCATATCATGCAAGCATGGGATGAATCATAATTTTTATTTTTATTTATCATTTTCTCCTGTCAGGATCTGACGCAGATTCCTACTTTTTGCTTCGTAAGACAATTACATCTGTACGTCAATCAGTAAAACCGAAACCCTTGTAGGATGGGCTGGTTTAAGGCACAAGCGACCCAAGCCCCTGCTTGGGGGGCGAAGCTAATGGGGGAGCGAGGAGAGTCCAAGTGTGAAATTTGTGTGCAGTGTGTATCAGAATTACTAACGAAGACTGACATGGGTGAAAGTATACGAGGGAAAAGTGGGGGAGGGAGGTGGCTCTAAATTGTGCATCGCTTTGGTGTGAAAGTGTTCTAGTGCTGATCCTGCTTACAGGACCACCTTGTGCTCCACCTGTCTTTCCGTCATTTAAGATCCCAGTTTTCAACAAGGCGGCCCCCACGCTCCGTGGTAGCACGCCAGCCTTCCACTCTGGGGCGAATCCACCGGGGTCCCGACACATCCATTGTAGTTTCATGAACAGACGTACCACGAACAAAGCCGTCAACAGCTGTTCGTTCGCGTACTGAAAGTCTTTTACAAATTGTGTCTGCCCTGAAAAGGGCCTTTTTTGTAGCTACGACATTGTTTACCTAAAGCAGGTGCATGAACTGGCGACACACTGACGCGGCACAGGCTTGGTAACGTCGAACGACGTTTTGCCGAACTCTTTCAAGGATTCCTGGCAGTCCCCTGACGTGATTGGCGGCATGTTGAATGTGATCCATTAATTCCTCTTCGTTTCTAGGTAGTTCGCGTCCAGGTGGCTGAATTAGAACCTTGAAAAATCCCCACATGAAAAAGTCCCTTGGCGTGAGGTCTGGTGATCGCGGTGACTATGTCCTTCCAGCACCTCTGCTAATTTCCCGGCCGTCGAAGAGTTCATTTAAATATCCGCGTACAGCACGATTGATATGTGCGGGCGCCCCGCTGGAACCACCCGCGTAGCCATTTGTCCAGGGGAGCATATTTCAGCAGACCGAGTAGAGATTCTTGCAAAAAGTGCAGGTAATTTGCACCGGTAAGTCGAGGAGGTAGACGGACCGATGGTCACCCACAATGCCTCCCTAAATGTTGAGCGAAAACCGTTCCTGGTGTCAGTGGACGTACGTGACGTGTGGATTTCCCCTTTCCCAGTAATGAACGTTTCGAGTGTTGTAAAGGCCATTCCGATGGAAGGTGCACTCGCCGGTAAACAACACAATGGCGGGGAAGTCGGGATCTTTTAACACGTCGCAGAAGCAACGAGCAAAACCCTAGCCTATGTTCATAGTCCGCCACAGGATTTAGGTCTTGGACAGGATGGAAACTAAATGGATGCTGGCCTTCATCCCTCAAAACCTCCCAGACTAGCCGTTGAGTGCCGCCCATGTCGTGTCCAACCACTCGCGTACTTGTCGTAGGTGCTTCTCGAAGTGCTCGAGAACAGTCTCTTCAAATGCAACATCCCGTCGTGTTCGAGGTCTTCCAACATCACCATGATATCCCGCTAACGAGCCTGTTTCGCCAAATCACTGGTTAATTGCTGTAAAAGTTTGCGGGTGTGGGTGGCGTCTTGCTGGATACCTTTCGTCATATAATCGTCGAGCTTCATGCGTATTACCATCAGCTAGTCCATAAACAAAAACCATATCTCGTTGTTTTTCAGACGAATACTGTGCCGCCATGCTTACTGTATGACTAAATCGCAGGTGACGTGTGTGTGCTCCGAAGCTAAGCTCACGTGTGAATGCCACTGACGTGAGATAGAGACCAACAGCAAGTTCTATTCGACACGTGAACGTATGACGTTGGGGCGGTGACAGGGCAAGGGATATTTGTATGTGCGAACTGAGAACCATAGCGCTGCCCGTGAGCCGACGAACAGCAACGGGGCAGACCCACGGCCAATCGGAGCGCGTGGTGCCAAGTTTCCGTAGTTTAAAAATGATGCGTTGTCGACCTACACAACATTAGTAATTTTGATCCTACTGGCTTCAGCTATCCAGGATTAAAAAATTCGTGACACAATTTTACCTGTATACATAGGCAACTCTCAGAGATGGTAGTGTGAACCATAACAGTGAAAAATGTCTAGTAAACACGGTCTCTAAAGTGGATACCTTAAGAGCTATGGGCACTTGATCAATAGAGGAGATTTGTTTCACAGTACGGACGATGAACAAGTGCTCATGGCTCCACAGACATGTATTTCAGAGTCCATGTTTACTGGACTTTTTTTCTTTGCTTTGCACCATACTGCCCCCTCTGAAGTTTGCTACTCTACAATCTTAACAGCAATACGCCTACATGTATTCCACTCTCAAAGGTATCAGGACGGTTTCGCTTATAACTTTCGACGCCGGTGCAGGGACCCTTAACCCAACTGATACATGTGTCCGCCGGCAGAAGTGGCCGAGCGGTTCTAGGCGCTACAGTATGGAACCGCGCGACCGCTACGGTCGCAGGTTCGAATCCTGCCTCGGGCGCGGATGTGTGTGATGTCCTTAGGTTAGTTAGGTTTAAGTAGTTCTAAGTTCTAAGGGACTGATGACCTTAGAAGTTAAGTCCCATAGTGCTCAGAGCCATTTGAACCATTTGATACATGTGTCCGTCACCCTAGAAACTTTGTAATATCATCACGGAATCATTCTGTACATGCAGGATGAAGATTAATAAAACCGACAAACTGCAGGGACAGATTCCTGACTCGAAATGGAGGAAAAATGATCCTATGAACATTTCTTCCAAAGCGCATAGTTGGCGTGCTAGATGACGCTGACGAATGAAAATTCCTCTGAGTACGTGCCTTGAAATACCCATGTGTTTCAAGCTGTGTGATTGAGGCAGAGCACTGTAAGCAGCATAAAGGTGCGGTATTCATGTCGGGAACAAGCCGAAATGGTGTTTTTGTACGGCGAAGCAGGTGGAAACGATCGAGAGGCAGCACGGCTATACCTAAACAAGTACTCTCACAGACCCCAACATCATAAAACATTTCAGGCTCTTTTTGCGATTTTAAGTGATCACGGGTCCTTTCAGACAGACGAACGTGCTGGGAGGCTACGGATTGTGTGCGTACACCAGATCTGGAGTACCGGGTTCCGCCTCTCGACTGTTTACACCTGATTGGCCGTACACAAATACATTTCGGCTTGTTCCCGACATGAATACCGGACCATTCTGACGCTTACACAACGCTGTGTCAATTGTATAGCCTGTAACATATAAGGAACACACGGCACATGGTCAGAGATCTCGTTCGTCGCGTCATTTACCGTGACAACGACGCTTTCCCGGCCACATGTTCATTGGACCTTCTTTCCTCCACTTCCCGTCAGAAATCCGTCCCTGCAGTTTGTCGGTTTTATTAATGTTCATCCTGCATATACATTTACAGGCACCAACGCCTATAACTTTTTGTTGCGTCGTCGTTGGATGACGTTTCCAGACATGGCTTCCTACGTAAAATCTGATCTACTAAGTCCTCTCTACAACCTCTAGGGGTGTATATCATGAATTGTGAAACACCCTGTATATCCCACCAGTGCTACCAAGAACACTAAAACGAACAGTAATAATCTATTCCAGTGACAAATCTACGTATCACAGAGAATTGTAACTCTACCTACTTACGTACACGCCGATTGTGTGTGGTGTACAAAGTTGGACTGACATGTGGACATGTGTTCCGTGTAGTTCACTTACTATATCAGGCACTGTATAAACAAAAAAAAGATGAAAAAAATTTATGTGGGTAGTACATACTGGACACATGCAGGTCCTTTTCGTTGTAGATGGCTAATTAGGTCTAATAAAGGCATTCTTTATGGTTTAAGAATTGTTAAGGAGAAACGTCTTTCATCTACATCTGTACATATTGGCAACGAACTTATAACAACAAGTTTCACTCCTTACTGTGCTAAAACTAGATTCGTTAAAGGGTGATGCAGACAAGTTTTCTTTCCAGTGTTGCACCTGTGAAAATTTCACTTAATCTGGAACTCAGATGGAATGTTATAATACATTTCATTAGGCGAGTACCGTGAGGCTGTTGCTGAAATTGCAGGTTGCTTAAAGAGATGCCTGACAGAAGTATTTGTGTGAACCCCACACATAATTGTAATTACTTTCTTTCGTACAATGAATGCATAAGATTTCAGTGAACGATAATAAGAAAAACATGTAAATGATTTCACCATCCACAAAGGTGTAGTGCCTTAAATAAAAACATTTTAGTTTTATATTCGCCAAAAGTAAAATTGAATTTAATTGCTGGTATAACGGCCACTATAACAGGAGCAAGAGCACTAGGGGTGGTCACCCAATTAGGAAAATTATTAGTAATATGAATTTAAATTATTACATTTGTCTTGAGCAATTGTTGACATCCCATGCCGCAGAACACCGCCACGCCCGGTAACACATCCGGTGGTCAGGACATGTGAAGCAGTTGCTCTTTGTCAACAGCGATCATGCCGCTGGCCTACGGTATGTTATACTGAACATTTAAGCTGGGCGTTAAAAGTCGTTGTGACAACTGCCTCGCTACTCCACGCTGCACGGTGGTCGCGCGCCCTCTGACTCCAAGGCGACGCTCGACAGTATATTCAAAGCTGGGCAGCTGGCAGCTGCGGAACGGTGCCGTGTCCTTCAAGGCACAACATTCACAACATTGTTTCTAAGCAAACTATAGACGTCTCTTGATTCAAATAAAAAATGGTTCAAATGGCTCTGAGCACTATGGGACTCAACTTCTGAGGTCATTAGTCCCCTAGAACTTAGAATTAGTTAAACCTAACTAACCTAAAGACATCACAAACATCCATGCCCGAGGCAGGATTCGAACCTGCGACCGTAGCGGTCTTGCGGTTCCAGACTGCAGCGCCTTTAAGCGCACGGCCACTTCGGCTGGCTTGATTCAAAGAAAACGGCAGATTATTAACACAGAGCATGAACAGTAATGGACCAATCATCGATCCGTGTGGGACTCCCGTTGTAGTTTCTCCCCATCCGGATGATGTGGAGTCCGTCTTTGCAATATTCTATCAGTTGAGGGTAACTTTATGCACTCTGTTTCTTAAGAAAGAAATAAGTTACGCATATGCTGAAAGAATACTCCATAGACTCTTAAGTTCTCCGATAGAATACTACGACACACACAATCAAATGTAAAAAAGCAACATGCTTATTAATTTGATAATTAGCTTATCTAAGTGGAGAGAATCAGCGGGCTGATCTAAATCTTTAGAGGGGGAATTTTGGGAGGACACGTTCTGAGAATGTTGGGGTCTGGCGGCGTCTTTCTCCTCCACAGGAACGCGTGCTCATGAATAAGACAATCACTGGCGCCGCGACGCGCTCCGGCTGCTGAGACAGGTGCGCTCTTCCGCGGCGCTTGTCTGGGGTGGTCGCCGCTGCACGAGGCGACGCCACGGTAAGCCGCTTATCGTCCAGAGGCGCCACGCCAGAGACGCGACGCCTTAAGGGACATCGACACTTGCTGCGGTTCCTCAGGGGTTGGGGTACAGCTTTGGCGTAGACCTCTGGCGGAAAATCCTTGTGAAATTGCTGTACCCAGGCCGGCCTTATACCGGTGCTAATGCCGACCTAGCGGAAGACCATTTCTACACTACTGGCCATTAAAACTGCTACAACACGAAGATGACGTGATACAGACGAGAAATTTAACCGGCAGGAATAAGATGCTGCGATATGCAAATCATTAGCTTTTCAGAGCATTCACACAAGTTTGGCGCCGGTGGCGACACCTACAATATGCGACGTGAGTAAAGTTTCCAACCGATTTCTCATACACAAACAGCAGTTGACCGGCGTTGCCTGGTGAAACGTTATTGTGATGTCTCGTGTAAGGAGGAGAAATGCGTACTATCAGGTTTCCGACTTTGATAAAGGTCGGATTGTAGCCTATCGCGATTGCGGTTTATCGTATCGCGACATTGCTGCTCGCGTTGATCGAGATCCAATGACTGTTAGCAGAATATGGAATCGGTGGGTTCAGGAGGGTGATACGGAACGCCGTGCTGGATCCCAACGGCCTCGTATCACTAGCAGTCGAGATGACAGGCATCTTATCCGCATGGCTGTAACGGATCGTGCAACCACGTCTCGATCCCTCAGTCAACACATGGGGACGTTCGCAAGACAGCAGCCATCTGCACGAACAGTTCGACGTCGTTTGCAGCAGCATGGGCTATCAGCTCGGAGACAATGGCTGCGGTTACCCATGACGCTACATCACAGACAGGAGATCCTGCGATGGTATACTCAACGACAAACCTGGGTGCACGAATAGAAAAACGTCATTTTTTCGGATGAATCCAGGTTCTGTTTACAGCATCATGATGGTCGCATCCGTGCTTGGCGACATCGCGGCAAACGCACATTGGAAGCGTGTATTCTTCATCGCCATACTGGCGTATCACCCGGTGTGATGGTATGGAGAGCCATTGGTTACACGTCTCGGTCACCTCTTGTTCGCATTGACGGCACTTTGAACAGTGGACGTTACATTTCAGATGTGTTACTACCCGTGGCTGTACCCTTCATTCGATCCCTGCAAAACCCTACATTTCAGCTGGATAACGCATGACCGCATGTTGCAGGTCCTGTACGAGCCTTTCTGGATACAGAAAATGTTGGACTGCTGCCCGGGCCAGCACATTCTCCGGATCTCTGACCAATTGAAAACGTCTGGTCAGTGGTGGCCAAGCTACTGGTTCGTCACAATGCGCCAGTCACTACTCTTGATGAACTGTGGTATCGTGTTGAAGGTGCATGGGCAGCTGTACCTGTACACGCCATCCAAGGTCTGTTTGACTCAATGCAGAGGCGTGTCAGGGCCGTTATTATGGCCAGAGGTGGTTGTTCTGGGTACTGATTTCTCAGGATCTATGCACCCAAATTGCGTCAAAATGTAATCACATGTCAGTTCTAGTATAATATATTTGTCCAATGAATACCCGTTTATCATCTGCATTTCTTCTTGGTGTAGCAATTTTAATGGCCAGTAGTGTACTTCAGGACTGAATACAGACCCTACGACTTCTTTTCAGGTTGTAGAAACGCAAACTTACATTTTATAGCATTTTTATAGAGTCAGATAAGGCTGTTGTCAATTTTCACCGCAATTCACTTTTTGAAACTCGGAAAGGACCGAGGAAAACATACAAGGAGTGAAAGTTTATTTGCAGCTTATACACATACCAGACGGCAGACTGAGTCAAAGGAGAGTACAACGGAGCAACATTTTAGAGGTGAGACAGGGTTGAAGTCTAATCTGTGCATTAGAAAAACACTAAAGATAATCGAAGGGGAATTAAGAAAGGCAAATCAGGAAGAAGGAATTAAAACTAAGAGAGTTAACGAAGATATTGTAATTTTGACAGAGAAAGCGACATGCAAAAGCAGTTTAATGTGGTCATCTCAAAAGATATTATTGGAGAGATATAAACAAAATGTGGATAATAAAAGATAGTCGAGTTAACTCAAGTGATGCCGCTAGAGTCTGATTAGGAAATGCGACACTACTTGTTAATGACTCCTGCAATCTGAGCAGCAAAGTAACTGACGGTTACGTAGTAGAGAGGGCGCAAAATGCAGACTAACAATGTCAAGGAAAGTGTTTCTGAGAAAGACAAATTAGTTATCTTGGTATCGAAATTTCAGTGTTAGGAAGTCTAGAGTATATAGTTTCGTACGTAACTGAAAAATGGACGAAAGAAAGTTCATAGAGCAAGGGAACACAGGCTTTAAAAATGTGTTGCTACAAGAGAATGTTGTAGCTAATTTCTGATATCTAGTGAGGAGACAGTGAGTGGAACTGGACAGAAAATAAATTTATGGCACAGTCTAAATGAAGAGATCCGTTGTGAGGAAACGTCAAAACCATGAGGACAGCAATGATTTTCAAACTAATGTAAGTTGCAGTAGTTATGTAGAGATCAAAAGGCTTGCAGAAAATAGACTAGTACGGTAAGATCTATAAAACTAAGCTTCGGCCAGCAGATAAAAACGGCACCAACAACAACAACTTTATCGCAGTATCCAGTAGACGAAGAAATCTTCATGATTAGTAACCTATAAACATACTGATACAGCTTATGAGCCTCTTAAATCGAATGCATGTGATTGAACGAAATTCTTTGTTGGAACAGATGCAATTCGCAATAATTTCAACACAAAGGTCGCGATTCATTTCGATCACGAAGAGGCACTTAAGGGACATTTTCTAGGATGACTGAAAAATAAGCAAGGAGAGGTGGGTGCTTTTACAGACGTACTTATTATAAACACTTCATGGAATTATGATCTCATTTTTTACCTACGTCTGCAAATACCTTTCTTCGAAAGTGTGTTAACATCGTGGCTGGGACGTTTCTTGCGCTATGTTACTGCCAGTGTCGTGGTATTACTTGCCGCTGTGGGCCGCTATGTGTTCCCGGCCGTGCCATTATCGCTGTACCTCGCGGTGCTCACTTGCAGCACGGAGCAATCTAAAACATTTCGGCATGCTTTGCTCTAATCAAGCTATTGTAAACTGCCAACAATTCAAAGATTTTAGCAGGAGCAGGGTGTGTTACGAAAAAAAGTAATTTAATCGTGATTAATTTGAAGCGCTAAAGGAAGATTTTATTGGAGAGGCTAACGCATACAATTTCTTTCTTCCTTTTTTTTCTTTTTTCTCTTTTTTGAAATCTGTGTTTCAGCCATTTCTTTTCCTGAGTAATTCAATTCAAAATCGGCTTTCTCTACTGTATCTTGTTGGAGTAACATTGCAAACAAAGACTACGTTTCTTCATTGTGCTTTTGTACCCATTTGTCCAGAAGAAGTAGTCTCAATACGTCCACTTGTAGACTTGAAAATTTTCCAGCACATCAAGTGCATCCGGAGGATCTGCAAAACGAATTTGTACATCTGGCGTGCCTGTGTACCCAAATTTAGTCGGATCTACACTATAATTAACAGACCACGTTCTTGTACACAAAAATGGCTCTGATCACTATGGGACTTAACTTCTAAGGTCATCAGTCCTCTAGAACTTAAAACTACTTAAACCTAACTAACCTAAGAACGTCACACACATCCATGCCCGAGGCAGGATTCGAAACTGCGACCGTAACGGTCACGCGGTCTTGTACACACATTAAAAAATTTTGCATCACCCCAGTTCCCAGAACTCCTGAAGATAGAAGTTAACTATGAATATTGTATCACAGACACAGTACCTTTGACTGTCCAGAGATGTCACCAAAGCCGCCAAAAGATGTAAACAACTATGCATGAGCAGCGCCTATTAGACGGAGGGGGTCTGTCAGCCGATCAGTTCCGGTCATTCCACCAGGAAGGAAGTACACGGCTCGTGTCGTCTGTAGTTCAACCATGCCTAGACGGTCAATACCGTGGTTCGATCGCGTTCGCATTGTTACTTTGTGCCAGGAACGGCTCTCAACAAGGGAAGTGTCGAGGAGTCTCGGAATGAACCAAAGCGATGTTGTTCGGCCATGAAGGAGATACAGAGAGGCAGAAACTGTCGATGACATGCCTCGCACAGGCCGCCCAAGGGCTACTACTGCAGAGGATGACCGCTACCTACGGATTATGGCTCGGAGGAACGCTGACAGCAACGCCACCGAGTTGAATAATGCTTTTCGTGCAGGTGCAGCACGTCGTGTTACGACTCAAACTGTGCGCAATAGGCTGCATGGTGCGCAACTTGACTCCCGACATCCAAGGCGAAGTCCATCTTTGCAACCACGACATCATGCAGCGCTTTACAGATGGGCCCAACAACATGCCGAATGGACCGCTCAGGATTGGCTTCACGTTCTCTTCACCGATGAGTGTCGCATATGCCTTCAACCAATCAATCGTCGGAAACGTGTTTGGAGGCAACCCGGTCAGGCCTTAGACACACTGTCCAGCTAGAGTAGCAAGGTGGGGATTCCCTGCTGTTTATGGGTGACATTATGTGGTGCCGATGTATGCAGCTGGTGGTCACTGAAGGCGACGTAACGGCCGTACGATACGTGAATTCCATCCTCCGACCGATAATGCAACCATATCGGCAGCATGTTGGCGAGGCATTCGTCTTCATGGACAATTCGCGCCCTCATCATGCACATCTTGTGAATGAGTTCCTTCAGGATAGTGACATCGATCGACTAGAGTGGCCAGCATGTTCTCCAGACATGAGCCCTATCGAACATTCCTGGGATTGAAAAGGGCTGTTTGTGGATGACTTGACCCACCAACCACTCTGAGGGATCTACACCGAATCGCCGTTGAGAAGTGGGACCAACAGTGCCTTGATGAACTTGTGGATAGTATGTCACGACGAATACAGGCATGCGTTAATGCAAGAGGACGTGCTACTGGGTATTAGAGGTACCGCTGTGTAAAGCAATCTGGACCACCATCTCTGAAGGTCTCGTTGTATGTGTGGTTTTCATGAGCGATAAAAAGGGCTGAAATGATGTTTTTGTTGATCTCTATTCCAATTTTCTGTACAGGTTTCGGAACTCTCAGAACCGAGGTGATGCAAAACTGTTTTGATGTGTGTAGAACCAGGATCAGTAGTCAGCACATCTTCGACGTCATCTCCGCCACCTGAAGTTTTGGAAGCACTGTTATTGAAAGCGCTAATCATTGCTGTCTTCTTCATACAATTGATACAGCAGTGACATCTCTTGGAAGATATTTACACCAGGTAGTGTGATCCTTGCGACCGATGTACAACGGTAGAAACATTTTGCAGATCCTACTGAATGTGAGATCACGCAGCTCAGCTCCGCCAGGAAGCCCGAACTCTGTTCGGAAAGAAGGCATGGAGCAACAGTGGGCCTGCCCCAGTCCACTTCGTAGGGTATGGCAGCAGCGCCATTACAGATCATGAGGTCAATTCTTAGAACAGGGTCGAAGCGTTATTCAGGAAGAACATTATGGTCGTCAACCTTAGTGCGTCTAGGTTTGACATACAGTTCCTCACTGGATGCATTCACTAGGCCGTGATAAAACGTCAGGGGACATAAATATGTGACACAGAACCGGTACGAGATTACCAGACATATTTTATTATCTAGTTTTTCAAATCACTGAAGCAGTATTCCGACGTTGTGGCGAAGATAATTCTCCAATTGTAATATCTTATTTCCAGTGCTAGAAACGTAACCATTGAAAGGATGAAGTTGGCGAAAATGACACAATAACTGTTTCTATTAAACATTCTGTAACTCCTGAATATCCCAGTGAATTCTGGTGGCCGTACACCTTGAGTGACACTGGCGTTACTGAATTTCGTACGTCAGCGATGACAGTATCAAATGGGCTTTCTTCTTGAAACCTATCATAACACGATTTTCAACGTTATATGACAGAAAGAGTTGTTTATCCCATCGGAAGGATGATTTTCCAATGTTGCATGCGCTCTATTCATTTCCTTGACCTTCATATCTCAAGCGACAGCCACACTGTCTTTCACTCAACTAGCAGAGCGCTGTGGTGAGTTCAGGTACTGGACTCACATCCAGGAAAAAGAGATTCAAACCAACAACCACCAGCCCACTCACAGATTTTCTGTGGTGTCTCTAAATCTATTCGGCGGATACAAAATTAATTTCTTTGAAAAGGACAATTCCTTTTGACATTCTCTTTCTTGTCATACCCTAGCTAGCCTACCAAATTAATGACCTCGTCGTCGAATTCCTCAAAATTTTTTTGCTATTCAAGAGACAACCTAACCAATCTTTTATGCGGATTTAGTAACACGGATTACACACTGATGAGCGAGAGCATAATCTCCACTGTCCACCTCGAGACGGAATGTCAACTGGTGCCGTTGGGGAAACGTGGCGCGGTAAGACAAGTACCAGTTGGTGCAGCTACTCACGGTGGTCCAGTGTGAACTGTAACTATCTCAGGGCAGCGAAACTTGGTAGATATGCTAATGCGTTAATGCGGAATCGATTTACGCTGGAAGAAGAAAATAATTCCAATTTTAGCCAGAAGGAGAAAATCTGGCGCTGTACACTATTTCTAAGACGGCATGCCATCACCACCGTCGTTTGACATAACGTGAATGAACAGTATGTCAACCGAGAAAGGAGAACATTCACTGTTAGTATGTTTTATGTGAACGGTGTCAATTACAGTACTGCATCGAGCAGGTATCGCCAACTGAAAATCCCGACATCATTAAATGGTTTGAACAGGATGATAATGGAATTCAAAAACACCTGTGAGCGTGGTACGACAAGTGTAAGAGGAAGGCGTCCTATTTCAGTGTAAGTTATTAACGAACTTGATGTCTCTTCAACTACCGAGTGCAGCCTGTCGTCCGGCTAGTACTAGTGCGCATACGGCGTCCCAAGAATTGTCTGTCCAATGCTCAATGGCACAGGAAGTTTTGTGGTCTGTTTCACTCTGCTACAAGATAAACACGGTGTAAAATTGATTGTGATCGTAAAGGAGATAAAAAAGCACCTTGCTTCTTGCTCCGCTATTCTTTGAAGAGAGTACACTCACAGGACCTGTCAGGTGCATCGAGTATCCGCAAATTATTGAGACCTCCTTGGGCAGCATGCGATTCCTGCTTTGAGAGAGGGAAACTGTGTGGAAACCAATGTTTTTACGCAAGATGGGGCAACACTTTAAGTCACTCGCCCTTAGAAAGATCAGCTTATTTCAACCTTCCATGAATGTGTCATTTCCAGAGGTTTTGCAGATACGTGATCTACCAATTCACCTGAGCCGAATCCGTGTGATTTTTGCCTCTGGCGGCAACTAAAGGTACGCATTTACCAGGGAATCGTTTGATCTCTACCTGATCTGAAGGCCAGTATACAGGAACATATATCTCAGACTCCACCTGAACTGCCACGAGCAACTGTTGATCACTTCATTTTATGGATGCAGCATCTCATATTGGACAAATTTTGTGATTGGTGGTTAATAATAAAATCAGCATTACGCCTTCACACTTGTTTGACCTTTTCTGCCCACGTCCCGTTCCTAATCCATGCCATACGAAAGAATTTCTATCCGTCTTTCTTGGCCTCAAAGCGCCATATTTGCACCTGGTGGCTAAAATTGAAACTACTTTTTGGCGAAAATCGGTTCTGCTTTAACACTTAGAAATATCTACCAAGTTTCGCTGCCGTAGGATGATTACGCCCCACACTGGAGCCATGTGAATAACTGCAATTTGATTATAAGCAACCGATATACAAGTGGAGCAGAGACCAGTAGGGTATCATTTTAGTGTCGATGGGTAATGTATATGGGAAAATACACTGACATAAGCGGCTTCGACAAATAGCAGAATTTTATGGCCCGAATTTGGTAATGTTCGTCTCGGAAGCGACGAAGCAGCTCCAATGATCGCATCCTACTATCGTTACCGTTTGTGGGAAGTGATTGTGAGAGAGAACGAGTCACTTTCTCACTATTATCCATATTCAAGCTACTCTTTAATGTTGATTTTTATACCCAAGAAATCATTTTCGTGAGACGAGATGAAATTATCGGCATGAGCAGGTACTGATGGGAGCTTGCACATTGTTAATCCATGTGGGATCTTTGTAGGGGTTCTCCTCCGAATAGTACTTTCTGGAGCTGAGAAAAAGCAGGAAATTTCGTCACTTAATAGTAAATCTCGGAAGCCACGTGCCGCTATTATGGAAAGGAATATCTCAAAGCACTTACCGGGGACAAAATGCTGGAAGGAAAATTTCTCGCACTAGTGTGCTGACATTTATTCGGCCGCAGAGGCGGAAAAACTGCCTACCTGAACCTACTAGTTAGGCGTCTCTAGCCACAGTAGCAGCAGAGACGTGAGAGAAACCAAGGTCGCGCAGCTAACGTATTTCGACAGTGTCGTAAAGGTGCTTTATGAGGACGGATGGCGGCCATACAATTTCGAGAATTTCCATGATCACCGGGAAACGGATGTCATCGAGGAAGTCGTCAGATGGTGTCGCAACTCTGTCTGCAGAGATTTTGGGAAGCCTCAGGCCTTCGAAAGAATACACTACTGGCCATTAAAATTGCCACACCAAGAATAAATGCAGATAATAAACGGGTATTCATTGGACAAATATACTACACTAGAACTGACATGTGATTATATTTTCACACAATTTGAGTGCATAGATCCTGAGAAATCAGTACCCAGAACAACCACCTCTGACCGTAATAACGGCCTTGATACGCCTGGGCAATGAGTTAAACAGAGCATGGATGCCGTGTACAGGTACAGCTGCCCATGCAACTTCAACACGATACCACAGTTCATCAAGAGTAGTGACTGGCGTATTGTGACGAGCCAGTTGCTCGGCCACCATTGACCAGAAGTTTTCAGTTGGTGAGAGATCTGGAGAATGTTCTGGCCAGGGCAGCAGTCGAACATTTTCTGTATCCAGAAAGGCCCGTACAGGACCTGCAACATGCGGTGGTGCATTATCCTGCTGCAATGTAGGGTTTCGCAGGGATCGAACGAAGGGTAGAGCCACGGGTCGTAACACATCTGAAATGTAACGTCCACTGTTCAAAGTGCCGTCAATGCGAACAAGAGGTGACCGAGACGTGTAACCAATGGCACCTCATACACTTCCAATGTGCATTCACCGCGATGTCGCCAAACACGGATGCGACCATCATGGGGCTGAAACATAACCTAGATTTATCCCAAAAAATGACGTTTTGCCATTCGTGCACCCAGGTTTGTCGTTGAGTACACCATCGCAGGCGCTCCTGTCTGTGATGCAGCGTCAAGGGTAACCGCAGCCATGGTCTCCGAGCTGATAGTCCATGCTGCTGCAAACGTCGTCGAACTGTACGTGCAGATGGTTGTTGTCTTGCAAACGTCCCCATCTGTTGACTCAGGGATCGAGACATGGCTGCACGATCCTTTACAGCCATGCGGATAAGATGCCTGTCATCTCGACTGCTAGTGATACGAGGCCGTTGGGATCCAGCACGGCGTTCCGTATTACCCTCCTGAACCCACCGATTCCATATTCTGCTAACAGTCATTGGATCTCGACCAACGTGAGCAGCAATGTCGCGATACGATAAACCGCAATCGCGATAGGCTACAATCCGTCCTTTATCAAAGTCGGAAAGGTGATGGTACGCATTTCTCCTCCTTACACAATGCATCACAACAGCGTTTCACCAGGCAACACCGGTCAACTGCTTTTTGTGTATGAGAAATCGGTTGCAAACTTTCCTCATGTGAGCACGTTGTAGGTGTCGCCGCCGGTGCCAACTTTGGGTGAGAGCTCTGAAAAGCTAATGATTTGCATATCACAGCATCTTCTTCCTGTCGGTTAAATTTCGCGTCTGTAGCACGTCATCTTCGTGGTGTAGCAATATTAATGGCCAGTAGTGTATTAGAAGGAACGCAACATTTATCGTGGCTATCAAATGATCAATTTTGGGACACAAAAGCACTTCTCTTAGTTTAGCCGAGCTCGTGCTAGAACACCCTGTAATGTTTGGCAGGCCGGATAATGATTTCCATGTAGAGTGTGTCGTTTAATTTAGAGCTGTTTGAAAACTTAAAACACGCTGCCGAAAGTGGCTGGGGAGCCTGTGGTGAGCACTTAGTTGTACAGTTGACCTCAGGCATCTTGGACAAGTCAGCTCTGATGAGGGCATGATTAATCGTGACAGTTCTGCCGCTCTGATCTCGTTTTACGCACTGCCGTATAAGTGAGTCAGATTGGTCCATGGCATAACCACTGAATGGGATTGTCACACGCTGGAATCTGCGTAGATTTCAGAATTCCATTTTAGAGTAAATGCTATAAGTCAAACAGATCGCCAGCCGCGACTTTGCGTATTTCGTGGCTGTTATAGCGAATTACAGGCGTCTCACATCGCTGCTCTGCGTATGGTTGAACCACAGCCGTCACCTGTGACAGCGCTACTTATCGAGAAAGGGGTGTGGTATTGCTGTTATGGCTTGTTAGGGCAAACAGAATCACAGTCTCGCCATTTGTTCTCAGCTGCACCAACGCAGAATAACTTCGGTGTAGTATAAATCTATCAAAGTCTATTCAGTATTAGATAACTCTAGATTGCGTCACCCATGTTTGGAGCCAGAGTAAATAGTACAATCAGACAACCAGCCGCCACCCAGTGGAGTGTTAACTATTTGTTGGCTCTATTTGTTTTGCCAACAGCTATGTATTACTTGTCATCATACTAACATGTAATGTTTGTTCTATTAATTTAATCAATTAACTTGTGCCATAGCTTCTATGAACTATTAATCCAGTGTTGATGTATTTATCACTCATCAAGAATGGAATAAAACAATTACAGGGGAACCATTACACTAACGTCATTTCAGCACGTTAGGCCATATTTAGTCTGCTAAATTTGATATCCTCTGATGCCGGCTAACAGCAGAAAACAGAGTCAAAAGGAAAAATCAGTGTAGCAGATGGGTCTGCCAGGTCGTCAAGTGGAAGGCTTCCTAATTAAAGGGATGGATTTCCGGATGTAAACTTTTAGTCGCCAGTAGCCTTTCAAAACATACCACACGTCCAGTGTAACCTTGCAATTGAATGATGGTGAAACCACGCCTCATCACACAACGTGGACGTTGGAAGCTTACCTGCTCTCTAAAACAGGATAGGCAACGATATTTGAAGCTATGAATAAAATGCTGCTGCTGCAGGCAAAAGTACGTCGGGGCCCACTATTCAGTGCACGATACAGGACGTTGGGCTACAAGGCAGACTAATCATACGTGAGTAGTAGGGTACCGGGGCTCCGAGCCCACTTCTGATATCAAATTGATTTCCAAATTTATCAAATTGTTCAATTATCACGATGTCTTCCCACCCGCCTCAACCCCAGATGATGCCATGTGTTTTCCTCAGCCGAAACACTGGTCCCCACCCACTCCGCCCCTTTCCACACCTCCCACTTCCCCACGTCGTCTAAGAAGTCGTCAAATGAAATGTGTGCTTCTTTCACTTGAGGAAAGAACCATAGTTTTAACGCATCATGTTAAGTACACAGTTACATTTTTTTCACCAAAAAATAGATATCCACATACATTTTGCCGAGATATGGCACAAAAAAGCATTCAGATACGGGAGTCTCGTCGCAAGTGTACCATCACATGGGGATTTCCTGAACCCCAAACTGGGACATTATGTGTGTTCACATTTTTATTTTGGCGATTTATCATTGAAGACGACACAACCCAAGAAATTGTCATCGTCATGCAGTAACATTTCGTTAGCGAGGTTGGCACATAAACTATTGTATGTAGGCTTTAGAGCTTGTAACAACTGCAGACCATAGCGATAAGAATGTAATTGTAAGCATTTCCTTAAAAGTCACTGAAACTGCTGATCAACAACAAGCCTTCCGACCTGATTTCTTGGGAGTACACGTGAAGAGTTATTTCACTCGTTGAGGACGTTCTTCAGTCAGTCTTGGTCGTCCCGTATCCATCCCTTTGCAAAGACGTTTGGTGTCTTCAGACTGATAATACCTTCTACGGATGTTATTATCCTTTGGTGGATTAAAATGGAATTTAATACGGAATGCACGTTTCACGGAAACACTAGATTCAATGGTTGGAAACTGTGAAACACAAAAAGACTTCCGTTCACTAGTCTCCATGTTTGTTATTAGTGCTTTTTAACGAAAATATGGGAAACAGAGGGCATGTGCGCAGGTACACAACCTAAAGTGTTTGAATTGCTCGTTCATTTGATATATCATTCATAGTTGTAAGTTTAATGTAATAAATGCTAGAAAGCCTCAAACCTCGGTATTCATTTTGACACATGCGGTATATGGTGGGAAAGACGACGATGAACTGTCATCGGATCAGATATAAAGCGTCTTCACAGAGCCTGAAGCAGTTAAGACACTGCTTTAGCTGAGGCAAGCATCTGCGTGGAAAGTACGTGGGAGAAAGCATGGCGACAGAGTATACAAATTTCTATAGGGTGACATTTGTACCTACGTGTTTCTAGAGAGCACAGGACGGGAGACTTAGGGAGCAAGCTTTTAAATTCCGATACCTAAAATTATATAATGTCACAGCGGAGTACATGAAAGAAAAACTAACTTCATAGAGACAGAAATAGACGCTGTGCTATTAAAAAAAGCGCAGCTCTGATCTAAATTTTGAAATAGATGCTAATGTTTCACTGAAAGGAAGTAGGAAATCTGTAAGAATATTCAAGAGGAGGCTGTGAAACTATAACTATTCCAAAACAAGCCTGATAAACTACAATGAAATTATTCTTAATATTAATTTACTCGATAGCGCGATTTGAAGGGCAGACAAACGATGGACTACTTGTTGACTAAGGAGATTTGATAGATTGAAACGGGAACTTTTAAATAGTAGAAGCCTGCAAGGATTGAAAAACAACTAGAATAGATGGAAAAATATCATTACACAGTTAGTGCAGGATAGTTTCATTTATAGTAAGATGTATCTAATGATATCAACATAAGATCACGTAGTGGAGAGATTGAGGAGGGGAGGTAGAGAATGAAAACTGGTAGAGAAGAAAGAAGATATAATGGACAAGTCGCCAGTGATCCTAAGATTTCCCACTGAGGTACATAAATGAATTTGTTTAGATAAGTGAGTGAAACAGTTAAATTTGGTCCCCGATCTACGCAGCCTTTGTGCTTAAAGTGAGCAGTTTGTGGATCTTGAAAGAATCCTGAAGTTGACGTGCATGTATGAATCGTATTACTTCCCGCTCCTACATAAACTTAGAACTGAATTTACCTTCAGGCACATGAAAGCTGCTGCCGATGAGCAAGTAATTGCAATTCGCAATACTCGGAGTGTACGTAATATCGTGCTACATTTACACTTCAAAAAACGCTAGCATGAGCACGAGATGTTTCTTCACCGTCTTCTTCTTTTTCTTGTGCCTTTATCCCACGATTTCGCAGGGTCGGCATGGGTAGGAACGGTTTTGGCAAGGTTAATGTTAAGGACTGGCCGTATGCCATTCCTGCCGCCACACTGTACCCCCCTGGACGGAATTAGTGTACCCCAGCTTTCTATGTCTAGTGTAATCCATGGAACAGTGCGAGTGTCTTCAGATGTCTGATAGGCGTGTAACTGAGGCGGGACGTGGGGACCAGCCCGTTATTCACCTAGTAGGATGTGGAAAACCGCCTAAAACCACATCCAGGCTGGCCAGCACACCGGTCTTAGCCGTTAATCCGCCAGGCGGATTCGATCCGGGGTCGGCACTCGTATCCGAGTCCAGGAATCAGCGCATTAGCGCTCTCGGCTAACCTGGCGGGTTTTTCTTCACCTTCTCTAACCTAAAAAAATTGCCAGTGCAAAATACAATTTGGAAAAACTGTCAGTGATTACTCAATAATATACATGCGATGTCAGTGATGCTTTCGAGATACGGTTAATTTTTATTTGCTTTTGGTCCCGGGCCTGAGGGTGTCTCACACCCAACTGGTAAACAAAATTTGATGCAATTGACTCATACGGGATACAGGGTGTAATTTATTTACCGATATTGGTGATAAGAGACAATGACAATGTGTCTAATTAGCCATGGTAATGTAAGATGTATATTTCTGATTATGCTATCTCATATTTGCTTTGAAGTAACGATAAGTTAGCAAAAGAGTCTCGTACACAATTACTGACCAATAGACCTAAAGTCAGTATGAATAGAAGTCAAATATTTTATTCCAGTGATGAATACAGTCGAATACGAGTATGAACATGTGATTAATAACCGGTAACGGCGGACACATGTAACTCAGGAAAACGTATTGACGGAGTGATAGACTGCACTTCAGAATGTTTCAGGCGTAGAACGACAACTTTGGAAATAATTTTAGCTGTTAGATACCTATTACGTGTTTCCCACAACCATTTTTTATGATTAACCGCTATCATCATCAATGTAATTTAGATTGTCTGGAATTCGTTGATGCTTGTAAGAACAATTGGGTGGCTGTGCAGTGTTACCTATTTCCTAATTGACTAGGAAAGTAAGAGATTTTTCCTGTGTAGTGGTGATGTTTTACTCCTTCAGTGGTATAATAAAAGTAAGATGCTGTTTATGTGATGGAATTCGGCGATGTCATTCGAATGACGTCGACTTAATAGCTCTAAGTTTTGCCTGAAACAAAGGAAGCATTTTCAGAAGCGTTCACCCATGAAATCGTTTGTGAAAAAATGATGGAACATATAGCAAGCCTTCAAAAATTTGTAGTATCACTCTGAAATGTGGAATCCAAATGGAAATTCAAGATACAGGGTAGATTCAATGAGACTGTTGATATTATCGGATTTTCGGAAGAGTCTCACCCACACAATATGTTGACAATTCATGCAATCATGTTACTGATAATAATAACATACAGAAGAACAGAAAATAAAACTGAGGCTCTGTAGATATCAATCACTTTGTCTTTAGGTAACGGCACTAGAGAGGCAGTTTTTTGTTTACGGTTAATAATGCAATCAAGACTGAAGACAAATCGATAAACTTCCGTGAGATTTGTGGATCCAGAAAAGGATGATTTGGCCTGGTTAATTTGGGGGATGGATGGTTGTCTTTCCACTTCCATTATCGAGAGCAACATGAAAACTGACTCTGGTGCCTTTCCCTTTCCGAAAGCCAAACTCATCGTAGTCTAACAGATCTCCAGTTTTCATTTTCTACATCTGCATCTACATGAGCACTCTACAATTCGCAGTTATGCGTCTGACAGAGGGTTCGTCGAACTACCTTCAAACTATTTCTCTACAATTCCACTATTAAAGGGCACGCGTTAGAAACGAGCACTTAAATCTTTTTGTTCGAGCTATGATTCCTCTTATTTTATTATGACGATTGTTTCTCTGTACGTAGGTGGTCTCCAACCGAATATTTTCGTTATCGGAGGGGAACATGGTGATGGAATGTCACGAGAATATCCTGCCGAAACGAAAAAGACTTTATTTTAATGATTGACACCACAATTCACGTATCGTATCTGTGACACTCTCTTCCCTATTTTGCAATAATACAAAATGGGCCGGAGTTCGTTGAACGTTTTCGGAGTTCCCCGTCGGTATCATGTGTTACAGACCCCACACCGCACAGAAATACTCCAGAAGACGTGGGACAAGCGTAGTGTAGGTTATGTCCCTAGCAGACCAGTTACATTTTGTAAGTGTTCTGCCAGTAAATCGCAGACTTTGCTTTCTTTTCCTCACAACATTACCTACGTGATTTTCGTAGTTACGTATGTTATTCTTGTTAGCATCTATGATGCATAAGCTATTAACCTTGTAAAGGTACTCGAATTACGCAACCATTACGGCACCTCAACACAACCTCTCGATACCAGCGATATTCTATTGTGTTTCTGTTAACTACTTAACATATTTCTGAGACAACATTCAGATTTGATTTCATTTGTGATATATCGATATGTTTATATTGCAATGATATTTTTCTTATGTGTATTCTTTCTTTTGTCATTATGATCTTTGACGTACATGTAACTCTGATTTTTTGGGCGCGTAAGCAGTTAGTTAGAGAGTCGGACCTTGAGAAAGTCAAGTCTTGGACGTCATGTTGGAAAGACGCATATTGTCGTCAGTTTATAAAATGTGAACTTTAACAGTGAGGAAAATGTGTTCAAGTATGTTTTGTATTGTGAAGTGATGTTTTGTGTGTTACGTGATATTGCAACAAAAGCAATAAAAAGGAAGTGTAACTTAAATTCGGAGAGCTGATTATTTTTTTACCTCACCATTGTGCTAACTTTCTAAGGTTTAATCTTCAAGAATAGTTTGTGAAACACATCTATAAACTTTTTGAATATAGCAGAATAAAACCAAGGTCTCTTTGCATCCGAGCTTGGAATCATCAGCACCTAGATTTTCGACGATTGAGCCATGATTTTACAACGAGACCAGCGTGGGAAACAGGAAAAGATGAGTGCCTAGTTTCTTCGTCATTACATGAAATGACTTTATTAACTGTGCGCCAATGACACCTGCCACATAATAACTTTCTTGTTGCCCGAAAATTCAGTATTTAGCAGCGTGAGCAACACCACAATCATTATTAAATTTTGACCTTTGTTGTGGTAGGGTTGTTAGAACCTTTTAGTACGACAGTTGATGTTGCTGTCTGCCCCTGCTATCTTTAGAATCGTTTGGATAAGCTATTTATTTCCTATTAAACCATCAACTATTAAAAGCGCTTTACGGCACCCTCAGATATAAACTTCACAGTTCCGCAGGGTAGACTTGCTGCACCAGAGCGGTGAAACCCGAGTCCGATCTTTGGCACGCGCGACGGCTGTGAGTCAACTCCCCGAGGAGATACGGGAAGGGTTCCCATCTCCCGTGATTGAGGCGCTGATGGGGACTGTAAATTAGGCCCCCTCTCGGGGTACGCGACACAGCCTGCACAATGGGCCGCACTGCTACTGCCACTGCTGCGGCGAGCGGCGCTGGGGGCGGAGCAGGGGCGGAGGCGGAGGGGCGGCTCGCACTAACGAGTTTTCAGCTGCCGACAGACCCTCTGGTTTTCACTTAGGCGATCTGAATTTTCGATTGGAGCCTATGGACACGCCCTAACGGCACTACACACCCTCACGGAGTGACTATTTCGTTGCGCTAGTAAAACTAGAAAAAAGTGGTCTTATGTAAACTGAAGGCACAGGGGAGAGAAGGGAAAGGAAAGGGAACGAACTGTTGATATAAGCTGCATAGGAACTTTAGGGGTAAGATAGATACTGCCTACAGGAAAATTAATTAGACCTTTGGAGAAAAGAGAACCACTTGCGTGAATATCAAGAGCCCAGATGAAAACCCAGTTCTAAGCAAAGAAGGGAAAGCGGAAAGGTGGAAGGAGTATATAGTCTATACAAGGGCAATGTTCTTGAGGACAATATTATGGAAATGGAAGGGGATGTAGATGAAGATGAAATGGGAGGAATGATGCTGGGTGAAGAGTTTGACAGAGCACTGAAAGACCTAAGTCGAAACAAGGCCCCGGGAGTAGACAACATTCCGTTAGAACTACTGACGGCCTTGGGAAAGCCAGTCCTGACAAAACTTTACCATCTGGTGAGCAAGATGTATGAGGCAGGTGAAATACCCTCAGACTTCAAGAAGAATATAATAATTCCAATTCCAAAGAAAGAAGGGGTTGACAGATGTGAAAATTACTGAACTATCAGTTTAATAAGCCACATCTGCAAAATACGAACACGAATTCTTTGCAGACCAATGTAAAAACTGGTAGAAGCTGACCTCGGGAATAATCAGTTTGGATTCCGGAGAAACGTTCTAATATGTGAGGCAATATTGGCGCTACGACTTATCTTAGAAAATATATTAATGATAGGCAAACCTACGTTTCTAGCATTTGTAGACTTAGAGAAAGCTTTTGACAATGTTGACTGGAATACTCTCTTTCAAATTCTGAAGGTGCCAGGGGTAAAATAGAGGGAGCGAAAGCCTATTTACTATTTGTAGAGAAACCAGAAAGTTATCTGTGCACCGTTCAATCTTTCGACCTACTTTGTTGTATGGGAGCGAAAGCTGGGTGGATTCAGGTTACCTTATCAACAAGATTGAGGTTACGGATATGAAAGTAGCTAGGATGATTGCAGGTACTCGTAGATGGGAACAATGGCGGGAGGGTGTCCACAATGAGGAAATCAAAGAAAAACTGGGAATGAACTCTATAGATGTAGCAGTCAGGGCGAACAGGCTTAGATGGTGGGGTCATGCTACACGCATGGGAGAAGCAAGGTTACCCAAGAGACTCATGGATTCAGCAGTAGAGGGTAGGAGGAGTCGTGGCAGACCAAGGAGAAGGTACCTGGATTCGGTTAAGAATGATTTTGAAGTAATAGGTTTAACATCAGAAGAGGCACCAATGTTAGCACTAAATAGGGGATCATGGAGGGGGCTATGCTCCAGACTGAACGCTGAAAGGCATAATCAGTCTTAAATGATGATGATGATGATGACCAGATGGCAGTTATAAGAGTAGAGCGGCATGAAAGGGAAGCAGTGGTTGGGAAGGGAGTGAGACAGGGTTGTAGCCTATCCCCGACGTTATTCCATCTGTATATTGAGCAAGCAGTAAAGGAAACAAAAGAATAATTCGGAATAGGTATTAAAATCCATGGAGAAGAAATAAAAACTTTGAGGTTCGCGGATGACATTGTAATTCTGTCAGAGACAGCAAAGGACCAGGAAGAGCAGCTGAACGGAATGGACAGTGTCTTGAAGGGAGGATATAAGATGAACATCAACAAAATCAAAACGAGGATAATCGAATGTAGTCGAGTTAAATTGGGTGATGCTGAAGGTACTAGATTAGGAAATGAGACACTTAAAGTAGTAAAGGAGTTTTGCTATTTGGGGAGCAAAATAACTGATGATGGTCGAAGTAGAGAGGATATAAAATGTAGACTGGCAATGGCGAGGAAAGCGTTTCTGAAGAAGAGAAATTTGTTAACATCGAGTATAGATTTAGATGTCAGGAAGTCTTTTCTGAACGTGTTAGTACGGAGTGTAGCCATGTATGGAAGTGAAACGTGGACAATAAATAGTTTAGACAAGAAGGGAATAGAAGCTTTCGAAATGTGGTGCTACAGAAGGATACTGAAGATTACATGAGTAGATCACATATCTAATGAGGGGGTATTGAGTAGAATTGAGGAGAAATTTGTGGCACAACTTGACTAGAAGAAAGGATCGGTTGGTAGGACATGTTCTGAGGCATCAAGGGATCACCAATTTAGTATTGGAGGACAGCGCGGAGGGTAAAAATCGTAGAGGGAGACCAAGAGATGGATACACTAAACAGATCCAGTAGGATGTAGGTTGAAGTACGTACTGGGAGATGAAGAAGCTTGCACAGGATAGAGTAGCATGGAGAGCTGCATCAAACCAGTCTCTGGACTGAAGACCACAACACACTGGTACTTTATGCGGAATCAGCAGCGGGAAATGGAGATGTGCGCCCGACTGGGATTCGAACCCAAGATCTCCTGATTACTAGGCTGCTGCGTTAAGCTCTACGCCATCCGGAGACAGAGCTTATCGTGATTGCGCGGTATGTCTCGGCACACCTGCCGACCGACCCACACTCCCACCTAACTGCAGTCCCTGTCCATGTCCTCCATGGTCACTACATTGAGATTCCCTCAGTAGGTCGGACGTATTTGTGTATCCGCGCTGAGGGTGGTGGATTCATTGAGCGCAGAGTCGAATGAATGATATGAATGCATGGTGTCTGTCCTATCGGACGTATCCGACTAACTAACTCTATTCAGTGCACATTTCGCAGTCGGTGCCACTGGATGTACCTGCAAAATTAAATCACTGTAATGCACTTAGTTCAGGAGATTCGTCACAAATATTAAAAAAAAAAGCACTCCGTCTTCAGGCTACAAGTGGCCCATCGGGACCATCCGACCGCCGTGTCATCCTCAGGTGAGGATGCGGATAGGAGTGGCGTGTGGTCAGCACACCGCTCTCCCGGTCGTTAAGATGGTTTTCTTTGACCGGAGCCGCTACTATTCGGTTGAGTAGCTCCTCAATTGGCATCACGAGGCTAAGTGCACCCCGAAAAATGGTAACAGCACATGGCGGCTGGATGGTCAACCATCCAAGTGCCGGCCACGTCCGACAGCGCTTAACTTCGATGATCGCACGGGAACCGGTGTATCCACTGCGGCAAGGCCGTTGCGTCAAAAGTACTAAGTTGCATGAAAATGACATGGCAGGATGAAACTCGCTAGAGATACACGTGAAATATTTGTACAGTTCTCTAGAGATGCAGGTGAAATGTATGTCTTTCTTTAACGTGTTCAACATGTGTGATATTTATCTGCAGATAATTTTAAAATTAGGGCAGCCACAGCTAAATTAATTACCACAAGTTATTGACCATTTGTACATTACACTGGACTACAAAATTCTACTTTGCAAAATTTTCGAGCACCAAAATAGTTTATCCTTATGTATTTCGACCTGCTGAACACTAGTCTGGCATTAATTTTTCCACAGTTTTGTGTAAACTGTACTGTCTGGAGGAACGGGGACAGGTACGGTCCGAATAGCTGATTTGATGGAGGGATGCTTGAGCGTCTTCTAACCTCGTCCGTCATCCCTGCTATTTTAGCCTCGCCGAAGTAACAATTACTTACGTGATTGGTCGGTTCCCTCCACATCATCGGAATAGCAAAAAGCATTGCAACTTTACCGTCTTTCTTCACCGAACCATTACGACGAGCCGAACATTTCACACAGGCAATATGTGATGCCCATTTCGGTCCTTATCACATAACTTGCATCCACCCGAATAAATATAATATAATTTCTTCACTACAGGTGCCACAAAGTCGTCTGCATGATTTAATAGTGTACTTGCCACAGATGTAGCAAAATTTGGGTGATTTAAATGTACCAGTGACATTTTACAAACACTAACACATGCACCACCGAAAGAAACGAAACTCTTAGCATAAGGTATATATAGATCGCACTACTCACACTCGTGCACAGCCAAACAAATTAAGCATTCCCTCACGACTGACAACATGATGTTTAGGAGCAACAAACAATGAGTCATACGCACTATTACCATGTTATAAAAGATTCCCGGTAGTCGCGTTATGCAGGGAAGGCTGCATTTCTTCATAAATCTATTTGCTTTTCACAACCATTGTTAGGTAATGAAGTGTTTTTAAAACTAAGGGTTCTATCAAAAAATCAAATAAAATATTCGTGCTTGTGGGGGAGCGGGTCAAAATACATAAGAAACACCCATTTCTATTATCGAAAATTTTTCATTGTTGACGAGTGCTATAACAAGCATTAAGCGTACCTGTACTGACCGTCCAAGTGCTACAGACATGGAGCCCCATCCCGCACACTGACATCCGGCGTCTGTACAACAGAAATCATGGACGTTTGCATGCTTGTATTTAGCATTCTGGCGGCTACACCGGTTATAAACGTACCGACATCTCACATTTGCCGCGTCTTATCTCCCTCCGATATCAACCTGTGATCTTACAATGTTAATCACTTAAGTATGTTACCTACACAAACGTATTTCTGAAATGTCATTACTGTACATTAATTATTTCTTGGTGCTGGGATACGTTGCAGTGTTGTCGCTGATTATTATCTCTGTTTTACTCGATGACTTTGCGTGAGTTAGTACGAACTGTCACCTTCCTGACAGGAGAGCACAAAGCGAGTCAGGCAACTGAGATGGTACTCCACTGGCACGCAATTTAATTAAAAGTCGCTTGTGAGCATCGAAACGTAAAAATATGGCGTCAATTGCACGTCCCTTGTCGATAGCACTTATTACTTCAAGAGAATAAAGAGCTAGTTGTATTTTACAAGAACGATATTTTCTGAATCCGTATTGGCTATTTGTGAATAAATTATTTTCTTCGTAGTGACTCATAATGTCAAAATCCTGCTGCAAATCGACATTAGTGATATTCTCACAAGTGGACGGTCTTATCTGTCGAACATTTAGGACTTTAAGATCAACTAACGTAGCTGATAATATGTGTCAAATTTAATGGAGGAGGACAACCAAACACCTTGGCTTAAGATTTCACATCAATCTTATTTTCAAACATGACATCCAAGGGAACTGTCAAATGTATAATCACATTACGCAGTCACTGTTTTCATTCTTCGTGAACCTAGAATTAGACTGCTTAAACCGGGATCTTATGTGGAGGCTGATTAGGGGAATTAACCAGCGACTACCAGTTAAATCTGATCAGAAGCGCCGCAGCACTACGTGGCATGGACTCGACTAATGTCCGTAAGAGGACGACGGGGTGGAGTCATACTCTGAACAGTACGTTTGCAAGGCGTCCAAGATAAGCTTAATAATATACATGTCTGGGGAGTTTGGTACTTTGGTGGCCAGCGGAAATGTTTAAACTCAGAAGAGTGTTCCTCTGTAGCAATCCTGGACGTGTGGAGTGTCGAATTGCTGTATCGCAGTTGCTGAAGTCCGTCGGAAAACACAATGTACATGAATGGATGCAGGTAATCAGGCAGGATGCTTACATACGTGTCACCTGCCAGAGTCGTATCTAGACGATCAGGAGTCCCATATTACTTCAACTGCACACGCCCCGCACCATTACAGAGCCTCCATCAGCTTGAACAGTCCCTTTTGACATGCAAGGTCCATGGAGTAATGAGGCTGTCTCCATAACCGTACATACCCATCCCCTGGATACAATTTAAAACGAGACTCGTCCGACCAGGTAACATGTTTCCAGTCAGTAACAGTCCAATCTCGGTGTTGATGTGCCCAGCCAAGGCGTAAAGCTTTGTGTCGTGCAGTCATCGAGGGTACATGAGTGGGCCTTCGGCTCCGAAAGCCTGTATCGATGATGTTTCGTAGAATGGTTCGCATGCTGATACTTGTTGATAGACCAGCATTGAAATCTGCAACAATTTGAGTAAGGGTTGCATCTCTCTCACGTTGAACAATTCTCTTCAGTCGTCGTTGGTTCCGTTCTTGCAGGATTTTTTTCCGGCCGCATCGATGCCGGGGATTTGATGTTCTACCGGATTCCTGAGATTCACGGTACACTCGTGAAATGGTCGTATTGGAAAACTCCCACTTCATCTCTACCTCGGAGATGGTGTGTCCCATCGCTCGTGCGCCGACTACAACACAACGTTCATACTCACTTAAATCTTGATAACCCGCCATTGTAGCACCAGCAGCCGATCTAGCAACTACCCCACACACTTTTCGTCTTGTATAGGCGTTGCCGACGGGTGCTCTGTATTCTGCCTGTTTACATGTCTCTGCATTGATTACGCATGTCTATACAAGTTTCTTTGGCATTTCAGTGTAGCTTCGTATACGTGCAATCATCGACGGGTATGTAAATGTTTAGTTGAAGTCCTCTGTGACAGGTAGAACGACCACCAGAGTACATTCCTCTACATCTACATCCATACCAATATCGTGAAATTAACAATTAATGCCTGGCAGAGGGTTCATCGAACCACCTGTAAGTTACTTCTTCTCTACCGTTCTACTCTCAAACAGCGCTCCGGAAGAACGACAACTTAAATCTTTTCGTCCCAGCTACGATTTCTCTTATTTTATTACGATGACGTTTTCCCTGCGTAGCTCGGCTCCACGGAAATGTTTTCACACTCTGAAGAGAAAGTTGGTGATTGAGATTTCATAAGAAGGTCCTGCCGCAGTGAAAAACGCCTTTGTTGTAATGACTGCCACTCTACTTCGTGAATGATATCCGTGCACTCTCTCCCTTATTTCACGATAGTGAAAAACGAATTGCCCTTCTTTGAACTTTTCCGATGTTCGCCTTCAAATCTATCTGATGCAGATCCCACAACGCACCTCAGTACTCCAGCAGACGGCGGACAAGCGTAGCTGAAGTGTCTCTTTAGTAGACCTGTTACATTTTCTAAGTGTTCTGCCAATAAATCGCCGTGCTTGGTTTGCTTTCCCCAGAACATTATCTGTGTGATCGTTCCAGTTTAAGTCATTGTTGTTTATAATCCCTAAGTATTTAATTGAGTTTATAGCGACAAGTGTATATATGTAATCGTTCCAAATTACTTTTATTGGAGATCCGTAAATATTTATTTGAGTTAACAGCACGACATTTATGCGATTTATCGTGTAACTGAAATTTAACTCATTCCTTTTAATGCTCACGTGGATGGCCTCACGCTTTTCATTATTTCGAGCCAATTACCAATTTTTGAACCTTAGAGATATACGGTCTAAATTATTTTACAATTCGTTTTGATCATCAGATTTTATAAGACAATAAGTGACAACATTGTCTTCAAACAATCTAAGAGGGCTGCAAAGATTGTCTTCAAAATCTTTTATGTAGATCACTCTAGGGGAACGCCTGATATATTACTTCTGTTTTACTGGATGTCTTTCTGACAATTATTACGAACTGTGACCGATCTGACAGGAAATCACTTAACGAGTCACGTAGCTGAGACAATGCTCCACAGGTATGCAATTCAATTAGAAGTCGCTTGTGAGGAACTATGCCGAAAACCTTCCTTAAATGTAAAATTATGGAATCAATTAAACGTCCCTTGTCGATAGCATTCATTACTTCTCGAGAATAAAGAGCTAGTTGTGTTTCACAAGAACGGTATTTTCTGAATGGGTATTTGCTCTTTGTCATGGAATCTTTTTCTTCGAGTACGTACGGTATATGTCTCAACTGCAAATCGACGTTAGTGATGTGTGTATGTAATTCAGCGGACTATTCCTATTTCCTTTCTTGGGTGTTGCTGCGACTTCTGCAACTTTCCATTCTTTGGATATGGATCTTTGTACGAGCTAGGGGTTGCGTATGATTTCTAAATACGAAGCTACTGCATCAGCATACGCTGAAAGGAACCTGACTGCTGTACAATCTGGACCGGTGGCCTTATCTTTCTTATGTGTTTTAAGCTGCTTCGTTACACCGCGGATATCTACTTCCAAGTCACCCGTGTTGCCAGTTGTTCTTGGTTCGAATTCTGGAATATTTACTTCATATTTACTTCTTCTTCTTTTGCGAAGGAATTGCGGTAAACCGTATTTAATAACTCTGGTTAAGTGACACTGTCATCAATAACATCACCATTGATATCGCGCAGTGAAGGTGTTGTATGCGTCTTGCCACTGCTGTACTTTATATATGACTTGAAACTCTTCAGTGTTTTTGCCAGATGTCGAGCCAGATTTTCGTTGCGGAAACAATTAAAAGCATCTAATAGTGAAGTTCGTGCTAAATTTCCAGCTTCTGTAAAACTTTGCTAATTGTGGTGATCTTGCGTTCTTTTAAATTTGGCATTCTTTTTTCGTTGCTACTACAACAGTTTTCTGACCTGTTTGGTGTACCATGGGCGATCACTACCATTTCTTAATAATTTATTTGGTGTATATCACTGGACTGCCTTTTATACTATTTCTTGAAATCCAAACCACATCTCGTCTAGTCTTGCACTGTCAGATTCGAAAAAGTGGAAACTGTCTCTCAGGGAGCTGTCAAGCGAATATTTTACTGCTTTTTCATTCTGGAAACATTTCCCAGGCTGTGGCTAAACCATGTCTCCGCAATATCCTTTCTTCCAGATGTGCTTGTCTTGCTAGGTTCGCAGGAGGGCTTCAGTGAAGTTTTGAAAGTAGGAAACGAGGTACTGGAGGAAGTACAGCTTTCAGAACGGGATATGAGTCGTGCTTAGATAGATCAACTGGTAGAGCACTTGCCCGCGAAAGACAAAGGTTCCGAGTTCAAGTCTCGTTCCAGTACACAGTTTTAATCTGTCAGGAAGTTTCAATGTTGCCTTTGTTTCGTATTGCTCCCAGGCTTCTTTGGGTATAACTAGGGGCGTAAACAGCAGCAGATGTTGAGTGATCACTCTGAAGCCCTCTGAGATTCCGTGTATTCAGGTGATACAACGTTACTGGCATGTGACGGAGTTTGAAATGGACTCATTGTGGGTCTGCAGCCGGTCGACTGTAGCGTCAGGGCAGATATAATTCGTCTTTAAAATTCTGCTCGGCCATGTGTGAATACCACAAGTGGGGATCCCAGAATCATACACCAAGCGCATCGTAACCCCTTCTCATCTGCGCCTGCCAACCGAGAACAGGTAAACGGCCCTGTGCAACATTTTATGTCATTCTGACAAATAGCAGTCAGACTATGGAATTACAACACATACGCGTTTGGAATGATTCTGTGACACAAGCAAGCGTGGACTGATGATGAATGGGGTCGCATTGTGTTCAGCGATGAATTGTGGTTCTGTACTTTGCTGAATGACTATCGTGAGCCTTTATGGCGACGAGTTGTCGAGGGGTCCCATAATTCCTATGATCGGAGAGATACAACGGATCTGTCCGCGATAGAACAAGTGTGGGACCATCTTCGACGTCAGATCCGTCCCAGTGCCGGTATCGAAGATATTTTACAACAATTGCGAGCCAGCTTGCCTTAGGAGAGGAAACAACGGCTTTAGGACATCTTTTCCAAATGAATCTGTGCATGCATGCAGGCAAGAGCAGATGCTACATCATACTAATGGGCGAGTTCAGATTACCTAATTCTTTGTAAATATGTCTCTATTTTTTAACCACTGAAATAACATCACATACCCTCTCAGTCCTTAAAGTTTCATTTCGTTTCCCCCTCCCCTTCTGAGTGTTTCACTTTTGTTAGGTTGTGTAAGTTAAGTAAATAACTTAATTTTCTCATTTTGAGAGAGCTGAAGGGCGATCTGTTTAATCGTTCAAAACCATTCAACAGCCAACATCTCGTAAAAGAGTTTTTACTTAAGACAACCGGTTTCAACACACTGTGCTGTCATCTTCAGGTCTTAAAATCTTTTTGTAGTAAAACATGTTCATTTTACGCTGGCCTCAAGCACGAGATATCAAGTGGATAAAAATAGCACATTAGAAAAGGCTGACGACCTTTTATAATTTGCTGTTTTATTCACTTGACATCTTATGCGTAAGGCCAGCGTAAAATGTTTTACTACAAAAAGATTTTGAGTCCGAAGACGACACCGCAGTTGATTGAAACCGGTTGCCTTAAATAAAAAAAAATGTCGTCTTGGATCTTGAATGGTTTTCAACAAATAATTAGTTATAAATATGACTAATGGATCAGTATACGTAGCTGTTGTGTTGGGATGATTGAAAAGACACACACAAACGCACACACAACACACACACACACACACACACACACACACACACACACACACAAGCGCGCGCGCGCGCTCGCACGCACGCACACCATAATAATATTATGTTCCTTGTTCACTAAGTGAGTGCAAATATTTTGATTTCTTCATATGCATGTCGCTGGTTTTATGTTGTTTGCTATGAGTAATTTTCCGTCGAACTGTGCCACGAATATGTTAACTAAATCAAAAAACTGGACAGGGAAGAACAAAAGTCGATTTTAACCATACAGTAGCAGTGCTTTTCGGGGGGCTGCCGCGGGTATGGAGTTTGTCCTGGTTCATCATAGTATTCATTAACATTTGTAAACAATTTTTATCTCCTAGATATTCAAGAGCCAGTGGGACATTTCTTGATGGTCGGGAGCCCACGTCCATTTTCTCGTATCTCATATTCTGTGATGGAAAATGATAATGTTTAGCCCTCGAAGGAGTGAATTTTGCTTTAGGGTAACAGAGAATCTCTTATGGAGTTGTAAAGAACTCGTGCAAGGTTTGTAATTCAGGACTGTTTCTAAGCTTTCAACACCCAGGCTAGAACATTGAAAAGGTCTTCAGCAGCGTCTTGCATTTCGTGGAATTGTAATGCGATGATAATTCCCCTACATAGCAGTGCATGGTGAAAAGTTATCGGGAGTTCAAATGGTTCAAATGGCTGTGAGCACTATGGGACTTAACATCTGATGTCATCAGTACCATAGAACTTATAACCACTTAAACCTAACTAACCTAAGGACATCACACACATCCATGCCCGAGGCAGGATTCGAACCTGCGACCGTAGCAGTCGCGCGGTTCCGGATTGATGCGCCTAGAACCGCTCGGCCACCGCGGCCGGCTCTCCATAAAGTGGAAATTCTTGAAGTTTCAGTTGCCACGAGGTGTATCTCGAACATGACACACAATAAAACAAGCAACGTTTTTAATATCCGATACACAACTAACTGTATTTACTTCACAGAGTCATAAAGGTGACGCATACAGATCGGTTGTTGACAAGTCACGAATAGTTCCCCCTAGACGCACCCCAGTCTCATTTGAAAGACATTTGCACGAGTCCATCAACGACTCTACAAGTTTGTAACGCCATTACCCGAGGCACGAAGGTCTCTCTCCGTCTCTCCAACCGACTGTCATGACTGGGTAGCGCAGAACGAGTCACCTCTCTGAAGCATTTCTGTACATCTATGGTTCCCAAACTCGGGGCAGTTAAGCACTCAGGGGAAAATAGTATTTACTGCGGGGTAAAACGGAAAGGATGTGCTAGTTTGTCGGTCACTAAATACAACTATTTTCGAAAAATCGTCAGTATTATCACTATCTAGCAAAATTACAAAACTCAGTGCGTAATTTACTAACGATTATATCTGTTTCAAATATTAGCATTAACTTGTGACTCAATGTGGCGAAGCTCGCTGCTTGTGGAATAAAAGCATGAAATGTTATTCACGTAGTCCACCGGCTCCACGCACGTACCTAGTGGTTAGTACCATGTGCCTATTACTGAGCAATTGAGGCATATACTTCGAAAAATGCTAAAATATGCCATGAAAATGCACTCACAAAATTCTGTATTGTTCCCGCAAATGGACCAGAAACTGCTCCTTTATTCAGTTCATAACGAGAAACGAACTTCTTGATAGTAGCCCTTACAACGAAAACAGAGTAGTAACTACTGCAATGCTGTAGGGTCCCCATCATCGTCATCAGTATTATTAGAGGCAGTGGTCAGGTGCAAAGCACTGGCGTCCTGAAATCTTCCAGTTTCTGCCAGTTCAGATGTAAGGAACTCAGCAACCAAGTTATTTGCAAACAATAAATATAGTGCACAAATTTTAACATGGCTGACATTAAATGCGGGTTAGAGCGTGGGGATGAAGCAAACATCACCAGGCAGTGATGCAGGGAAAATTTGTTTTATAGCAAATGTCCGGCCTCGTTGTCAGTAGTAAGTTTTCTTTTCCGAAGAGAAGTTGTAGGTAACATCCATGACGCACTGGATATTGCTTCATCATTGTATAAAAAAGGTTGGTTCAAATAAACAATACCAAATATCTCATTGACTCATTAGCTCGTGATTTGATGAAACATCTACATAAACTAACTGTAATTCATCTTTCCTCGTTTTAAGAATAAAACTGTCCATGGAAAGTTAAACTCTTTTCAAAAGGTTAGTAAGAACTACGTTGGTGACTATGTGGATGTGGTATGTGGTGGGGAGGGGGAAGTGTGCTGGCGTAAACTTTCGCCAGCACACTGCGCATCAAAGAGGTTGCGAGGAGATAGATCGAGGCCAAAGACAGACCCGCAAGAAACTGACCACCAACGCACTGTCAGCTGCCAGTATTTAGAGATCGCCGCCACGGACCGTAAGGTCAGTCAGTGATCCAGTGAGTTAACGAGTTGAGTCATCATTTGCAGCCCAGTGAGAGTCGCCGTCGCAGTTAGATCCGCCTCTACCTCAGAGTCAGTCAGTACCTAGCGAACAGAGTAGTGTACATAGCGGGACTTGTACTTCACCAGCAGTGAGGCTAACATGGACTACTACAGAAGAGCTTATACCACTTGAATTATCATAAGTATTTCTTAGTTTATGGTAATAAAGAACGCTTTTAATCCATGTTTGCAGAAAGAGGATAATGGACCCCAAACAGCATCCTATCCTTGCTTCACATGGTACAAGCCTATAGTGACAACGAGACGACACAAACAACTGGCGATGAGCGTAATTCAGTGCAGATTTTGCTTGCCTCTCTTGTGTTTTAGCTTGCAGGGATGCTTGTATTCACTTGTTGTTAATTCGTTGTTGTTTACTTTTATGTTTTGCAGGAGGAGACCCTCAGAACTAATCGAATTTCTCTTTTCAAATTGGCTCTGAGCACTATGGGACTTAACTTCTGAGGTCATCAGTCCCCTAGAACTTAGAACTACTTACAGCTAACTAACCTAAGGACGTCACACACATCCATGCCCGAAGCAGGATTCGAACCTGCGACCGTAGCGGTCACCGCGGTTCCAGACTGTAGTGCCTAGAACCGCTCGGCCGGCTTCTCGTTTCAGAGACTTTGGTTTTTGGTACAACGTTTTTGTGTAAACTATGGCTACAACACCCTCTCCAGCACCTGTCCCCGCGCCTCAACCGCAGACGCCAATGCGATGGATCTAACACGACTTTTTCAGTTTCAGAACCAACAACTTCCCGCCTTGCTGACGACGTACAACAACTTTGGCTGCACAAGCCGCGTCGGGCGCATACACCAATCGCCCAAGTTTAACATGTGCACCGGAAGATCGATACGACGACGTTTGAGTCAAGGAAACCGTGGGCTGAGTGCTCCAGAACTGAAGTCAACACTAGAAGATGCTACAGGGCGTTATGGCATCAAACTGTTAGGAGACGACTGCACGACAGGAATCCCCATGCCTGACGATCATCGCGAGCATCACATCGTATACCACAACACCATGGTCTCCGTTACAGAGGGGCAAGAAATCATGCAGAACGGATGGCTCAGGATTAGCGGCGAGTGTTGTTTATGAACGAAATTCGGATCTGTTTGTACCATGGTAATCCCAGACAATCCAAAGCAAGCCGGTAATATCGAACACTTTCAACATCTGGTCTCACATGTGCAACAAGGTGATGGTGGAGTGATGTTCTGGTGTGACATTACATGTGTCCACCGCACACCTCTAGTGGTTCTTAAGAGCAAACTCACAGCTCTCCAAAACAGGGACGAGATTCTGCAGTCAATAGTGGGACCATACCGCTAACATTTTGTTGATGATTTCACCTTGGTGGATTGTAACTCGCGGGCTCATCAAACTTTTCTCATGAACAAATTCCTTCAGCATGTTAGGATCACCAGAATAGTGTGTTCTGCCGATTGAAACGAGGTGTTTCCGGACGTCGACAACGACGATGTACTCTGTGAGACGTACGCAGAATCGCCATTGAGGAGTAGGGCAAATGTAACCAGTGCTCATTGGTGGTTGGCGACGAAGGATTCAAGCCTGCATCCGAGCAAACGGACGTATTAATGGTGCTCAGGTAGGCTGTGAAAAACTGCCCAAGGGAAACAGGCAGTTTTTTTCTCTACACAAAAGCTTGCTTTTTTTATTTGGTGATGTGGACACATGCCTTTGAGCGAAATTTTGTTTCTTGTGCCACGACTTTCGAAACAACGGAGTGAAGCAAAACTTTTGATGATGTGTGTACCGATCATGTCCTTTTAAAAAGAGCCGTATCAGCAATTGTTTTTATCAACTGATGGAAAAGGGAGCAAACCTAAACTGGGCTCTAGGACGTGGTTAGACAAATATATCTACATCTAAATTTACTTAGGTGTTCTGAAAACTACTGTACACTGCATGGTGGACGCTACTTTGTGCCGTTACGATCCATTTACCTTCCTATTTCATTAGCGCATTCAGCGAAGGAAAACTGACCTTCTTTATGCCTCTGCACCTGCTATAATCTCTCTTATCCTCAGGACTTCGACAACAGATATGCCGTGGTAACATCTTAATGGTCGCTCAACTCTCAGATAATTCAGAAGCTCTAAATTCGTCCAGAAGGAAATGGCAAGAACTAGGCTGTATTTACTCCATGGATTCTCATTTAAGTTACCCGATGATATCTGTTACTTTTTCGTATGGTCGGCGGCCTGTTACGATCCTTGCAGGGCGCCCCTTTACCCGGGGATCTGCTGTCGTAGCTACACCGTAAGGCATCCAAACACTGGATCCATGGAATAGGTCTCGCATTAGTGGCTTTTATTCCATTTCATTTACAGGTACATTACTCTTGCCCCAGAATCCTTCCAACAAATCCGTTTCCCGTTTTCCTTCCCTAATATTGATTATACCGCACATTATGCAATGAAAGTTGTTTCTTAATATTGCCCGTAACTAGTTATTTACACACACCACACACACACACACACACACACACACACACACACACACACACACACTTCACCACTAATCTTGTGATCATATAATATCGGCGTTTCTATATACGTAAATATTGCCCCACAAAGCCATACACATGCTCCATATCCGGAGTACGTTTACACAGTCGATGTGAGCCTATACAAAATTATTTTGCACTCTAAAATTTAATGTTGGGTTAGACGTATAGGCACTAAGCTATTAATAATATTGATATAAGACTAAACCATTTTAAGCACGGTAAATCTAACCAAAAAATTAAAAATACTGGAAAGAAATCTACGTAGATGTACGCTATTAGTCAGATATGCCTCTAGCCCCGTGGTCACCATACTCATCGATCTTATAAAGTCTTTGAGCTACTTACCGTTTTTAAATCCTCCTGTGAGGTAGCGAAAGAAACTAGCACAGAAATAACAACTTTAAAAAAATCGTAATTTGTGTATTGCCTATAAAGTTGATTGTTGTGTATTACGTTTGGCTTTTAGATGCCTTACCTTTTCTTTACTCGGAGCAGAGTCCAGATGGAAATCTTTTTCAGTCCTTGAGTGAACTGTTTGGAATGACTATCAACCGTCTCCTTCTTCCAAACTGATACGCTAGTATAGCATAGTAAATACACTCACTTATTTTTCTGGCAGGTAAAGGAAAAATCTGTTTCTCATTTCGAATGAAAGTGGTAAGTTATTTGCTTTTTGCTTGAAGACACCATCATTAGAATAAACCTAGTTTAGTATCTATATGTACATCGAACTACCCACATTAGTAAATGACTGATATACACATGAAAAATATAACATAATCAGCCTCACACATATACAATCAGCCTTGAGGCTGACAATATAGTGGCCTTGACTGACAAGGGCAACTGTGGGGGAGGAAGAAGTAATCATTGCTGCAGTTACTGTGGTCTGAGTTAAGTAAGGCAATCCAGGTTAGTAACCTGAGTGTTACAGCGATCTACCGAAAATGTCTATCAGACTGAGAGTGATTAATCCACGTCAGCCAAGCTTAGCGTTGCCACCAACTTCTGAAAACGTCCTCGTGACGTACAAACAGCTCATGGTCGAAGGTTTGGCAATCACTGCTCTAACCAGTCACATATTAGTGAACGTACTCCAGATGATAAGTACCTTGGATAGTAAGAGATGATGAGCTGCAGTATCGAATGCATTTCGTAAATATAAGAAAATGGAATATACCTGTCACTTGCATATATTGCCTGCAAGCTGTTGAGTATGAAAAAAAACAATGAGTGATTCTGACGAGTGGTTTTGATTGACCGAGACAAACTTGTTATCCTCCAGGAACGTCATTATGTTTGAGCTCGGAATATGATCTGGAATCCTGGAAAAAACTGACGTTAGCAGTACTGGTCTTTAGTTTTGAGCATCCGATCCATTGCTGAACAGGAGGGACCCGCACACTCATCCAGTAATGCCGTAGTATTCGCTGATAATATGAACTGGGTATACGAGTTAATTTTCCACAGTCACAACAGACGCCTACTGCTGCGGCATCACCGCAGACAGATCAGCGATGGAGGTTGCCGACTCCGCTGAGAAGTCTGGACGACGCAAGAGCGTTTACCAGAAAGTACCACAGATGACAAGAAATACGTAGGTGCGGCCAACGTCCATCAGAGGTCATCAACCAGCAGCAGAGGAAAGGAGAAGCAAAGATCAACAAGTTATTTCCTGGCGACCACATGAGTACAAATAGTCCCACAAATATCCTTCCACCCGGCGCCCGGCAGTTCAGCGGCCAGTTCTCGACTCCCAGGTGCAGAGATTTGCAGGTCCAAGGGTGTGCCACCTCTACCACCCTCTCTTCCGCAACGATTGCGCTACGTCTCTTCCGTCGTGTAGGCTATCTACCAGCCGCTAACAGCCGACTTTGACGTGGAACAGCTGTACAGGTGCAGAAGCGAAAGGAACTCTGATTATAGGAATTAGTTACTATTTGCTTGATTAGCAGAAGGGATCATTATTGTTTCTTTGTTTTTGTTTTGAAGAGTGTGTTAAAATTGCTCGTTTATTGTAGTTTTCTTAATTAAAAAACAATGTTGGCAAAACGAGTTGGTCCTTGCTCAGTAGATTTAGCATAATTTTCTGGCGTATACATCTGTATCTACATGTACATAATTACTGTGAAATTCACAATTAAATGCCTGGCAGAGAGTTTATCGAGCCCCCTCAAGCTGTTTCTCAACCATTCCACTCTCGAACGGAACGCCGGAGGAACGAAAACTAAAATCTTTCTGTGTGAACTCTGAAATGGCTCTGAGCACTATGGGACTTAACATCTGAGGTCATCAGTCCCCTAGAACGTAGAACTACTTAAACCTAACTAACCTAAGGACATCACACACATCCATGCCCGAGGCAGGATTCGAACCTGCGAGCTTAGCAGTCACTCGGTTCCAGACTGAAGCGCCTAGAACCGCTCGGCCACACCGGCCGGCGTGAGCTCTGATTTCTCTTATTTTATTATGATGATCAATTCCCCCTACGTAGGTGGGATCCCACAAAATATTTTCACAATCTGAGGAGAATGTTACTGATTCAAATTTATGAGAAGATCCTACCGGAACGAAAAGCGCCTTTGTTTCAACGATTGCCCATTTAGCTGTTGCTTTTTGTTCTCATGTGGATGACTTCACACTTCTTATTATTTACAGTCAATTGCTACTTTTCGCGCCAGACAGATACATTGTCTACACCGTTTTGCAATGTAAGATCTAACTAGAGTTCGGACACTGCCTGGCACCTTGTAGGCTTTAAGTATCACAATATCGACATCTATCACTTACCATCGAACATTGATATAATAGTATCTGCTTCCGAAAATACATGTTCACACATGAAAAATAAAATCTCTTTTTCTGTCTGATGTCATCAGTTTGAACAGGATATGGACCAACGAAATATTAAATGGAAGTTTATGACCCGTTTTAATGACGTAACGTGTGATCCGAGATGGTTATCGGTAGGTGCAAGTACTATCTATAGAACTCTTCACTTTATTGTATCTTTGCACGTTGTAACGTAGCATCGAGAGCTACTTCATAGCACTAGAGTACGCGGCATGTGCCGCCTCAAGGATTTGAGAGCGTAATGTTCGCAATCTCGCACTCAGTATGTGTTCGTTTCCTAAGTGGCTCTAAGTCCCACTACGTGCAAAACTGTTAGCAACCGTTTTTCAAGTGTCTTTACGAAGACATAGCTATCTTTCCCTCTGTTATATAGGGTGATCCAAAAGTCAGTATAAACTTGAAAACTTAATTCAGTTTTCAAATTTATACTTACTTTTTGACCACCAGATATATTTGAAGCCTCATATTATTATGCACCTTCTGTCTGCTTGAGGTACACAGGTTCGATGCTTTCCTTTTTCGGTCCGTTGGAGGAGACACATTCGGTATACTGCATCTGAAGTGACACCAGCCTGAACTGGTTTTAGTCTGAAGGGTGTGGGTAGTGGCAGAGCGATGGCAGTTGTCCGTGAAACGGCAGTAGCTGTCTATTTCGTTCACTGCACTGCGAACGGACCACCCTAGAAGAGCTAATCTATTGAGAAAGATTTATCAACAAAACGCTTACAGGTTTCCTGTCTGCCACTGTGGAGTGCCTTGTGTGCTTCCGTGGATGGTTGTTGCAAGATTGACATTAGCTGATATTTGCTCTTTCATTGTAGTTGTAGTGCTGTCTCACTCTGGCTTTGTTTCGCTGTCTGTTGCTTATAGCAGCCTGCTACTATGTTAAAACCATTTGATGTGTTAATTTTCGACCGGATTCAGGTCATTACTTGCACAAGATACTGTAACTGGGAGTTGTGTCACTGTTTAATGGCACTCGGTTTAAGAAGTGTTTTATCTGTATATATAAAAGACAATGTCCTGAGTGGCTGACTCATCGTCGCCCAACCCAAACCGCTAGAACTGAAACTTGAAATTTCAAAACATTGTTGACCTTATACGGTAGGCGTCGTTTAAGAAGGGGTTTTTTGAACTGTCACCAGTAATGGGAGTGAAACGGGGATTTGTGAAAATACGTCGCTGTTAACAGAATTTTGAAGACACACCAATCAAAAATGGATTTGCTTTCTTGCCCAGCAATCAAGAAATACGTGTTTCAGCACTTTTGAAAGTGTAGCCCGTACAGGGGTGAAATAGTGAGTGAGATTATTTAAAAATGTTAATAAATAACTACTAGAACATATTTAAAACTATATCCATGAAAATTTGTATTTGTACTCTCGGCTACAAGAAAAAATTTCATTTTGGGACCTTGACCTTATTTGAACAAAACGTTCATTGTTTTTGAAAATTCAACCCCTTAAGGGTGAAAGCCTTTATAAAGATAAATTTATGAAAATTTGAAATTGGTTTCTCTTTTAGACATAAAAAAATAGGTGTTCCACTGTTTTTGGAAATTCCATCTACACCACTCAAAATCCTCAAACAAAATAACAGAATGAATAGATGGATTATAGCCTCCAAATCCAAATTCGGAACAATAAGGCATGTACACCTCCTGTTCACGATCTAACACCTTTCCATTCAATGTCGACTTGCCTACATTTGTGTCACCAAACAATTACAATTGAGGTTTCCTCACCTTCGTAGACTGAAAGGACGCATTGTACCAAGCTACGAATTCATTAGCCCAACCGTAATACAACTAATCACAATGCGACAGTTCACGACGTTCCTTCCGATTTTGCTGAGACACTTCCTAATACTTCTCAATAAACTTCACACGCGACCAATGACTAACCAAGAATGGGTCGGTGTAGTCGAACTTCTTCCCCTTTTTAACTACAGTTTTTCAAGTCGGACGTCTAAAGGTTATTAGTGCCTTTATTTAGTATTTTCAGTTTTGAGCAATTTGTAAGTTATATACAGCATTCAGAAACGTCTTCATTTATTTATGGCTTGGTGCTATTAAGAATGCTCTGTGTTTTAGCCTCGAATTGTCTGATTTATATTGTCTTACTGCATGTGTTTTTGTTTGTTTCCGCGTTTTATGAGAGCTTTTCGAATGTTTTAGTTGCCATATATGGATACTTTAATGCCCTGGAAAAATTGTTAAATTTCATGATCTTACCAGATGGTGTGCACTGCAGAATTGTTCGTGACAGAGGCTAAATGCTTGTCGTAAAATGGGATATTTTATTTCTATTTTTATTCCATTTATTTTCGTAAATGGTGTTTTATGGACACCTTCAACTCCCATTTCCAGTCTCTCAATGTTTCCAGGGACTCCCAAGGATTTTCTAACAGATCTTTCATCCAAATATGTATGCGAAAATTATTATCGGCTAGACCATGGCCACCTTCACGAACGCACGATTGTCTGTTGATTATCCTCTACCAGTATCACCGAAATCCCTTCTGTAACTGGAGTATAGTATGCTCAGTTTTCTCAGAATTTTATGAATGATACCAGTAAACTTGGGACATTTTTTATCGTACGAGTGTCATACAATAATTAAAGAGACAAAATGATCTGGAGAAAAACCGTTAGTATGGTAAGAGAGGTACTTTTATGGCTTTAAGTTGGCGTCACTGGAATGAGCCCTGATCAGCTGATGTATCAACATTGTTTTGTTTATAACCTCAATAATACATTGCAAGAGGCTGAGGTCGCTTGAAACGTCCACATTAGTTGATCGACGTTCTGTTATTCGTTTTCTACTTGCTGAAGGCGAGAAAACAGTGAATGTACACTGTAGAATGTCTAAAGTTAATTTTGAAGGTTGTATGGAACGTACAAATTTTTACAAGTGAGTAGAACAGTTCAATAATGGTCGGGACTCAGTGACTGACGAACACAGTTCTGGCCGACCAGTTGGATTTTCAACTCCCTCACTTGAAAGTCGAATTGATGACATTATTTGTGCCGACTGCAGTGTGACTGTGGAAATGGTATTTGATAACGTTCAAGTTAGTACTGGTACAGTTCATAACATTATCTGTAACAAGCTGAAGTACCGCAGAACATGTGCGAGATGGGTCCCAAAGGAGTTGACGCGGCTACACAAGGAAACAAGGTTGAGAGTGTGCACAGAGCTAAAGAAACGTTGTGAAAAAAAAGGTGAGCACTTCCGCAACAAAATTTTAACTTGTGATGGGATTTGGGTTCACTGTTATGAGCCAGAATCAAAAAGACAAAACATGGAGTGGAAGCACTCCAACTCGACTGTCAAGAAAAAATTCAAGTCATGTTGACGGTGTTTTGGGATGCTGAATGTCCAGTTTTTTGTGATTATCGTGAAGATCAGGGTACAGTGAACAACCAATACCGCTCAGATTTGCTTTTAGGCAAGGTGAAACCAGCCCTAAGAGAGACAGACGTCGTGGATCTCAGAGGAGAGATGTGATTCTCCAGCAAGACAACGCATGTCCTCATATTACTCAACGGACCCGTGAAACCATCGGCAGAATCGTCTGGGAAGTACTGCCTCATCCTCCTTAAAGTCTTGATTAAGCACTTAGTGATTTCTATTTGTTTGGTGCACTGAAGTAGGCATTATGTGGGAAGAGGTTCCAGGACAATGAGCACGTGAATAAATTTATGGGAAATTGGTTCAAACATCAAGATAAAGAATTCTCTGCAGCCGGAATAAAAAAAAAACTTGTACCCCGTTGGAACAAGTGCATAAATGTTCAGGGTGATTATGTTGAAAAGAAGAGAAAATATTGTTTTGTAAAAATAAACATTTTTTCTCCAGACAAATTTGTCTGTTTAATTATTGAATGATTTTCGTATTTTATTACTATGCTGGGAGCGTACTGATTCAGACTCCAGTAGACGACTTAGTTCAGCTTCAAACACAGCTTTCTGCGTGTTCCAGATACACTCTATACCTTGTCACCAGTTTCTTTATATAAGTGGATAGTGGTTATCAGATCGACCAAATACACGTAGTCACACAGCTTTCGTCATGACATTTTCGGCTTCGATGACGACTATTCCATTAATAGCATCTTTGTCCCAAACCCTCTCTGAGTTGATGACATTCTCGAAAAGATCGGCTCTTTTTGTAATTACGGGGTGTAAAACATAGCTTTCGTGTGCTCATTATCGGAATTGCTCTTCGAAGCACTTGTCAGCGCCGGGAAAGTGTGCAATGTTTTCGCAGTCATTGCGGGACAAGTTAATCACCAACTAGTGTAGTATGCTCGTAGTGGTTCCGTACTATATGGGTTAGGCTGTCTTTGATCATCGTGAGACCGATGTGTTTCAATCTGGTAGTCAACAGAAACGTCAGTTATTAATGTAACTCCAATGAACTCCAGTGACACCGCTTACACTTGTTCGTACTGGTTGGCACTCCGTTTCGTAGTGGACGTTGCTAGACCTGTTGCTTCCGATTTTCGTTTTAAACACTGCTCCACTTGGGGGACATAACACACCGTTGTAATCTACGTTCCGTGTTTTGTCTAAAATTGCCTTACTCTCTACCTAGAGTTTCAAAAAAATGGTTCAAATGGCTCTGAGCACTATGCGACGCAACTTCTGAGGTCATCAGTCGTCTAGAACTTAGAACTAATTTAACCTAACTAACCTAAGGACATCACACACATCCATGCCCGAGGCAGGATTCGAACCTGCGACTGTAGCGGTCACGCGGTTCCAGACTGAAGCGCCTTTAACCGCACGGCCACACCGGCCGGCCTCGAGTTTCAACGAACACAGAGTTCCTTTGACAAGTGATCTGTAAGGCAAAAGTGAGCTCTCGGACTTCACTGCAAACGCGCCACCAGTTAACAACTCGATATTTTAAGATTCCCACTCTTTGAATTTGCTATATATTATGTAGTCAGTGCTAATTACAGCTTCGTCCTGTAACGCATACTGTCACCCTTCCAGTGGTTTTGCTGTTTATTTGGTACCTTCACAAATCTTCTTCTGACTCATCTTCAACTTTCTTTTTCTGACTCATCTTGATCAGCTCCTTTCTCCTCTCTTTTATCTTCATCGCTCCAATCCACAAACTTAATGTGGTTTCTTCACTAACCTCAACAGTTTTCTCTGCTTCCACATGACCTTATCCCACAGGAAAAAACATAAGTTCATCTTTGCTTAATTATGTGTAGGCAATGATGTCCAGTCTGAACTCACGTAATTCCAAGGGTCCGAATCACAAGCTTCCAAAGACCACAAAGACTTTCTTGAGTCCTTTAAATAATATTCTCTGGAGAGTAGTTTACAAGTATTGCTGACAGGTGACCAAGCGACAAGGAGAGGTAGTATTTTTAATTATTTATTGAAGCATTTATTTATAAGAGCTTTCAAACCCCTCTTACGTTTAGTCAGAATTGTTGGGGCGTAAACACTACAAAGTGTGTATTATCTGAGATCTACTTAATAGCAGTAACAATAATATTTACGTTGTTAGTAATAAGTATATAGTATTTGAGCTGTGCCAGTTTTATTACTGTTGTGCCAAATAATTTGGTCATTACGTTTCTCTCGAATGTGAGTCGTGACACGTTAATGGAAACGAATTAAATTAAAATCGTCCTTCTCTTCCTTTCTGACACCAAATATTCACCATGTTTCCAAAAGAAAGGAAAAAGTGCCTTCCAAACCAATTGGAAAAAATGTCAGTAAATGTACGCCTAAAAAGAGCAGTAATAAACTCACAAGCACGCACGCACACATACACACACACACACACACACACACACACACACACACACACACATACACACACACTAAAAGAACACAGTCACACATGGATATTTACATGTGTCAACCATTTCCGTTCCAATAGCCCCAATCCGCAACTACCTCCTACAATCGACAATGCCACAGTACGCATCTCCCCGTTGACTGTGAAATACGGTAAAATTCAGGAAGACGAGAATACATCCAGTCGATATACTTGAAATGTAGGAAGTACGAAGGGTTGTGCTCCGTCTACATACTACAGTTACGTGTCAAGTAAATGATACGTTAACGTAAAATAAGGGATTAACGTAAAAGTGTAGCAATAAAACACTTCATATCAAAACCAAACTATTGTAAAGAAAATATATTAGCAAACACTTAATGAAACAGTTATCATGATAATGATTTCATTTGTAGCCAATAGGAAATACCTGAAATAATTGTATGAAATATGGTTGAATTACAAGCAAACATAAAAATTATATGGTGTAGAATGCTTAGTGTTACGTGCCCGATTAACAGCATTTAAAATAAGGTTGATACTGGGATAAGGGAGTAATAGCATTCGTAGGTGGCCTGATCTTTCTGGAGACTCTGAGTCACGTTAATAACTCAGAATAATTAATGCAAATTTCATTTCTGTTCCACAACGAGACGTTGAGTGCACTCCAAAAGTGGCGGTGTTCGCATGTAGGAAATGTAATTAGCATTTAATTTAATTTAATTTTGTTTTGGTGCTAGCAGGCTTCTGACGAAATGAAATTAATATACTCGTGGCATTATAATGTTGACATGTCACAAGAGGTAGATGGCACTGCTAAAATTTAAAGAAGAAAACACTAAATAACGTATCGTTGGGCTATGAACTTACATTCTAGAGGATGTGACAGGAATCATACATATGAGTTTTTTTGTATATATGCATTCATATTTCATTTATTAAATCTAGTCCTTAGCATTAATCCAGACTTGAATTAAAAGCAACAGAAAGAAATGTACTACCTACAGTTTGAGGAATACTTGTTAATCTAGCTGACATTTAAAAAAAATAACAGAACTGTGAAGACGTGCATACAGTAAAGATCGTGGGTACACACTCTACAACAAATGTTCAAATGTGTGTGAAATCTTATGGGACTTTACAACTAAGGTCATCAGTCCGCAAGCTTACACACTACGTAACCTAAATTATCCTAAGGACAAACACACACATCCATGCCCGAGGGAGGACCCGTACCTCCTCCGGGACCAGCCGCACAGTACATGACTGCAGCGCACTCTACAATAGTACGCTTCTAGAGCTTCCACATATTACATCATTAGCTACTTAAAATTACATAGCTTATGATATCCACTTAAAATACCAGTACAATTCTGGGAAATATCCCATTCTTAACTGTGAGTTTTGCCTTGAGTAGATATTTGGAAGCGTGCGAGAATAACAACGGCGAACGTATACAATTTTATAAACCTCACATAGAAAGAGAACAAAGACGTAAAAACGCTAAAATTTTCCTTTTTAATTTTCCATTCCCTACTGAAGTAGGCCGCTTCACTGTTCAAATATTCTCATTTCCTTTCACCAAAATATCGGCGAACTTGAGACTGGGAATAGTTTGGAAGATATTATGAGCCCGACAGTTTACTGACAACCTGCCTAAACCATCCGAAAACTTTGACCGGTACCCGCCGTTTAGTAGCTATTTTCATTTTGTTGCTGGTTAAATGTCTCAGCAGAATATGTGATGGTACAATAAATGTACGATTCAACACAGTGCACTGCGTTATACTCATCGGTAGCAGCTGGAGTGTGAATTACAATATCATTGACTACACATCTGTATACATACTCGGTGGATTAAAATGAAGTGTGTAAATGAGATTTGATTTCTTAGCAAATGTTCTCCTGTTCAGTTTTCTGGTTGTAGATGGAAGGAATTATTATTGAGAAACCTGTATTGATTCTGTATTGGCGATCTTTTTCTCAGTGATCTGTATAGAAGTGACATGTAGAAAGGTGAAGAACATTTTATCAGTCTTCTCACTGGTTTGTTGCGTCCCTCCATGTATTCGTCTCCTTTGCCAATCTTTACGTCTCAGAGTAGCAACTGCAATTTACGTCCTCAACTATTTGCTGGAGGTGTTCAAATCTCCGTCTTCCTCTGCAGTTTTTACCCCCGAATTGTCTCTCTAGTACCATGGAAGTTATATCATGATGTCTTAAAAATGTCTTATCATGTCATCCGTTCTTTTTGTCAGTGTTTTCCATATATCCTTTCCTCGATAGTTCTGCGTAGACCCTCCTTATTCGTTACACTTTCAGTACACCTAATTTTCAACATTCTCCTGCAGCACCACAACTCAAAATTTTCGAGCCTCTTCTGGTCAACGTTTCCCACAGTCCATGTTCATCTCGAAAGTTTCGATTCTCTCTTGTTCAGGTTTTTCCACAGTCCATGTCTCACTGCCATACAGTACCGTGTTCCAAACGTAAATTCTCTGAAATTTCTTCTATTGTCCATCAAGTGTGCTGTTTCAACGTTCCTGAAAACTCTGTTGCCATCCATCCCTTATGGATGCATGATCTATCCTTCTTCTACGAACTGAGATAGATCCTGGAGGTCGATGGTTTAAATCCCAGTCTTGTCATCACAATCACGCAATGTTGATGCCAAAGGGTTACTTTGGAAGATAAACAGAAGCGGCTACTTTGCATCCTCAAACCATAATTATGTTCCAAATCATCGTTACTGATATAGACCTCGAATCTCACGTACTTGAGAAGCACTTATGTACAAGCCGAACAACGGGTTAACGGAGTTTTCTAACCAATGTGTTTCGTAAAACTGAAGTTTCTCAGTATTCTACAAGTGAATCGTTTCGCATTGGTAATTTAACGTATTGTATTGACTTCACAGACTGCAATTGTGACTCACCAGTCTTGGTAGTCAATTTCAAACGGTCTGAGTCTATTATATACTTATGGTACTTTTTGCATAGTGCACACGCTTAGATTTCTCCACATTAATAACTAGTTTCAAGTGTATATTTTGTTCGGTTATGGTCTGTATACTTCCTCACGCTGTGTTCAGTAAGACAGGTATTGCAACTATTACCAAGTGCCAAGTCAGTAATGGATTGGAAAATTTCATGGAAGCTGTGCTCGGCACCAAGGGTATATTCTTATAAATTTATTGTAATGTATAAACATAGGCGATGGCTTGGATATTAATTTTTATAGTAAGAGGACTGGCACCATGTAATGACATCATTTTTTTCACTTGCATGTGTCAGACTGTGTAATGAGTTCCAAAGATGTTTTTTGTTCGTCAGAAGCTTTTCCTTTCCCGTACGTTTCAAAATGTCGTCAGTGATGTTATTATTGTTAATAGAAAGTGATGATTTTCATTCTTGTTCATCTACAGACGACCATAGCTCACGACCACATATGAATTCAGAATAATGTATATATTTTTGTGTTTATATACCTATACAATACAGATGCATTTCTTTCCAGACAACATCCGTATCTGCAAAACTTGCGCTTGTTCTACACTAGCTGCGTAATATGGCACTTATCGTGTATTAAGCAATCAAGCACGCCCCACAGGAAATACTGGAAAGTAATTCCCGCTCCTTGTTTTGAATACTCTGAGAATGTCTGTTTTGACAATCAGAGCTACTTTTCATAAGCCTATAAATACGGAAAATACCGGAAAAGTAAGCACGGTTTCTTACACTTAAATCTGTTACGGAAATTGTTGAGAATAATTGAAGTTTATCGTCTCGTTAGTGACTATAGAGTGAGAGATCGAGCATCGAATAGCTGCGTAAAAGCATCACTCATGGCCTTTTGACGGACACATTACACATATCGCAGCAAAAGTTTTATGAAACTATTTATGTGCCAATGGATTAATGCTCCTATATCAGCACAAAAAAAGCGAACATGGAGCGAAGTGGGGTACCAGAAGCCTCATTCTACCTTTTCAAGCAGCTTTTAAAGTTCATTTTCTGAAAAATTTTGGGCATGTTAACATATTCGCGCTCTTTTCAAATGCATCTCACTTTCTTACTTCCATAAGTTAAGTGTAGCTCGGTCAGACCCACTAGTCCATCTCTGGAAGTCGGTCATACCCGTCCGTCCGCACTTGCCCATTCTCACTCAATATTCGGCCCAAATGATTGTAATTTTATGTTTGTGTCTCTCTGTCACTGTCTCCTGTCTCCTGCTTTCTGTCCTACTATTACTGTCTTCTCTCAGTGTCACAGTCCGTCTTACTCTCTCTTACTGTTACCATCTCATTCATTCCTTCCTATTGCTGCTGTCTCTCCTCACTGTCAATATCTCTATTCCTAGCTGTCGTTGTCGTAGGCTCTGTTCCTCATTATCACTGGCTCAAACCCACTTCTACTTTTACCTTCCGTTAAATTCTCACCCACTAGCACTGTCTCCTTCACTCTTTTCCTAGCACTGTTCTGTCACTGTCAAATATGTTCCCTTGTCACCGTGTCCCACTTTTTCTCACACTGCCATGGTCTCCTTCTCTCTTTCTATACCACAACCACTATCTACTATTTTTCAGGATTCATCCCACAGCCACTGTCTGTTCACTTCCAGCACAAAAAGCGCGAATTTGTTCGCAAGCAAAAATTTTCGAGACAATTTTTAAAGGTGCAGAAGAACGTAGAACGAGGCAGTTGGTACCCTACTTTACAGTCAGAGTCTTTTAAACCGGCGCATATTTGCCTTTTTTGTGCTCCGGTAGGAGCGTTTCTCCGTTGTTCCCTTCTCTCTCCTGCCGCAGCAGGGCATGTCACTCTCGTGGAAGGAATTTTAAGTATCAGAGATATTTTAATAGTTTACATATTGGAAACTGAAATAACACAAAACTAATTTTATACCTCAGACCGGATTTTAAGCTCATAAAAAGTTTGAATGTCATAAAATACTACAATATTCTGACGATAACGGACATACTTTACAACGTACCTGTATTTCACCGTGCAACACCTTTTTATAAACTACGTTTTCGTCTCACACCGAATTTTAAGTGCGTAGTGTACATGTACAAGTGGGGCGATTTTAATCTCTGTTTCTCGGAAACAATAAAGATATCAATAAAATAGTTAAGGATGTTCGTGATCTGGGTCTTAGGAACACATCGTTGGAATTTCAGCCATTTGCTGTGTATAGCCGTCTTGGAAGAAGAAAAGGTAAAAGAACATTTTTTGTGGGTTTCTAAGGAAACCCCCCATAAATTAACGGTTCCTCCATAAGTCCGTCAAGATCCACCGTAGGCTACATCACAAGTTGAAGAAACTCACTTAATCTCTTGAAGGTGCAGCCAGCGCAGATCTGTTTGCATCCACCCTATTACACATTCGTAAATAGAATGCTACATATTCTTTTGCTGGAACTGTACTTAAAATGCCACACAGCCAGTGCACGGCAGTCAAAGCCAACGCACCAACCTGAAGACCGCCGCCATTTGGAGCCAATCTTAAGCGCCAGCCATATCCGGTGAAGCAACGCTACGACTTTGGCCTCACGGAAATCCGGAACCACGGCTCTGGAATTCACGGGCTGGTTATCGTGTCAGTGTCTTTGGGCAGCCTTGTCTTTGTCCTCCTGGGTTCCTGCTTGTGTAACACTCACTTTGATTGTGGGCAGCTAATATAAACTATTCACACTTACCTACAAGTAGGCAGTAGTCAGGTTATCGTGCCCAAGAAGTTGTTATGACTTTTCCATTTCTGGTGACTGAATTATGAGTAGTTTACGGAGGACTATGAAGTGCTTTTTTTATATCGTTTCAAATAAATATTTCTCTCTTATTGTCTTCCTTAGACTGAGTCCTTGCTTACTGAGCCCTAGTCAGGATATATCAGAGGGATACACATAAAGACAGAGGAAAGTCTACATACTACCCTTTTACCATCTAGTACACACATGTATGTTCATCTCACCCCTTACGGCATCACAGATATGCACTGAGAGAACTGCATCTCAGTAAAACCTTTCTGGATTGCCTCGAACCTCGTCCCCAAAATATTTCTAACCGGACCTTGTAGTTGAGTGTTCTACCTAGCTGCCGTAAGTTGTCATGATGTATTTTACCTTGACTCGGTCATGTAGGCTTGCCATTCGTAAGCTGAGACCATGATTCTCAGCAAATTGATCTTGTGACACAGATCCTAATAGCTTATTATGCTATAAACTGGTGTATTACCGAAAACCTGTCCTAGTCTGCAGAAGTTTGCCTATTGGCACAATTCCAGTACATACAGACCGAGGTGCCGATTGCTCCACATTTACAGGTGTCTGTTTTGAGTAGGCATGTTTCTAAATTTAGTAAATACCTGGGATATGAACCGTGCCAAGACAAGTAGCGTATTTCTCTCTTAGCTGGCGAGAAGTACGTCATCACTGATTTCTCTTTTATGCTAGGAAGGAACTGGTAGTCTATGCTCTCTGTTTCTGCCGTGTCTCCGATTTCTTGCCATTCTTTATCAATGCACGCCTCTATTTCTTCATTCGATGTGGCTCCTATGCCCAGAGTTCACACCGCTTTACCACATTTACCCTTTTTGAATTAATGTTGTGCACTTCTACCTTACGGCTAGGTCAAGTGGTAGCGACTCTTGCAACACCAGCTGTGCCTCAGTCGTTGTTTAAGCTTCCGTCTGAAGCAGGGGCACACTTCTCAGTGACCACCGAAGAACTTGACCTGGCTTTACTTTGGGGCTCAGTGGGCCTAAAAATGTAGCCCACAACTGCCATTAATATTAGGTTCTGGGGTGTTTTTATTGCACTAAGAAGCAATGTTAAGCTTTTTTGCCAAGTGACGTTATTATGTTTCAGTTTTTAACCCCTCTCTGGCAAACGATTTCCTCACGTGCGTGAAATATCCCATTTTCATTAATATTTAAAGCACTATATCTCCGTTCGTTTTTCCCCTTCATTTCATATGTCTGACTGTGGTGTTTCACGCTCTTGATCATTACGTTTATAACATGAAAACTATAAAATTGTGCTGCGCAGCCTCCATGTAAGACATTTTGCTGTAAAAAGTCTTTACAATGTAAGACGTTTCGTTTTTATTATTCTACAACTAGATTCAACCTTGACGTCATTATTTGGTGGAACTTTAATTTTTTTCATATAATATAAGATGAATCAATAATTTTAAACTCTAAATAATCAAAATCATGGGAGCACTGTCACCTGTCTACAATTCTGGGCAGTGCTAAATAATCATAAATTATAATTTAAAATTTTAGAAAGCTGGTATTCACCCAATGAAAAAAATTCAAAAGTTCTGACAGAGGATGACCTCAAGGTTGAAAATAGTTGCAGAATAGTAATATCAAAAAAATTTGCAGCTCTTATCGGTTTTTACAGCAATGTTTTTTGTGCTGCTATCGATAATTCATTTTATACGCAGCAACCGCTTAGAGTTTTGAAACTGTCTCTTATTTTTCTTCGAATTTTCCTCTTGTGCATATCATTACGAGAATGACAGAATAGGTAAACCGTGAAAAGATGCTCGATAATACTGGCCGCGGAAAGAGAAACGAGAAAGAGGAGATGTTCATAAAGTACAGCGAGTGGTCTCATACCGGTTCACTTTCATTCAAACCATAAGAGAAAAGACAAACACGAGAAGACCAAAGAATATAGCAACTGGACTGCATTATCGTCATGTAAACATTTAGAAACTAAAAACTGGATTTTAAGGTATATCTGAGTGCGGGTGCAAATATACTTCGTAATGCAGTTGTGAGAAACAGGTGGTCCAACATTTTAAAGAATAAAGAAGGGAGAAGATTTAGAAATTGAGACAGTAGTAAAGCAAAAATCTTGTAAAATACCTCTTAGGGCAGAATAAGTGGAATGTAATAAAATAATTAAGATAACAACGGGTCATGTAGCTGACACAAGAAGAAGAAGGAGCGGTACATCAATCAAGGAAAAAACAAACTCCATCAAAGATAAGAACACAAATTTCGCTTTATGATGAGAGGAGTGAAGCTTATAGATAGTACAATCTTTCTGGATATGAACTCAAGTAAAAAGCAGCTGTATCGGAACTGACTAAAAAGGCAAGCAAAATTTGTGAAAAAAAGTGTTAAGAAGAAAATTTGTCATTTAACATGGCAACATTTATCTATCTTTGAAGCACGAAGAGAAATGATTATTAACCTATGAGATGCATTGAATAACCTTGGGAGATATTTAAAAAGGATAATTCGATGGCAGTAGTCAGTACGATGGTAGAAGGCTAGAAGATTCATATGGGATGAAGAGGGGATACAAGAATGAAAGAGGACGTCAGAGGATTATTGTATCCAGCTAACTTAAGCACCACATAATTTTATATAAACATTATTATCTCATTAGTGAAGCAGCAACGATCACAAATAATTAACAAGTAACAATGGAATAATACCACAGCCACCACTGACATTCTGCTGATTCTGAATACATTAAAATATTGGAAATAAAAACTATAAATCTGCGGGACAAAAGTAAGTTAGGAATCAGAAAATGTAAGGGCAGTAGATGAACAATTTCTCTCTTTGTACACGCAGTAGAGCAACTCGTTAATAAAAGAATATTGCATTCCATTTATAAATAGAGAACCTGATCTTAGTGACAATTGCAGTTACGAAATATTATCGGTCGTCTATCTATGTATATCACAGATAATATTTTCTTCACGTCGTTGTTGTTGTTGTTGTTGTTGTGGTCTTCAGCCCTGAGACTGGTTTGATGCAGCTTTCCATGCTACTCTATCCTATGCAAGCTTCTTCACCTCCCAGTACCTACTGCAACCTACATCCTTCTGAATCTGCTTAGTGTATTCATCTCTTGGTCTCCCTCTACGATTTTTACCCTCCACGCTGCCCTCCAATACTAAATTGGTGATCCCTCGATGTCTCGGAACATGTCCTACCAACCGATCCCTTCTTCTAGTCAAGTTGTGCCACAAGCTCCTCCTCTCCCCAATTCTATTCAATACCTCCTCATTAGTTATGTGATCAACCCATCTAATCTTCAGAATTCTTCTGTAGCACCACATTTCGAAAGCTTCTATTCTCTTCTTGTCTAAGCTATTTATCGTCCACGTTTCACTTCCATACATGGCTACACTCCATACAAATACTTTGAGAAACGAGTTCCTGACGCTTAAATGTATACTCGATGTTAACAAATGTCTCTTCTTCAGAAACGCTTTCCTTGCCATTGCCAGTCTACATTTTATATCCTCTGTACTTCGACCATCATCAGTTATTTTGCTCCCCAAATAGCAAAACTCCTTTACAACTTTAGGTGTCTCATTTCCTAATCTAAGTCCCTCAGCATCACCCGACTTAATTCGACTACATTCCATTATCCTCGTTTTGCTTTTGTTGATGTTCATCTTATACCCTCCTTTCAAGACACTGTCCATTCCATTCAACTGCTCTTCCAAGTCCTTTGCTGTCTCTGACAGAATTACAATGTCATCGGCGAACCTCAAACTTTTTTTTTCTTCTCCGTGGATTTTAATACCTACTCCGAACTTTTCTTTTGTTTCCTTTATTGCTTGCTCAATATACAGATTGAATAAGATCGGGGATAGGTTACAACCCTGTCTCACTCCGTTGCCAACCACTGCTTCCCTTTTATACCCCTCTACTCTTATAACTGCCATCTGCTTTCTGTACGAATTGTAAATAGCCTTTCGATCTCTGTATTTTACCCCTGCCACCTTCAGAATTTCAAGGAGAGTATTCCAGTCAACATTGTCAAAAGCTTTCTCTAAGTCTGCAAATGCTAGATACGTAGGTTTGCCTTTCCTTAACCTTTCTTCTAAGTTAAGTCGTAGGGTCAGTATTGCCTCACGTGTTCCAACATTTCTACGGAATCCAAACTGATCTCCCTGAGGTCGGCTTCTATCAGTTTTTCCATTCGTCTGTAAAGAATTCGCGTTAGTATTTTGCAGCTGTGACTTATTAAACTGATAGTTCGGTAATTTTCACATCTGTCAACACCTGCTTTCTTTGGGATTGGAATTATTATATTCTTCTTGAATTCTGAGGGTATTTCGCGTGTCTCATACGTCTTGATCACCAGATGGTAGAGTTTTGTCTGGACTGGCTCTCCCAAGGTTGTCAGTAGTTCTAATGGAATGTTGTCTACTCCGGGGGCCTTGTTTCGAGTTTGGTCTTTCAGTGCTCTGTCAAACTCTTCACGCAGTATCATATCTCCCATTTCATCTTCATCTACATCCTCTTCCATTTCCATAATATTGTCCTCAAGTAGATCGCCCTTGTATAGGCCCTCTATATACTCCTTACACCTTTCTGCTTTCCCTTCTTTGCTTAGAACTGGGTTTCCATCTGAGCTCTTGATATTCATGCAAGTGGTTCTCCTTTCTCCAAAGGTCTCTTTAATTTTCCTGTAGGCAGTATCAATCTTACCCCTAGTGAGATAAGCCTCTACATCCTTACATCTATCCTGTAGCCATCCCTGCTTAGTCATTTTGCACTTCCTGTCGATATCATTTTTGAGACGTTTGTATTCCTTTTTGCCTGCTTCATTTACTGCGTTTTTGTATTTTCTCCTTTCATCAATTAAATTCAATATTTCTTCTGTTAGCCAAGGGTTTCTACTAGCCCTCGTCTTTTTACCTATGAATCCTCTGCTGCCTTCACTAATTCATCCCTCAAAGCTACCCATTCCTCTTCTACTGTATTTCTTTCCCCCATTCCTGTCAATTGTTCCCTTATGTTCTCTCTGAAACTGTGTACAATCTCTGGTTCTTTCTGTTTATCCAGGTTCCATCTCCTTAAATTCCCACCTTTTTGCAGTTTCTTCACGTCGTGTTTCTGTAATTGAGGTTTTGTACATGATTACCTACACCTCTGCACACTTCAACATTAGAAGTGTATGTCAATGAAAATTAAAATCAGTATTAACAAATGCACCATTATATAAAAGAAAACATAATCCGTTTTGAATGTAACAATCTTCAGGTACTCAAAATGACATTCAGTACATCAAATACGAAACCTAATTCTAAGATTCACAGAAATAGCGAACAAACACGCTGGAAAAGTCCATGGCATACATTCGGTATGGAAGTCATGTTAACAGAGTTAATGTGAGGCCACAGATTTATGGAAGTATTGAATTTAGCGATGTTACATAAAGAATAGGTGTTCAGTGTGAATTGGTGCTTCTTTCTCTTTTTCTTTAACTTTGCCTTAAACAGAAAACGCACTCTGCGTGTGTAAGAAGCTGCGACTTCAATCTTCAGTATAACTTCTTTTCATACTGTCGGAAAAACTCATGTTTAATTTAGTTGAATTATGTATATTTTCCATGTATTATATTTGCGATATGACACTGCATTTCCGTAATGTGACAGTTGGTTGTAAATATCATATACTTTCTCAAGGGAAAATGTGACGACTTACTGATAATGTATCTCGTTCAATTTAGCACTAATCGTAATCCAAGATTAAATTTATTCTGTTTGCTGTTCAGTTGTTAATACATTAGATGGGCGAAGTTATGAAAAAAGAAAGATAGGAACTCCTTTTTAAAGCCGTTTTCATTGCTCTTAGTACCCTTATTACAAAATTTTTTCATTAATTTAACACAAGGACTGCCGAGTGGTCAATTTGACCACTTTTTATATTTTAACATGTTATTATTCGGTCAATTTCTAATCTAGGCTGTTGTGAGCTAATGACTTTTCCTAAATGTTTATGTAGATCATATAAGTAGCCCAATATTTATTTTATCTTCATTGAATGACCACTTAAACTTATTACCACCGAGTGGTCACTTTGACCACATTACATGTATATTTGAAAATAGATTATTTACAGATTGTTGTGCGTCACTCCCCGGATTTATTCTTAGCACTAGTCAACAATGTACTAAATATGTTGGTTACTGAAGTTCATTCGCATTGTTTGAATTTAAAAGCTCAACAATGCAATATGTTATTTATTGTTTGCTATTGGGGTTTCGCATAAACAATACTGATTATTTGAGTACCGGTCTCAGAGCAGTAGACATGGCTCAGATGTCACAGCGATACAAACCATGGCCACAGCCACTTTCAGATGAAGAAGTTGTCACACTTTTGTATGAATCGGATGCTGAAAATGATCCTGAAGTTGAGGACCTTGTGGAAGAATCTACAGATGAAGATTACCAACCTGTCGCTAATGTGGAGAGTGACAGCTCAGAGACTCAAAATGAACGTAATTTACATTCACTTATATTATTATTATTATTATTGTTACGATATGAATAATGATCACTATTATAATAGAGCTGACACTTCTACTGCTACTTCTGTTACTGCTATTTTATTGTCTGGTATGATATCTTTATAATGAGTTGTAGCTTTCTAATTTTCTCTTTCCTCACGCAGTTCCTGAACCAGGACCAAACAGTAATATAAACAATGATAGAGAAGGACCTACCCTGGATAAAAAATGAACTGCACCTCCTGTAAGTGCACCAATACAGAATCGACGTAGAAGAGGAGAACGAAGTGAGGGTTCACTTCCAGAACCTGGCTCACAACTCCTGGGGAAGGACGGGATCACCCAGTGGACTGTAGCAGACTTTGATGTTACTACCCCAGGCAGGATAGGTCAACAGAATATATTGAAAGAAACACGGGGCCTACGCCACACGCAAAGCGGTACATCTCAAATGATAATGTTTCGAGTGCCTGGCGCCTTTTAGTTGATCAATCAATGTTGAAACACATAAAGAAATGCACAAAAGCAGAGGCACAACAGCTTCTTGGAAATGATTCCTGCAGTTTGCATTTAGAAGAATTAGATGCAGTTGTTGCTTTGTTACAAGTTCGTGGTGCACTAGGTGCCAGATGTATTGAAGTAGATGAGTTGTGGTCGATAAAGTGGGGAACCCCATTTTTCACTGACACAATGAGCAGAAACAGGTTTCGAGAAATTTTGAAATATCTGCGTTTTGATGAAAAAAATACACGGTCGGAACCTTTCAAAAGTGACAAATTTGCACTTATATCAACTACTAGGAACCATTTTATAGAATACTGTCATTTGAATTACATACCTGGATCAAATGTCACTGTGGACGAACAACTTTTCCCCATCAGAACCAGGTGTCCTTATTTGCAATATATGCCGAATAAGCCCGATAAATTCGGAATCAAATTCTGGCTTCTAGCCGATGTAGAAACAAAATATCTTTGTAATGGGTTCCCTTATGTAGGAAAGAACGAACGGAGGGCACCTAATGGGAAACTTCCAGAACAAGTAGTAATGATGTTGGTAGCTCCATATCGCAATAAGGGGCGAAATGTGACTACTAATAATTATTCGCTAAGGTCACACTTTTTTGGAGAGAGACTGGAAAAAGAGGAAACTAGTCTTGTCGGCATTATCAACCGTGCAAGAAAAGAAATTCAGAACACTATAAAAAATGAAAACTCCTCTTTATACGTATGTTCTCTTGAAAAGGGAAGGCGGTACTCTGACTGTTTACCAAGGGAAAAAGAACAAAAATGTTCTTCTGTTTAGCACCATGCACACAGATGTTGAAATACAAAATAATTCGAAACAACTTCCCGAAACAGTGAGCTTCTACAATAGCACAAAATTTGCTGTGGATGTCTTGGACCAGATGACGAGGAAATATTCTGTCCGCTCTGGTACTCGTCGATGGCCTGTACACGTATTTCACAATATCCTTGATTTAGCAGCCAACAACGCATGAATCATTTTCAAGCTAATGACAGGGATCAAAATAATTAGGAGGAATTTCATCTTAAATATAGCAGAAGAATTACGTAGAGCCTATATGGAAACCAGAAATCAGGAAAGGATGCCAAGGGATGTTAAAGAAAAGGAAGAAAAGGACGATGGTGATGAAGAAAGAGAAGAAGCAGAAATTCCTGCGAAAGTAAGAAAACTATGCCAATCGAGGAAATGCAGAAACAAGACAAATGAAGTGTGCAGTAAATGCAAGAAATATGTTTGTGGGCCGTGTACATTAAAAGTAATAAAGACAGTAGTTTTTAAAGCTTGTAAGTAGGATTAGGTACTATATATGGTCATTTTATGATTGGTCTTCCTATTAACATATTCATGGGTACTTAGTTTCTCCAGTAAGATTAATTTCTATTAATTTTAAAACTACTGCAATACAATTAGTATGGTTGCAGATAAATATTGTGAACTATGTTCTTTAATATTAGTAATATTATGTTCCCACTGTTGTTGTAAAATACAATGATACTGTTATTAAACCTAATTAAAGTGATACATTGTTATCAAGGTCATTAATGTTTACATTAAACAGCACAGCATGTACTTACAAAGAAAGTGGTCACTTTGACCACACCGGCGTTTCTAAGTATAGTACTAGTTCCGGCGGTTCTAGTGTTAATGGCTCTATACTTCCGTCCATTTTGTAATAGAACGAGGTAAATTGGTGAATAGTGAAAGCCACCTAGTATTATTTGTATTCGATCAACTCATATATTCAAACTGTAGCTCGTGTTTGACAGAAAGTTTCTTAAGAATATATTTGTGAGGCTTTGTATGAGAAGGTTAAGTAACAAATTTTCTTAATCAGGCCGAACACTCCCTAACACTGCCACCGAAATAGTTATCACATCAGTATTGTTCCGTTATTCCACCTAATTTATCGTTTGTCGAAAATAAGATAAAGATCTCTGTTTTGCTTTTAAACGGACACCAACAGCAAAGCCATGTAACGTCTCAATACATTGTTATTACCAAAATTCCTTGTAAACCTGTACATACTGAAGCCTCAAGTGGAACAAATTTCAACCGAATTAGAACTCGTTACTTGCAACCCCAAGTTCAGAATGCAGACTCGCTCCTGCCACCGACTCATGCACGCTGTGAGAACAACCAAGATAAAACTCGAAATTTTGTCACATCTAAGCTGATAAGATAAACTTCTACCACTCGGCACGGTCTAACAAACAGCGATGAGTTGCCACCGATAAAGTACTTCACATGAAGCCATAGGAAGTAACGACCTCAATAAAGAATGCCAAGACATAATCAATGCAACATGTGTGTGTATGTGTGAAATCTTACGGGACTTAACTGCTAAGGTCATCAGTCCCTAAGCTTACACACTACTTAACCTAAATTATCCTAAGGACAAACACACACACCTACGCCCGAGGGAGGACTCGAACCTCCGCCGGGACCAGCCGCACAGTCAATGACTGCAGCGCCTTAGACCGCTCGGCTAATCCCGCATGTGTGGATATAGGATCTTCGCATCTACACTCCTGGAAATGGAAAAAAGAACACATTGACACCGGTGTGTCAGACCCACCATACTTGCTCCGGACACTGCGAGAGGGCTGTACAAGCAATGATCACACGCACGGCACAGCGGACACACCAGGAACCGCGGTGTTGGCCGTCGAATGGCGCTAGCTGCGCAGCATTTGTGCACCGCCGCCGTCAGTGTCAGCCAGTTTGCCGTGGCATACGGAGCTCCATCGCAGTCTTTAACACTGGTAGCATGCCGCGACAGCGTGGACGTGAACCGTATGTGCAGTTGACGGACTTTGAGCGAGGGCGTATAGTGGGCATGCGGGAGGCCGGGTGGACGTACCGCCGAATTGCTCAACACGTGGGGCGTGAGGTCTCCTCAGTACATCGATGTTGTCGCCAGTGGTCGGCGGAAGGTGCACGTGCCCGTTGACCTGGGACCGGACCGCAGCGACGCACGGATGCACGCCAAGACCATAGGATCCTACGCAGTGCCGTAGGGGACCGCACCGCCACTTCCCAGCAAATTAGGGACACTGTTGCTCCTGGGGTATCGGCGAGGACCATTCGCAACCGTCTCCATGAAGCTAGGCTACGGTCCCGCACACCGTTAGGCCGTCTTCCGCTCACTCCTCAACATCGCGCAGCCCGCCTCCAGTGGTGTCGCGACAGGCGTGAATGGAGGGGCGAATGGAGACGTGTCGTCTTCAGCGATGAGAGTCGCTTCTGCCTTGGTGCCAATGATGGTCATATGCGTGTTTGGCGCCGTGCAGGTGAGCGCCACAATCAGGACTGCATACGACCGAGGCACACAGGGCCAACACCCGGCATCATGGTGTGGGGAGCGATCTCCTACACTGGCCGTACACTACTGGTGATCGTCGAGGGGACACTGAATAGTGCACGGTACATCCAAACCGTCATCGAACCCATCGTTCTACCATTCCTAGACCGGCAAGGGAACTTGCTGTTCCAACAGGACAATGCACGTCCGCATGTATCCCGTGCCACCCAACGTGCTCTAGAAGGTGTAAGTCAACTACCCTGGCCAGCAAGATCTCCGGATCTGTCCCCCATTGAGCATGTTTGGGACTGGATGAAGCGTCGTCTCACGCGGTCTGCACGTCCAGCACGAACGCTGGTCCAACTGAGGCGCCAGGTGGAAATGGCATGGCAAGCCGTTCCACAGGACTACATCCAGCATCTCTACGATCGTCTCTATGGGAGAATAGCAGCCTGCATTGCTGCGAAAGTTGGATATACACTGTACTAGTGCCGACATTGTGCATGCTCTGTTGCCTGTGTCTATGTGCCTGTGGTTCTGTCAGTGTGATCATGTGATGTATCTGACCCCAGGAATGTGTCAATAAAGTTTCCCCTTCCTGGGACAATGAATTCACGGTGTTCTTATTTCAATTTCCAGGAGTGTAGAAATTATCCTGTCTGCGTACTGAACACAGTAAACCACACTAATTCGGACTCTGAAAATTTGGAATGCGTCATAATTCAGATTACTTTATTGGAACGTTGAACGCCGCTTTTCTGTACCAGCATTTGTGCCAAGTTAATTGATTCAGAAGTATTGGACGCATTCCCTTCCTTCTCACCCGCTTCACGTGTGTCGTACGTATCATTTTTGGCCATAAGCAACTCAAACTTGTTAAATTAAGCTGTTAAGTCCACATGACGAGGTGTTTAAATCTCACCAAACACACCACGTTGCCCATGTCATCAGTGCTGTACTCAGTGGTTCGCTCTGGCGTATATTCAGTTTGCTAGCCAAGTTCCACCAGGCATCCCACCGCATCTCTTAGTAATTACAGAGCACTTCCTCCTCTTAACACAAACAACTTTCGTTTTATTCGCCGCCCTCTCCCACGGCGCACACGAGAAATACGGGCCCCACAACGAACTTGTGACGCCTCGCCAGTTAGCTTGTCCGCCGCAATTCGGGAACCTTCGGCTCCGTTTAGGGCTCACGGTAAATCAGTATATAATTGAAAAGCTGCCCACTAAAAGTCTCAATTTTGTCGCGTGCTGTCGAGAACTTGCATGTATTTAGAAGCGCAGTCAAGAATTAATAAACTCGTCTGAAAATAGTTACTGGCTCCCCCGCCGGAGACTGCTGCTGGATCTCGTAAGATCTGCAGTGTCACGAGATGCGACGTACGCACCAAGGCCTGCGTTTTTCGTGCGATATAGGGCTCCCAATTTCTGTAAATTGCCCACTGCTCTCTCTCTCTCTCTCTCTCTCTCTCTCTCTTTCTCTCTCTTCCCGCGCAGATCGGCTTCGTGGCGAATTCGAATGGAGCGCGCAACTAGCAAAAGTATTAACTTATGCTGCAAGAGACGCTATAAATGATAAAAGAACAATGCACAAAATATTCTCAATCACAAATATGTTTGTTCTTTAAGGCATTGTCAACAGAGGTTGGTGACATCAGTATTGCCACAGAATCAACATCAGGTTGTTGCGCATCTACTGCAAGGCTGCTATGGGCCATATTATTGTAGAGCCAGATGACAGTTGCAAATAACATGTAAAATGCGTACAAAAAGGCACGGAGGCAAAAACACACTGTGTAAACTTTGCTTATGGTTGATTTTAGCTCATACACTAAAGTTCCAAAGAAACTGGTATAGGCATGCGTATTCGAGTGATGAGATATACAGGGTGTTACAAAAAGGTGCGGCCAAACTTTCAGTAAACATTCCTCACACACAAAGAAAGAAAATATGTTATGTGGACATGTGTCCGGAAACGCTTACTTTCCATGTTAGAGCTCACTTTATTACTTCTCTTCAAATCACATTAATCATGGAATGGAAACACACAGCAACAGAACGTACCAGCGTGACTTCAAACACTTTGTTACAGGAAATGTTCAAAATGTCCTCCGTTAGCGAGGATACATGCATCCACCCTCCGTCGCATGGAATCCCTGACGCGCTGATGCAGCCCTGGAGAATGGCGTATTGTACCACTGCCGTCCACAATACGAGCACGAAGAGTCTCTACATTTGGTACTGGGGTTGCGTAGACAAGAGCTTTCAAATGCCCCCATAAATGAAAGTCAAGAGGGTTCAGGTCAGGAGAGCGTGGAGACCATGGAATTGGTCCGCCTCTACCAATCCATCGGTCACCGAATCTGTTGTTGAGAAGCGTACGAACACTTAGACTGAAATGTGCAGGAGCTCCATCGTGCATGAACTACATGTTGTGTCGTACTTGTAAAGGCACATGTTCTAGCAGCACAGGTAGAGTATCCCGTATGAAATCATGATAACGTGCTCCACTGAGCGTAGGTGGGAGAACATGGGGACCAATCAAGACATCACCAACAATGCCTGCTCAAACGTTCACAGAACATCTGTGTTGAAGACGTGATTGCACAATTGCGTGCCGATTCTCGTCAGCCCACACATGTTAATTGTGAAAATTTACAATTTGATCAAGTTGGAATGAAGCCTCAACCGTGAAGAGAACATTTGCACTGAAATGAGGATTGACACATTGTGGGATGAACCATTCGCAGAAGTCTACCCGTAGAGGCCAATAAGCTGCTGATAGTGCCTGCACACTCTGTACATGGTACGGAAACAACTGGTTCTCCCGTAGCACTCTCCATACAGTGACGTGGCCAACGTTACCTTGTACAGCAGCAACTTCTCTGACGCTGACATTAGGGTTATCGTCAACTGCACGAAGAATTGCCTCGTCCATTGCAGGTGTCCTTGTCGTTCTAGGTCTTCCCCAGTCGCAAGTCATAGGCTGGAATGTTCCGTGCTCCCTAAGACGCCGATCTGTTGCTTCGAACGTCTTCCTGCCAGGACACCTTCGTTCTGGAAATCTGTCTCGATACAAACGTACCGCGCCACGGTTATTGCCCAGTGCTAATCCATACATCAAATGGGCATCTGCCAACTCCGCATTTGTAAACATTGCACTGACTGCAAAACCACGTTCGTTGATGCTACGTACCGATGTGCTTGATGCTAGTACTGTAGAGCAATGAGTCGCATGTCAACACAAGCACCGAAGTCAACATTACCTTCTTTCAATTGGGCCAACTGGCGGTGAATCGAGGAAGTACAGCACATACTGACGAAACTAAAATGAGCTCTAACATGGAAATTAAGCTTTTGTGGACACATGTCCACATAACATCTTTTCTTTATTTGTGTGTGAGGAATGTTTCCTGAATGTTTGGCCGTACCTTTTTGTAACACCCTGTATATGGCATACAAATTTTCAGTACAGTGCAGATTTTCAGTTTTGGATAAATGCGGTAGTGTAAATGTGCAGTATATATATGTACATGAAGCTGGTTTACTGTAACCTTTGAATATTGAATACATATTTGTTTTATACTGTGATCATAATTTTGATTCATTACATTACTGTCCTTTAAATTTTCCCGTGTAGCATTTCACTAAATATAAGAATCTATCTACTTTTGTTTGAATTACTGAATACGCTGTACCTTATCTGGCTATTTATAGCTTTACATAGGTGTTTAAGGAAACATTTTATAGATTTGCTTTCAGTAATACGGTCTTTCAATAATGAAATGGGCAAGATAGGTAAATCGGTAATAGTATAACATGCACTGTGAACACCAAACAACAAAACTATTTTTTCTGACAGCACGGTTTTATCAGTATCGATTTATTACTACTGTGGGATGCACAGAGGGACCATAGAAATTCAAGAACACAACAAGAAATTTAACAGAAAAAAAGGTTTGACATTGAACATTCTGTGTTCCTAAGTACTAAGTGAAGCTCCTTAGCACACGTCGGCTTATCTCTGCATTTTATCCACGAGTATAATGACGTCATGAACAGACTGTTGTCTGGATGGCAGTACAGACATTTGTCATAGACCACGGCCTAATACCTATAGAGCAAATACCACTAAAATACAAATAATGGCAGTGAAAACCTGCGTTTTTTTCTAAGGTCCTTTTCGTCGCGAAATTTAAACCACAATAAACATCCAATGAAGAATGCCTCATTTTGGCGCAGATAATGAACTAAAGACCGCCGTAGAGACTTGGAGGAAAGCACAGGCAGTTCTAGGACAAGGGTAATGGGACGTTGGTACCTCTTTAGGACATACGTCCATTTCGGAGTAGCCACTGAGCAGAGAAGTAGATAGAAGATGTAGCTAAACGTTGCGTAAGAAACACTTTTCATTTTCACTGCGGGTTCCATTCGCGCTTAAAAAATGAAAATAGCCCTCATACGATCACCCCAATTAGTCCGTTTTATTGCTCTCTCTCTCTCTCTCTCTCTCTCTCTTTCTCGAGTAGTATTATATATCCTTGGGCAGCAGGTCAAGTGTTGAAGTGCGGACACGTGACTGTAAAACCGCTAGTCTATACTGCGAGGCACTGTTCACTTAGGAGCTCAGCTACAGCCTTGCAGAAACATCAGGTCATAAAGTTTGTGATATGTTTGTGTGAAGACTGTTCGACGCAGATAAAAAATGCAAACACAAGATATGTGTATATTAAGGAATCGTGTTAAAATATCTGCACTAAAATCCAATACACCCTTTATATACAGAGTGAACCGAAGACCATCGACAAACTTTCAGAGGTAGCATTATGGACTTAATCCAGAGCCAAATGTCTATTAAAAATGGGCTAGACAATGTGTACCTGGAGGGTAGTGAGCACCTGTTCATCTTCAATACTGTGAAACACATCTCTTCTACTGAACAAGTGCTCATAGGTCCTAAGTAACGCATTTTAGAACCTATCATTATTAGAGTTCTTTTCTTCTTTTTGTCCATGCAACCTCCTTCCAAAAAGTGGAAATCAAAGAGCTTGCATTAGAAGGAAAGCGAAGATGAGTGTATATGACATTACACGTAAGTGTATAGGATCCTCACATGTAGACATTATCCTTATAACACGCTTTTGGACGCTACATACCTTGTTTGTATGTGATTCCTCCAGAATGTGTTTCTATATCACAGTAATACGTGTTTCTGCATAAAAGGTGGTCTTGGGAGCGAAACTTTTTGCTGCCAAACGGACAGTTTCGTGCAGAAAGAAAGCAATAAAATGTTCCCGGCTATTACGCAGTGGTCGAATGGATTTCACGTAAAAACACAATGTTTCGTTCCCATCTGCGGATATTAACTTCTTTAAGTGCCCGAGTCACACACTGGCACGCTACTGATCGCAGAAAAATTCCATTTACGCGTGCTTCCGTGCAATGGTATCACGTCATATGCTATGAATGCCTGAGCGCTACTGCCCATTGTCGGTTGCCACCGTCTGCTGTTGTTATCATCCCATGGTGGAAGGCAAGCACGAATCTTCTTCAGCACTTGGATACATAAGTCATTCAATTTCTCGCCCTCCTTCTTCCTACTGAAACTTCTAGGGGATTTAACAGCCTCTATATGCGCCAACGGCCTTGCCGCAGTGGGAACACCGGTTCCCGTCAGATCATCGTCGGCTGGGCTAGCACTTGGATGGGTGACCATCCGGTCTGCCGAGCGCTGTTGGCAAGCGGGGTGCACTCAGCCCTTGTGAGGAAACCTGAGGAGCTACTTGTTTGAGAAGTAGCGGCTCCGGTCTCGGAAACTGACCTAAGGCCGGGAGAATAATGTGCTGACCATATGCCCCTCCATATCCGCATCCAGTGACGCCTGTGGATTGAGGATGACACTGCGGCCAGTCGATACCTTTGGACCTTTATGGCCTATGCTGGAGGAGTTTAGTTTAATAGCCTATCTATATATTTCTGAGTCTACAGTCTGCTTGTGGCTGTTAGTAATTGAATCTTATCAAAATTAATGTGTTGGTCTCCTGGTTGCAAAGCAGCAAGGTAATAGGAACATCAGATGATGGCAACCGACAATGGCGAACTGCTATCGGATATCCAAAGCATGTGACGTCACGCCATTGCATGGGAGTACGTGTGAAAGAAATTTTGCTACAGTCAGTAGAGTGCCGGGCTGTGTATTGGACACTCAAAGAAGCTGTGATCCCCCTTAAAAATGTCCTCCATAGATGAGAACGAAATGTTGGGTTTTAATGTGAAATCCATTCTACATGGAATAATAGCCTGGAACATTTTATCAATTGAGATATTTCGTGCCGTGAAAATTTACATTTTACAATAAGAGAAATAGCTATTTGCTATCCAGCACCACATAGTATTGTGTTAGACTAGATTATTCATACTGATAGCCTAACTGCTTATCACTACGGGATAGATGCTCCTTTTCTTTAAGGGGGGTAGGACGTCAAACGGGCCGACTTGGAGCAGGAGAGGCACCACAGGACATTTTATTTTCTACTGTCTATACTTTTACAAATAAATTCATAAAACTTTGTCAGCATGACCAGGAAGGATTCAGGATTCATACTCATAGCAGTGGAAGTACATAAACATAACAAAATAATTTTTTTTTAGATATAAAGTTTCGTCATTTTTTCACTTACTGTTGGCTGCATTTGTTGCTATAGGTACATTTTTCTTCACAAGTAAGAGAGATTCGTTGATGAATTTTGCACAGCATAGAAACCATACGTACAGGTGTATGAAACTCTAGAATTTTCCAACTATATTAAAAACTGTGGTAAAAATTGAGATAATTAACTACAAAATTAAATTTTTTTCTGAACATTAAGTTTAAAAAGTAACAGCTCACTCATTTTTTCCTAAATTAAATAGATTCTAGAGTTTCAGACACCTGTAAGTATGGTTTGTATGCTGTGCAAAATTCATCGAACAGTCTCTCTCACTTATGAAGAAAAGTGTACCTATACCAACAAATGCAGCCAATAGTAAGTAAAAAAATGATGAAATTTCACATGTAAAAAAAGTATTTTGTTATGTTTTTGAACTTCCGATGCTACGAGTGTGAATCCTGAATCTTTCCTGGTCATACTGACAAAGTTTTATGAATTTACTTGTAAAAGTATAGACAGTGGCAATTAAAATGTCCTGTGGTGCCTCTTCTGCTCCAAGTCGGTTCGTTTGACGTCCTAGCACCCTTAATTCTGGGAGAAAGCGGAGTATTCGAAATTTTATGTTCTACAATCTCAGATGGAGAAAGTGTATCGGAAGTTGATATCATACTTTGTACACAACGTACGTGCTTGTTACTGCTGCTGCCACCGATCCGATCCGTTCCTTGGGCCAGCTTCCACGTGAGGCTGAGGGTGAGTCATCAGAGGCGGTGCAGGGAGCGCCTTGCTCGCTGATTAATAAAGCCGGCGCCGGCGCCGGCGCCGGCCTCGGAGTTGTGGCGGACTGACAGCATTAATTACGGCGCGGCGCCGGCGGTTCGGGCGGTGACAACCACAGGCGGCTAGGCGACCGCCCATTATGCAGGCGGGCTCATTTTTGCTGCGTCAGTGACGTCTGCACGTCTCTTTTAATGATGCGCTTTCAAACCTAGCGAGGGCGCGACTTTCCTGTCTCTTTTTTTCTGCTTCGATACAAAATTTCTGCTGCGCGTCACTTTTATTTAATATTATGCGCAATAAGTTTCTGATAATTATTGGTTTATCCAAGTACATTTTATATTATGTCTGGCACCGCTGTTGAAATGCGACATACAGGGTGTAATGGGAACTAGTGCAGATGTTTCTGTCGATGACTCAGGACGGTGTACTAACCCACATTACATATGTATTTACGCCATTTGAAAATTAATAATTATAGCTATTGTAGGTCATATGTTTTTAATTTTGTTAATACCTCCAAGTACATGTCGCGAGAGCAAGCCTTTACTGCAAAGTTTCCTCAGCACAGAAAGTCAGTTGTTGAAATGTGGATGCAAGGATGCGAAATGGTTTGCCTATACTGAAAGGCAATGTCCATCTAATGGTGCAGTCATTGTTACACAGAAAATCTCATATAGAAAAGTTGGTGATATGGTTTTGCGAAGATTTTTTGATGCAGAGAAAAACACAACAAACGTGCTGATGTGTATACGTATTAAGATACCGGATATAAAAGTATCTGAACTGATACGCATTCCACCCTGTTGTTGTTGTTGTTGTGGTATTCAGTCCGGACTGCGTTTTATTGACAGGCCACTTAGAAAATGTAACAGATCTACTAAGGAGACTACGTATGCTACGCTTCTCCGTCCTCTTTTAGAATACAGCTGCGCGGCGTGGGATCCTTAGCAGACAGGATCGACGGAGTACATCGGAAAAGTTCCAAGAAGGGCAGCACGTTTTGTATTATCGCGAAATAGGGGAGAGAGTGTCACTGAAGTGATACAGGATTTGGGGTGGACATCATTAAAACATAGGCGTTTTTCGTTGCGGCGGAATCGTCTCACGAAATTGCAATCACCAACTTTCTTCTCCGAATGCGAAAATATTTTGTTGACACCGACCTACATAGCGAGAAAAGACCAACATGCTAAAACGAGGGAAATCAGAGCTCGTACGGAAAGGTGTAGGTGTTCGTTCTTTCCGCGCTCTATACGAGATTGGAATAATAGAGAATTGTGAAGGTGGTTGGATGAAACCTCTGCCAGGCACTTAAATGTGATTTGCAGAGTAACCACGTAGATGTACATGTTGATAGATGTAGTTGCGTGGGATAATCTCGATAGTGCTTCTGCTGTCTTACGATATCACTCCCCGCCCATAACTAGAGGTGTAGATCCTGTGTGTCTAGGCCGCAGACAGGTTGGATGCAGGCATTCATCTAGCCTCCTCCTAACCAAAACACGGCCACCATTGGCACAGAGGCAGAAATGGTTTTCATTAGAAAACATAACAGATCTCCACTCCGCACTCCAACGAGTTATCACTTATCACTACTGACGTCACAAACGACGGTGGTTTGGAGTGAGTAGAATGCGCATTACAGGACGTCCAGCTCGGAACTGTCTTTGAAGTAACAGATTTGCAACAGTTCGTTGTGTCACTGTGATGTCAACTGCTGCTCGAACAGTTTCTGCAGATGCAGTACGATGTGCCAGTCATGATGCCAAACACAACGGTATTCCCTCTCGGTGGTGTCACTGTCTGGAGCCCGGTTCTCTTGCAACCATACCTTCCCGCGACCACCACTGTCAGCAATTATGTACAGTGGTTACATTCCCGCCAAGTCTTTCTGCAATATCACGAAAGAAACATCCAGCTTCTCGTAGACCTGTTACAAGACCTCGTTCAAACTCAGTGAGTTGCTGATAACGACGTCCTTGTCGTCTTAAAGGCATTCTTGATTAACATCAACTCACTACGTCCAACATCAATCATAACTAACACCCGCGACCGATACAGCGTGTATTTTAAACTAACCTGATTTTCATCCTCTTAGTGGCACTATTAGTCCCACTCTCATGCGACTCAGACTAATTCTAAATAGATATCATCTTTCAGATGTAGATAAACATCTTCCAACTCTCGTTTGTTTCACACTACTCCATCTTGGTGTTAGGATTCTTTTCCGTCAGTGTGCGTACTGTATTGTACGTGAAGCGTTGTTTCTTCCTTTTCTGTGATTTGGTAATGTCGATTACCAAAATTCGTCGTAAGGAAAACTTAATAATAATTGAAAGTTTCCTGTCATATTAACAACATTAAGCTCTAATTTTACTTTCATGTGTTCTTAAATTCCAATCGGTTGCCAGTAACAGATAAAGCACGAGCTAGTCGTTCGCTGATGCTCGAGAGATGCAGCTATGATAATACACTGTTACATCTGAGCAAGATTACATGGTACTGAAGTCGTAGAAAGTCGTACATTCGCAGATATCGTGTCGTAAGCGAGTGTGCATTTTCTAACTCTTGTTGAAAGACTTGGCGTTGTGGAATTTCCAGTACGTCAGAACTTGAATGAGTGCTTCCTGTATGAGACAATATGTTTGTACCATGGTTAGCTGTGTGAACATCGAAGAATAATACAGAATTGTATTTATGTAAATCCATCCAGCCTTTGAGGCATCTGAATTCGCCACATCCACGTAATCCTGGTAAATTCGGGTGCGATGTTAAAGTGTTGCGAACGTAGGGAGATGTGCGTGAAGAAACGGTTGCACATGGTCGAACACAAGATTTCTCTGCGTAGGTCAGAGAAATAGGCGGACATCTCAGGGGCGTCAAATCATCACTTTTAGATAATCCCCACCATCTCAAAACGAAAATGGTTCGGAAAAGTATTCCTGTCCTGCCCGTCAACATCAATAAACTTTAGTTGCAAATGATCATATAGGAAAATTTCTGAACGATTCTAGTGTCTAACGAGTACTGACCCACAATAGTATTGCTGCGCTAGTATTAGTATTAGTCGTAGGAAGGGGGAATTATGTTAAAATTCAGTAAAGGCGCGGTTGGGCAATGAAGTCTAGGGCCGCTGGCAGTGTGTGGTAATAGTCGGCAGCCAGTAGGCCAGGCAGAGTAAACACGGCGCGGAGCTGCAATGGCGTATTGCACGTACGATTTGTTTGGAGTGGAGCAGCAGCGAGGCAGGGAACTGCAGCGTAGCTTTAAGTTATTGTGATATATGAGGCGAGGCAGTAGGCGAAAACTGGGAATGGCGATGTGTAAGTGGCTGACGTATAGGAATTTACCCCTGTCATAGTTTCTGTCTCTCTCTGACGCTACGTCAGAAGCGAGGGGAAAAGCAGTATAAATAGTCAGGCACTTTTAGCTTGAGAGATGTGTGCCAGGTCAGTGGACATTCGGGTCGGACCTGTGCTTGTCTACACTTTTAGGGGCCAGTTCAGCAGCGATGTTGTAAACATTCTATGTAAGCCTGTACTTTGTTTCTATGTACTTGTTTGGGCTGTATTTCGCCTCTGGGGACACAACATCAGGGCGGGGTGGAACGGCGACCGGGTACTTGGAGATAGCATGGTCTGCCTGAAGGAGGGCAGTGACAGCGGTCTGCAGCAGGTCCAGGACGGGCCACATTCGCTTTTCACTTGGTATACGCTGCAGGAGGCTCAGCAGCGCTGAAACAGCATTAGGGACAGCGTCAGGTGTTGCCATCCGGCAAGCACCACTAGCGGCAAGTTGCGGCATGGCATCCAGGAAGTCGCGAGTTTGAGTCTGATCCTGTCCTGGGAGCAGCCCCAGTGCCACAGGTAACCAGTACATCCACGTTCGTCCCATGGCCGGACAGAGCAGGCCAAACAGGGCAGAGAGCGGCGAGGACCAGGGACTGTAGCAGTCTGTGGAGTTGCAGGCAGCTACGTGGCGTAAGACGGGACGCAGCAGCAGGCAGCGTCCTGGCAGAGCGCGGCCGACTTCCAGCTGAGCGGTCTTGATGGGAACAGCAGCAGCGTCGGCATACCAGGAGTTGCTGAGCCGGCTAGACTCGCGGAACAGCGCTGCGGGCGTCACGCCGACATGACGTTGTACCCATCGAGTACTGTAAATTAGCCAAATAAAGCAATGCTACTGAATACCACTGTATCACTCTGCACTGCCCCTCGACGCTCTTGAACTTGCTTGGCCTCCTGACGAGAAACGGCGCAGTGGGGCCCGGCTTCAGCTCGGCCAACTGGAGTCCCGGGTTCGACCATCGACGGTCCGGAACAGTATGTTCTGTGACGTTGCCAAGTAAGAGCAATCACTACGTAGAATTTGAATGTGGTAGATTCTTATCTTGTGAGCAAGAGTGTTGCTTGAAGCGGTCGGGACATTCTAATACATGTTAAGTACTGTGAAATATTGTTGTGGTCTTCAGTCAGAAGACTGGTATGATGCTGCTATCTGCACTAATTTATCTTGTGCAAGTCTTTTCATCTCTGCATAGCTATCGCATGCTATGTGCATGTGAATCTACTTACTCCACACAAGTCTTGGTCGCCCGCAATAACTTTTGCCGCCACGTTTCATTCCGCTACCGAACTGGCAATTCCTTGATGCCACAGTGTTTGTCCTATCATTCCATCTCTTATTTTAGTCTAGTAATGACAAAAATTTGCTTTCTCCACCATTAGATTCTGTATCTCTTTATCAGTTATCTGATATATCCACGCTGAAGATAACGGGTGGATGTGCAAAAAGGCTGCATTTCAATCAAAGAGAATCCTGCAGAGTGAGTACAGAATGATACAAAGCAGCACACATACCAAAATGTGATCAGATGGAAATGGAATTAAAATACTAATAAAAAAACGAAAACTCATTTCTCTCAGATGTTGTCAGTGAAGGGAAATAGGGGACAAGGCCTAAATGAGTTCTAGACAGAAAATTTACAAAAAAAATCCATAAAATCACATTTATATTTATGATTACGTTGTTCTGTTGTGATAAGGTAAATGAAACGTGTGGAAATGGTGCTGACGTAATATCATAGTTACTTTTAACAGGGGATCACAGATTGATTCCAAGTTTCTACATTTCAAGGAAACCTTCGCAAGCTTTCCTCTAAAGAGACGTCTAGTCAAACTGCATGCCTATAGCTTATAGTTTCGGTTGTGCGACTGGATCCGTGATTTCCTCTCAGAAGGGTAACAGTACATAGTAACCGGCGGAAAATCGAGTAAAAGAGAGGTGATATCCAGAGTTCCGAAAGAAGAGTTACAGTACTATACTGTTCCTAACCTACATTAACGATTTAGGAGGTAATCTCAGCAGCTCTCTTACATTATTTGCAGACGATGCTATCACCTACCGCCTTATTAAGTCATCAGAAAATCAAAATCAATTGCAAAGTGACTTAGACACATCCGTGTAGTGCGAGAAGTGGCAATTGACTCTGAAAAGGGAAAGTGCGAGGTCATCCACGTGATTACTAAAAGAAATCCATTAAATTTAGGTTACACTATAAATCGCACAAATATGAAGGTGGTCAACTGTAGGCAATATGTAGGAATAGGAATTACAATCGGGAACAACTTAATTTCGACCAACCTCACAGATAACACTGTGGCGAAAGCAAACGAAAGACGACGTTTTACTGGCAGAACACTTAGAAGACGCAATAGGTCTGCTAAGGAGAATGCCTACACTACGCTTGTTTGTCCTCCACTCGAGTACTGCTGTGCTGTATGTAATCCTTACCTGATAGGACTAACGGAGAACATAGAAAAAGATCAAAGAAGGGTAGCTCGTTTTGCATTATGGTGAAATAGAGAAGAGGGTATCATTGATATCGTAAGCGAGTTGGGATGGCAGTCACTAAAAAAAGAGGCGTTTTTCGTTTCGGCGTGGCCTTTTCAGGAAATTTCAATTTCCAGCTTTCTCCTCTGAATGTGAAAATATTGTACTGTCGCAAACGTATATAGGAAGAAACGATCATCATAATAAAATAAGACAAACTGGAGCTGTACAAGGAGATTTAAGTGTCTATTTTTCCCCGCACTGTTAGGGAGTGAAACGGTAGAGAAAGAGTGTTAAGGTTGCTCGAACAACTCTCTGCTAGATACTTAAGTGTGAAATGCAGAGTAGTCACGTAGATGTAGATGTAGATTTCATACAAAATTTTGTATTGATAAATTTATTGAAACATTGCATTAAATTGTTTGTTTCCAAAGAAGGGGATTGCGGAAGATTTGGGTTTGTGGATATTCTATCAGCAACAGTCTTTCTTTAGTTAGGCTGAATATCGTTTACGCTTACGTGGCTTGTCAGGTCCTCCGTATAGTTACTCGCTCCACTGTCGCGGATAGAGTGCATCATATCTCGAGGCATCTCAGGATCGTTATGAAAGCTTAAAAACCTTAGAACGTTTTTCTTGACCTTGTTGCAATTTGTTAGAAAAATGCAGCCAAGATCGCTTGATGTGAGGTAGTTTATAAATAGTGAAACAGTATTTGATAGTTTATGAAATAAACTGGTTGACATCAAACGATCTTAGCTTCTAATATTATAAATTCCAACATTAGACTGCCCCATCAGCATGTGTAAATTGTATGCAAAAAGGAAAGTTTCTAGGAATGTAAAAAAGTAACCATGAATAAACACTGACCTGTTATCCACAGCAACGAAACGTGTAACATAGTAATATCGATATCAGAAGATATCGACTGTGCGTCAATCCATTCAAAACTCCCCCTTTTTCCGTGTTACGAAGCGTATCATCCTATCGCTTTTATTACAGAGTCATAAATATTTATGCATCAGTTCAAAGGGACTGTTAACATCGCCGACCAAGACCGCTCGCTGAGGGGAAGTCTACGTGGGCAACAACAGAGATTTATAACCCTATTACAGATTATTGAGGGTGATCAGGTAATAGGTAGAATATATCGTCCTGCGAGGAGGGGTGGCGACCATTTCTGTCAAAGAAGGGCTGCAAGGGACGGTGCATGGGGAGAGACCAAAACCTAAACTACAACCGCGGAGTTTGTCACCGCCCACATGCCCGTTCCGCCATTGCAGTAACGGTCTCCTTTACTTTTATCTGTATTCATACGTCTGCAGACATTTGCAAGGGACAAGTGATGTGTATGAAACAAGCCTTCTTTGTTATTCCCTAAGCACAGATTCTCTTACTGTTTATGTAACAATATCACAGGATCGTTTTACACTCAGTGATTAAGGTGAAATTCTGAATTTAGTGCAGATCTTCACAAATGATAGTGTAATAAGTATCGAGTTAACTTAATGTACCCAAGCATGATGTTCCTCTATTGACCACTTATGCCTTACGCCAAACAGATGTTTTATGCAGATTATAGATATTGGCAAGAAAGGTATTGGGAGTCACATTACATAACTGGAATCACAACTGTTGCACTGCAAAGAACTATAGGTACAGAGCTCTTATCAGATATAAGAAATTCCTCTGATAGTTTTCTTACAAACTGTTACGACTGCACATGTTAGTTTAATAATCAGGAATGGAATCCATTGTTTTAGTACTTGAAAAAGTCACTGAGTTACTTTCAACATACCTGAATCTGTTAACTGTATAGTACAAACAAATGAGTTTTGTATACCGAAACTCAAACATGAAACTAGCGGGTGAGTGCGGCAACTGTGTCACATAAGATTCCAATATGTGTTATTTGGGACATACCGGAACGAAAGTAAGTACCTCGACAAGCTTGCGAGGTACTGTTATCACTATCACTGAGAAATTTCAAATTTGGCAGTAGTCATAGCTATTCCTTCATTTCCTTTAGTGTATCTCAAACACGACGGGCTTCACGCGTTCCACTGGATTCTCATAGATCGCAATTCTTATCAGTTATGCACACATATTTCTAAGACTACCTGATAGGTTTCGTTTTCCAAAAGCTTAGTAAAGTAGAAAGGAGTCGCTATAGAACGTGTAATTGATGTTGTTCTGAATCAGTTACTGGTCAACGGAGAGAAATGTGTTCCTTCTGTAGACGCAAATGAAATGGTTATCACTTCTTCTTACTTACTTCTTCTTCTTATTATCATCAGTGAAGCTTAAGTTGGAAACTCCGTTCTCAGCCTCCGCACACAATATCTGATCAAAAGTGTCTGGACACTCCTATGTAATGCGGAACTGAGCACTAAAAGTTCAGTCTGAAACCGCGCAACCGCTACGGTCGCTGTTCGAATCCTGCCTCGGGCATGGATGTGTGTGATGTCCTTAGGTTAGTTAGGTTTAAGTAGTTCTAAGTTCTAGGGGACTGATGACCTCAGATGTTAAGTCCTATAGTGCTCAGAGCCATTTGAACCATTTTTTGAACCACTAAAGGTTAGAGGAGGCGAACCCGTCGGTATAAACGAAAGTGGGGGGGAGGGGGGTATTGTTTTACTAGTGGAGAAGAAGTAACAGAATGGATTGTTGAAGAGAGCTCACTGAGTTGAACGTGGGGTAGTTTTTGGACCTGTTACTTGAATAACAAATCCATCAGAACCGTTCTGCCCTTCTAAAGCTCCCTGCCGACTGTTGGGGATGTGAGGCTGAACCATGGCTAAACTAAGAAAAGGCACACCTCGTGTAGGATAGAGTCTTATAAATTGTACCGCCTTGTACCACTAACGTATCTAGAAAACCATTGGCATGGTACTGCAGTCTGTTGGACAGAATTTGTATTAGGTTTATCTAGCCGTTGCACGTAAGCAGTTCAACAAACCGTTGCGAATTCTGGCATGCAGTGATTCAAGTCCATTTTGCGCACTGAGGTGGTTTGTGAAGCTAAGCATATCTGTTCTTATAAGTATGTTAAGTCTGTTTGTAATTTATGTAGAATATAACCATAATCTTCCAGTGTTAATAAAGAGCAGAAACATATGAAACTGCTCTTGCCTCTGTGCTGTAAAAGTAAGGTAAAAATATTACATTGCCTTTTAAGTTGTACTGTCACTTTTCTAGTAGGTTCCACAGGTAAATTTTAAAATAATGTTCATTAAACTCGTTTTAACAATTGTTGAGCTCCAATAATAAAGTAATCACTGCACTAATAAATGTTTTACCGGCTGTTTGATCATAAATACAGGCAACATTTTTACGGTTGAAAGGAGTCTACTGGGGCACACTTGTATGTGTCACGAGAATATGATAAGAATATTTATATAAATTAAAATGAAAATAGTACACTATAAACGATGTATGTCCCTGATAGGCTTGATAATGCGGATCGCTGACTCTGCGCGATCGCAGAGCCAAAGATATTGTTTCCGGTCTGTGATACTAGTGTTGTAGTAAGAGAGCGCTTGGCGCACGGTTGTTTTTAGCTGTCTGTGAGCGAAAGACGATGGAGTAGACAGTTTTTTTGGCGTACTTTGTGAAACCACCAAGTGTTAGATTAATGTAGGTATGTCAATATTGTTGAATATGGAAGCAGAAGTCTTCATGCAAGGAAGGTAAAGACGTTAAATAATTAGGGTCTAGTGTAGCAGGGGATACAACCCGTCGGCTTTGAACAATGACGTCATTCCTTAGTCATAGATAGTAATGTCTTCACTTCGAGGCATAGATGATAAAGCAGTTCTGTGTTCTAATAAGCGCTATCATTAAAATAATTGAATGTGAATCTAAAAGCGATCGCTTGATATTAGATACAGATGCTTCAGTAGCTGATAAGTGGTTTGGCTTATAAAAAAAAATCTCACGAGATAGAATAAACTGATCCTACTTTATTAAGCAATCAATAAAAAAACTAAACTAAAACATAACAGCAAAAGACAAGTGAAACACAAAGGTTAAATTAACAATCAAAACATATAAAATGAAATAGGTTGCAAATGTAACGTACGTGTATTTCCATCTATTCGTCAGTAGGATCAGTTTATTCTATCTCGTGAGATTTTTTAAAAAAAAAGCCAAAAAACACTTATCAGCTACTGAAGCATCTGTATCGTAGGATCGGTTTATTCTATCTCGTGAGATTTTTTTTAAAAGCCAAAAAACACTTATCAGCTACTGAAGCATCTGTATCTTCTAATGGGTGCGGGAGTTCCGATTCACACCCACCCACCTCCCCAGGAGTCGGAACTCCCGCACCCATTAGAAGATACAGATGCTTCAGTAGCTGATAAGTGTTTTTTGGCTTTTAAAAAAAAATCTCACGAGATAGAATAAACTGATCCTAAGATACATATGCTTCAGTAGCTGATAAGTGGTTTTTGGCTTTAAAAAAAAAAGTCACGAGATAGAATAAACTGATACTACTTTATGTTAGTAATAGCGGAGACGAAATAAACAGCACATCTACAATTTGTATCCCGTGTTCCACTTAGGGTTTACTGAAGCGGAGGATACATCGTTCAGGTCATGAACAGGACAGTAATGCTAGTGAAAACGAAGAAATCGCCTTACGACAAACTCGTATTCCGGACTGTACTTAAGCAACACACTTCGAATGAGCTTTTAATTTGTATCGGGTTTCATTTGCGGTTTAGTGAAGCAGGGGATACGTAGTTCAAGTGAACAACAGGACAGCAATGCTAGTTGAAACTAAGAAATCGACTACGCTGAACTTGTATCCCGTACTGCACATAAGCAATTCAGTTCGATAGACTTTCGAGATACAACTGACATACATGTAACGTGATGTATTCTTTGCTAGTAATTTCATTCATTTCTTTCCATTGTATTTTGCGGAGAAATACTAAGGTACAAACACGCGATCTCGTTAACGTGAAAATACTACTGGCCCTTACATATGTGAAATAAAGTTTATCTCTCTCGCATTCCTTTGTTTCTCAACATTCTCCTCAGCTCTTTCATCTTTGTAATACATGCTCTCTGGCGACTTGTGACGTCATTGTTCCAAGCCGACGGGTTATATCCCCTGCTACACTAGACCCAATAATTATGATTTTTGTTTTGCCAGCGCGATAGTATACATGAGTTGGTTGATAATTTATAACTGTTGAGTAACCCCAGCATATACGTAAACTGATTTGAGAAAAAGGCCAGTCAGATATTGCACTTTTGTAATGTTGCAAAGATTTATTTACAAAGCTATAAATAATTTGATGATTTGTAGTTATGCCCTTTTAGTGACGTTAGATAATACTTGCTGTATAAATCTCATTGATTGTGGATCAGTTAGTAAAATGTAACTTCAACCGTCAAATGTTCTTCAAAAGACAAACTTAACTTGCCATACAATTTTGCTAAAAATTCTGTGTTAGTAATTCACTACAATCAGTAATGCCTCCCTGTCCAGATCAAAAGGTTTGTAAAGAAGTTGGATTTTTCATAAATGTTTTCATTTATCAACCAGAAGAATTTCATGTGCATTTCAAAGTATTACGGCCAGGATTGCTCACTGCTGAGCCTATAGCTACCATATTTAAATATTTTTTTATGAGAGATCGGAATACATCGCGTTACTCCGTTGCTGCTTTAGAGGTAAGACAAGTCAGTTTATTTGTTATGTGCACAGTGATTAAAGTTATTAGTTTTGAACAGGGCCAGATGATTCAGTGCCTAAGGTGCTGAATGTATTTTGCCATGGCTGTATTTCTTTATTGATATTGAGAGTTGCATTGCGCAATCAATTAGTATAAAGTTTTTGCTAACAGTAACACCGAGTAAGCACACCATTTGCAGTTACAACATGCTACACGATAACATGAGTTTAGGATCCATTCCCCAGTTTAGATATTCATTTAAAAATTTATTTAAGGTAAGTTATTTCTTTATTATGTGCACACTTCATTCAACGTAATCTTAAAGCTTTTTATTTTTAAAGAACGTTACACGGTTTAAGTTCCAAAGACTGAAATATACACGTATCAGTATGTCATTTCATGTAACTACGAACAGAAACAGATTATGTTAAGTCCACCTACGATTAAGGTTTTTCATATATTTTCATATCACACTTCCCTTGCTGCATTATTTTAATGAAATACATTAATCATGAGACATGGTAGATGACAATCCGATGGAAGGGTTTGGGTTTGGTAAATGCCAAGAGAACGTTACTTTCCACGATGTGCGTGCCAACTGTGAAGTACAGAGGAGATTGTGCTACTTTTTGGAGGTCTTTTTCGTGGTCCCGTTGTTGTCCTCAAGAAAATACAAAATGCGGAAGGATGAGAACATAATTTACAGCATTTAGTGCTGCATGCGGTAGAGGAACAGTTCGGAGACGATGACTGTTTGTGTCAGCACGACATTGTGCCCGGTCATCAAGCAGCGTCTGTGAGTTAATGGTTTGTGGATCTAAACATACCCCAAATGGACTAGCCTGCACCGAGTTACAACGTGAAAGACCCTAGTGTCCAACATTACTACGTTCTCTTGGGGAGAATCTGCCGCCATTCTTCCACAGACATTAATATACTGTACCTCACCGAAAGTGTCCTCAGCAGATTTCTAACTGTCAAAAAAGTCACAATGGAACAATCCCATGTTAATGCCAAGTTAGGTTTCCGGACAGTTTTGATCAGATTAGTGTACATCAGATGCCTGCAGCGTTTGTTTCAGTTGCCTCGTCTCCAGCTTTCGTATGGACATATTGTTCCCTTTCCTCATTTAGCACCAGTAGCCACTGTAGTTCACTCCATGTGCAGTTATATCTGTAATATCACTGCCCTATTCCAACCTCTTACTGATCAAGATCTCTCCAGGCCATATATTTCTTACGGACTTCCTTATTGCGCAATACTCAGACACGTACCAAAGTAAGAGATGCCATCATGGATTTCCATTAAGTCTCTTTCCTCTCTTTCCCATGAAAAGTCTTTGGAAATCTATTACATATCTTCCCGTTTACGATTTTTGACTACAGCCCGACCATTGTTACAACTTATAGAACTGAAGATATCCGTTCTGTGTGTTTCCTTTATTTTCCTATAGATACGGAGACACGACCCATATTCAGGTCTTAGTTTCCATAAAGCAATCTAATGAACAAAGTTAAGCTTCTGATGTGTTTTATTAATGAGCCCAGTCTGTATCCCTATTTTTTTTATAGTTCAGTCGCTGCTAGATTTGCATCTGTCAATATCAAATCATCACAACATCAAACGCCTCTATACAATACATCGAATACTTCGTGTCGTGATGATCTGAAAATCTCAAACGCCGAAATCTATAAAACCTTTGTGAGAAACATGTATTCATTTTTTAGATGTGTTAATATGGTTCTATTACAGTATGGATGGATAAAGAATTGCCAAATGCACGAGCATTAATAATAGACAAAAACATATTTTTAAGAGAAAGGGGTTTCAAATGAAGCTATTATATTAATGACTGTTAAGTATTTGATCGTGTGAAGGGGGAGCCGAGTACAAATATATCAGATTCTACTGCCGGTTGAACTCCCCGTATAAAAAGGTGCTCTCCATTACTCATATACATGAATTATGTCCTACGCAATGAAATTAAAAGTAAATGGTTTACGTGTATCGATAATGGCTGTAGTAAAGTCAGCAATCAAGAGGAAAAGGTATTACCTAGCTACAGCAAGAAAGGTAAAGAGGAGGTTTATTTTCACACTGATATATATATACATGTGAGAAAAATCGTACATGGAGAAGATCAAAATTGGAACTAAACAACACTTACATGAAGAACTAAATCATATTGTAATACACAAATGACTGGCCCGCAAGGTAACGTGGAAAATCGTACAATACAGGTACTGTCTCGAGGAATCATGACCGATTCAACTTTAACCTACATGACAGAAATAGCTGCGTTATGCATAATATAAAAAAGGGTTATTATTCACTCACATGAATTGAATCCCTTGAAATGGTAATGAACAAGACATGGTAATACAAGATTCATTCAAATAAGACTCTACCCGTGAATCGAGAAAGAAATAAAACCATAGGAGTGTTACAAAATGGAAGTACGTATATATTTATGTTCCACATGTCATCCTAAACTACTGGACCAATTTCAACGAAACGTATTACAATTATCACTTACTGCCTGGAAAGAACTGGTTTGAGGCTAAGAAATACCCACTTATAAAATGGTTAAGGATGGGTGTGAAAAAGAACTGTAGCGTACGATGAGCGAATACCCAGAATTTATTCATCCAGTATTAGAGAAAGAGAGCAATTAGTTACTTGCAACAAACTTTACGCTTAATTTAAAAACATTGCGAAACTTTTTCTCACTGACAGTCCCGATAAAATGTTTAAAGGAAAAACATTTGTCACTTACTACATTGCCGCTGTTCACGTAGTAAAATTTACGCATCAACATGACGTTTAAATTTATTCCATCTTTGTTAGTACCTCTTTTCGCAATATGTGACATGTGAGCGTGCGGCCAAAGCCACGGGTCAGAAACTCCTCGTAAAGCCCTGGATCGATTTTAACCGAACTTGGTACACATATTACTTACTACATTTGAAGAACCAGCAACCTCCTGTTTGGGAGGATGTGATAACGTGGAGAGAGCAGGGCGGAGGAAGAGATGGACAGACAGAGAGGGGGAAGAAGAATATGGACACTTATAGGGGGGGGGGGAATAAAAGGAGGTGGAGGAGATTGACAGAGAGAGGGGAAGAAGGAGGTGGACACAGAGGGGGACGGAGGAGATGGAGAGAGAGAGAAGGAAGGAGATGGATTAAACGCACAACCAGGCAATGCTGCGTACTCATCTACTCGTAGTAGTAACTAAATAAGAAAAACCATGAACACAGTGTAATGCAAAACCAGATGCTTCCATGAAATTTCTAGAAATTTTTGAACGTGAAATACCAGAGCGAGGCCCATTTATGAAGTATACCTATGTACAGCTAGACTCAAAACCAGAATCACACCAAAAACTTCACGTTTCTCACTTCCTGACGTTCGATGAAGAAAAAGTACAGCAAAAACTAGTGTCTCCCAATCAAACACTGTGGCTGTGTGTTGGCGTATCATATAAAAGAAAAGTTTCGTTTTGTGTTCTTGTCTCATCTGTTGAGTCCGAGAAAAGTGCGCTCCTAACAATCACCATCCTGTCAAAGTCCGTGCCTCGTTGTTAACCTACGAACCAAGATGAAATTGTTGCTTGGAGTTCCCCCGCTCTTGTGCAAATCATGAAATATATCATCAGGCGAAATGAACACCAAAAGAGCGTGATTTAACGCTTTAAGCCTGCAACGGCAATGTCTAGCGCCAAGGTAGCGACACGCTGTTGCGTGGGTGGTATTTTCCTACCAGAAAACTTCTCTAGTCAGTATATTCAAACGCAAATGAACGTGCTGGACCCCGCGTGGCAGCGTGGCATGAAAGGACAAGTTGAGAAAGTGTGCAGCTGAACTGTCGGAAATTTTTTGTGTGGAAGGCGTCAGCGTTATCCGTGAAGAACAACAGGACCATACAGAAAGCAATCGATCCAGGAAGCCTCCGATGGAAACTGTCCAGGCGGGAGTCACACAAGATGAAAATACAATACTTTAATAAAATGTGAATTGCTCATTTCTTGCCATCCTAAAAGGTGCATGTAACTATTTATAAATAGTGGGACAAGGGTACTATCTACTAGCTAGTCACGATTATTTCTGCTCTGAAATCTGCTTGTTGTTACACTGAAATGACTCGCGGAAATTAATGTTAAGCGGAGACAGCAATTGATATTTGAACTATTCCATTAGCAACAGAACCAACATTACTCACACCTACACTAAAATGACCTGTCACAATAGACTGAATTTGGCTCCATTAAAAACGAGAGAACAAGCACAATTTACAAACAGTAAGCTCCACCACCACAAAAATGTTATGGTCCACTGCCTACTAAGGCAGTATACACCCTTAACTACCCAGGGAGCTCTTTCTCTTGATTCCTATACATGCAAAGAGTCAGTGTAACAGCTGCTCCCGGTGTTTACCATCACTCGAATGACCGGCAGCTAGAGCTGACAGTCGCCCACCGATGGAGGGGCAGAGGTTTGCAGACTGTCTGGAAATATATTTCTGATTTATTATAGTTTACGTCAAAAAGTATAATGCATACTGTTTGTACGAATAATGCTTACGTCTCTGCATAAAACGAAATTTCACGACATGCCCGATCATCCTATGCTACAAAATAAATCGTCGCGAAACACCGTTTGCGAAAAGTGTTATTTACGGTGCGTTCAGAGGTGTAAATTGGAAACATACCACTGGGGAATTTGGCGCGAGAGAATAAGCGAATTGGCATGTCTACGAAGCTTCAATATTAAAGCATTTATGAAAAAGTTCAAGAAATATAGTGCAACATCATAAACAAACTGACAAACATACTTTAAAGCCATTCTGAGATTGAACTCAAAATTATTGCAAGAAACAAAGTATGATTACAACCACACACAATGTGAACTACATAATTTCTAACCTTAGTCGAAACATATAGCTCCCCGACTTTTGGAGTATTCTGGGTGTCTGACTGTTTCCCTGAGCGCCCTCTATCGGTTGATATGAGGTACGTTTGCGATACTTCCCAATTAATCGGTAATGTCCAGATGTTTCGCTCTTCGACCCGGTGCCCCAAAACGATTCAAACGGGATTGTAAACGTCCCGAGTTTCAAGCAAGAGAATCTAAGATTTATATTCTACTAGTTCAACATATTAATATGTTTTAATACACAGCGTACAAGCGGCTTACTCTCACACTAACTTAATAGCAGTTGTCGACGCTATACAACAACCATTAATCACTTGTCGAGTGACTTGATTTCTATTAACTAGTTTACCGTTCCAGAGACAGCGTGTGTTATTATAGTGTGTGAGTTCTCTTCGTTTTGTGATGTTCAAAGCGAAACAAATATGGCCATTCAGTGATGGATGCAAAGAAATACGACCTTCCATAAAAAATAGGCGCCTCAGATGGGAAGGCGCTCTGCAAACTTTATTCCTCTTATTTTTGAGTAGAGCATGATGGCAAATCTAAGGTGAGTCATCATAATGAGACATGAAAGAAGAAAAGAAGTATTCGGGGAAAAACATTCAGTTAAAAACTCAGAATTTTTTCTAATACCGGATTCAAAATAGGAAATGCTCATTGCTACCGCTAAATTGATAACAGCTTGTAGAACTGTAAAGCGTCAAACATATTCTTCCTTCTCATTCTGTACCCTTTTGTATTTTGGACTTCAAAAAATTTCCGTTGTACAGACTATCAATTGATGGCGGCAGTCACAAGGGTTTGAAACTGTTTCTATAGTTGTTGTTGTTTTGATGCAAGTGAGGCTGTAAAAACTAAACTAATCAAGCTGGAATGTACACAAAAAGAAACATCGGAGTCTATATCCGACTTACGTATTTCAGCGCTCAGTTATCTTAAAAGTAACTCAAAAAATTGAGTAGCAGAGATATCTGCAATACCACTTTCCGGGAGGTGAAACTCAAGGATGAAAACAACATATTCAGTTACTTAAGAACAAAACTTGGGATGAGCTGGGAAGTGTGGATTGTCAAGCATACATTCTACATAACACAGTTGAAACTGCTGCAGATATTTTATCTGGTGATATCGAGTTAACTGTGGCGAAATTTTGAACTACTTTTCCATCTACACGATGAGAACATCAAAAGTTGCGGAATTATATTAATTTGTGGATGCGTGCCACAGAGAACTTTTGTCACACTTTGAAACTATATTATTGTCCTTAATGCCGGCAATCGAACTTACAATTGTGCGAAGTTCTAAAACCTCCTTTCTTGCCAGAAGAAAAACTATTGTGGTTTATTCGCCGTCAGTTTGGTTTGGTAAGCAAATAAAGAACATTAACAGTAGTAACATATTTGTGATTGATGTGAAGGTAATTACTGAGAATGCAATAATGTCACTGAAAGAAAACGAAAACAGACCTTACTTGGGTATGAAAACTAAAGATTTTTTTAAAAAATGCAGAAGATCATTGCTCTCAAATCGCCACCGAAAATTTTTACAGTGACGTAAAAGTGTTTTATCAAACGGCAGTTATTTACCTGACAAATTGGTCTCATCGACTATCAGCTTTAGAAAATGTTGAAAGGATATCTTTAACGAAGTTATTGGATTTGAAAAACGTAGAAAGAGTATTGGTTTATTTTTTTAAAAGAGAAATAGATATTTGAGTCACTAACGTTTGATTAGCATGTGCATTTAAAGAATTTTCTGGCTTCATAAGTATCAGAGGATACTGAACGTCAGTATCACCTGCCCAGAAAAAGGACTGAAAATTTACAGAAACACAGATTTCAGCTTTCAGAAGTCAGAATTCCTCAAGTTATGCCAACATGTTTTCAGCTGCAGCACGTAACTGTAATGTTGAGAGAACATTTTCATTAATGGGAGCTCATTGGAGTGAGGAACAGAAACGTTTCGATGTCTCAATAATTTAGAGCATTTTAAATTCACTTAAAGTTTAAAATGAGCTGTGTTGAGTTTCATTATCTTGTAGGTAAATAAACGTTATGACATCATCTGAAAAGTATGAGTGATCCACAAAGTAATGTATGTAAAAATTGTATGTGTAAATAACTTTCGTTATTCTTCCTTCTTATGAAATATATTAATACATGTAATATGCTCAGTAGTAAGAGGTTATTGTTTTCAGAGGTTGAAGAGCCGCCTTAGTCATATCTCATGATTGGATTCCTGTTTACTTTGTCTCGATATTAGTACCGACATTAATGGCTGCCCTATTATGAGAGTACACAGAACGACGATTTTTAGGAGCGGTTTGTCAACAATATAAAACAACTGAATTTCTGTAGATTCATAAAAATTCACAGCTGACCTTAGTGTGGCAGAACACGTCAACAAAACTCTTGTGTCAATTCTTAATGCGGGATATCTGATTTAACGAACGATAATTATATAGAATCTATTCTCCAAACGTTCGAAAGTACACACAATTTAAAGTCACTAATATATTTAGTCTATTGATTCCAAAATACTGGTGAATTTGGAGTATGTAATCGTGAACGGTATTTATATTTAAAACTTCTCTCGGTTAATTTTTATAGGGAAAAGTGATCAGTTCCCCTGTCAGCATGGGGCCCATAACATTTGCTACGTGGATTAATCGCCTAGTCTCATATATGAACGTTTTTTGGGGTAATTCATTTTAATGAAATGTGTCATAAATAATATATCTCCTTTCAAACCAACAGTTCAGTTCATACTATAAGTACTAAAAGTAAGAATATCTTCAAAAAGATTCAGTCCCTTACTTTGGTTCAAAAAGATTGTTCAGGAAGATATATTTCCAACTACTTTCCAGCAGCCAAATAAGCTCAACAGATTACGAGGAGCCTCAATTATTTGTTTATGACCAACTCTGTCTACGTCACTGATGAATTTTTAGTAGAACCGACTGATGTGTCATATGTTATTAACTAGTGAAACTGGCAATGCTTTGCAATTACTACATATGTATAGGAATTGGATATCCCCCTCTCTGTGCATCACATCATTCCACCTCTCTCTGTGCATTTCCTCCTCCACCATTTGTAAGTCCATTTGCTCCCCCTCACTCTGTCCTTTTACCCCTCTCTCTTACCTAGAGCGTTTTTTATTGTTATTGTAAACGAAACTGTGACTGGAAATTGAAGTCCTTAACGTGAATGGTTAAATCGGCTGAGTTCATTCGTATACAGAATATGAGAGGCACCTCTCCAGTCATCTTTGATGACAGTAGCTTCAGTGACAGTATTTCACGTAGTTTTAAACTGTGAATGGTTGGAATTACAAATTTTCGCATGATTCAGATTCTGTAGTTATTCTAATCATAAGTCGATAAACCATAAGCACAACGTTCCTGTTACCTGTAAAACCGATGGCGAGGAAGAAAACAAAACAATGCATTGCTGTGCATGCCATATTTGTTTGAAAATATGTAAAGGAGGAAGAATACATATGGAGCAACAATTTTTCTAACGGTCTGTACAGTATGTGCTCCTATGGTAGCGGAAACTCACTGCCAGAAAGAAATCGAAATTACAAGCTTTAACAGCACAGTACAACTTTACCTCTCTCTCAGTCTGTTTCAACAGTAAATTTTTAAATACTAAATAGCCCATCCCCATCTGAATTTTTACAAAACTATCGTGTATAAATCTGAAATAAATCGGTCAAGAGCTTTTTAAGGTTTCTGCTACCATTTCCCCTTTAAATAAAGGGAGTATAAAAAGAACCATCTGATTTGGCACGTCTATATTTCTGAAACTAATAAACATATACAATGAATTTTATGTTTTGATGAGTGTGAAACTCAAAAACTTTTTTCATACCTTGTCACAGGTGTTCAATATGCCCCCCCCCCCCCCCCCTTGAGATACACGGCATATGTCAATGCGGTATTCGAATTGTTCCCACACTGCAGCGAGCACGTCTTGAGTCACAGCTTCCACAGCTGCTGTTATGCGATGTTTGAGTTCAACCATTGTTGCCGGTAACGGAGGCACATATGAGTCTTTTATAAATCCCACAATAAATAATGACAGATAGTCAGGCAAGGTGACCTTGGAGGCCAGCAATGTAAGGCAGAATCATTTGGTCCATTGCGACCGACCCATCGTTCAGTAATCCCTTAATTTGCAAATTACCGCACTTCCAGATGCCAGTGTAGCGGTGACCTACCCTGTTGGTAAATGAAGTCGTTCGGATCAGTCTCCAAATGTGGAAAAGAAAGTTATCAAGCATATCGAGATATTTGCTTTCTGTAACTGTTCTCGGCAAAGAAAAATGAACCATACAGCTTTCCCCGCGAAACTGCACAAAGCACCTTAATTTTTGAAATAAAATTAGAAGGAAGGTCAGCATCGGCAGTAATTTTGATGATTCATTAACAGCAAAATCAATTTTCGATCACATAATGATCATCTTCAGTGCTTTATCGTACAAATTAAGGCTCGTAGTCACTGCTGTCTAGTTATTACCAGGAACAGAAGCTATGATCGTTTCGTAGCTTTTGTTACCGTTAATAAGTAGACACCAGTGCCTTCTAATTTTATTTCTTATATGGTCGTTTTGCACCCAGCACTCTATGGAGTCGCCAATCCTTAAATTTGGGACACTCCCTCTCGGGTTGTACAACTTCATGTCGTTATTCCGTGCCCCACACTCTCACGTTATGACCTTCTTTGTCACCTTCACGAAGAGCTTGCAGTAGCTGAATTTTGTATGGTTTCAGGAGTAAACGTCGACGCCACACACCCCAGACGGACATCGTGGGCATGTAGAGCTGTCAAACTGCACGGCGAACGGATCTCTGCGGACTCTTTGTTCAACTATGGCGGATGTGTTCGACGTTGCATCAGACACTCTGGGACGACACAAACAACCGGTTTTACTAAAATTTTCAAGCCATCGTCTAATGCTCTGTGCCGTAGTGTTTGCTCTTTCCAAAGGTACGTTGACCGCCCACCTATCTCAAACAACATAATAGTTATGACTTCTTTAAATCGTATGATTCTCTTTGATACGCCCTGTATATTACAATATTAAAAATCCTTTGTCTGTCCGAAAGTTCATTAGAGTATCCTATAAAAATATGAAGTAAATTGGTAAAAACTTGTGGAATTTTTAGGAAACAACGTTTTGTCTTTATAAATACTTCTGTGCGTTGTTGTTGTTGTTGTGGTCTTCAGTCCTGAGACTGGTTTGATGCAGCTCTCCATGCTACTCTATCCTGTGCAAGCTTTTTCATCTCCCAGTACCTACTGCAACCTACATCCTTCTGAATCTGGTTAGTGTATTCATCTCTTGGTCTCCCTCTACGATTTTTACCCTCCACGCTGCCCTCCAATACTAAATTGGTGGTCCCTTGATGCCTCAGAACATGTCCTACCAACCGATCCCTTCTTCTGGTCAAGTTGTGCCACAAACTTCTCTTCTCCCCAATCCTATTCAATACTTCCTCATTAGTTATGTGATCTACCCATCTAATCTTCAGCATTCTTCTGTAGCACCACATTTCGAAGCTTCTATTCTCTTCTTGTCCAAACTATTTATCGTCCATGTTTCACTTCCATACATGGCTACACTCCATACGAATACTTTCAGAAATGACTTCCTGACACTTAAATCAATACTGGATGTTAACAAATTTCTCTTCTTCAGAAACGCTTTCCTTGCCATTGCCAGCCTACATTTTATATCCTCTCTACTTCGACCATGATCAGTTATTTTGCTCCCCAAATAGCAAAACTCTTTTACTACTTTAAGTGCCTCATTTCCTAATCTAATTCCCTCAGCATCACCTGACTTAATTACACTACTTTCCATCATCCTTGTTTTGCTTTTGTTGATGTTCATCTTATATCCTCCTTTCAAGACACTGTCCATTCCATTCAACTGCTCTTCCAAGTCCTTTGCTGTCTCTGACAGAATTACAATGTCATCGGCGAACTTTTTATTTCTTCTCCATGAATTTTAATACCTATTCCGAATTTTTCTTTTGTTTCCTTTACTGCTTGCTCAATATACAGATAGAACAACATCGGGGAGAGGCTACAACCCTGTCTTACTCCCTTCCCAACCACTGCTTCCCTTTCATGTCCCTCGACTCTTATAACTGTCATCTGGTTTCTGTACAAATTGTAAATAGCCTTTCGCTCCCTGTATTTTACCCCTGCCACCTTTAGAATTTGAAAGAGAGTATTCCAGTCAACATTGTCAAAAGCTTTCTCTAAGTCTACAAATGCTAGAAACGTAGGTTTGCCTTTCCTTAATCTTTCTTCTAAGATAAGTCGTAAGGTCAGTATTGCCTCACGTGTTCCAGTGTTTCTACGGAATCCAAACTGATCTTCCCCGAGGTTGGCTTCTACTAGTTTTTCCATTCGCCTGTAAAGAATTCGTGTTAGTATTTTGCAGCTGTGACTTATTAAGCTGATAGTTCGGTAATTTTCACATCTGTCAACACCTGCTTTCTTTGGGATTGGAATTATTATATTCTTCTTGAATTCTGAGGGTATTTCGCCTGTTTCATACATCTTGCTCACCAGATGGTAGAGTTTTGTCAGGACTGGCTCTCCCACGGCCGTCAGTATTTCCAATGGAATATTGTCTACTCCGGGGGCCTTGTTTCGACTCAGGTCTTTCAGTGCTCTGTCAAACTCTTCACGCAGTATCATATCTCCCATTTCATCTTGTGCGTTATACAAATTAAAATATATATTTCCTATGTCCGTTCGAAAGTTCATACAGTGTCATGGAAAAATCTGAAGATCATTGCTCAAGAACTATGCAAGATTTTGGTAACAACTTTAAACAAGTACCTTTCTGTATACAGTAGTGTAGATAATATCAAATAATATCAGCGTTACATGAAATCAGACTTGTACCTCGTCAATGCAGTAATGTGATCAATTGATGTAGGTACTGTAAACCGCTTTACGTTTTATGGTGTGTAGCTATAACAACCTAAGAATTATGTTATGCACATCAGTATCATTTACAACTAATGCTCTGCGAATAGTCTGTTATTTAAAATGAAAATATTTTAAAGTAGGAATGATATCCAAACAGTCCCTTTTGGAAGCCAACCGTTTGCACGTCAAGAGTTTATTCATGCATTTACCTAGCTTTCGTCCTCAGAAGATGGAGTAACGTGTATTTCATATTGTGCGAAAAGAGAAACGATACTATAAAGCTTGTTCAACAGCAAAATGATTCAAATAAATACCATCGCTAAGGCTCCTACATGAATCATTTTTACTGTTGACTACGATACATAACTATGCCATAGCATTTATACGGACCATTTTACTGTTGACAAAAGATTTACGGCTTCGTTTTATTTTCACACAATACATAACACGTGTTATTACATATTCTGAGGAAAAAAACCTGGGTAAAGGCTTAAATAAACTTTTGACGTGAAACTGGTGGCTGTGTGAATCGAATTGTATCCGGAAATTTAGGTATGAGTTAACGAAACGCGTTCGAGATCCTACTGTATAGCTACCCACGGACCACAAAATAATGTTCCTGCAATATCTCGAGAACATAATGAGCCTGTAGTGACTCCCAAACTTATTAATGGTAGCGTAAATCACACAAAATTCAAAAAGTGACTGGTAGCATATCTACGTAACCCCAGTTTAAGTCGCAGTTGCAGTTAGTCACTCATATTGGATGCAATGAATGTTTAGACTTATTCCACATTGATGATGATCTTTCCACTTAGAATCTTCGGAAGGGGCATTCACGTACCTTACTTCAGGGCGTTATGGCGTTTCAGGTCCTTGAGAATCTCCTCACTATGGATCTATGAAACAAAAGCGTACACTTAGATGACAAAAGTCGTGGGATACTTCCTAATACTGTGTCGGACCTCCTCTTGCGCTGCGTAGTGCAGCACCTCGACGTGGTATGGGCTCAACAAGTCCTTGAAAGCCCCTGAAGAAATACTGACCCACGCTGCCTCTACAGCCGTCCACAATTGCAAAAATGTTACCAGTGCAGAATTTTGAGAACGAATTGATCTCTCCATTAAGTCCCATAAATGTTCCACGGAATTCATGTTGGGTGGTGTGTGTGGCTAAATCATTCGCTCGAAGTGTGAAAAATGTTATTTCAACCAATCGTGAACAACTTTGGCTCGATACCATGACCCACTGTCATCCGTAAAAATTCCGTCGTTGTTTTGGAACATGCAGAACATGAATGCCAGCAAATGCCCTCCAAGTAGCCGAATATAACAATTTTCAGTCAATGATCGGTTCAGCTGGACCGCGTCCCAGACCATTTCGTGTGAACACATCTCCCACCACTTGCTCAGCGCCCTCAGACAACTTGTATCCACAGTTTCGTTGGCCCTGCGCCACACTCGAACCAGCTCTTACCTACTGAAATCGGAACTCCTTTGACCAGACCACAGTCTTCAATACGGCTATGGTACACTCGCATCGGTCTTCGCTGTCCTCACGGATACGTAGGCCCCACTATGATGTTTGAGTTTTGCTTGTCTGTTAGTGCTGACAACTCTAAGCAAACGCCACTGCTTTTGGTCGTTAAGCGAAGGCCGTGCTTTCGTCCATTGCGTTTTCCGCGGTGAGAAGTCTTTTGTTATTTTTCAATACTTTTTTTTGAGTCATCAGTCTTCTGACTGATTTCCTCTCCTATGACAACCTCTTCCTTTCAGAGTAGCACTTTCAATCCAATTCCTCAATTATTTTCTGGGTGTATTCCAACCTCTGCCTTCCTACACAGCTTCTGCCTTCTACAGTTCCCACTAGTATCATGGGAGTCATTCCCTGATGTCTTAACAGATGTCCTATCATCTTGTCCATTCTCCATGGAGTGTTTTCAACATTGTCATTTCCTCTCCGATTCTGCGCAGAACCTTCTAATTCCTTGCCTTATCAATCCACCTAATTTTCTACATTCGTATAAAGCACCACATCTCAAACGCTTCGATTGTATTCTGTTGCGATTTGCCCACACGTCATGTTTCACTACCATACAATGCTGTGCTCCAAACGTACATTCTCAGAAGTTTCTTCCTCAAATTAAGGCGTATGTTTCATACTAATAGACTTCTCTTGGGCAGGAGCGCTCCTTTTGCCAGTACTAGTCTGCTTTTGATGTCCTTGCTCCGTCCGTCATTAGTTATTTTGGAACCTAGGTAATATAATTACTTATCTTCAGTTACTTCGTGACCGTCAACCCTGCTGTTAAGTTTCTCGCTGTTCTCATTCCTGCTACTCCTCATTAATTTCGTCTTCCTTCGATTTACGATGAGTCCGTATTCTGTACCCATTAGACTGTTCATTTCATTCAGCAGATCATGTATTTCTTCATTTTCAGTCAGGATAACAATGTCATCAGCGAATCGTTTCATTGATATCTTTTCACCTTGAATTTTAACCCCACGCCTGAACCTTTCTTTTATTTCCATCATTGAATCTTCGATGTACTGTCTGAACAGTAGAAGCGAAAGACTAAATCCTTGTCTTACACCCTTTTTAATCCGAGGACTTTGATCTCGGTCGTCCATTCTTATTATTTCCTTTTGCCTTTTGTTCATGTTGTATATTACCGGTCTCTCCCTATCCCTTACCCGTATTTCTCTCAGAATTCCAAATATCTTGCACCATTTTACATTGTCGAACGCTTTTTCCAGGTCTACAGATCCTATGAAAGTGTCTTGCTTTTTCTTTAGTAATGCCATTACGAGCCCCAACGTCAGAATTGCCTCTCAGACGCCTTTAGCATTCCTAAAGCCAAACTGATCCTCATCTAACGTATCCTCAATTTTCTTTTCCATTCTCCTGTATACTATTCTAGTCAGCCACTACGATTCATAAGCTGTTAAGCTGATCGTGCGACATTTCTAGTACTTATAAGCTCTTGCAGTCTTCGGAGTTGTGTGGATGATATTTTTTCCGAAAGTCAGATGGCATGTCACCAGATTCATACATTCTGGACACCAACTTCGATAGTCGTTTTGTTGCCACTTACCCCAATATTTTAAAAACTCTGATGGGATGTTATCTATCCCTTCTGCATTATTTGATCTCAAGTCCACCAAATGTCTCTTAAATTCTGATTCTGATACTGGATCCCCTATCTCTTCTAAACCTACTCCTGTTTCTTCTACTATCACATCAGTCATATCTTCCCTCTTATAGTTGTTTTTAATACACTCTTTCCACCTATCCGCTCTCTGTTCTGCATTTAACAGTGGGATTTTCATTGCACTCTCAATGTTACCACCATCGCTTTTAATTTCTCCGAAGGTTATTTTGACTTTCCTATATGCTGAGACAGTTCTTCCGACAGTCATTTCGCTTTCGATTTCTTCACATTTTCCATCGAGCCATTTCGTCTTAACTTCCCTGCTCTTCCTATTTATTTCATTCCTCAGTGACTTGTATTTCTTATTCCTTAATTTCCCTGAACATGTTTGTACTTACTTTTTTCATCGACCAATTGAAGTATTTCTTCTGTTAGCCATGGTGTCTTCGCAGTTACGTACTTTGTACCTATGTTTTTCTTTCCAACTTCCCTGATTGCCCTTTTTAGAGATGTCCATTCCACTTCAACTATTGCTGTATCTACAGCCCTAGACAACTTCAAGCGTGTCTCGTCATTCCTTAGTACTTCCTTACTCCACTTCTTTGCGTATTGATTCTCCCTGACTACTGTCTGAAACTTCAGCCTACTCTTCATCACTACTGCTTTATGATCTGAGTCTGTATCTGCTCTTGGATAAGCCTTAGAATACAATATCTAATTTCGGAACCTCTGTCTGACCATGATGTAATCTAATTGAAATCTTCCGGTGTCTCCCAGTCTTTTCCAAGTTTATCTCCTCCTCTTGCGATTCATGAACAGAGACTTTGCTGTTACTAAATGAAATTTATGCAGAACTCAATTAGTATTTCTCCTCTCTCATTCCTTGTCGCTAGCCCATACTCTCCTGTAATCTTTTCTTCCTCTCCTTCACCTAAAACTGCATTCCAGTCCCCCATGACTATTAGATTTCATCTCCCTTTACATACTGTATAACCCTTTCAATATCGTCATACACTTTCGCTATCTCTTCATCTTTAGTTTGCGACGTCGGCATATATACCTGAGTTATCGTTGTCAGTGTTTGCTTGCCGTCGATTTTGATGAGAAGGTACCTAACTATTCACAGTAACTCATTCTCTGCTCTACCTTCCTGTTCATAACGAATGTTGCTCCCGTTATAGCGTTCTCTACTAGTCTTTGCATTAGCCTGTACTCATTTGACCAGAAATCCTTGTCTTGTTTCCACTTTACTTCACTCACTGCCACTGTATCTAGATTGAGCCTATTCATTTCGCTTTTCACATTTTCTACTTTCCCTACCTCGTTCAACTTCTGACATTCCATGCCCCGACTCGTAGAACGTTATTATTTCGTTGGTTATTCAACCTTTTTCTCATGGTCACTTCCCCTTTGACAGTCCTGTCCTGGGGATGCGAATGGAGGACTATTTCGGAATCTTTTGTCTGGTTTTTCCATTACAGGCCACATGTTCCGTGAATACACATTGTGTTTCTTATGCATTTTTTACGTTGCTTTCTGCATTCTCACTCCATTACTCTCTGCTAATTTTTCCGTCTTCAGAGGCAGTTTCCCATCCCAAGGACAAGAGAGTTCCCAAAACCTCTATCTGCTCCTCCGCCCTTTTTCACAAGGCCGTTGGCTGAATGAGGGTGACCTCTTATGCCCAAAATCTTCGGCGACGAATGTTGATTATTAATCAAAATTTAAGCGTGGCGGGTTTTGATTACTAATCAAAGACGCTAAGACCACAGGTGAGAGGTAATGCCTGACATTTTGTGTTCTCGGCACACTCTTGACAGTATACATCTCGGAATACTAAATTCCCTGACGACTTCCGAAATGGTATATCCCATGCGTCTAACTACCAATCGTTTTTCAAAGGCTGTTGATTCCCGTCGGAAATATTTTCATATAAACTTCTTGAGTACAAATGACAGCTCCGCGGGTGAACTTCCCTTTTTATATCTTGTGTATGACGTATTACAGCCATCTGTATATGTGCATATCCTTACCCCATGACTAGTCACCTCAGTGTATCTAATATAACTAAAACACAAAGACACATTAGAATCAACGCTCAACTCATGAGAATAAGCGCCAAAATTGTAGGTGCGTCACAGGGAGTTTATATTTTCTGTTGATAAGAAATTTTCTACCAAACAGCGTTTCTCATTGGCATATAGAGAGTCATGATGCATCTGCAGTCTCAGAACATAGTCGCTGTTTCGACGCAATTATCGATAGAAGAATCGCGCAAGCTCAGGGACGTGTTGCGAGGCGCCATCTGCCCCGGAGCAGGGAGGGCCGTGCATCACGCTATCGGCGCCGACCAGAGGTAAACAACAATACGTCTTCGCAGGCGGCGGCAAGCCGCTTACGGCGACAATGGCACTGTGCGGCCGCTGGGAACGAATCTATTGCCGCCACCGCCACCACCGGCGGCAGGGGCGGCTACATACCGAGGGCGGCCGAGAAGGCGGCGTAGGTGCGGGGGCGGCTGCCCGGGAAATTAATTAATATTCCGTAGCGCTCTTGGTGGGGCGGGACCAGTTTGCAAAGCCAGCAGAACGGACGCTAGAGCGCCAGAGCGGCCGCAGCATAAGCCCCTGATTATTCATTACGTTAATTGCTGGGGCCGCGACATCCATCAGCCAGACGGCCTGCGTCCCCGACTACGGGCCCAGGGTTAGGGCAGACTCCTGGCCACCTTAAACGTGCCGTGCAGTTACAGTGCGATACCAGACGAAGCACCTCACCACTACGACCACCTGCACCACTGCCACTACCATCAGACCTAAGTATTTTCCGTGCAGGGTGTGCCACAGAAGGGTAAAGGAAAGTATAATACATTGGCGTCAATTTAAAGGAAGTGTTACTACTTTACAGTGCAGCATTTGGCGATGACGCCACAATCAAATGAATCATCATACTGTAAATTTTTCTTTTTTTATTGTACAGAATGGGCCTAATCTCCAGATCTGTTTCGAAGGATGAATAGACAGAGTGCCCCAGTCCCGTTAGGATTCTCCTCCATCAGAACAGGCTTTGAAAGGTCCAACACTGTCGACCGACCACCGCGTCATCTTCAGCCGATAAGTATCACAGGATTCGGATGTGGAGGGGCATGTGGGCAGCACAACTCTCCCTGACCTTTGTAAGTTCTAGTAACCGGAGCTGCTACTTCTCAGTTTAGTAGCTCCTCAACTGGTCTCACAACGGCACCCTGATTGCCCTCAGCGCTCGGCAGATCCAGGCAGTCACCCACTCAAGTGCCAGCCAAGCCCGACAACGCTTAAGTTCCGTGATCTGACGGAAACCGGTATTACCACTACAGCAAGGCCATTGGCATCATTAGGACGGCTTGTGTGAAATTCCCAACTGAACGCTATCTCATGGCGAGTTGTAGCGTTACTTTCCTTGAAGTTTCAAGAACAACTGTGTAGAAAGTCAAAGTGGTAGCACTGGCGCAGTAGGCACCCTGGCTATAAATGTAACAGCACGTGTCTTACACTTGGCGGAGAATGGTAATATAGCAGCGAGCCACATCAAGCTTTTCCAGTCCTACAGCGTTTGTGGGCGAGAATTCGTCGGATTCATTACTAAGAGGCAGCTTCCTGGTTGCTTCTACCTCAGCCCACAAAGCGAAGACTACGTACGAGGTTTTGGCCGAAAGTGGATCACTGTCCTGGATCACCTCCCACATTCGTCGGATTTGCACCCAGCCGACGTCTGGCTGTTCACCAACTTGAAGTTGGCAATGAAAGGACGCTTTATGACACAATTAAGGGCATGCGAGGAAATTGTACGACAGTACTAAATGCGAATTCAAAAAAGAACTACAGTGACTATTTCAGAACACTTTTACAACGATTTCAGTTGTGTCTTGATTCAGTGGAAGACTATTTTCAATAAATACCATGTTTTTGTGAACATAATCCAAGACTTTGATTTCAAAGCCACAGTCCTAACAGAACTGCGACACATACACTGTAAAAATAAAACATATTATCGAAACCAACAAAATTACTTTTGAAAGACACATCTACAAAGAAGGAACATGCTGACAGATGCGAATACTACCAGCACCCCTACTTAATGAGACATGGTTACAAAATACTGACGCTAATTATTTTCGGAAGAATGGAAAAACTTATATCAGCAGACGTCGGTGAAGATGAGTTTGGGTTCCAGAGAAGTGCAAGAACACACAAGACAATACTAACCCTGAAATTTATTTTAGAAGGTAGGTTAAAGAAAAGCAAATCTTTCTTCACAGCATTTTAAAATTTAAAGAAAGCTTTTAATGGGTAGCATTGTAATCAGGAAGTCGTGTGAAACGTGAGGGTGAGTGGACCTGTGCACGCCAGGAGGTCTCAGTGATACAGCAGTACTTGTAAATACATTTGCTACGAGAAAAAATATTTGCAAACGTTTAGCTATTTCAAAATTGTAGGCATTGGCTGGTGTGGGAGCACGTGCCACAAATGAGTGCTGACGCCTCGTCAGAACGTAATGACGTCACTGCTGCAGGTCAGTGCCTCGGCCAAGTTTGGTGCTGGTGACGGTTGTTAGCAAGGCAGGCGCAGCCCATCGGACGTACTCTGGTGGCTCAGATCGGCGGATCTTCAGCGCTCTCAAATATCGTCTCGTCATGTGTTCAGCTGGAGACTGCCGACTGTGGTCCAGGATGCGAGTTGTCATGCAGAGATGTCCTGGTCTCACATCATGGACTGACCAGATGTTGGCCAGGAGACTGCGAGGACGCACCTCGACTGGTCGCAGCGGAGATGGCAGCTTGTAGATCTCCTTTGATGACTCAGTGGAGAAGGAGAGCGGGCTTTTCACTGGTCTTCCAGTTCACAATGACCCAGTAGACAGCAAAAGCAGACCACGGCTGTGTTATGCTTCATGTTAGGCTGCCTCAGGATTCAGAGTCTGCAAACATGGAGCAGGCTGGCAGTCATCGAACAGCTCATCGTGGTTTCACTGAAACTAATCAGATTCTCATTTTCCCTGGTTCTTCAACAGAGAATGGCAGCAAGTCAGAATGCGTCCTTGCACTCCGACAGATACGTAATTTTTATATCCCGCCAATGATACCTCCGCCCATGAACCATGGACCTTGCCGTTGGTGGGGAGACTTGCGTGCCTCAACGATACAGATAGCCGTACAGTAGGTGCAACCACAACGGAGGGGTATCTGTTGAGAGGCCTGACAAACGTGTGGTTCCTGAAGAGGGACAGCAGCCTTTCCAGTAGTCGCAGAGGCAACAGTCTGGATGATTGACTGATCTGGCCTTGTAACACTAACCAAAATGGCCTTGCTGTTCTAGTACTGCGAACGGCTGAAAGCAAGGGGAAACTACAGCCGTAATTTTTCCCGAGGGCATGCTGCTTTTCTGTATGATTAAATGATGATGGCGTCCTCTTGGGTAAAATATTCCGGAGGTAAAATAGTCCCCCATTCGGATCTCCGGGCGGGGACTACTCATGAGGACGTCGTTATCAGGAGAAAGAAAACTGGCGTTCTACGGATCGGAGCGTGGAATGTTAGATCCCTTAATCGGGCAGGTAGGTTAGATATAGTGGGAATTAGTGAAGTTCGGTGGCAGGACGAACAAGACTTTTGGTCAGGTGAATACAGGCCGATAAATACAAAATCAAATAGGGGTAATGCAGGAATAGGTTTAATAATGAATAAAAAATAGGTGTACGGGTAAGCTACTACAAAAAGCATAGTGAACACATTATTGTGGCCAAGATAGACACAAAGCCCACGCCTACTACAGTAGTACAAGTTTATATGCCAACTAGCTCTGCAGATGACGAAGAAATTGATGAAATGTATGATGAGATAAAAGAAATTATTCAGGTAGTGAAGGGAGAGGAAAATTTAATAGTCATTGGTGACTGGAATTCGTCAGTAGGAAAAGGAAGAGAAGGAAACATACTAGGTGAATGTGGATTTGGGCTAAGAAACGAAAGAGGAAGTCGCCTGATAGAATTTTGCGCAGAGCATAACTTAATCATAGCTAATATTTGGTTTAAGAATCATGAAAGAAGGTTGTATACATGGAAGAACCCTGGAGTTACTAAAAGGTATCAAATAGATTATATAATGGTAAGACAAGAGATTTAGGACCCAGGTTTTAAATTGTAAGACATTTACAGGGGCAGATGTGGACTCTGACCACAATCTATTATTTATGAACTGTAGATTAAAACTGAAGAAACTGCAAAAAGGTGGGAATTTAAGGAGATGGGACCTGGATAAACTGAAAGAACCAGAGATTATAGTTTCAGGGAGCGCATAAGGGAACAATTGACAGAAATGGGGGAAAGAAATACAGTAGAAGAAGAATGGGTAGCTTTGAGGGATGAAGTAGTGAAGGCAGCAGAGGATCAAATAGGTAAAAAGACGAGGGCTAGTAGAAACCCTTGGGTAATAGAAGAAATATTGAGTTTAATTGATGAAAGGAGAAAATATAAATATGCAGTAAATGAAGCAGTCAAAAAGGAATACAAGTGTCTCAAAAATGAGATCAACAGGAAGTGCAAGATGGCTAAGCAGGGATGGCTAGAGGACAAATGTAAGGATGTAGAGGCTTATCTCACTAGGGATGAGATAGATACTGCCTACAGGAAAATTAAAGAGACCTTTGGAGATAAGAGAACCACTTGCATGAACATCAAGAGCTCAGATGGAAACCCAGTTCTAAGCAAAGAAGGGAAAGCAGAAAGGTGGAAGGAGTATATAGAGGGTCTATACAAGGGCGATATACTTGAGGACAATATTATGGAAATGGAAGAGGATGTAGATGAAGATGAAATGGGAGATATGATATTGCGTGAAGAGTTTGACAGAGCACTGAAAGACCTGAGTAGAAACAAGGCCCTCGGAGTAGACAACATTCCATTAGAACTACTGACAACCTTGGAAGAGCCAGTCCTGACAAAACTCTACCATTTGGTGAGCAAGATGTATGAGACAGGCGAAATACCCTCAGATTTCAAGAAGCAGGTGTTGACAGATGTGAAAATTACCGAACTATCAGTTTAATAAGTCGCAGCTGCAAAATACTAACGCGAATTCTTTACAGACGAATGGAAAAACTGATAGAAGCCGACCTCGGGGAGATCAGTTTGGATTCCGTAGAAATGTTGGAACACGTGAGGCAATACTGATCCTACGACTTAACTTAGAAGAAAGGTTAAGGAAAGGCAAACCTACGTATCTAGCATTTGCAGACTTAGAGAAAGCTTTTGACAATGTTGAGTGGAATACTCTCTTCGAAATTCTGAAGGTGGCAGGGGTAAAATACAGAGATCGAAAGGCTATTTACAATTTGTACAGAAAGTAGATGACAGTTATAAGAGTCGAGGGGTATGAAAGGGAAGCAGAGGTTAGGAAGGGAGTGAGACAGGGTTGTAGCCTATCCCCGATGTTATTAAATCTGTAGATTGAGCAAGTAATAAAGGAAACAAAAGAAAAGTTCGGAGTAGGTATTAAAATCCATGGAGAAAAAATAAAAACTTTGAGGTTCGCCGATGACATTGTAATTCTGTCAGAGACAGCAAAGGACTTGGAAGAGCAGTTGAATGGAATGGACAGTGTCTTGAAAGGAGGGTATAAGATGAACATCAACAAAAGCAAAACGAGGATAATGGAATGTAGTCGAATTAAGTCGGGTGATGCTGAGGGAATTAGATTAGGAAATGAGGCACTTAAAGTAGTAAAGGAGTTTTGCTATTTGGGAAGCAAAATAACTGATCATGGTCGGAGTAGAGAGGATATAAAATGTAGACTGGCAATGGCAAGAAAAGCGTTTCTGAAGAAGAGAAATTTGTTAACATCGAGTATTGATTTAAGTGTCAGGAAGTCGTTTCTCAAAGTATTTGTAGGGAGTGTAGCCATGTATGGAAGTGAAACGTGGACGATAAATAGTTTGGACAAGAAGAGAATAGAAGCTTTCGAAATGTGGTGCTACAGAAGAATGCTGAAGATTAGATGGGTTGATCACATAACTAATGAGGAGGTATTGAGTAGAATTGGGGAGAGGAGGAGCTTGTGGCACAACTTGACTAGAAGAAGGGATCGGTTGGTAGGACATGTTCTGAGACATTGAGGGATCACCAATTTGGTATTGGAGGGCAGCGTGGAGGGTAAAAATCGTAGAGGGAGACCAAGAAATGACTACACTAAGCAGATTCAGAAGGTTGTAGGTTGCAGTAGGTACTGGGAGATGAAGAAGTTTGCACAGGATAGAGTAGCATGGAGAGCTGCATCAAACCAGTCTCAGGACTGAAGACCACAACAACAACAATGACACCGTGGCTGCTGTACGAGCAGAAAACTCTGAGGAGCACACCGAAGTTATTTTTACGTACGCCTGAAGACTTCTCATCATTAAGAAAGATGTGTTGTGGTCTCAGTCCGTTGACAGACTTGATCTGATTTTTCATAAGTTCTTATATTGTTCAATAGATATTAGAACGGTATGAATCCTTCCTGCAAATCGAGGAACAAAATTAACTTCCTTCCGGTTCTCGTGGACGAACATAGTGAGTTGAGTTCCGCTCGATCGTTGCTTTCGGAATCAATGTTGATTCCTGCTAAGCAGTTTTCGGCCTCCTTAAGCGTTACAACACATAAACATAAACCCTGTTTGAAAATCCTGTAAAAGAGCAACATCGTCGGTATAGGTCCAGAGTTTTGCACGTCTGTTCGAAGACATTTCTTGTTACAGTGCATCTGCACCGAGGTGACAAAAGTCACGGGACAGTGATATGAACATATACAGATCGCTGTACTATTACCGCCTACATGAGGCACTGTTATTTGCATTGAGTTAATAAATGTCAAAAGAAGTCCGACGTGATTGTGGCCGCACAACGGGAGTTAACAGATTTTGAAAGCGGTGTGGTAGTTGGAGTTAGGCGCATGGGACATTCCGTTTCTAAAATCATTAGGGAAATCAGTATTTCAAGATCCACAGTCGCAAAAGTGTACCGAGCCTACCAAATTAAAGACATTACCTCTCATCACGGACAACGCGGTAGCAGACAGCCATCACTTAACTAGCGGCGGCAATGGCGTTTGAGTAGAATTGTCGGCACTAACAGACACTGTGTGAAATAACCACAGAAATGAAAGTGACGACAAACGTATCCGTTAGAACAGTGCTGTGAAATTTGCCTTAATGGGCTGTGGCAGCAGACGACCGACGCGAGTACCTTTGCTAACGGCACGACATGGCCTGCACCGTCTTTCTTGGGCTCGTGACCATATGGGTTAGACTACAGACGAAAATCCTAGCCCGGTCAGATGAGTCACGATTTCTGTTGGTAACACGTGATGCTAGGATTCCACTGTGGTTCGAACCCCACGAAACCATGCAATATATATTTACATGGAATGGACTGGGTCCTCTATTCCAACTCACCAGATCATTGAAACATCGACGGAATTTTTGTGGATGAGAATGCGACATGTCACGGGGCCACAGTTGCTTGCGTTTGGTTCGAAGAACTTTCAGGACAGTTTGAGGGAATGATTTGGCCACGCTGATCATCCGACGTGAATACCATCAATGGTACATAATCCAGAGGTCATTTTTATGGCTGCCCGGGCGTGGCAACCATAATTTGGATATGGAGTAGGACGTCACCAGGTTGTGACTAAAATCTGGTGGCAGGAAAACGATTAGTGACAAATAAGCGCCAGCTAGTATAAAACAGTTACTTAGCTTTATTGACAGCGAAGAGTGTACCGTAGATACAGTTCCAATTAGTGTCCAAAGAATATTCCTGATTCGTGGCCTAAGTCGTTATACAATACTGAATCACATAGCGAGCTAGCTAACCAGACAACGAACGACGGCACTGACGACTGCAACGAGCTGTCTGCAAGACCCCCTGACTCGCTGGGCCAGCGCTCCTGTTATATCGTGTAGCCAGAGGGCGCTGTATGCCCCAGCTCACTAGGCTCTCTACAGCTCAGCAGTGGCGCGACGTCTTCGGTCGGCGGCAACGCCATGCACCACCGGCGGTCGCGACGGGAAACTGCGGCAAGCGACGCGACGGCAGAGCGCGCGCGCTATTCGGTTGGGTCCGCGGATACAACAGTCAGTTTGTGTACAAAATTCTATACGGGCAAATTTTCGCAAGTTTGGACGGCTGTAGAGGCTGCATGACTCAATATTTCTGCGAAAGATTTCCTACGACTTGAGGCCAAGCCACGTCAAGCTGTTGCACTACGCCCGGCATGAGGAGATTTCGACACTACAAATGGTTCAAATGGCTCTGAGCACTATGGGACTTAACTTCTGAGGTGATCAATCCCCTTAGAACTCAGAACTACTTAAACCTAACTAACCTAAGGACATCACGTACATCCACGCCCGAGGCTGGATTCGGACCTGCGACCGTAGCGGGCGCGCGGTTCCAGACTATAGCGCCTAGAACCGCTCGGCCACTCCGGCCGCCATTAGAGGTATCCCATGACTTTCGTCACCTCAGTGTGGAATCGTGTAGGTATTCCATCAAGTCCAGTGGTCTTCCCTCTTGGTGAGAGACCAAACTTCAGTCGGTTTTGCAGGCATGTCTCGTAAATTGTACCAAAGATTGGACTTGTTTTCTGCATCCGCATAGTGGCAGTGAGACCTGGTGCGGAGAACCACGGTCTATCAGCGTGGATTCTGTGACTGTAGTTTCCGTTGATGCGGCACCAGTGAGAGGTGCACGACAATGGCTCGTCCAGGGCCAACCGTGTGAATAGCAGTGACGTAAAGTTTCAGACGAGTGTCGGCTCTGCTTACAGCATCACGATGGGCGAACCAGTGCGTGGAGCCAAGTTGCATTCGCCAGCAACATACAGGCCCAGCACAGAGCCCAGTGGTATGTGATGCTGTTGGGTACACAATGCACGTAACTCTGGTATTATGGAGAGCAGTTACTACATTTCTGATGCGTTAAGGGCGGTAGTATGCTCTGTCTTCGAGTTCTCCATGACGGTTTCTTTCATACTGCAGGTGAGGGTGTTTGGCTGCAGCGCTGACCACTACGTTCCTGAGATCTCTCACCGACTGAAAATGTTTGATCATGGATTGTCCAGTGACTGACACACCACCACGTGCTAGCCACTATGTCTGACGAGCACAGGCATATAGCTGAAGCAGTATGGAATGACGTACCCGTATCTGACACCGAAGTGCAGTTGGATTGAAGGCATACCTCACTGTCCATAGAAAAAGACAGAGAGGAGGACTCTGTTTTTCAGCACCAAATGTTATGGAACGGTTTACTGATTCACGGCCTGAGATCAGAGTCAGAGACAGGATCACTGTCCTTGTAAGGCATCTTTTCACTGGTCGACGTTCCGAGTTTTCGTATCTCAGCCAACTGAAATGAAGCAATGAACGTAAATTCGAAAACCCGAGTTTACATTTTCGGAAGCAAATGAAACAAAATCTCTTGAACTTAATCGCCGGACAGCTTCACGGGCAGACGAATTTTCAGTCAGACACTTTCTCCCGATCTCATCTGCCAAATAGATGAGTGCCCCTTCGACCATATCAGCTGTCAACTTAGAAATATTTTGGGCTGAAGTGCACCTACCCACTAATGCAAGCTGGTAATGCGAAACCAACGAATGATTTTGCAGCCACTTCAACCTTCATCTGCAGATTAACTTGGTAAGATCTAGCAAGATGAACTATACTGAATGTGAATCCATTTTCAATAAGTTTCAGTTATTATCAAGCTACACACTGAAGATCTGCTTCCAGACCTTTACGATCAGTATGGCTTTAACTTCTGCAGTAGGAATTGGCGAGGAGCTCGATCATAAAACAATAATATTCGCCAAGTCATAGCGAGACTGCTGAAATGTTAATCTACTGATCGCTATGTCATCCTCTGCCTTGTGGCGCCATGTGGATGTGCTATAAAGATGTGGTCAGCACACTGCTCTCCCAGCCGTTTTGCAGAATTTATTGATGGTGCAGCCACAACTGCTATATCAAGTAGCTCCCTCAATTGGCAACACGAAGGTCAGAGCATCCCTTACCAGTCCTCCAACCACGAAAAAATCCCTGTTAGTACGGGGAACCGAACCCGAGTCCACCACATAGCAGCCGTCTATGCTGAACATTAGCTGCGAAGGAACACGTTTTTGGTTTCTGCTGGGAGCTAATTATTACAATCAGTCCACATACTCTTTGCCCGGATGTGTCAAGGTACTAGTCCGATATTGCTAATGTTTGCCCGACGTTTTAAAGTGCATGTTAAAGTAATATCCCTGAATTAATGCAATTCGTGTTTAATTTAGTAGCTACCGAATTCTATCTCAGTGCATGTGTCAGTGTTGCTATTCCTTCTCGATTTATTGTTATACAAATGTCACCTGAGGATGTGGCTTTAATGCCACGAAACCGGTAGTGGTACTGTAATAAAGGGCCAAAATACAGCTGTAGCGGTTATTAATACCCAAGGCAATACCCAAGAACCATATTGATTAGTTTGGAGGAGACACGGTTTGCTTGTGTCAGGTTAAAGGACCAATTTGTATAATAAAATACACAAATTCTTTCGTAGCGTTGTTAAAGGATGGTAACTTCAACGCACATGGGATCGAAATAAGCTCCAGATATTTGCAATATCCTCAAATAATGAAGCAAAATTAAAACAGGAAGTACCTCAAATAATGGATACTGTCACACAGGTGAAGTAAAAGAAGCCCAGAAACTAAGTCCACCGTAGTGACGAATGGTCTAAAGATCACCACCGAATTTCAAAACTAATGAGATCTTCCATGGTGCTTTGGCGTTCATAACGTTCGGAGACCAACGAAAAAACTCCGGCATGGCAACACTATTACCGAAAGGACACCACAAAGTCATTCTAAGGAGAGATAGAGCGATAATTAATAAAGACATCACACGCAAATTAGAATTCCATTCTACAAATCATTTTGCTCAGGCTCGAAATATCTGGACAAACGTTAAGCGTTATCAATTGGTCGATGGGAACATACTCATGCCTTGCAAGAGGAAAGGGATCAGATCTTAACGAGATCTTGTCTTACTTACGGGACCAGGGAGTACTAATACTCCTGGAGGTTGAACTGACGTAGCTCAGCGCGTACATAAAAATATCAAATAATTGAATCAATTATGAGAGCACGTCTTATTTACCTCGACGTCATAGCGTCCCAGTCTTCTCCCAACTTTTTAGAAAGCCACCTCAGTCCTCGATGCGTTTTTTTCTTTTATTCGGGTAGGGGTGGTATTCGCCCAATCACGAAACACGCCATGGTGGCGGCCCTGGACGCTCATACAATCCGGGATTGCTAATATTCCCACAGAGACCTGCCGAACAAAATTCTAACTGAGCAATTAAGTGAAATTTTCCACAGACTCCACGTGTGCTCTAAGCCGGCCAATCATAAGGCGTACATTTTAACACCGGAAAGTTCGTTGCGCTCTGCCAGCTCAGGCCACTAGCCAGGTAAGCAAAACAAGAATCGACTAAAAATAACCGAGTCCCTGCAAGGAAGGAATAAGAAAACTCACTCTGAATCTCTGGTTACAAACAAATGCCCACTCATTCAATTTCACATTAGAGAGATTACTCTTGAAAGGTCATATGACTAAAAAAATGGCAAGGCAGCTGATGTGAAATACAGTGAAATGAAATTAATGTACAAAGAACGGTTCGATGGCCAATCTTCCTCCCAGCAGTCATACGCCATATTTTGTGCCACGACTTCTGTGTAGGAACCATCTTTTTGTGGGGCCGTATATTCTTTCCCTTCCTTCAGACTAACGAGTCCTCCTCGCGAGGACTCGGGACGTGAGCGGCTGCAGTTCGTCAGCCGGCGCGCCGGCGGCCGGCGCGTCGATCCGCGCTTCCTAATTTGGCGTCGCCACTTTGCATGTATATCGGGCGTCAGACGTCGGCCGCGGCCGAAATGAAGCGAAGGCAGCGACCGCCACAGGCCTCGCTGCGCCCCGCTGCCCTTCATTACGCACCGCCTTCGCCGGCTCCCGGCTTTAATATCCTCCATTCTTTCCGCCCTCTGCCGGCGCACATCCGCTACCTTTTGTGGCCTCCCTCTTGACAAGCGTAGATGATACCTCACCCTTGCGCACCCTGCCACCCTACTACCCTTCGGGCCCCTTTGTCAGTTATCCAGGTGCGATATGAGATCCGAGAGCTTTGCAAGGGTTAGAGAATAGAGCCGAGGTGCGCCGTCTGGTATTCGCTGTCTTCTTTGCCGATGACGCCACTGGGTGCCGAGTTTCATAATCCGGTGCGTCCCGGAAAATAAATATTGTACCTGCCCTCGTCTGACCTTGTGCATGTCAAAGCTCTGTTTCCTTCTCCATAAATTCTTTTATCAATCACAAAAGCAGATGTTTGCTATACAAAAGCAGGTGTTTGCCGTACAAAATCATGAGAACTTATCAATTCATGAGGAGCTACGGCCAATATCACGATGAAATTTTAATTCCTGACTAAGAAAACTAAGGCAAAGGAAAAACTCTGTGCTATCTTTAGCTAAAACAAGTTCTGTCGCCCTAAAGGCTTACCACCCCAAGTGAAATGACCCTTTCAGAGCGAAGAGAAGAACTGTATTTACAGGTGTTAGAAAAAAATCTGAGAACATTATATTCCACTAAGTATATAATTTAATCGCATATAGACAGAGCTATTAAGCACTAACGATCAGCGGAAAGATTCTCCTTTCGGAGCAAGAAAAAAGGCGAATATGCTCGTCCGTAAAATACTCTACCTCATGCTACATTCCTCACGACCTTTCACTACTTTTTTCAAAAATGTCGGATGGGAACATGTTCGCGTTCTTATTAACATGAAAGTCACCTTCCCTACCTGTAACTCGCTCACACCCCCTAGCCCATCGCTGTAAGTCGCTCATATCAATCCACTCACATTTGTCCATCTGTCTCACTCACTCAATCACCCCAACACACAGTCATTATCTCTTTGTGTATCTCTGATTGCCACTGTACCCTGTCTCACAGCCAGAGTCCATTCTTTCCTACTACTCCTGTCTCCTCTCACTGTCCGTGTCCCTCTCTTGCTCTCTCTGTTATGGTTACTATCTGCTGCCTTTTCTCAATGTCATTATCTCTCTCGTTTTCGTAGTCATTGTCATAGGCTCTGTCTCTCACCATTATTGGCTCTCACCACTTCCACTTTCTCTGTTTCTTTATTCCTGTCCCACTAGCACCATCTCCTAACTCCTTTCCTAGAACTCTTCTCTCACTCTGTGGTGTCACCACCAGACACCACACTTGCTAGGTGGTAGGCTTTAAATCGGTCGCGGTCCGTTAGTAAACGTCGGACCCGCGCGTCGCCACTATCATTAACTGCAGACCGAGCGCCGCCACACGGCAGGTGTAGTCTAGACTCCCTAGCACTCGCCCCAGTTGTACAGCAAACTTTGCTAGCAACGGTTCACTGTCTACATACGTTCTCATTTACAGAGACGACAGTTTAGCATAGCCTTCAGCTACGTCATTTGCTACGACCTAGCAAGGCGCTATATTCAGTTACTATGTATCCTGAAGAGATAATATTGTGAATCATGTACCGTCAAGAGCGACGTTCATCATTAATGGATTAGAGTTAAGTATCAAAGTAATTACGTCCGCTTTTTGAATTCTAATTCCTTGTCATGTTACAGATCTCACGTCAGTGTAGACCTTCCCTCCTCACGCCAGCCTGCGTGAGCTAAAACGCGTGCGTTTCGGCCTCTACCAGTAATACGGTGTTGGCTCTTCTGGCAACCCAACACTGTCAACTACGTTCCACTGCCAACATGTCCCTCTCTTCCTCTCAAGCTGAATGTGTCTCCTTCACTCTTCCTACATCACAACCACTGTCTATTATCTTACAGGATTTATTAATTTTCCGTCTCTTTCCCACAGACACTGCCCCTTCTCTCTCAGGATAAAAAAGCGCGAATATGTTCACATGCCTAAATTTTTGGGAAAAATTTTAAAGATTTTGAGGAAAGCAGAATGATACAGCGGTACTCCACTTCTCAGTCAGTCTTTTAAATAGGACCATATTCGCCTTTCCTGTGGTCCAACAGGAACGTTTTACGCTAGTTCCCTTCTTTTCCCAGCCGCAGCAGGGCATGTCATTCATACGAAAAGAGCCTGCAGAGCTTTGACAGTTTACTTGCGTGAAATTCAAATCACGCAAAATTAATTTTACAGATGCAAAAATTTTGTATGCGGTTCGGTACTACCATATTGTTTCCCAAGACACTGCTGATAATAACGGAGACACTTTACAGCATATTTCTCCACCATAAGTCATTTTATACACTATGTTTCCGCCTCACACCGTATTTTACGTGAATACTCGGAAAGGGATAAGGCATCAAGAAACTTTTAAAATTCTTTCGAAGTCAGTATATTAGAAATACATCGTAAGAGTTTCAGCCAGTTCTTGTACGTAGCCGTGTTGGAAACCACGGCTCGGTTTTGGTGCGAAAAATGACAAAAATATTTTGGGGGTTTTCATAAGGAACCTGCCATGAACAATTGATGCCTGCATAAGCTCCTTAAGATCCACCGTAGACTACATCAAACGCATGGAGGCAAAACTGATTTACTTCATTTGCTTAGCAGGAGAAAGTACTTCGACTTTGTTCTGTAGGATAGAGACAGTATGATGATCTTCCTGTTGAGTATACAAGTGGTCCGTAGCCCAAGGGCCAGTCAAAACTCTTCACCCTAACTTTCTTACCACCAATAGGATGCGAGATATGAGCCCCGAAAGAATCTCATTTTTTGTGCTGCATTTTGGAACATGTTGGTAGCACATGCTGGAACATGCATACCGATAAAAAATGCGATTTGCCACTGCTCCCCTTACAATACGACAATCCTGGCGTGCGTGCATGTTGTGTGGTCGTCTGTCTACATCTACATCAACATGCACACTCCGCAAATCATATTTAAGTGCCTGGCAGGTAGGTCGGCGTCTACAACACATTTACGCATTTGGACGAGAAAGTTGGTGATTGAAATTTCGTGAGAAGATTCCGCCGCAGGGAAAAACACCTTTGGTTTAATAATGTTCACCTCAAACCGTGTATCATTTCAGTGGCACTCTCTTCCCTATTTCTCGATAATACAAAACGTTGTGCCATTCTTTGAACTTTTTTCGATGTACTCCGTCAATCTTAAGCATCCCATACCGAGCTGCACTCTATTCTAAAAAAGGACAGACAAGCGTAGTGAAGGCAGTCTCCTTAGATCTGTTACATTTTATAAGTGTTCTGCCAATAAAAGGCAGTTTTAGGTTAGCCTTCCCCACAACATCTTCTACGTCTTCCTTCCAATTTAAGTTGTTCGTAATTGTAATTCCTAGGTATATAGTTGAATTTATGGCGTTTAGATTTGACTGATTTATCGTGTAACCGAAGTTTAACAGAATCCTTTTTGCACTCATGTTAATTAATTATGGTCAATTGCCAATTTTCGCACCATGCAGAACGACATCTTCGGGTGTTAGAACGTTCACGTGATCACTGATACTACCATCGTTGAACAACTGAGATATATTCTGTGGCAATTCTCCAAAATGAACATCTAGCTACGTGGAAGGCAAAAATATGACCCCTTTAAAACTCGTTCAGTGGGCTGTAGGAAACACAAAAGTTTCTCCGTGCCGTGCTTGCTTTACACGTTTGCACTGCACTCAGCCTTCTAGCTGTAAGCATTGCCTGATAAAGGCTAGAGACAGGTGGCGCCATGGTAGCTATGCAAATAGTGTATCTGTGTCCGCAGCTCGTGCTCTTGCGGTAGCGTTCTCGCTTCCTGCGCACGGGTCCCGGTTTCGATTCCCGGCGGGGTCAGGGATTTTCTCTGCCTCAAGATGACTGGGTGTTGCGTGTCTTTCATCATCAATTCATCCTCATTCACTCGAAAGTCACCGTAGTGGCGTTAAAGAACTTGTGGAGCGGCGGCCAAACCGCCCGCGAGGGGTCTCCCGGCGACCAATGTCATACTCTCATTATTATTATCATTACTCTAACTGTGAGTGGATGACGTTGAAACTATTATCGGTACACCTACTATGCCGACATCGGACCAAAATCGACGTCTTATTTCCAGGTATACTATTTTTTTATTTGTGTGTGTGTGTGTGTGTGTGTGTGTGTGTGTGTGTGTGTCATTCATACTGTCTCCGTTTCCTTCCAGTGACACTTTTTCCTTTATGTCTCTCCCATAGCCGCTGTCTTCATCCCATGCTCTCGCTCTTCCTCCAAAAATGGTTCAAATGGCTCTGAGCACTATGGGACTTAACTGCTGAGGTCATCAGTGCCCTAGAACTCAGAACTACTTAAACCTAACTAACCTAAGGACATCACATACATCCATGACCGAGGCAGGATTCGAACCTGCGACCGTAGCAGTCGCGCGGTTCCAGACTGTAGCCCCTAGAACCGCTGGGTCACTCCGGCTGGCCAGGCTGGTACAGGATGGTGTGCTGTTTATACAGTGTGATACAAATTCCTATTGTAGGCTTTTAGGAGTAGTAGATGGGACTCAGTATATGACGTTTTGATAAGTAACTCGTGTCCAAAAACGTAGCTTTTGGATATGAAATAAGTTGAGGACCGGATTACTTCCATATCTCCCGCTTCGTAGTACTCACATCACGGAGACAATGAGCTCTGATCTGTATGCTGTAGGAACACACGGCACGGACCACGTATCGAGTACCTGTCCTCGGGTTCTCTCCCACGCGACGAAGGAAGCCTTCTTGAAAGTTGACAGTGCAAGCGCGTCCGTGGAGCACCACAGCCAATTCTCCTAGCTTATAATGTACCAACAGTTTCTCACAATCACTGTAGTCGGACGGTCGGACGAGGGCGTTATATGATGTGATAATTACAACGGAGACTGACGACGGTGCCGTCTACTCAGCTAGTGCGCATAACATGAAGTGGGAGATCTGTAAATGATCCGAATTTCAGACTTATTTATCGCAACTGATACAGTTCCGGACTTCGGTTTACTGTCAGAACCATGTCTACTAAGCCCCCTCTACAGCCCTCACCAGGTTGGGTAATACTAATTCTGAATCACTCTGTGTAAAATGAATTCCGAAGGTAAATATAGTTTACACAGTTCATTTACATACTTCGACATATATACGTAAATTGACACGTATCAGTAACAAATAAGAACGCATCATATAAGGTTAAAACAAAATCTTTCCAATAAAATACAAGTTCACTTTACACCTCTGCACAAAAAAATTCACTACAGTTTTATTCGACATACACTGCATACCAAAAATATCGGTCTTTGGTTTGCAAGTACAAAGAATTTTCAAGACAGCCTTTGCAGGCGTGACGTACCCGTTATACAGAGACAGTGCCTCATAAAGATTTATTGGTAAAAGATGTCGACTAAAAACGTAGATGACTTCAGAAGTCTAGCGGCGACCCAAAAACCCTTTTCATCTGTCCACTACGTCCGGTGATGCAACACTTGCGCCTCGAATATTACATATACACACGGAAGACCCAAAGAAACCTGTACACCCGCCTAATATCGTGTAGGGCCCTTCGAGCACGAAGAAGTACAGCAACACGACGTAGCATGGGCTTGCTAATGTCTGAAGTAGTGCTGGGGGGAACTGACACCACGAATGCTGCAGGGATGGCCATAAATCGGTAAGAGTACGAAGGGGGTGGAGATCTCTTCTGAAAAGCACTTGGCAAGGTATCCCAGATACGCTCAATAATGTTCACGTCTGGAGAGTTTGGTGGCCTGCGGAGGTATTTAAACTCAGAAGAGTGTTCCTGGAGCCACTCTGTAGCAATTCTGGACATGTGGGGTGTCGCATGGTCCTGCTGGAATTGCCCAAGTCCGTCGAAATGTAGAATGCACATTAATGGATACAGGTGATCAGACAGAATGCTTACGCACGTGTCACCTGTCAAAGTCGTATCTAGACGCATCAGAGGCCCCATATCACTCCAACAGCACACGCCTCACATCATTACAGAGCCTGCACCAACTTGGTCCCCTGCTTACATGCAGGGTCCAAGGATTCATGAGGTTGTCTCACTACCCGTACACTTCCATCCACTCGGTACAATTTGAAACGAGACTCGTACGTTGGGGTAATATGTTCCTAGTCATCAACAGTCCTATGTCAGTGTTTACGGGCCCAGGCGAGGCGTAACGCTTCGTGTCGTGCAGTCATCATGGACACACGAATGGGGCTTCGGCTCCGAAAGCCCATATCGATTATGTTTCGATGGTTCGCAAGCTGACACTTGTTGATGGTCCAGCAATGAAATATGCAATAGATTGCGGAAAATTTGCACTACTGTCACACTGAACTATTCTCTCCAGTCGTCGGTCCCGTTCTTGAAGGAGCTTTTTCCGACTGCAGCGATGTCGGAGACTTGATGTTTCCCGGGGTCCTGATATTCACGGTACATTCGTGAAATGGTCATATGGGAAAATTCCCACTTCATCGGTACCTCGGGGATGCTGTGTCCCATCTCTCATGCGCTGACTATAACACCACGTTCAAACTCACTTAAATCTTGATAACCTACCATTGTCGCAGCAGTAACCGATCTAACAACTGAACCAGGCACCTTTAGTCTTATTATACACTTGGCGACCGCAGCGCTGTATTCTGCCTCTTTATATGTCTGTATTTAAATACCAGTACCTGTAATAGTTTCCTTGGCACTTCAGTGTACTTTACGTACGGAAGTACGGAAACTTTCAGCCACTGTATGTCTTTGACGGATAATGATATGGAAAAAGTTTCAAAGTTCATCTTAAGAACACATCATAAAAATTTCAAGGATTCATCATGAATACAAATTATAGAAGTGTCCATTCCTACAACTAGAAATTTTGGTACCCAAAAATCATAGTTTTGTCAAGTCTGTGTTACGAGAATAATCCCAAAAGTAAGGCCTCTTATTTTTATATAAGTACATAGACCTGTTTATTTCTACAATGGCTTACATCAGTTTACAGCTTGAACATTTAGCTATTTTTCGACATAATCACTATGTCTGTCGATGCATTTTTGTAGACGCTGTGGCAGTTTTTGTATGTCCATATGATACCAGCTCACCACCATGCTGTTCAGAAAGTTATGAACCTCTTCTTTCATCTCTTCATCGGAGCTGAATCACTTTCCGGCCAAATGATCTTTTAACGTAGGGAACTGTGTGCCAAGTCATGACTATAGGGTGGGTGGGTGATTATGTTCCACTGAAAACGTTGCAGTAGGGCAACGGCTGTGTAAATTTTTACATTTTGACTCTGTACCATAGAATGACTACAGTATGACCGTTCTTCCGACTGGTATCCAAATGATCGCTAGGCGAAGCTTTATCTCATATCTCTATGGTCTATGGAATTCCAGCTACGACGCCTGAAAAATCTCATTTTCGTGGGCGACTTTTAGGAAATAATTGTACTGTGCACTGTCGTGCACGGACCGACAAGTACTGGTATTTCGGACATTTCATTATAGGAACTTTCTTCTAGGTTTGATCAGTACTCCTACCTATAGGAATTTGTGACACCTTATTAATAATATCGTGTATTTGCTTGCAACCATAACTAGTTGACACAAATGAGGTAAACGCTACCTTCTGATTAACTGCAGATTTACTTTTGTGACATATTAAGATACATAAGGATTTGAAACTATTGACTTCCGTTATTCTTATTCTTCACGGAAGGCCAGAAGACAGTGAATTTTTTTCAGTATGCACAAATAAGCAATACACGTTTCGCAGAGAACCCTGTAATTCGACGTTTAGCCTTTACCATTCTTTTCTGATACAGTAGGTCACTATCCAAAATTGCTTGGCAAACAGCTCAACTTTGAAAGTTAAGGAAAGTATCTACATATCGGTGACTTTTGGATACTAATCATATAGATATAGCTCTAAACATAGCTACGGTATTTAGGTTTTCCGTGATTTCCCTGAAACGCTTCAGGCAAATGCCGGAATGGTTCCCCCATCTTGTGCTCCGTCTGCAATGACCTCGTTGTCGACTGGACGTTAAACGCTAATCTCCTCCTTGTACATATAACTACAGTACAAACCCGGGAATAAGAGAAGGTGAAACTTTATGAACTTCAGAACTGCTTGTTATAGACCACTGGTTGTTGCTACAAAAAATCATCGTCAGGATCGCTACAGGATCCACTCACAAGGAAACTATCCACTTCGACAAGTCGATTCATGTCCTAAAAGCTTATATACTGGAAGACTAAACGAAAAGAAACACAGTGTCAAAATTTTAGCTGCTAAGAACACTGCAAGGATTTTCTATAAATTTTTAAATTTTCCAAATTCTTGCTCGTCTGGTAGCTACAAATGTCTACACCCCTGCTGAAACTGTAGCAGACAGTGTATAAGCTACGCAGCTGTCACATATCCTTGACTGGCGGTGCGTCGGTAAACAGAGTCATTCTGGACCTGGAGAACTTCAATGTTCCTGTAGCTTTGTGGTCGTTCATTGGTTCATGTTAGTACTACTGGTTAGCTGGTAATGGAGAAGATAGCAGTCATTGTTGTACTAGGAGGACATAGTAGAGAATGGGAATCCTTTAGAGTTTTGGAGCTTGCTGACCCAGATGTCTTACCAGTGGCTGCCACACAGGGAAGTGATAACACGGTATATGGTAAGGCATTATTATGAGTAGTGGTCAAACGGGGGTGTACTTCAAACGGTAATCTATATATATAGAAAGTCAGGAAACCAGTTTTGTTCACTAAGGAATTTAGGAAACCAGTAATGCAGTTTTGAACGATAATACAGATGTTCCTAAAGTGGTTCAGACAGTGGAGTTTGCAGGTAATGGTGAAGCTTTAGTGCATGCATGTTCCATAAACTTCTGTGGCAACTGGCACTCACTTAGCTTCGCAGAGTGGAACATTAGATTCAGCAAGTGCAATAAGTGTCGATTTGCAAGTGAGAGAGGAGGACTGTGTAAATCACTACAGAATACTCGTGGAGAGATTGCCATCTATTCATCATTAGTCACTGATCGCAAATCAGTTTGCACAATTTGAAAAATTGAAGACTAACAACAGAGTACAATTCGAAATATTACAGGCTATACAAGGAAACAATTTCACAATTTAAAGTTTACTTACAGTAATAACTATCAAGACTGAGTAGGGAACTATCCGACAAAACATCAAATGGTGTGAATAATAAAGCAAATAAACTGAAGGAACAATAGGGGACTACAGATAAGTTGAGAGAACAGATTGAAAATATTTATATGGAGCAGCATGCCAGTGTTAGTTCAATACATGTGCAATTGGAGATAGTAAAACAGAAATGTGAGAACGCTGGAGACGAGGTATCAAGGAAATTTACTCATCTGGGCAGACAATGAAGTTACATGGAGAATATGTTAATAGAATTTCAAATAATAAACGTAAACCTTCAACTAATAAGGATGGTAATAGTCAATTTCAGTTAGCTGTTAATGAATAAAGCAAAGAGCTACAAAAATATTTTCAAAATTTATTACAGTAGTGTGAAAAGAATGATAGAAATGATAGAAAGGCTTGAAGTGGTGCATAGTCAAGATGCTATTGTTCAAATTGAGGAGCAAATTTCTACTCATGCTACATTATTAGGAAGTTTAGGCAAGAATACTGAGGAGTTAAGACTTAGCATTGTGAAAGAGGTACAGAGGGCAAAAAGGAGATTAAACAGACGTAAAATAAAATGGATGAGTTGGGTCCCTCAGCGGCTCAGTTAGTAGTTCATACTGAACAGAAGTCCAGTGGCGCAGTTACTGTCTCTGGAGGAATCAGAGGAAGTAAGGTCATTATTAAGGTCAAATCTAGATTAACAGAAGAAGGGAATTAACTGAAGATTTAAATGAGAGATTGTCAAAGACCTAAGAGCAACTCTGTTATTAGAAGTTATATGGACAATGATGATGCAGACTCAGATCATGGATAAGAACGACATCTAGTCTCATTATGAGAGGAGGACGAACATTTGAACTCATAAATTCTTAGGAGGAATGTGTGCTATGAAGGCATGTCTCAATCTGATTACTTTTATTTCTTATGTATAAAATGTTTCATGTATTTCGAAATTCAGCAATGCTACTCATCCTTGTGTTTGGTTGCAACAATTTGATTTTTCGCTTTCACCTACTTGGCCTGCTGGTCACAAGATTTAATTCGGTGTGGACCCTAGGATGTGAACCAGATGTGTACATGTACATAAATTCACAATGTGAGTCGCGTGTAGAGTTCAATCATTGGTTCTTGTCTGCATACTGATGAGAGGAAAAACAATACAGAATTAAATATGGAATTCTAATGATACAAAATCTCCACAACACTGGTTTCAACGATTCTTCACACCTCTACGAACGTATATTATCAAAAATTCAATTCTTCTATAATCATTATAGTCCTACAGATCTGGTTTGTACTTGTCGTATGAAACTTCCTACATAGTTGTGTTCAACTGTCCTTTCTGGTAAAGTGAAAAGTGATCTGAAAGAGTTCAGTACCTACTATAGAAGTTGGTGTATGGCAGCAACGATGAAACTAGTTGAGGTACGAGTGGTGATTTCTTGTTTATTTGGATCATAAAAGTCAAGGCAGTATGAATTACGGGAGCATTAGAATCGACGTAGTTCAAGACATAAGTAATATGGGAATTGTAGGCAGTGGCATCAGGTTGAGAGGCCTCACTGAACAGAAATGGTAACTCTAGATGAGGTAGGGATAGTAGAATGGTAGGCATTTTTGTAATTATCGAGGAAATACAGGTAAAGGTAGAGACAGTCGCTAGAATGAGAGTAATTCACATTGTGGAGATGGGTTCAGTTGACCCAATGAATAACGTGTGTGTGAAAGTCTTCCACCACGTGTCTGACAGTTGCAATCTACAGCCAATAAGGTTGAAAATGTGATGGCCTAAGCAGAAAACAGGCAAACGTTAGATTTTGAAGACGTGAGGGAAGTTTTCCTCGACAAGAGACAGGAAAATGTGCATTCTTTGGTGAGTCCGGTGTGTTATCATGTATTCTTGCTACAGGTAGTCAGATGTCCATGTTGAGTGAGGTGGCATTTCAGAGTTAGGAAGGTGTAGGTTATTTGGCCTATTTTTCCTTTGCAAGATACTGAGATGTAGGGGGCAATACTTGGGTAGATGATTGAAGCGATAGCTGTGTGTTGAAATTTTGTGCCAAAGTAAGACGTTCCATGAAAATTTTGTGATTGCGTCTACGTTGATGATTAATGTCGTATTGGGCATTGAATTTTGGTCCGCAGACCAAGCAGTGATAGACCTGGGCTCCACAGAAGTGGTGCTTAAGTGTACAGTGTCTACATCGAAGTTGTGTTTTAATGATTGTGTCATTAAAAATGAGAGTTCGAACCACTGCCTTAAGTTTCTCAGGAGGTCTAGGTTGTCTTTTGAATCAAAGTCTGTTGTGAATGAGAGTGTAACTGATGCAATTCTAGAACCAGATTGACAAATGGGTGTTTGTATTGAACAACAAATACAGCATCAGACTGACAGTATCAAGGTGGCAGATGAGACAGTCAAATGAAGTTTGAGGTAAAGTAGTGTCATTCTTCACTGCCCTCTGAATTTCCTGATAAAATGAAGTGATTTTCATAATAAAATTAAGAGACGTAAAAGATTTTTCGCCAGACCATATCGTATACTATTGTACAAGGAAAATGTTAAAATGGAAACAGAGAAGATGCTACAGCAAATGGTGAGTAAATGTGCGGTAAGGTCCTACAACAATCCTCTGCTACTTTGTCAATGATAGGAAGTATTGGCTGAAAATGGAAATGGGTAAAGTTGAATTCTAATGAGACGCTTATGCGGTGGCCGAGCGCTTCTAGGCGCTTCAGTCCGGAACCGCGCGACTGCTACGGTCGCAAGTTCGAATCCTGCCTCACTCATGGATGTGTGTGATGTCCTTAGGTTAGTTAGCTTTAAGTAGATCTAATTTATAGGGGACTGATGAGATCAGTCCCATAGTGCTCAGAGCCATTTGAACCATTTTTGAACCATCTAATGTATATTAGATTTTGATGTAACTGTCATGTTGTGAATGACTGCATAATGAAATGCTAGTCCCTGTAATCTGACAAGGAATGAAGATAGTAGTGGAAGACAAGCTGAAAAGCAATATTACAGCGGTACTAACAGTGACTAAAATCCAGTGTAGTTCAAACCAATGTGATGGAGTCTGAAGTGCAGCATGGGTGTCTTTGTAAAGACGTGGTTTTGAGAAGTGGAATTTGTTTAAAGTTTACCTTACAATATGTGCTGATTGCATCGTATGTTCTTTCCATTTTCGTCACCAGTATTTCTCCTGAGGAAGAGTGGATTTTCTCAGAAATGATACTGGTTAATATGGTTACGGATTTAGTGTGACATTTCTTGAAAATATGACCGACAGCCAGTGAAGGTGTTCTTGGACGACACATTTATTGCAAACCTTGAACTCAGCCGTATTGCACTGTTATTACTATTGCAATGCAAACATAAAGCACTTTTTCGCAATACCTGATGATTTGAGTGCACTTCAACGACAGACAACATCGCTTTTCAACGAGAGTTAACGAACATAAATGCATCTATGCGTGACACCATGGGTATTGTTCAAGCACGGCGTAAGTAACAGAGGAGCTGTGTCAATCAAACCACTGGTGGTGTAGTAAGGAAAGCTGGATCGCTATTGGTGTTACCTGGACAACGCCGTCACCTTCTCTCCAATGAGCCAAACGTCAAAAGTCGCAACTAATTTTAAACGCAGTATAGTTACTATGATGCTGATGTGTACATGACATTGGAAGTTGGTGTAAGAAATGTAGTTCGTTGTACCTAGAACATGTGGAAATAGTCTGGTCCCATGGGCTACCACACTTCTGACCAGATTAGGTAGTAAACAATTACAAAATACTATAAAGTCTTTATGGAAATTATGTATTATTAATGTAAATGTGCTTATGACATTTTGTTAGAATAAGAGTTGAGCAGAGTATTCAGCGTAATATAATGAATCATTATAGTTATTATATGATAATAACTAATGTTTTTTAAGCCGCAGAATCATTTTATTGTTCATGTCTAAAATTTTTTATGGTGCCAGAGTGCCGGTTGGAATGTGAGTTACTCATACTACAGATGTAATGAATATCAGGTCAGCGTTACCACTGAACCCCTGAGCAAGGAAAACAAAAATGCCAAGGCCGTGCTACATAACAAGGAAATGTGAAGTAACACTTCGCAACTTCAGAGCTAGAGCACCACTGGAAAGTCAATCACAGTTAGAAATACTCGAGCTCAGTGATCCAGAATAATTGCTGAATTACCAGAGGGAGGCAACGAATACTGATGTGATCGGTAAGTGACAGCAAAAATGATCATGAACCTAGAGCCACGACGTCTAAGTCACGGGCTTGGCCTCTTAAATAACGATGCTTTCGTAGCTCAAAGATACATTCAATCATGCTGCGATTGGTCGCCAGAACCACAGAGTGTGACGGGCTATTGTAATTTAGTGCAACCACGGCAAGCTGATCGATCACTGTCTGCATGCTACCACCTTCCTGATGTAAACACTGAGAAGGAGTCAACCTGATGCATACTACAGTCGTGGTCTGCCGTTGCTGCCCGCTGGAACATCGTGGATGAAGAGATGACTGTCATGTTGCCAGCCCTTCTCAATCAAGGGACACTGTGGTCGATGTGCAAGCTACCATCTTCACACCGACTCCATGGCCCAGTCATGAATATCTACTGAAGTCTTGGTCAATTCATAGTGGATGAGCAAAGCCTAGTCTTCACATCAACTGACACCATAGGCCAAAGTCGGCTCTCCTCACCTTAGCATGCCACGGACTGTTTTTGAGAGGTTGAGCTGGAAGCATTTATGGCCAGACGACACCTTTTCGTCATCCCTACTGCCGCCAGCACACGGCTGTAGTTAACTGACCTTTGGGGCAGTGCCACATGGCATTTTTTCGTAGCACTTGCTTACACCTGGCTATCTACTGACACTCTGAAAGCACTCAGCACAAGAAATCAATGTTATTGCAAATGCCGTTGTGTCACTGACGACTCCAGGCATAATCCGGAGCAATCATCCACCCTCTGTGACTGGCCTACTGCTCACAATGCAATCGCAGCTCTCTTGGTCAGATTTTATGTTTAAATTGTTTATTTATGTTGCACGTAATAATATATGTAAATGTTAGGAAGGAGGTGACCAGAGTGACCTCACAAACGCTGAGAATGATAAAGCAAACTATTCTATTTTATGAACCAAGCCAAATAATGGAACACTGAGAGGTTTCCTGAAAATTACAAGAGCAAACAGTTTCCATCTAAGTAACCAAGACATAGCCAAATCTATTCAGATGAACCTTGAATCACTGTGTGATATCCTTCTAACATTCTGCGTGGTGTCTGTTCTAAGTCGTGTCTCCCTACCACTTTCGCGCAACGACGCTCTGAGCGTGTTTTTTAGGGAATTGACTAGTTTGAACCTGGGACCTGTTGCTGGTAAGGAGACGCCAGACCACACATGACATGTAGAGTTCAGAAGAGTTCAGTGAGACTAGCGATGATATAACCAAATACTTAATGATTTCAGTGTCAGCTCCACTGCACTCCCTGTAAAAGAATTTTAATACTAACTAAATTTAGTTGAAGGGGTTCAAGGCTTTCCTATTTTTAATCAGCTGGTAAAATAACGTCGAAAAAGCAGTTAAGTTTACCATTGGAAATTTTATTCTACTCACAAAACATTGTTTATAAATTGCACTATTGATAAAAGGAAATATTTTAATACAGGACGATAAAAACCAACTGCGTTCAACAAAAGTGTGAACGAATATTCCCTGAGTGGGTATCCAAGTTCTACACTGGATCGAAGGATGACCTATGCCATATCACATCTATAATCTAGGTTTAAATTAAGTTTCAGAAAAGAGAAAACTATCAAAATGGTCTACAGTGACCCTCAATTATCTTTAATTACTTATCTAACTTGTTGTAAATTACAGTGGCTGATGTGGCTTCTCAATAATTATATAACAGAAAAATCATCGCGTTTCAGATTTTAACTTACTTAGCAAATGTGAATACCATGAGCTTCAATTGACGATCGACACTAGTATTACGTAAAAAAGGGGATGTAACAGATGAGACTTCTGCAGTTCTGAGTGAAGCCTTATGCGCTCAAAAATACGGCATCGCATGCGTTCATTACCTTGTCGGTGTTCTTCAGGGGACGGCGGCTGGCGCAGCTCCATACAGCTCGCTGTCTCGGAAGCAACGCTGTCCTAACTTCTCCTTACTACAATTTACCGAAGTTGGCTTAAAAAAAAACTATCTGGCTGTGTTTTCATCTGACCAATCAGGGTCTCAATGTTAACCTTAAGCTCTGCCTACAAAAATTCTGTCTATCCAATGAAAAACGTTATACTTTTCGTGGTGGGGTAATGTTTTTAACGGTTGCAAAGTAACAGAGACGCGAAAAAGTCTCACGCTAAAACTTGAGGCTGGTGTGGTCCTTTTAGTGTTATCGTAAGATCTATACTGTTGTTCTGGAGGGCTCTCGCTTTTAACATGGGCTGGGGGGTGGTCCTGGTGGTTATCTGACGACGTGCGTGTCCTTCCCTTATCGTAGGGCCTTCTAGCTTAACACGGTTCTGCTCTTGGCTTCTGTTCTCGTTTCTCCCCTCGAAACTGCGTCTGTCTCACGGTGGGAAGGTATGACATGCATTTAGGCATTCTTGTGTTAGTCTATGGTATTCCATTTGCTCACTCGTTACTCGTATTACTTTGGTTAATTTGATATCACGATTTATTCGGAGCTATGTGATATACTACTGGATTTGCTTATCATGTCAGGGATTTCATGGAAGGTGTTGGATATGCCTGACACCTTACACCCTGTGCAACACGTTTCAAGTATATAAACAAAATCTTCCTTCCTAGCCCCCACAATTCGGTGAACTATGACTGACATTAAATAAGTAATGCAGCACTTTGTTTCAGAAAGCATGTTGCTTTTATTCAGGATCCAAGACATCATATTATTCCCCACACTTTTGGCTACAGAACCATATTTTTCAATATAATCTCCGTTCATTGCGACGGCCTTACTGTGGTGCTCTGGCCTTTCGTCACTCCACGTGGCTCTCTGCTTGGAATGCACCTCCATTATGGAGGCCATTTTGAAGGATACATATAGCGCTGCCACCCAACAGAGCTTCATGGAACTATAGGGGCTGATGCGGGAATATTCCACAATTTCCCTTAATAAGTTCTGCATTTGTCCAAACTAAATTGGCTGAGAAAAATATTGTGTTGCATTACTTATTGAATGCCTTTCATATTATGTGGTACATGCCTTTTGCAGCTGCAAATTTTTGCACTGAACAGTACAGGGGATCAATGTTTTCTGTTTATGGACAAACTTGGTTAAATAATACTCTGTACGACTGCAGGGGCTTTGTAATTTATTGTAAAATTTTGTAGATAATGTCCTATCAACAATTTGCACTTGCAACCAATGCCTAATATTTGAACAGACCAAACTGAGATATTCTATCGTATTACTGAGCAAAATCTGAATGCTTTGTTGTTATATCACTGATGTCAAAATCTTCTCATTCAGCACTGTAAACCTACTGTGCATTCCCTATGAAGCTAGAAATGACATGACCTTTCTAGTTTTAAATGGTCGTTTTATGACTGTTTAACTTTTTCCGTTGTATCCAGATTTTTCCATCGATCTGGTGGTTTTAAGTATTTAATATGTATCTGATTTAACTCTCATGAAGTTACAGAGACAATAATGTAATTCCTTTTAGTATGTTAATTTCTACCATTTAATCATTTCTAACATTTAAATTAGAAGGTCCAAAAACACCATTCTGGAGAAGGGTATTTGTATATTTATGATAATTAAGTTATACATGTGAATTGGCATACCTAACATTTAGTTTTTAGGAATATACTTAAGCCTGAGTTTTCACATGTTGTAACTGGATGTTTCAACTGTATCACAGCCACAATAAGGCTTTATATTTTAGTTAACTTACTACACTATGCAATTATATACTTTTGTGTTGTTTAGGTGTGTTGTCAATGAATATTTCAATAGAATCACAACCACAGTGAGACCACTGTTTTAGTTAATTATTCTATATATTCAATAACGTACTTTTGTATTACTTACACGTATTGTCAATGGGTCATTGAATTGCATCACTACTGTAGTGAGGCAATAGATTTTGATTTATTTTATATATTTCCTCATTTTTGTAAAGATTACTAATTTATGCCTTTTATGCTAGAGCTTATTCAGCCAAAGTATTTGCGAAACAATGGCATTAATGAAAATAATTTTGATTGTGTTGCAGTCTTATTTTCAGTATGGATAACATCTTTCAAGTATCATTTCAAGAGCGTTATTACACTATATTAAATAAGCATTTCAATTGTAAAATGGATGTTAATGTCTATACTCAGACTTTAGAAAATCATTACATCCACGAAGATGGATGATAATTTCAAAAGGAGCGTGTTGTAGTTTGACAAGTGAAAACAGATTTGGCCTCACTATACAGAACTCACTGCTAAAGTCTTTCTAAAGTGCCAGAACACGGCAGTAATTCGTATACTTGTAACATAAAGCATTACAGATCTGCGACGTGTGCCAAATACAGCAATTATCTGGGAGTGTTCAAAATCCATTGAGCTCTTCGATAGTGGTAAAATAATTATTAATCCTTTCTGCGATGAATGTCTATTACTCTTATTTGAAATGAAATGGAAGGGCATCTGACTTGAAACACGATTTTAGCAGTAAATAGATTTAATAATTGCTGATATTTCCTACATAACAAGATTGGAGACAATGTAAACGTACCCTTGTGGAGAAAACTCTCACATTTTGTGGGATGTATACACACATTAAAACATAGTCCCGCTCTGGAGGTCGAATATTTATCTATAATATGTTCTATGCTTGTTCTGTCATTTCAAATACACGGCTGTCAAACCGACTTATAGCTTCAACTTACACCTAATATTTCTGCGTTCCTTCAGAACCTAGAAAATTATTTGTAATACACACCACAATAGTTTTTATCAACGCAGTACTTACAAACACAAGAAAAAAATCATCTGTTCTGGCTCTCATCACAACCACTCTTACATAAATGAGCTGTTATCTGTTGTTTACTGACCCGCACGTTACGGTGAAGTGATGTTTTCCTTTATTTATTTATTTTTTGCTGCAGTTTCCGCTGCTCGTTGTGATATATTAGTTCTGAAGTTTCCTCGTTTCAGTGACGACTCGCATTGGTAATCGTTGGGCACTGATATGCGAGCGTATTTATCTGCAGTCGTAGTGAACATCAGTGAAACTTGTCAGAGAATCTGCGTCGATGTGATATTATTTAAACCAGCCTTTCTGTACCTGTTACAGGTGTCATTCATCACGGATACTGCTGCCCAGTAGTATAAAATAACACATGAGTATGTGATCGCATAGCTAGTTGCATTTTGTTGTAGTATTCCGCGCTGATCTTCATAAACCCATCTGTTATTCATTTTTACTAACTTACCCCGCGGAACCAAATTTCTTTCAGTATTTAGGAAGCAGGTAAAAACTACGCTAGATACAAAAAACTGGTTGAAGAAATAGACACACAAACAGAACTGCATTATAACCTTCAAAATTGTGAGATACGATGAAATTAGTGTCTGGTTACTTCCAGTAGTGAACGTAATCTTCGGTTTGCGAGGGAAAATTGCTGTATGTGGAAACTGCCAAGTGTCTTAACAAAATACATGGTATGATGCGTGTGAGCTGCATTATATATTTTGTTATGATTGATAGTCTCTTTCCTACTGTGATGTGTCCGTCCATATACTTCCATATCGTATTCATATCTACTCGGTGTGATGCGTGTGAGGTGCTTTGTACTTTTTCTTACGATTAGCAGTCTTTCTACTGCTGTGATTTGGGTTACCATATAGTTCATTTCCGAACCTTCCTATTGCTATTTTATCTAAAGTCGTAGATAATTCATTTCTACTGTCAACAATTTGCCTAACTTCCAGTTCATCCCCTTCGCTGCTCCTTGAATTGCCCTCTATTTCCGCGTTCCTTAGTAAATGTCCTGCTAACGTGCTCCTATTTTCTGACAACGATATTCCACGAATTTCTTTTCTTGCTCACTCATTCAAGTCATCAAATTTAATTTCGCATGGAGTCATCACAAAGCAACAACTGTCAACTTCTTTTTCTGCTTTTAACTTATGCTGTACCTATGCCCTTCATAAATTTCATATTTTAGACGTGCTTCAATAACTCCTTATTCAGACCTACGCTAGTACTTTATTGCAGTATAATACTTTAGTTGAAATAAGCGTACTCTATGCAAAAGATCCCCTTTCCTTCTGATATCGTGTGTTTGTATCTGCTTCGATTCCTTCCATAATTTTTACTTACACTAGACCACAGGCCTCTTTTCTACTGCCTCATTTTTGTTTTTGTTTACTTTTTCTTTATTTGGAGGTCTATGCTACGTTTTCCCGCTTTCCATGCTCTAATTCTATAAATTCACTTAGTGGAATTACAACTGCGATTATTAACATTGGCTGATTGAGATTTACTGATTCATGATTCTTTTCTTTTCAGTTCCCTCATTTATTCATAAGAGTATAAATTACAAAACAGTCCAATAAGTTGCAGCTCTTCGCACTACAATCTATATAATTGTATTGTTGATAGTTCGCGTTCATTTGTTTCACTTGTGCTTTTTGTATAATCTAGAGTACTGGATGTGTCTGTCCTTAATACTTGCTGCTCTCACTTTTCTGTCTTCATTGCCTATACGTCGCCCAAGATACTAAGACATTTTTTAATTCCATCAGTGCGACGTAAACACTAGTTTAACTTACAGATTTATAACCCAAGTCCTACGGGACACATATGTGATGCTAAGAATTAATCAATTTCTTTGTATCTTCATTTACTTACATTTAAACCTATATATTAGTTAGCCATTCGTGTGTTGTAGACGTCCCTTAGATATCTTTAGTCTGGTACCTAGTCATTTAATGCCGCGAAAATCTCTGTTCTGAAGGGTCAAACAGGAAATATAATTTGAATAACTAAAATGCAGATGTCAAGCGTAAAATCTAAACATTGTGAGAACAGTTGACGCAGAGTCCCCTACAGACACGTTTGTTTTTCAGGTCTAATTACGATTAAGAAATTGCTTAGGGCCGAGAGTAAAGAAGCGAGTAGGAGCAGGAGAGGTGTAGCACTTCAGTACTGCATGTAACTTTAACACTTTTAATAGAGTCAAATACATAAGTAAATATGAAACACATACATAACTTTGGCTAGAATGAGCACGTAGGTTTGAAGCCGTAGTCCATGTCTAATCCTATGAAATTACAATGACTGTTGTGTATAATCTCAAAACTAATAAAAACTCGTTGCTGTCCAAATTTTAACTGAACGTAACTAATACAAAGTCTCAATAAAAATCTAACCCACTCGGTAGTAAAAGCGATCTTTCCATGCCGTCTGCTCTCGAAAAAATGGGCCGAAATCAATACAGCACTCCCTGAGCTCCACAGCGTCGGCCAGAGGGCGATGTGGTCGGTGTTGTGAGTCTTCTCTCGTAGTGCCAACTCACGAGAACGTGCACCTAAGTTGTGGCATCGTAACCATCGACGCCACAGTTTCCATGTGTTATTAATGTGTTTTACTAACTACATTCGATTCTCTTTGCTGCTCATTATAAATACAATTTTGGGTCAAAAACTTGAACCATTTGGATCAGTAAATGTTTACGGTGACAGCTGATTCGGAAACGGGCCTGCCGGCCGCGATGGCCGTGCGGTTGTAGGCGCTTCATTCCGGAACCGCGGGACTGGTACGGTGGCACGTTCGAATCCTGCCTCGGGCATGGATATGTGTGACGTCCTTAGGTTAGTTAGGTTTAAGTAGTGCTAAGTTCTAGGGGACTGATGACCTCAGATGTTAAGTCCCATATGCTCAGAGCCATTTGAAACATTTTTTGAAACGGGCCTACATTGAAATATTTCAAAATCGTTATTGTCTATTAAACTATGCTCACCCCCCCCCCCCCCCCCCCCCCCATGAACCATGGACCTTGCCATTTGTGGAGAGGCCAGACAAACGTGTGGTTACTGAAGAGGGCAGCAGCCTTTTCAGTAGTTTCAGGGGCAACAGTCTGGATGATTGTCTGATCTGGCCTTGTAATAGCAACCATAATTTCCTGCTGTGCTGGTACTGCTAACGGCTGAAAGCAAGGGAAAATATAGCTGTAATTTTTCCGAGGGACATGCAGCTTTGCTTTATGGGTAAATTATGATGGCGTCCTTTTGGGTAAAATATTCCGGAGGTAAAATAGTCCCCCATGCGGATCTCCGGGCGGGGCTACTCAGGAGGACGTCGTTATCAGGAGAAAGAAAACCGGCGTTCTATGGATCGGAGCGTGGGATGTCAGATCGCATAATGAGGCAGGTGGGTTAGAAAATTTAAAAAGGGAAACGGATAGGTTAAAGTTAGATATAGTGAAAATTAGTGAAGTTCGGTGGCCGGAGGAACAAGAATTCTGGTCAGGTGTATACAGGGTTATACATACAAAATCAAATAGCGGTAATGCAGGAGTAGGTTTAATAGTGAATAAAAAACAGGAATGCGGATAAGCTACTACGAGCATCATAGTGAACACATTACTGTAGCCAAGATAGACAAGAAGCCCACCCCTACTTCAGAAGTACAAGTTTATATGCCAACCAACTCCGCAGATGATGAAGAGATTGAAGAAATGTATGATGCGATAAAAGCAATTATTCAGATAGTTCAGGGAGACGATAATTTAATAGTGATGGGGGACTGCAAATCGATAGTAGGAAAAGGAAAAGAAGAAAAAGTGGCACGTAATTATGGACTGGAGGTGAGGAATGAAAGAGGAAGCTACCAGGTAGAATTTTGCACGGAGCATAACTTAATCATAGCTAATACTTGGTTTAAGAATCATATATGTTTATACGTGGAAGGGCCTGGAGACACTTGGAGGTTTCAGATATTTTATACAATGGAAAGACAGAGATTTAGGAACAAGGTATTAAATTGTAATACATTTCCAGGAACAGATGTGGACTCTGACCACAATTTAATGGCTATGAACAGTAGACTGAAACTTAAAAAACTGAAAAAGGGTAGGTATTTAAGGAGATGGGACTTGGATAAACTGAAAGAGCCAGAGGATGTAGAGTGTTTCAGAGAGAGCATTAGTGAACGATTGACAATAGCAAGGGAAAAAGATGCAGTAGAAGAAGACTGGGCAGCCTTGAGAGATGAAATAATGAAAGCAGCAATCAAGTAGGTAAAAAGACGAGGGCTAGTAGAAATCCGTGGGTAACAGAAGAGATACTGAATTTAATTGATGAAAGGAGAAAATGCAGTAAATGAAGCAGGCAAAAAGGAATACAAACGTCTAAAAATCGAGATCGGCAGCAAGTGCAAAATGGCTAAGCAGGGATGGCTAGAGAACAAATATAAGGATGTAGAAGCATGTATCACTTGGGGTAATACAGAAAATGCCTACAGGAAATCGGAGAAAAAAGAACCACCTTTATGAATATCAAGAGCTCAGATGGAAAACCAGTGCGAAGCAAAGAAGGAAAAGGAAAATGTGGAAGGAGTATATAAGGGTCTACACAAGGGCGATGTACTTGGGGAGCAGTATTATGGAAATGGAAGAGAACGTAGATGAAGATAAAATTGGAGATACAATACTGCGTGAAGAATTTGACAGAGCACTGAAAGACCTGAGTCAAAACATGGCCCCGGTAGTAGACAACATTCCATTAGAACTACTGATAGTCTTGGTGAGCCAGCTATGACAAAACTCTTGCATCTAGTGAGCAAGAAGTATAGGACAGGCGAAATACCCTCAGACTTCAAGAAGAATATAATAATTCCAATCCCAAATACAGCAAGTGCTGACAAGTCTGAGAATTACCGAACTATGAGTTTAATAAGTCACGGTTGCAAAATACTAGCACGAATTCTTTACAGAGGAATATAAAAACTGGTAGAAGCTGACATTGGCGAAGATCAGTTCGGATTTCGCAGAAATGTTTAACACGAGAGGCAATACTGACCCTACGACTGATCGTAGACGATAGGTTAAGGCACGGCAAGCCTACGTCTCTACCATCTGTAGACTGAGAGAAAGCTTTTGACAATTTCAAATTCTGAAGGTTCGGGGGTAGAATACAGGGAGCGAAAGGCTATTTGTAATTTGTACAGAAATTAGATGGCAGTTATAAGTGTCGAGGGCTACAAAAGGGAGGCAATGGTTGAGAAGGGAGTGATACAGGATTTAAGCCTGTCTCAGATGTTATTCATTATGTATAATGAGCAAGCAGTAGAGGAAAAGAAGAAAAATTTCGAGTAGGAATTAAAATCCACGGAGAAGAAATATAAACTTTGAAGTTTGCCGATGACATTGTAATTCTGTCAGAGACAGCAAAGGACCTGGAAGATCAGCTGATAGGAATGGACAATGTCTTGAAAGGAGAGTATGAGATGAATATCAACAAAAGCAAGACGAGGATAATGGAATGTTGTCGAATTAAATCAGATGGTGCTGAAGGAATTAGATTATGAAATGAGACACTTAAAATAGTGGAAGTGTTTTACTATTTGGGAAGTAAAATAATTGATGTTAGTTGAAGTAGGGAGCATATAAAATACATACTTGCAAAGGCAAGAAAATTGTTTCTGACGATGATAAATTTGTTAACATCAAGTATACATTTAAGTGTCATGAAGTCTGTTTTGAAAGTATTTGTATGAAGTGTAGCTATGTATGGAAGTAAAACATGGACGGTAATTAGTTTACACAAGAAGAGAATATTCCCTTTCGAAATGTGGTGCTACAGAAGAATGCTGAAGATATGATGAGTAGATCACGTAACTAACGAGGAGGTACTGAATAGAATTGGGGAGAAGAGAAATTTGTGGTACAATTTGACTAGAAGAAAGAATCCGTTGGTAGGACACGATATGCGGCATCAAGGGAATACCAGTTTAGTACTGGAGGGAAGTGTGGAGGGTAAAAATTGTAGAGGGAGTCCAAAAGATGAATACACTAAACAGATTCAGAAAGATGTAGGTTGCAGTGGTCATTCGGAGATGAAGAGGCTTTCACACGTATAGTATCATGGAGAGCTGCATCAAACCAGTCTCTGGAATGAAGACCACAATAATAACAAACTGCATGCAGTCATTTTTTGAAATACTTATTTATTCCACAAATTAATTTCTAGCCTTTTCGGGATAATCTCGAGACTGGATTCTTGGAAAATAGATCTACATTTCCATAGCTTGATGTTTGAAGGGAACAGAACTATCAAGTACTTCGTCTTGTTAACAAATGATGCAACATGACCTTCTTTAACAAATTTAAACTTCAATCGACCCGCAATACTACAGATCCTCCAAGATTCATTTATTGACTGGGAACACTTTATCAATATCCTCCCAGATCTCCATTCTGCATCCCCTCGGCCATGAACTGCCTTTACCCATATATTTGCCAGTAAACAACCTATCAGAGAGTAATTACTGTGCTATGTAACTAGTTTCTTTGCAAAGCCATCTTCCGTAGCGAGCGCATACGTATTTGTATTGTAAATAAAAACGCCTTCTCTTGCTGCATTCATCTGGTCACAGGGAGGTCGCACTACCTCTCTGTTGACGAAACACAAGCATAATAACTCGTATTTGAACGCGGTCTCACAGTAGACCTGTGGTAACGTGGATGTACGCATCGTCGGAGTGCTGCACATGTTGGGTGCAGTGCATCGGTGGTGTGTCACCGCTTTCAGCTGTTATATATGTGGAAAATTTTCCCACACCTGTAGAACAGGTTCCGGACATCTGTGTAGTACAGATGCACGTCAAGATCGATGCACTGTGGGACCGGCGGTGACCGGCCGAGCCTCATCCAGAGAAGAAATCCGGGCACGTCTTTCTCCTGCTGTGCCATCAGGGATCGTGAGAATCCGTGTGCTTTCAGCAGGGTTAACAAGGGCACCGCACCTGCTTGTCATCACTGACTTCGTCCAAAATTTATGGCATGTGCAGAGCTCGACCAGAAATGGGTGACAGAAGCGGAATCTCTAGATGGACAAGCATTTAGAACAGAATTAGCATAATTGGCGAGGGTCAGATGGACAACAATTAGTTAATCGGGATGAGTACAGAATGGTAACTTGAGTGTCAACAGATTGATCCTTCTGTAAAACCTTTATTTTCAATTTTAACGTTATTTGCCCAGAAATAAATCGACGGTACGCTCAGAATACTGTGTTTATTAATATTTCATAAAGATCATGAAAAAAGGAAAGACAAGGAAAAATTTGGAACTGTAAATAAATTTCTAGTGTGGAAATGTAAGGCCTACATGAGAACTTTTTATATAAATTAGATACTTGTATTATTTTACATTTGGATTGATATTCATCGTAAAAATAGCGCAAGTAGTAATTTTCTCGGTATCTTGCATACGCTACAAGCGCGCAATTTTGCAATTACATGGTTGTTTTGAAGTTGCCATATAAAAACGAAATATTTCATCTTCACAAAAGGTTGTCTCTCATCGAACAATTTGGCACAAACGAAGCGTAACGCATCATTTCGCCAAATATTGGCGAGGGTAGCTAGTAATTTAGGCCTACAGTGTTCTCGGAATGAGATAATGGTATACTACTGGCCATTAAAATTGCTACAACACGAAGATGACGTGCTACAGACGCGAAATGTAACCGACAGGAAGAAGATGCTGTGATATGCAAATAATTAGATTTTAAGAGCATTCACACAAGGTTGGCGCCGGTGGCGACAACTACAACGTGCTGACATGTAGAAAGTTCCCAACCGATTTCTCATACACAAACAGCAGTTGATCGGCGTTGCCTGGTGAAACGTTGTTGTGATGCCTCGTGTAAAGAGGAGAAATGCGTACCATCACGTTTCCGACTTTGATAAAGGTCGGATTGTAGCCAATCGCGATTGTGGTTAATTGTAACGCAACATTGCTGTTGGCGTTGGTCGAGATCCAATGACTGTTAGCTGAATATGGAATCGGTGGGTTCAGGAGGGTAACACGGAACGCCATGCTGGATCCCATTGTCCTCTTATCACTAGCAGTCGACATGACAGGCATCTTATCCGCATGGCTGTAACGGATCGTGCAGCCACGTCTCGATCCCTCAGTCAACAGATGAGGACGTTTGCAAGACAATAACCATCCTCACGAACAATTCGACGAAGTTTGCAGCAGCATGGACTATCAGCTCGGAGACCATGGCTGCGGCTACCCTTGACGCTACATCACAGACAGGAGCGCCTGCGATGGTGTACTCAACGACGAACCTGGGTGCACGAATGGCAAAACGTCATTTTTTAGGATGAATCCAGGTTCTGTTTACAGCATCATGATGGTCGCATCCGTGTTTGGCGACATCGCGGTGAACACACATTGGAAGCGTGTATTCGTCATCGCCATACTGGGATATCACCCGGCGTGATGGTATGGGGTGCCATTGGTTACACGTCTCGGTCACCTCTTGTTCGCATTCACGACACTTTGAACAGTGGACATTACATTTCAGATCCGTGGCTCCACCCTTCATTCGATCCCTGTGAAACCATACATCTCAGCAGGATAATGCACGACCGCATGTTGCAGGTCCTGTATGGTCCTTTCTGGCCAGGACATTCTCCAGATCTCTCACCAACTGAAAACGTCTGGTCAATGGTGGCCGAGCAACTTGCTCGTCACAATACGCCAGTCACTACTCCCGATGAACTGTGGTATCGTGTTGAAGCTGCACGGGCAGCTGTACCTGTATGTGCCATCCAAGGTCTGTTTGACTCAATGACGAGGCGTACCAAGGCCTTTATTACGGCCAGAGGTGGTTGTTCTGGGTACTGATTTCTCAGGATCTATGCACCCAAAGTGCGTCAAAATGTAATCACATATCAGTTCTAGTATAACATATTTGTTCAATGAATACTCGTTTATCATCTGCATTTCTTCTTGGTGTAGCAATTTTAATGTCCAGTGGTGTAGTTTTGAAGCTTTTTGATCAAACTCTTTAACTGACGATAAAAACAGACCACGCAGTATAGCGTCGCTTAGGGAGTCGGACCCCAGATTTTCGGATTACCATTCTACATTCATTTCACTACGCTAACCTCTTTCTAGAGACAGCTTATGCCACTACCAGTCGGCGCCAATATTGCTACTTTTTTTCTAAACGCTTGGACATCTGAAGCTGCCACTTCTGCCACTTTTATTTATGATCAGGCCCTGCATGCACCATAAATTTGGGCGAAATTTGTGATGCCAAGTAGCCGTGGTCCACTTGAAAGATCACATGTACCTGTTGCATGTCGACTGGAGTGTGCAATGGCACTCTATTGTCGCCAGCGTAGGCTCTGTCGGCATGCGAATGATGGGCGTATACGTGTACGGCGCACCCCTGGTGGGCCGCCTATTCCGGAGTGCATTTGTCCACAACACTCAGTCCCACAGCCGGGTTCAAGCTACGGGGCGCCATCACTTATTATTAGTGGTCATATTTGGTGTGAAGTAACCGGTTCCCGCTGTATTTCATAGGTAAGTGACAAGATTTTTCAGCAGGACAGTGCATGTCCACAGAAGGCTGCAGCGACGCAACGTGGTCTTCATGGTGCGCAAACACTGCTCTTGCCAGCAGTATCACCAGATCCTCATCCAATTAAATGGCTATGGGATATCGAGAATCGAGAACTTACTCATTCTCCAGTGCCTAAAGGCGCCATAGCCAAATTGCAGCAGAATTTACAAGATGCTTGAGACAGTTTATCGCAGGATGAAAATCGACGCCTTTCTGTTCTTTGGCATGCGGAATACATGCCTGTGTTGCCCTCAGTGAGAGGCAAACCGTGTACTGATGCTACGGTTTGGACACCATTTGCTGAGAACTTCGTTATCAAATACTTCTACAGCGATGAGTTGCGTGACAGATCAGTTGATAACAAAATGACCTTGTTGTTGGCTTTTTTCCGGCACTGTGCATTCAGTACACAGTCACGTGTTATAGAACCTCCGTAATGGATAAGCATAAACAAGTTTAGCGGTGGCCACTAATCTACCAAAAAACTTTTCTTATTTCCTGCTAAAAGGAGTTACTTTGGAAATATATCATGAAAGAAAACGTAAACTGCGACAGATTACAGTTAAAGACTTCGACAGGTGCTGTGGAAGTCCTGAAACTTCGGTCTTCCTTTATAATATATCATTACAGTGTAATATAATTTTTAAACGTAACGCTTGCAGGCAAAGTATTGGCGTTATTTCGCTGTTAACGTATTCACTTTTCGGATCGCGCCCCGCTAATGAACGTAAAATATTTATTTCGAAGCTATTATTGAATTTAATAAATAATAACTCCGTCGTACTCGATCCAGATGCAGTGATGCACGCCTGTGTGCGGAATGCCTTCTGCGGTACGTAAAGAGAACACGAAAGCACGAAATTTTAATCACATTTCGCGAACAGACGTGGCACTGCGCTGTTGTCGCGACAGAGACGTCTTCGTGACCGCCGGCAGAAAATTTTAATGAGGGACTCTGTACAAAAGCGTACAGAAGCGGGTAGGGCAGGGCTGCGCCGCCGCGCCCTCAAAGACCTACGCGACAAATCGCGGGGTCGCCTTGTTTTGTGCTCGGATAAAGGGCCGAGGTCGGCGCTGGCCTGTGTACGCACCCCGTCTTTCATGCTCGGCTTCTAGCAGCGGCGAACGTTTGGCTTTGAACTTCGGATGCGTTATAGAGCTCCACATTGCACAACTTGTAGTGTTCATTCATACGACAAAGCCTGGAATCCTTTGTACTTACAGCTCTAATGAACGCTAACGATTCGTTGCCGTGTATCTTCCGAATTTTCATTGTTATACGTGTCATCGTGACTTCAGCCATCTCGTTTCTAACAATTCTTCAAGTATTGGCATTGACCTTTAATTCTGCACGTTGTTTTTGCTAATGAGACTGTTGACACCTTGACTGTATTCTACGGCATTGTACACTTTCCTGCTTTTGATGTTATTTGAACGTATCATACTTAGTCGACCATAGAAGTACCCCTAGCTGGTGCAGAAATATGTCCAGCTTGAGTAACAGGAATTTACATTTCATTTAACCATAACCAGCCATATAATATATACCGAGCGAGGTGGCGCAGTGGTTAGACACTGGACTCGCATTCGGGAGGACGACGGTTCAATCCCGCGTCTGGCCATCCTGATTTAGGTTTTCCGTGATTTCCCTAAATCGCTCCAAGCAAATGCCGGGATGGTTCCTTTGAAAGGGCACGGCCGACTTCCTTCCCAGTCCTTCCCTAATCCGATGAGACCGATGACCTCGCTGTCTGGTCTCCTTCCCCAAAGAACCCAACCCAACCCCATATAATTAAGCCCTACGTAAATAACTAACTGACCATATAGTAATCACCCCTGTACAGCAGCACGCTGCTCGCTTTAGAGCTCTGTAGGTGGCTTGGTACTGGCATCAGGCGGTCATACGAATAATGCAATCGGTGTTGGGAGGAGAGAAAATTTTAGTGACTGGGGAGAAATCACTAAACGATTCACACAGGGTGTACACTTGCGTCCACACCTCTTCGTTGTATATGTGAGTACCTAACATTTAAAATTCATATATTTATGGAATATTCTATCCGTCCTTGGCCATATTAAAAAACTAGAATAATCAGTATTAACGTTCCACAGTAATATTTCTCTAATAGTTCGTTATGAACTGGACTTGGGCTTCTTAAGCCATCGTCACAAAACTTCATATTAAACAGATAGTCCACACAACTTCAGGTGCAGATCACAGCTATACAAAGGTTGTGGTACGAAAATATCTAACGTTTTATGACTATATCAATACTAAACACAAGTATAATGTAAGACGCAAACAGACTAAAATGGGCCCCTGTGCTGTTTGGTATGTGGGTAGGACTTAACAGTTTATTGCCAGGAAACTGAAATCCAGCAACATACTCATTTTTACTAGTTTACCATTGCTCACCGTTTGTTCAACAGTAATGATTCCACTATTAGAGCAGAGTGGAATTTATAGGATTTACTGCAATCTGTATGGAAAATTTTATGTAGGTCATTCAGGCTACTAGAGTCGCTGAGTGTGAAAGGAGTTTGTAAAGACATTGCTTTTCCCGAAAGTCGATAGTATTTTTTTTCTTTTGTGCATTACCTTGTCATAGTACGTATGTATCATTTATTTCAACTGTTCTTTATTTGTTAATACGTCACATTGTTTCTTCATTCATTTTGCTACTGTTTTATATTCTATATTGTACGAATATGAATGTTCTGGTTTTATATGCTTTTTAAATCTTTGGTTAGGCTAGGAGAAGTACTGTGTCAGAGAGAGAGCGAACGACTATGGATAGAGAGCGTGCGAGTTGTGGTATCGTGGCCGGTTCGCGGGTGGAGAAACGTTGCAAAGTTCGGCGTGAAAGACGGTGATACGCGGAGGAACAATTAATTACAGTGCGTCCGCTGTGTTAATAGAAGATCGTGCATTATTAAGTGAACAGTAAAACCTGAAAAGTATATCGAGTGTTTGCGGTGGCGATTTTACATACTGTGTGAACTGGTGACAATTAGCAGTGAACCGACACCATTGTGGTGTGGAGACAATAACTGTTAGAATTGCGTGAAAGTGGAACAAACCAAAATGTTAAGTAAAAGAACAGTGATGTGATTTGATCAAGAAACATTTATTATATCTGTAGTGTCGGTAGCTGGACCGACACCGTGATGTGGATTGCTGAAAAGGAATGCTAAACTAACGCTGTGGCCGATAGTGCACGAACGGCAATAAGCATACGGGCGTGAAGTCTGGAACATAAAAACTTATGAATGAATAAGAAGAAAAGTATGTAGATGCTTTTTACTTAACTTTTAATAATTCCTTGGAATACATCTTTCTTGAATACTCGTAAGCTATAGGCACTGATACAAATGGCTCCTTGCTAGTTCGTAGCCATTAACTTCTGATGGCTATTCTGTCTCTCGGCTAATGAGAGAGAAAGCTTCTTACAACTGGGCGATAGCTAGGTTCGCGTACAACTGGGCGGTAGCTTGGTTCTCGTACAACTGGGGCGAGTCCACTCTCGTATCACGAGACCTGCCTTGGTGGTGGCGCTAGGTCTGCGATCACAGTGGCGACACGCGGGTCCGACATGTACTACATGGACCGCGGCCGATTTAAACTACCACCTAGCAAGTGTGGTGTCTGGCGGTGACACCACAATATCATCCAAACTGTCTTAAAGACGACGACGTAAGTTGAACTAATGATTACGGACTGTTATAGTGATAAACACATGTGACGGTTTTCCTGTAGCAACAGGGTGAAAGAACTGTGCGAAGTATTGGCATTAACTGGCTATATATCGTAAATACTAAAGACACTGCATAATTCCGACCTACCCGCACCGCGTGATTAATAAACTTTCAATAATAAAACGTCGCGCGTGCAACGACAACGCACACACTGGAACTATTATTATCGCGCCAGTGCTGCCAGCTGGTTCGGCTACAACGGAGACGTGGACCACCGCCGTAACCGGAATACTAATGAAACACGAGGATCCATCATTATCTTCACGCTACGAACTAGGATTAACTTCACACATCGTCCGCGCGGACCACCGCTGACGTCATCGCACTGCCTGCAGCAACAAAAATGGCTCTGAGCACTATGGGACTTAACATCTTAGGTCATCAGTCCCCTAGAACTTAGAACTACTTAAACCTAACTAACCTAAGGACATCACACAACACCCAGCCATCACGAAGCAGAGAAAATCCCTGACCCCGCCGGGAATCGAACCCGGGAACCCTAGCGTTGGAAGCGAGAACCCTACCGCACGACCACGAGATGCGGGCTGCAGCAGCAGTTACGACATTAAAAGAATACTATTACGCTCTCTCTTATTTCAAAATTAAAGACAATTGCAGTTAAATTATCTATTTTAAAATACTGTCACAATATCAAGGTTCAATTTTGTTTAGTTCCAATAAATATTCTTTCCATTACTTCTTCTTGGTGACAGTGTTGAAAACCCGCCAAATTGAAGTTCAATTAATAATTTTCTTTCAAAATTCTTCTCGGACATTTTGCTGCTCATCATAATTTTATTTTAATGTTTATGTGTAATTTCTTTTGGAGGGAGTACATATTTTATTTTTTTGTGCAGTAAAATTAGCTACCATAAAATTACCTATATTACCAGCTGATGCTGTCCGCCATTACTGCTTGAAAACTGACCAATACTATTTTTCCACCTATTTTCTCATTGGCTGCCAGCTTCAAAACAAAATTACGTATTTCGTGGGCATCTATCAGATGAGCGATGTCTTTGTAGGCCCCTACAATAATTATTTTTTTTTACTTTTGCAGGTGTACTGGAATTATTTTGACTTTAATTGTTCATTTGGCCCCCGTTAAAGTGATTTATCGCATTTATAAAATAATTGTACTGAATTACCTAATTCATTTTTTTATTACGTAAACATTGGCATGCCATATTTAGATTAAAATTGACATCTTATTGGCCCTGCACGTTCTGACAAAGACCATGCCAAATTTTTTATCTTTTTCGTCCATGACTAACAGGGTTAGTCAGATTCGTTGTATAGGTCATGTTTTATTATTTAAAATGGTTTTTTTTCAGAAGTAGAGAACCAGTTTCTATACTAGTTGCAGACTGAAAAAGAAAGATTTCACCTTTGCTGGAATGATATGAAACGTGATGTTTTCCTTAAAGGAACTAAAGGTAGAAAAGTAACATTACTGGATCTTCTGGCCATTAACAAACACCAGTCAAAGAATCCCGACCTAGTCCTTAATGACCGAACACAACCCGTTACTGACATTCACCAAACTAGCAGCAGCCAGTCGCTATTTCTTTTACCATAGTAATATGTTCTGAAGGTGTCAGGGGTAAAATACAGGGAGCGAAAAGCTATTTACAATTTGTACAGAAACCAGATGGCAGCTATAAGAGTCGAGGGACATCAAAGGGAAGCAGTGATTGGGAAGGGAGTGAGACAGGGTTATAGCCTCTCACCGATGTTATTCAATCTCTATATTGAGCAAGCAGTGAAGGGAACAAAAGAAAAATTCGGAGTAGGTATTAAAATCCATGGAGAAGAAATAAAAACTTTGAGGTTCGCCGATAACATTGTAATTCTGTCAGAGACAGCACAGGACTTGGAAGAGCAGTTGAACGGAATGGATAGTGTCTTGAAAGGAAGATATAAGATGAACATCAACAAAAGCGAAACGAGGATAATGGAATGTACTCGAATTAAGTCAGGTGATGCTGAGGGAATTAGATTAGGAAATGAGATGGTTAGAGTAATAATGGAGTTTTGCTATTTGGGGAGCAAAATAACTGATGATGGTCGAAGTAGAGAGGATATAAAATGTAGACTGGCAATGGCAAGGAAAGCATTTCTGAAGAAGAGAAATTTGTCAATATCGAGTATAGATTTAAGTGTCAGGAAGTCGTTTCTGAAAGTGTTTGTATGAAGTATAGCCATGTATGGAAGTGAAACATGGACGATAAATATTTTGGACAAGAAGAGAATAGAATCTTTCGAAATGTGGCGCTACAGAAGAATGCTGAAGATTAGATGGGTAGATCACATAACTAATGAGGAAGTACTGAATAGGATTGGGGAGAAGAGAAGTTTGTGGCACAACTTGACTAGAAGAAGGGATCGGTTGGTAGGACATGTTCTGAGGCATCAAGGGATCACCAGTTTTGTATTGGAGGGCAGCGTGGAGGATAAAAATCGTAGAGGGAGACAAAGAGATGAATACACTAAGCAGATTCAGAAGGATGTAGGTTGCAGTAGGTACTGGGAGATTAAAAAGCTTGCACAGGATAGAGTAGCATGGAGGGCTGCATCAAACCAGTCTCAGGACTGAAGACCATAACAACAACAACAATAGTAATACGTTTGTTATTAGTGTTGCATTTCCACATTCCATAGACTTGTTTCTTCACTTGCCCATTCTTATCGACCTGTTCGTTATAATAAATATTAGCATGAGCGTTTACCCGGTTTAGCAACATACTTGGTCTATACACTCATATAGTTTTAATATTTGAATAAACAGTAGTATAAGATTTATTTGTTCAGAGCCTCTTTAGACGTTACATCATGCTTGTGTTTTGTGTCGATATAGACATAAAATGTCACATACCTTCGCACAATAAATTTCGTACAGATACGAACTCCCAATGTTTAGTATTACGTTATATGACGATGCCCTTTAAAGCCGAAAGAGGTTCATAACGAACTATTAAATAAATATTATTCTGGAACATTAATAGTGATTATTAAAAGTTTTTAAAATTAACCTCATTGGTACTTCATGCGGGTAATACTAGTGTTACAATAAATACCTTCAGAGACTAAGAAACAGAAGAAATGTTAACGATGGTTTTCAAAGATCTGTTAACTGGTCTAAGATAATACACTGTATCTCTGTTTTGAAAAATCACACTATATTCAGATCTGTGAAACAAATGAAGACATACCAACAATTGTATCACACGAACAGGAGTCAGTAAAGGGCTTAGGGAGCTCCCACTCTGTAGGTTCACATACTGATATCTTGCATTGGAAGAAACATATTACTGACAAAGGGATCACGCCTACTCGCCATCACCCATGTCGTACAAATTTGTGGCGTATGTAGGTTTTGGACGGTAATGATACTGACAGACGTGGAAGCTCCGTATGGCCAAGCAGTTAAGAAAATAGCATTCCGGAGCGATTCGGGCGCGGCATGAACCACTTAAGATTGCGTAGCTTCGAGTGACCGATGGACACATTGAAAAAATCCGGGGGCTGTGGGGTAGACTCCCTATGTGGCTACTAACTTAAGTCTGAACTTTTACGTTATTTACACGGCAAACAAACAGCAATAATGTTCACTAAGTTGTGTTCATTAATGTTTTCATAAAAGGCTTGAAAAGCAAAAGTAAAGGAACATTTGGGATTGCATTTTCTTTTTGTTCATCAGTCTTCTGACTGGTTTGATGTAGCCCCCCACGAACACCTCTCCTGTGCCAACCTCTTCATCTCAGAATAGCAGCTGTGCGGAGTGGCCGCGCTGTATGAGGCACGGTGTCACGGATTGCGCGGCCTCTTCCGGTGGATGTTCGAGTCCTCCCTCGGGCATGGGTGTGTATGTTGTTCTTAGCATACGTTAGTTTAAGTAGTGTGCAATTCTAGGGACCGATGACCACAGCAGTTTGGTCCCTTAGTAATTCACACACATTTGACCATTTCAGAATAGCACTTGCTACGTACGTCCTCGATTATCTGCCGGATGTACTCCAATCTCTCTCTTCCTCTACAGTTTTAGCCCTCTACATCTCTCTGTAGTGCCAAGGAAGTCATCCCCTGATGTCTTAACAGATATCCTATCATCCTGTCCCTTCTCCTTGTCGGAGTTTTCAACATATTCCTTTCCTCTCTGATTCTGCACAGAGCCTCCTCGTTGTTTACGTTATCCGTCTACCATATTTTCGACATTCGTCTGTAGCACCACGTGTCAAATGCATCGATTCTCCCCCGGTTTCCCCGCTGTCCATGTATCACTACCATACAATGGTATGCTCCCGTCGTACATTCTCAGAAATTTCTTCCTTAAATTAAGGCCTATGTTTGACACTTGCAGACTTGCTTCGGCCAGGAATGTCCTTTTTGCCAGTGGTAGTCTCCTTTTGATGTCCTCCTAGCTCCGTCATTGCTTATTTTACTACCTAAGTATCAGAATTGCGTAATTTCATCTACTTCGTGACCATCAATCCTGATGTTAAATTTCTCGCTGTTCTCATCTCTGCTACTTCTCATGACTTTCGTCTTACTTCGATTTACTCTCAGTCCATGTTCTTTACTCATTAGATTGTTCATTCCATTCAGCATGTCATGTAATTCTTCTTCACTCTCACGCAGCATAGCAATGTCGTATCACTGATATCGTTTCACCTTGAATTTTGATTCCACTCCTGAAACTTTCTTTTATCTCCATCATTGCTTCTTCGATGTACAGGTTGAACAGTAGGGGGAAAGACTAAATCTGTGTCTTACACCCTTATTATATATAGCATTTCGTTATGGTCGTCCACTCTTGTTATACCGTCTTGGCCCTTGTACATACTGTATATTACTCCTATTTTTCTCAGAATTTCGTGCATCTTTCACCATTTTTCATGGTCGAACGCTTTTTCTATGTAGACAAGCCTACGAGCGTATCTTGACTTGAATCATTCTTCCATTTTCAACTGCAGCGTCACAATTGCCAGCGCCTTTATCGTCAAACTGTTAGTCATCTAGGAAATCCTCAATATTCTTTTCCATTCTTCTGTATATTATTCTTGTCAGCAACTTGATGCATGAGCTGATAAGTTGATTGTGCGGTAATTCCCTCACCTTTCAGCTCTTGTAGTCTGCGGAATTGTTTGGACGCTATTTTTTCCGAAAGTCAGATGGTGTGTCTCTTGCTTTCTACGCACCAACTTGAATATTCGTTGTCTTCCAATGGTCTTAGAAATTCTGACGGAATGGGGACTTCCCTTTTGCCTCATTTGATCTTAAGTCATCCAAAACTCTCTTAAATTCTGATTCCAATACTGGATCCCCTATCTCTTCTAAATCGAGTGCTGTCTCTTAGTCTATCACATCAGACAAACCTTCCCCTCATAGAGGCCTTCTATGTACTCTTTCCACCTATCTGCTCGCCACTCTGCATTTTAGCAGTAGAATTCCAGTTGCACTCTTAATCTTATCACCCTTGCTTTTAATGTCAACGAAGGTTGTTTTAACTTACCTGTATTCTGAGTCAGTCCTTCCGACAAGCACTGCTTTTTCGATTTCTTCACATTTTTCATGCAGTCATTTCGTCTTAGCTTCCTTGGGATTGCATACAAATTTCCAAAAAAGGATTTTACTTACAGCGTCCATGATGACTCTGGAAATAGAGGGACAAATGTAAATCTCGTGAACCGGCAGGGTACGAACAAAACAACAAATTAGTATGAAGCGTAGTACACTATAATCCTTTCTGAAAAATTATTCCCAAAAATCTACATATGTGTACAAGGGAGTACTGGCTCTTTAGGAACGGGGATTCATAAAACCGTGAATGAATACGTTGCAAAATATAGAAATGTCTTCATTAGTCCCTCAAAATCTAGAAACCTTTCACTGATCTGATGAAGCCCTATTTGTAGCAGACCAAGTTTCTTCTGGTAACTGGATAGTGGGGAGGACTAACAGATCACAAATACACAACGAGAGTTTTCAAGGTGAAAAAGGATTTCACTCTTGCTGTATTGAATTGATTACCTCCAAATGTACTCCGTTAGTGCAACTCTGCGATTTCAATTTTTATGGTAAGGTAAGGAATTTGATCAAAATATTTCAAAATTTCATTAATCTTTTCGAAAAAAGATAAACATCCCCATAAGACCGCTGAAAGTGCATTCTTTCATACAACACCAGCTATCCTTGGAAATATTTGGGGAAATGATGCGTTACGCCTCCCGTGATGAGAGAGAACCTTTTATGAATGGGAACCAAGTTTCATTTTGTATAGAAACTTTAAGACACCCACGTAATTGTAAAAATGTTGTGTTTGTAATGTGTGCTAGATGCCGAGAAATTATTGCTTCTCCCACTTTTACGATGAATGTTACCACAGCGCGTGTAATTATGAACTGTAAAACAACAAAAGAATTTAATCTTAGAATCGCAACTATCGTGTATGCCTTACAATTCCTTTTTGGAAATTTCTTTACAATACCAAAAATTTATTTGCCTTTCCTTTCAATGACTTTTATGAAAATATAGATATATACAATATGTTACACATTATTTCAGATTATTTGCAGTGTAAGTAACGTAAAAACAGAAAATTTAAAAAAGGTTTCGGTGTACAGACTCAACCCCACGATCCTCAGACTACGTTTGTTACTCTTTCCGCTGCGCCGAAAGCGGACTGGAATCTACAAGAGCTGAAATAGCTCATGCCTAGCTCGACCACTGACAAAAATGATATTTTGTTCTTAGCGCTTGGCCAGCTGGTGCTCCAAATTCCGTCATTTTCATGTTTTGGCCAAGCCCTGCATATGCCATAAATCTGGACGAAATCGGTGATTACTTGTGAGCTCTCAGACAAGTTCAGTCAATTCTGCTCTTGGTATAATTGGTAGACTTGCAGAGAAATGAATCAACCTCACATACTTGGCATATTTCCACTGAACAACACTATTCTATAACGCATTTATGAATGAAAATATACAGAATAATTTTATGGGTAACTCGCCCCTTAGAGGGAAAGTACTGATTGCACAAAACTGTGCAGTAAGAATAGTATGTAATGTTCACCCATGATCATCTTGTTCAAGAAATTAGGAATTTTCATTGCACCCCCACAATTTTCAAAGTCATTGCATCAATGTTCTAGGAGTGATGGATAACTTGTTTACAGACGCTGAGCTTCGAATAGGTTATGCCCCTGAGGGGTGGCAGGATATAAGCTCTCTGCTCCATATATACAGGGTGGTCCATTTATAGTGAACGGGCCTAATATCTCACGAAATAAGCATGAAACGAAAAAACTACAAAGAACGAAACTTTTCTAGCTTGAAGGGGGAAACCAGATGGCGCTATGGTTGGCCCGCTAGATGGCGCTGCCATAGGTCAAACGGATATCAACTGCGTTTCTTTAAATAGGAATCCCCATTATTTATTACATATTTGTGTAGTATGTAAGAAATATGAATGTTTTAGTTGGACCACTTTTTTCGCTTTGTGATAGATGGCGCTGTAATAGTCACAAATGTATAAGAACTTGGTATCACGTAACATTCCGCCAGAGCGGACGGTATTTGCTTCGTGATACATTACCCGTGTTAAAAAGGACCGTTTACCAATTGTGGAGAAGGTCGATATCGTGTTGATGTATGGCTCTTGTGATCAAAATGCCCAACGAGCGTGTGCTATGTATGCCGCTCGGTATCCTGGACGACATCATCCAGGTGACCTGACCGTTCGCCGGATAGTTACGTTATTTAAGGAATCAGGAAGTGTTCAGCCACACGTGAAACGTCAACCACGACCTGCAACAAATGATGATGCCCAAGTAAATGTTTTAGCTGCTGTCGCGCTGTCACGGCTAATCCGCACATCAGTAGCAGACAAATTGCGCGAGAATCGGGAATCTAAAAAACGTCGGTGTTGAGAATTCTACATCAACATCGATTGCACCCGTACCATACTTCTATGCACCAGAAATTGCATGGCGACGACTTTGAATGTCGTGTGCAGTTATGCCACTGGGCACAAGAGAAATTAAGGGACGATGACAGATTTTTTGCACGCGTTCTATTTAGAGACGAAGCGTCATTCACCAACAGCGGTAACGTAAAGCGCCACCATATGCACTATTGGGCGACGGAAAATCCACGATGGCTGCGACAAGTGGAACATCAGCGAACTTGGCGGGTTAATGTATGGTGTGGCATTATGGGAGGAAGGATAATTGGTCCCCATTTTATCGATGCCACTCTAAATGGAGCAATGTATGTTAATAATCTACCGATTTTACTACAAGATGTTTCACTGCATGACAGAATGGCGATGTACTTCTAGCATGATGTATGTCCGGCACACAGCTAGCGTGCGGTTGAAGCGGTATTGAATGGCATATTTCATGACAGGTGGATTGGTCGTCGAAGCACTATACCATGGCGCGCACATTCACCGCATCTGACACCCCGGATTTCTTTCTGTGGGGAAAGTTGAAGGATATTTGTATCGTGATCCACCGACAACGCCTGACAACATGCGTCAGCGCATCGTCACTGCATGTGCGAACATTAGGGAAGGCGAACTACTCACTGTTGAGAAGAATGTCGTTACACGTATTGCCAAATGCACTGAGGTTGACGGACATCATTTTGAACATTTATTGCATTAATGTGGTATTTACAGGTAATCACGCTGTAACAGCATGTGTTCTCAGAAATGATAAGTTTACATAGGTACATGTATCACATTGGAACAACCGAAATAAAATGTTCAAACGTACCTACGTTCTGTATTTTAATTTAAAAAGCCTATCTGTTACCAACTGTTCGTCTAAATTTGTGAGCCATACGTTTGTGACTATTACAGCGCCATCTATCACAAAGCAAAGAAATGGTCCAACTAAAACATTCATATTTCTTTACGTACTACACGAATATGTAACAAAAAATGGAGGTTCCTATTTTAAAAAAACGCAATTAATGTCCGTTTGACCTATGACAGCTCCATCTAGCGGGCCAAGCCTGGCCCCATCTGGTTTCCCCCTTCAAGCTGGACAAATTTCGTTCTTTGTAGTTTTTTCGTTTGACGCTTATTTCGTGGGATATTTGGTCCGGTCATGATCAATGGACCACTCTGTATATGCAACGTTCTTTGCCTATAATAGTAGTCTGCTCCACATTAGCAGTGCAGAATCAGAGTTCCTGATTCGCTTGTAAAATATCTTTCTCTGCTTAGATACACTCATTCATTTCTTCTTGAAAATCACTTTATAAATTTTGTGGGGTAGGTAGTACACAGCAGACTGCGCTAGTAAACATTGAAAATTTGGTGAAATCTCACCGTCCCAGGGCTGTCACAAGGTTATCCTCTCATGAGGTCAGAACCAAATGAAATAAATGCATAATCACTAAGGATCAGTTCACATGACAGAGTGCCGGTAGGCACAGGGAAATCGCTCTGACTGAGTGTGGGTGCCAGCGTGCAAAGCATTGTTTTATATATTGGGTGATGGCACATGTGAAGGACGTGAATGGAAAATACAGAGGGGTCCAAAGTCCATAACTTGCAAACTAATTGACGGAGTTGTCTCATTTTTGATGAAAGTGTAGCTTAAAGTCCAACTTAAAGATATCACTGTAGATGTTCGAATTGGCCTCCATTTACATCCACACACAAACGATGCCGCCGAACTGCAGCACGAACTACTGACTGCAACGTGTTCAGTTGGATATTTGCACATCAATATACGATGGATTCTCGAAGTTCATCCAATGTGTGTGGCTTTTGTCGATAAACGACGTCCTTTAGTGTTTCCCACAGGTAAAAGTCCAGAGGATTAGGTCTGGGGAACGTGGTGAATACTCCACAGCACCTCTACTGTCTATCCATCTTCCTGTTAGATTTTCGCCGAGATACGCCCTAACACGATTTTGGTAGTGGGCTGGGCACAGTCTTGTTGAAAGTAAACTCTTCCGGTAACTGTGCCGTCAAAGAAGAATGGCCCAATCAAGCCCCAATAAGACAACCCACACCACACATTTACTCCTGGCAAATTCAGAGCTTTGTCTACATGGACGTTCGGATTTTCGGCGGCCCAGTAGATGCAATTGTGGCGATTGAGTTTGAACTGTGCCTCATCAGATCACAATCATCTCTGCAAGCTCTTCGTCGTTGTGCACCATGTTAGTAAACCACTCGCAACACTCTTCTACGATTTGGGTCGTCCTCGTTCATTGCGTGTAGCAATAGTGGGATGTAGCACTTCCACTTTGCTGTCTTCAAAATTCGCGGAACAATTGAGCGACTCACTCCAGTTTCACGGGCACACTGTCTCACAGACTTCTGTGGTGGGCGAATGAATTGTTGTAACGCACGACGGGAATTAGGTGGACTTGTTACAGTTACAGGTCGTCCAGATCGTTGTTTGTGTACATCTTTAACACAGCCATCGTCTTCAAATTAATGTTTTCGTACTTAAAATACCACTTCAAAACTGACTTCATTTCATCGAATGTATGCCTTGCGCCGCCATATTTATCGAGTAACTAGGTGCAACTACGAACAAAACACTGACTTTCTGGCGACTGTCATCTGATAAAAGAAAACGCAATACAGCGCTAGTGTGGCGATTGCCAGAACTACAAACTATTACACTAACAAAGATGATACAACTCCGCCAATTGATTTGCCATTTATGGACTTTTAAACAGTCGATACATTTTTTTGGACCCCTCTGTATATGATTATGGTTAGCATGGATTATTTGGGAGTTATGAGGTGGCTTTGGCAAAAGGGTTACTATACTGGATGGAAACCGCTTGGACAGGTAAAGTGTGCACCTCTGACTTAAGCAATATATCTGAAATATGTGGAAAGTTTGGAAGGAGAATATAGGACAGCTATTAAGAAACTGTTGGCCAGTTTCAGAGATTTGTTCAGTTCTAACGTACTGTTGCCAGTGACACCCATTATTCGAAACAGAATCCCGGTGGGGGAAAAATTTCCGATTTGTAATTAACCATATAGAATACTCCACCATTTCCAAACAATAATGGGGGAGTTTATCAATCAACAGTTGAATGATGGTGTTACTGGAGGAAGTAATTATCCTTGGTGCACCTATTGTCATAATGCCGAAGAAATCATTAGGTGAGAGAAGAAATAAAATTTCTATTGCGACTATCGTTGCTGAAGTGCTTTAGCACTTACAGATTAATATTCTACGTACAACGTCGCACAAAAACCGGATAATTTTTCAATGATGGCACTAAAAAGTGGTTATCACCAGCTGGAAGGAATACCCGAAGGCCAAACAAATACCGCATCTCCTGTCCCCTGGGGGAACAGCCAATTGCAGTGGATGCCTTTTGAACTTACAGGTGATAGTTATTGAACCATACCCAAAAAAAAAACCTAAAGTGGTTGCAAACTACGACGTGCATACACTTTATTCAACATGTAAAAGTCACCACATTCGGATTAAGGTAATGAAATGTTCGATATGCCTGCCATCATTGGCGTTGATGTGTCACAAACGAATAGCGAAATTTTGCATAACCCGCTGAAGTGTCGGATCATGGATTCTGTCGATGATTTTCTGAACGGATATTTTCAGTTCAGCGATGATTTTAGGGTTATTACTGCACACATATTTAATATAGCCCCACAAAAAGGAGGCGCATGTGTTCACATTCTGAGAATATGGCGGACGATCGAGGACCATCCAGTGGCCTCTGGGTACCCGTGGCCAAAATTCTCTCCCAAAGGAGCTCCTCCAGGACACCAAACACTCTCCTGCTTCGATGGGCTCGAGCTTCGTCTTGCATGAAATTCATCTTGTCGAAATCAAGGTTACTTTGGATGATGGGGATGAAAACAACTTCCAAAACCTTCAAGCACCGTTCGGTAGTCCCTGAATATCGCACCGATTATACCGCGACTGGACACTGCATGCCACACAGTGACCCGTTGAGGGTGAAGAGACTTCTCCATTGCGAAATGTCGATTCTCAGTCCCCCAAATGTGCCAATTTTTCTTATTGATGAATCCATCCAAATGAAAGTGGGCGTTGGCGCTAAGCCAAACCATATTCACATCAAAGTTCTGTCTGTCAATTTTGTGGACAATAGTATTAGCGAAATACAACCGCTGTTCCATGGCCCTGCGTCTTAATGGTTGATGGGTTTCAATTTTGTATGGGAAGAGATGCAGGTCTGCAACAACAATTTGTCACAGTGTCTCCCGGTTGTATCCTACTGTTCGAAACCGCACTGCTGCTACGGTCGCAGGTTCGAATCCTGCCTCGGGCATAGATGTGTGTGATGTCCTTAGGTTAGTTAGGTTTAAGTAGTTCTAAGTCTAGGGGACTCAGATGTTAAGTCCGATAGCGCTTAGAGCCATATTTTTTCGTACCTTTTGTGCAGCCTGCCTGGTCGATTTCCGGGGACTGGTTTGAATACAACACTTGTCTTATCGATATTTTCAGGCGTTCTCATCCTTTTTGGACGAGCGACATTGCCAACATTGTCATCACGAATACTGCCTGTTCTCTCAAACTTGCGAATCAAATTCTTGATTCTTAGCCCACTTTGACCGGTTGTCTTGAACTTAAACACGGTGGCAAACTTCCTTTGAATCACAGTTGGGCTGCTATTAGTTGCATAGTAATCCTTCACAAGCGCTATACGTTCAGGCATGCTGTCTCGTGACATTTTCACGTGCAAATGGCCGACGACAACAAGGTGCCTGCTCATGCACTCAGTGATTTCCATCATGTCCCGCGGCCAACCGCGCAGTTAGAACGTCCTAATGCAAACCGTTCAGAAGTTCTGACGATATTATTTCATATGGTTCTATAATTTTCACCCTGCAAGGATGAAGCAGCCACATTTCAACGCTTGTTAGATGGGGCATTGAGGGGGCTGAAGCCATGTCAGTGTACGGTATGACAGTATTTTCCAAGGATATAAAGGAGCACATGCTGTGGCTAGAATAACTTTTAAAAGATTTAGGGAAGCGCACTTAACATTAAGTACAGAAAAGATTCATTTTTTGTAGACTGAAGTTAACTATCTAGTTCATGTGATAAGCAAAACAGTGTAAAAACTGACCCATACGACAAAGTAAGAACCAGTTATGACAGAAAATCTATAAAGAGAATTGCTGACATCTCCAGAGCGCAGCCATATTTATTTAAGAAGATGTAAAAGTGCCGGCGGACCGCTGAGTGACAAGCCAGCTTAGCCTATATTAACATTCCCAAATTGCAAAGGAGAAGGGACTTGTCCTGTGGCACAAGCAGCCAGTCAGTCCTATACATTTTAAGTCAGGAAAAAATGAGCAAGAGCTTCCAATAGCATGACAGTTTTATTACACTGAACAGAACTACTCGACCACAGAGAAGGAAATGTTGAGTTTAATATACGGTGTCAGGTTTTGTGCCTTCTACATGGTAGAAAGTTTAGTGTTACAACTGACCGTTTGGCGTGAAAGTGGCTGTTGCGACTGCAAAATCGCGGGAACTGAAACTAAGCGAATTCGATTCTGAGATAGTTCACAAACCGAGAAAGAAACATGGCCATGCAGATTGGCTAAGCGAGCGTAAAATTGGGTTCATATGCGTGCAAGGTCAGAGGTCTGCAGAATGGCAGAAGGCATAGAACACTTATTCAAAATGCAATCTCAGTCTGGTTTCCAATACGAACTACTACGCAGGATTGCGATGCCTGGACCCCACATGACAGTACGTGCAATGCTGGAGGAAGAAGTTTCAAAAGGGACTACAGATCACATATTGTCAGAACACGGGTTACAACGAACAAGGATCATAGGATAACTGAACGATACTGGTGGAGGACGAGAAGACAGGACGTTGACGGATAGCACTCACGTGCACAGCGTGTTACTATGAGCCATCAACGACTACCGCTGCACAGATTACCGTTGAACATCCGTTTAAGGAAACACAGACGAGTAGCTGTTATGTGTAACTATAACAGCCCACTGCTTCTGTTACATTACCATGACTAGCATTTTGAATCAGCGAGTAAATTCAGTAGCACAATCAGTGACGAATAACTGGTAAAAGGAGTCTGCCATCTCTGCCATACCAACTATGAGTCAGGCCACCAACTTCTTGTCCGAAGCAGTTAGGCAACTCCATCACCTGTTGCGAATCTAGAAACTGTGAACTAGCCTCCTGCGACTGCAAGTAAATTGAAATACTAAGCACGTTCATGGGAAGATGTTATCACCTGTAGAAGTGTGCCTGAGGTAATTTGGAGAGAGGACTGATAGTTAGAAAGGCGCACAGGCAATTCTAAATTTGTACTAAAACTAAACATTCACTTCTGACTTTTTTCTTTTGGGTACACCTTCAATGTGGTATATGTCCCAGTGGATATTTATAAAATAACTTTTAGTTAAATAATTCACAGAAACTCCCAACTAAATAGAACTACTTTCTTTTAAAATTTTCAAGACTGAACAACGAATACACTGATTTTGTACCATTGATGTTTGTTTATTTCAGACTAATTTTCAGTTTATCAGGCCATCTTCAGTTACTGACTAGTGTGTGAAGAAGGCACTAGTTCTTAGGTAAACAATCATTATGAGCAAAGATATAATCACTTGCATGAAGTATTGTGCATTAATATTGTTTCTTAACGTTGAAATTACACTTATGCAATGGACAATGTTAAGCGCAATAAATAATTCAAGTACACAATATTACAGTTTAAATGGTTATCAGGACAAATTTTATAAAGTTTTGATACTGGCTTAGAGACTGTTAAACTGAGCACTCTTGATTTATGTTGTGCGAGAAACATGTTTTTTAACACTGTAACACTGTAAATTAAACTTCAGCAATAAACAGTATTATACACAATAGTTAAAGTTCATCTGAAATAATCTCAGAAAAAATCCATAAAAGCCTATTCGCTATTTACATAATTAAAATTTACTTGAAACTCCTTGACCAGAAAAACCATAATACCATAATAATTATTAACATCGCTCAGTATAACAGGTACAGTCTTCTACTAACACTGAAAGAGTAGGTAAAGAACTTTGTACAGTTCATGTCTACATCTCGCATACCACGCAATGAAAGTATATTACGTATTACCACAATGAAGTAGCATTAACAACCGTTAAAGTTGCATTAAATTACCGGCACTTGATAAGGATTAGTAAACTACTTTTGATCGCAGAATGGTTCACAACCCACACGTCTCAGTAGCCGCAGACCCGCTACGTGGCCAACCGCCACGCAGCGTACAGTGGCAAATGGAGCCGGACAAGTACTGCTGACAATAATCACTGGAGGTGTATGATTATATGATAGCGGAACAAACACTGGTAGCAGTTACTTCTGTAAAATATCTGGGAGTATGCGTGCGGAACGATTTGAAGTGGAATGATCATATAAAACTAATTGTTGGTAAGGCGGGTACCAGGTTGAGATTCATTGGGAGAGTGCTTAGAAAACGTAGTCCATCAACAAAGGAGGTGGCTTACAAAACACTCGTTCGACCTATACTTGAGTATTGCTCATCAGTGTGGGATCCGTACCAGGTCGGGTTGACGGAGGAGATAGAGAAGATCCAAAGAAGAGCGGCGCGTTTCGTCACTGGGTTATTTGGTAACCGTGATAGCGTTACGGAGATGTTTAATAAACTCAAGTGACAGACTCTGCAAGAGAGGCGCTCTGCATCGCGGTGTAGCTTGCTCGGCAGGTTTCGAGAGGGTGCGTTTCTGGATGAGGTATCGAATATATTGCTTCCCCCTACTTATACTTCCCGAGGAGATCACGAATGTAAAATTAGAGAGATTAGAGCGCGCACGGAGGCTTTCAGACAGTCGTTCTTCCCGCGAACCATACGCGACTGGAACAGGAAAGGGAGGTAATGACAGTGGCACATAAAGTGCCCTCCGCCACACACCGTTGGGTGGCTTGCGGAGTATCAATGTAGATGTAGATGTAGAATGTAGATGTAGATGTAGAACATTCCTGTGTATCGGACATTTTATCACGTAATCTTAAAACAACCATAATTTGTTCCGGGAAACCGATATCACCAAGGAAGATAGCCGCAGGATTTTACCTAGTTCCGAGGAAATTACAGTGACGACAGTGAGACACTAGTCTCTTCCAGATATTTTTTTAAAAACTGTAACACAGTGGGCAAACGTTATTATTTAATCGGTCAAATAGTACTAGAATTTCACACGTGTCTCAAATACCACAGGACACTAAATTAGCTCAAGTATAGTGTTCTAACAGCATGATTATAGAAAACGCGATTAGACGTACCACGTTAGTCATTTGCTATACAGAGGTCATCCAGCATTCTACTGTTGTACAAAATCCAACAATCTCTGCCCCAGGCCGCAGTTGCACGTCTCTACATGTATATCGGACCGTCAAATCTGGGTGAACACTGACATCTACCAAGGTCCATTGAGTGACTTTATCCAGACAAATTCGCACGCAACCCGTACTGAGTGTGTCCAGAATGAACCAGCCATCTCCTTGTGCCATGTCACTCACTGCCACTCTGCGCCTCCAGCTGCTGTATCCGGCCCAGGACGGCGCCACCACCATGCGTGAAAGACGCTGGCTATCACACATGTGTCACTCCACGGCGCACAAGGTATTAAACCTAAAGCTTGGTGAGTGGGTACGAAACAATGCAATAACATTAAGAGACGTGTGTATACGAGTGAAATGAACAAATACCAATGCACTCGTGCGATAAGAAAGAATTGGACGAAGGAATGTCAGACTGCCGGGATACAGGGCAGACCAGTGCGCAACGTTGGCAATCCCCTATACTCCGAAGGGCAAAACGAAAAATATTTCTTACGCGTTATCTAGAGACATCTCAACTCAGTGAGATGAAATTGCCTGTAACCATAAAATTACAATTGGTGATGTGAGCCCCCACTTTCCACAAGGCACGAATCAAGCCTTTTGAGGGCGCACCCGACAGTTTACTCTAGGTGCCACTGACACTACCTGTGGAGGATAGAGGACAAGAATGGGAAGAAGAGAATAGAAACTCGTTTGCAGTATACACGTGAGGTGCTTTACAGTCAGGTCACGCCAATAGTGACCAAGATTCTACATCTACATCTAAACACGTTCTCCGCAAGCCACCGAACGGTACGTAGTGGAGAGTAGGCTGTACCACAACATTCCTGTTTAGTTCACAGGTAGAGCGAGGGAAGGACGAGTGTCTCCCTATGAGCCCTAATTTCCTTTATCTCATCTTCGAGGTTCTCTTATGTTGGCGGTAGTAAGACCGTTCTGCAGTCAGCTTCAAATGCCGGTTCTTTAAACTTCCTTACTTGCATTCTTCGAAATTAATGTCTTCTTCCCTTCAGGGATTCCTACTTGAGCTCCTGAAGCTTATCCGTAACATATGCATGCTGATCGAACCTACCGGAAACAAACCTAGCAGCTCGCCTCTGAATTGCTTTCATGTCTTCTTTCAGTCCGACGTGGTGCGGATCCCAAACACTCGAGCAGTACTCTAGAATAGGTAGCACTAGCGTCCTATATGCGGTCTCTCTTACAGATGAACCGCTCTTTACTAAAATTCTCCCAATAAAATGAATTTCTCTATTCGTGTTCTCTACCACAATCCTCACACGCTCGTTCCATTTCATATCGCTTCGCAGCGTTATGCCCTGATATTTAAACGACGTGACTGTGTCAGGCAGGACAATACTAATGCTGTATCCAAACATTATGGGTTTCCTACTCATCCCTTTTTCCTACATTCAGAGCCAGCTGCTATTCGTCACACCAACTAGAAATTTTGTCTATGTCATCTTATATCAACCTACAGTCACTTATCTTCGACGCCTTCCTGTACACGCGTAGATTGCTGTCCACCGTGACTGCCGGATCATTAATGTATACAGATAACAGCTACTGTCCTATCACATTTCCTGGGGCATTCTGGATGTTACCCTGTCTCCGATCAACACTCGCCGTCGAAGCCAACGTACTTGGTTCCACTTCTTAAGAAGTCTTCGAGCCAGTCACATATCTGGGAGCCTATTCCGTATACAAGTACATTAGTTCACAGTCTGCAGTCTGCTTTTCGGAAATCTAGAAATATGGACTCAGACTGTTGAGCTTCATCCATATTTCGCAGTACATCATGTGAGAAAAGAGCAAGCTGGGTTTCGCACGAGCGATGCTTTCTAGAGCTTTACTGATTCGTGGACATGAGCTTTTCAGTCTCTAGGAAATTGTTTATATTCAGACTCAGAACATGCTCTAGAACTCTGATGTTAACTGATGTTAAGGATATTGGTCTGTAATTATGAGGGTCCATTATTTTCCTCTTCTTATGTGCAGGAGTCACCTGCGATTTTCGACAGTCGCTTGGGACTTTGCGCTGGTCAGGAGCTTCGCAATAAGTGCAGACTAAGTAAGAGTCCATGACGTAGAACTGGGATTCCATCCGGATCTGGCGACTTATACGTTGTCAACTCTTTCAGTTGTTTCTCTACGCCAGGGATGCTTATTACTACGTCAGCCATACGGGACTCTGTGCGATGGTCAAATAAGGGTACGTTTGTATGATTCTCCTGCGTGAACGATTACTTAAACGTAAAATTTATAATTTCGGCCTTCCTTTCGCTATCTTCTACTGCCAAATCAGACTGGTCAACAACTGACCGAATGGAAGCCTTTGATCGGCTTAGCGATTTTACATAGGACCAGAATATTTTAGGATTCTTCATATCCTTAGCCAAGTTATGAAGGTGGTAGCTGCTGTACGCTTCGTACATAGATCTTTTCACATACACACGAATCTCTACTAATCGTTGGTTGTCGTCATTTGCGCGTCCTCTATTGAACTGAGAGTTCAAGAGCCTTTGCTTCCTCAGCAGTCTCCGAATTTCGTTATTAAACCACAGTGGGTCATTTCCGTCCTTAATCCACTTACAAGTTACACGCTTGAGCAGAGCACGATTTACAAAATCTGTTTAAACTTTGCCCATAATTCCTCTATGACCACCATTCTGGAACTAAAAATTGAAGTTCATTGTGTAGTTGAGATGCTGATAACAGCTTATCGGCTCTTTATAGCAGAAACACTTTCCTAGCTTTCTTGACTGATTTAATATCTGTCGTAACCATAGTCGCTTTGATGACACCATGGTCACTAATCCCCATCTCTATACTGACGCCATCGATAAGGTCCGGCCTGTCTGTAGCTGCAAGGTTCAAGATATTTCCAGTGTGTGTTGGCTGCCAAACTAACTGCTCAGCACAGTTTCCGGAAAACGTGCTCAGACGTACTTCACAAGACTATTTGTCTGTACCCCCTGTAATGAATCCATGCACGTTCGAGACTATACTCGGTAGGTTTTCGAAATGTGTACAGAAACTTTTTAGTAGATTGTGTTATGTTTATCCCAATGTCTTATTTTTATGGGTTATCGCACTGTATTGGATAAGCGAGATTTGTGTCTTCGTTTGATAATATGTTTGATAACGGAGTTGATAAATACTATAGTGTTGGTGGACCATGTGCATCCAAGTTTTCTTCTGGAGCAGGGAGAGAGAGATACTGATTCTTTCGCTCAGGTTCATTATCAGCGAGTCCGGTCGTAATGCGTGCGGTAATTCTGGTGATGCCACATTACTTCGTTGGAGAAGTGGCGAAAGCGCTGCGGAATCAGCTACTCGAATGAGGAATACTCTTCTTCTGGCAGTACGGAGCCTTTTTTTTAAAAAAAAATATTGATACAATACAATACAAAGAAATTACACAAAATAAACCACCACCTAAACTAATTAGTGGGCCTTCAATTATTACAATGACAAATCAGCAAATACTTTAATTGGTGTCTGACACTGTTTCTATGGACAAGGTTAATGCATATCTATTAATCTACTCTAAATGCTAGTCTGTTCTGCAGCGTTACAAGTGTGCCACTTGTACTATAAACCCACTCTTTGTCGCCTGCCCACCGAGTTAATCCCAGTGGGCGTACCCCTGGCACTAGGTTGGCCGAATTACTTTGAGTCGCTGCAGTCCCTAATAGTGTTAGTATTGTTAGTTTATATCTACATTCTAATTTATACTTCAAATACCTAGTATCTAAATGGAAGTGCCGTAACTGATGGCTGCCTGATCCTGAAGCGCGGCGGATCTCGACCGTGACGGCGACCTGCAATTCCGCTCCCGGCTGCACTCGGCAGATGCACCTCAGTCTTTGTCGATTTTTTGTTCATTGATCATTATGGTCCCTAAAGAATTCCCTCATGTTCTTATGTCGTACCTGGCACCAGGGATATCTTTGGCTCAGGCACTATCGAATCCCTCTGGCAGAAGTTTGTCTTTGGATCCTGGGCCGGCTCAGGATATAGCGGACAGTACCGAGTGAAAGGGGGAGAACAACTTTGGGCACGGCACGCGGAAGTGCGCGTATTAGCGAGACGTTGGAGAGACGACATCGAGCACGGTGTGCCTGAGTACGGGCGGCAGTTAGCGCTTGATCGTACTGGAGTCAGTAACAGCGGACCGGCGCTGTGGCCTCTTGGCAACCTCGTGAAGCTATGCATGTGCTCACTTCCGTGAAGGAACACGCTGCTACTATCGGACTAAACAACGTCTGGCGTCTTCACCACATCGATCCAGCTGCTGGCATCAAGTAATTCAAGTCCTTTCAACGATAAGTGAAATATAAGGATGATTACTCTTGAGGCAGCAAAGTGTTGCAAGGACTGTGATGTGATACAATAACTGAGGCCCAAGATTGTGAGGCCACGGCTTAGCCGCGAACGGTGGAGGCGACTGAGCACTTATCTTCGAATTAAGATTAGTACTCCGTTTGTACTTCCACCCCGTTCAGAACGCCGAAATCGGAACCAAACAGCACACGCGAGCTCAGGCGAAGTCCACCGCCCGTACGCACACTAGTAATTTAAAAGGGGAGGCTCTGCACTTCGCTTGCCCACTGCTTCCGATCTCTGAAGCATAAATCAGAAGCGACAACAGGGAACGAAACAAACCTTCCTTTACCTTAATACTTAAAGAAATGTGACTGACACCCGAACAACAGGGACTTAATGCAATGAGAATAGAAAACAGTGCATTGAGAATGGCTAGGCACTAGCCGAAATCTGGATTTGCGTAGTAAAATCTAAAAAAGGACGACTGATTGCTGCACTCTATAATTTATAAGCCACATAACAGTAGCTGAGCGCACCCACTTTGCGAATGGAAGGTAACCTGATGAAATAAGTATGTACGTTACAGTCAGGCCAGGTCTTCTTCCAATGTAGCGCAATGCGTCCATATGCTAAGACAGACCGTATGTAACTTCCTGGTAGATTAAAACTGTGTGCCGGACCGAGACTCGAACTCGGGACCTTTGCCTTTCGCGGGAAAGTGCTCTACCGACTGAGCTACCCAAGCACAACTCACGACCCGTCCTCACAGCTTTAATTCCTCCAGTACCTCGTCTCCTACCTTCCTACCCTCCTACACTCCGCTGTAGTGTGAAAGTTTCATTCTACAGACTGTATGTAGATTTCCTCCAGGTCAAATCTTTCATCTCTTCTTTCATAAGCCTTTTTAATGAGATCACGCACGGCTCCGATGTCAGTGGGGAGATTCGTCGACTTTAGCTGTATTCTGTCCACAGCCTCCATTATCGAGAAGGTGACCTTTCTCCCACATTTATGTCCTACGTGAACGACGTGTATGAGTGCAGCTGTCAAGACAACCGGCTGCTCCAAGCACGACAGCTGCATAGCATGTTCTAAGTCAGGGTACACCCTTCTTGGGTCTGCTCCCGTAGCTCTTTGTGCGGCCTGTAGGTGCATCGTACTGGTAACTGTATTGTCCTGTATTATTTGCTGTTCTTCTTGCGCGGTTATGGTGCTGTTTATTGTACTGGGATGCGAGCGGTTATCTAATATTTCGCCGCCTTGAATTACAACTGACCGGCCCAGCCACTGGTCGCCCCACATGTCTTTCCGCTTCCTCTGTTCGACTGTGCGCCCGGTTGAGGGAGGAGACACACAAAGGAGTCTAAACCACTGGCTCAGTCTGAATGCATACATCAACCATCGTTGTTCTTCGCTCCCTTATCTCTGATAAAGACTTTAGAAAGTCTTTGAATTTGCAAGCCCTCTCCGCATCCCACCTCCTCTTACTCGAGGACATTCTTTTCTTGACTATCCCTCAGCTATAGTATATTCGAGATATCAGACGCTGTTCCAGCATTTTATCAGTTGGGCAATTTCTACCAGTGGCCCCACAGGTGTTTTTACACCTAAGCTTGCATGGAATGCAGACACTTGATTTTTACACTCTTTCCTTACGTGGTCCTCAGCCCCGCACTTGGAGCATGCCTGCTTCTTGCTGCAGTATTTCTGTACATGATTTATATCCCACCAGGTGTGGCAACGAGGTACCACGAGGTAATCTTTGACATTTATGGAATGGAAACCAATGTATACCTGGCCCATAGTTGGCAGGTTTATCCACGGGGCCCCCGAGACCTCCGCAACGTGATGGACTACATCTCGGTCCCTAGGTCCTGTCCTGAACCTCAACCTGAAGTCTTTCATGAAGGTGTTAATGTCCATGTCGTCTAAATTTTGGTGACACATTGTTTCACCTAAGTCCTCATTCTTTAACGACGTGGGGACATCATACAAGATGACCAATGGGTTAGGTTTCCCGGGTGGTTCGCATTTGACTGACTCGTACAATTTTCGATTGGCTAATAATTTGTTTTTATCTTCCTCTGTCTCAGCAACGACTGTAACAACGTTTTGGGTTCCTTTAACTCTATTTATTTTCATTTTCTCTCTAGCCGGGTTTACTGTTGTGGCGAAAATCTGCTGTGCTTTCTTGACGTCTTAGCCGGGCAAGGGTCTTAAAAAGACCGCGGTTTCCGGCCGTTTGGCGACCTTAGCTATTCTGTCCTTTATATATACTAAGATAATATCTGTTCTTTCGGCCACTTGACTATCTTCTTCTTCTGTGCGAATGCACAATCAGTGCCCGAACTCTTACGGGAATCGGTAACGCGCCGCGAGTAATGAACATAATGTGCGGGGGCACTACAATGTAGTGCGGGACAATACGTTCAGAATGTGGGTTTCGCGGGAGGCGTGCTACAGATAAATCCCCTCCGTGGCTCAGCTGGATAGAGCGTCTGCCATATGAGCGGAAGATCCCGGGTTCGAGTCCCGATCGGGGCACACATTTTCATCTGTCCCCTTTGACGTATGTCAATGCCTGTAAGCAGCCAAGGGTGTTCATTTCATTGTAAATTCATTCTGTCCTTTGTTGACTGCCCTTTGCTGCTGCTTGTGCAGCATCGCCAGCCCATGTTTTGACAGGTTGCTTTCTTAACCTATCATTTTCCTTCTCCAGTTCCTCAATTCGAACTTCTAGCTTGTCATTGGCAATTGCCGATGGCGCCAGCTCATTTTTGATGGTATGGACTGCGGCCTAACTAGTTTTCCCATTTTTGATGCTTTGATCAAAGACCTGAGTGATTCTTGTTTGGCGTCTTACTAATCGGCCACAAACGTACACTTCGGTTGACGTGCAATATGTGGGAAGTAAGAATTGAGCTACGGAAGATGGAGGAGACATTCGCGAGATTACACGACGGTTTAGTTTCTCGTACGAACGGCTGTGAGAACAGTTGGGTCAAGCGCATGTTATGTGAGGTGCTCAACTTTTATCCTGGTCTCCCGGTTAGCATTTGCAGAATAAACGAAGTAAAATCATGAGTAGGTTAGATATCGGTCGTCATTGTTTGCATGTCATGAATTCACACCATATGTAACAAAATGTACGTGGGTGGGCTTTACATGTATGTTTTGATTTCTTCGTGGCATATGTTCTACGCACAGAAAACATTTTACATATAACTAACTGCACAACTACCAAACCTATTCCTGGAAAGAAGACAAAAGTGGTACATTAGGCTTTAGCTCTTTTAGGAGGAAGCAAAAATATAATTAATACCTACCGTCTAAGATGCTTAAATAGGATACATTATGAAAAATACAAAGAATAGTTCACATTAAAGCTAAGAGCAAAAAAGGTCTTTGTACCTATTTTCTCCCATTGCTTTTAACACAGAGCCCTTAAAATTTGCAAAATAAAACCCACAACTGTTACATTAGTTTTATTCCTGTTGTGATGGACTCTTTCTGATTTGATATTTTATGTCACAATACGATGTACATTAAACGTAACTTATACTTCGTCTGTACCAAAACCACTGTTGACGAGTATTATATTCCGGGAATGAATTTGAAGTCAGTGATACGAAATACATTGTGTGTTAATTTTAATGTTGTAAATATGCAAGTAAAGCGTAGATAATACAGCAGGCTTCCAAATGTGACATTTAGGATGTTTTAGAAATACAATAAATTGCAGTTTCCAGAACAAATATGTGTACTTTGATTTATCAGTGGTTTTCTGTTACTTGTGCAGTACAGGGACTGCATTAACCTGGGGTTTCCTGAAGTGCAATTTAACTTTCTGTATTTCACGTCTGTCAGTAATGCAGTAGGCCTACACTATTTTGTCGTGATATTTTAAATGAGTCACTATTCTTAGACGTAAATTGGACATGAGCGTCTCTACTAGCGAATCTATCAGTGTATAAGATCGGTAAACTCTAATAAAATTTAGGATAGAGCACTGCAAACATGTCCTGAAAGAAACGGATGGATGGTTTTGAGTTACGCTTCTGCAAAGTGGCAACCCAATGTCTTAACCACTATTGGGTTTCACACATGGATCACTTGGAATTTTTTTTCCGTTTATTGACACTAATGCGCTTTAAACCCCCGACATTCATTTTTTTTTATTTTTTACTTCTGTTAGCGAAATTCTTAATGATACTACAAGCCTCGAGTGGGAGTGACGGTTTTCTTAACACGAGTGGGCGCCCGGCATGTATTACGTTACTAGGGTAAAAATGTGTGGCAAAAACAGAGTTCAATATTAGTTTAATTTAACAACGAAAAACAAGCTTACATTATATGAGTAAAATAGCTGCTTGATTAAACAATACTAAAACAGATCTTCTATCATATCACTCTGTTTCTGCTTGTAAGTATTAACCCAAGGTAATGACCCACTCCAAGTATTTAACAGCGTAGTTGCATCAGAACTCTACCAACCGCTAATTTGTTACTGCCTCATTGTGGGATTGTGCTGACAGCTCGGAATCTGGGCCATTTTCGTGCACGGCTCATTTTTTTTTTCTAATCTGGAAACTGTTTATTGTATATTACTGCTACTGATTCGGACGTATGACAACACACCTTATTACTGTATTAGCTGAAGCAATAATGAAGGAATAGGTACGGGCTCACAATTGTAAAACCACAGTGGATTAGTACAAAACAACTGATTGGCGCACTTCATACGCAGGCGCGAAGATTAAACTGTAGTCCTGCCCATGCATGTTTATCTTGGTAAGGTAAAGAGAGCTATTATTTACACACGTACAAATTGCGTCGCTGGGCCGCTTGTGTTATGAAAACCGACGCGCCCTGTCGAAGGTTAAAATCGGTTCCTCATCACAGGAAATTAAGTGTTATCCAGGGTATGTCATGACTGAGGCACTACCATTTTACAAAGCCCAACCTTGCAATAATGGCGTACTGGTCTGCTACGTAGCGAGTTGTTAGTGTTGTCACATGTCCCGATTTTCAAGAGAAGTCCAGATTTTTACGTGTGTCGAGATACATCCCGCACAAGCATTATGTGGCACGCCCAATGTCCCGACTTCTGAGCGCTGCCAACTGTTCGAGAGCTACTTCGTATTGAGTTCAAAAATGATCAAGTTAATGAAAGCTTTAAAATGAGTTTATGAACGCGTCTTTGGTGGTAACGAAAACAGAAAACGGTGATCCACGAAGTAACCTTCAAGAAATGAATCAAGGGAATGCCTCACCATATAATCGAATTGTACGTTCCAAAAACATTCAGTTACGTGGCTTTCATTGTTGTGCTGTTATCGCCACCCCACTGTTTCCTGAACAGTATTTCAACTTCTGCCACTCTCTAGCCCCTTGAACTGTCGTGACATTCCTCGGTCCGCCAGTTGGTACCACCATTCCATGGCCGTGATCGCCCCTTGCATTCACTACTTGTTCGTATCGTGCTTTCTCTTGCAGTGAGAAAACACGAAACATAGACTAATCCTGTGCGTTTGCACAATGCTCTTGGACATTGCCGATTTTTTTCCGTCGTGGGAAATACGACTGGCATTGTACATAACATAGGATGTTTAAAAAGAAATGTCACATGTTCCTACAGGGTGAAAAAATGATCAAAACCATACGAAAAGCTCTAGTAAAAGTACAGGGTGTCCCACTCAAACCTCTCTAATTTCAAAGACACAGGAAATAAAAACCACAATATATACGACAGTGAAAAATGCACCACATTGTGAACTATTTGTAGCACGAATAATATCAAGTCTATATTCTATTTCTTGCCAAGGTCTTTGTAACATTTCCTCTGTTATTGCTGCAGTCACATTAGTGATACGATGTCGCAACGTAGGAAAATCGTCCACTTTGGTCGCATACACACGGTCCTTCACGAATCCCCACATGAAGAAATTGAATGGCGTAATGTCGGGTGAACGTGGTAGCCGGGAAATGTGTCCTCCACGTCCGATCCAACGACTGGGAAATTTCCTATCCAGGAACTTGCGAACAGCCGTTGACCAATGCGGCGGAGCTCCATCTTGTTGAAAAATGGTGCTGTGTTGCAAGTCTTGTATCTGAGAGTAAACAAACTGCTCCAAGATGTCCACATACACTGACCCATTCACTGTTTGCTCCGCAAAGAAGAAATGTCCAACAATCCTGTCGTGCCTTAGCTAGCACTAGACGTTTAGATTAGGGCTATCATGAACATGTCCAATGACAACGTATGGATTTTGCGAACTCCAAATCCAAACATTAGGCCTATTAACCCTTCTTGATAGATGGAAGGTAGCCTCATCTGAGAATAAACATCTGTCCAGGAAGCTGGCATCGATATCAGTACGCTGCAGCATATCAGAATCAAATTGTTATCAGTGTGGTTTGTCGTTCAGCGTCAGATGTTGCAGAATTTGCACTTTGCAAGCACACATACGAAGACGCTCGTGAACTACACAATGCAATGTTGATTGAGGTACATCAAGTTGCCTAGATGCTTGACAAATTGACTTACGTGGGCTTCTGAGAATCGTTTGTCTGATGTCCTCCACTGTCTCTTCTGAAACTCCGTAACGTGCACCGCCAGAATGTTTCAAAACACTTGCTGTTGCCAGAAACTTCGTATACCATTCCTTAATTATTCTCGCATTAGGTGGATCACATTCATACCTACGATGATAATTTCTTTGCACAGTAATCGGCATTTTGTTTCTGCAAACCACACTACTGCTGGCACGCGCTGCTGTGGCGTCACCATTTTCACTTCGTGCGACCATGCTGCACTCTGGTGACGATACTTGGCACTTACTGACGTGGAAATATAAATTCTTTGAAGATACTCTACAATGTGGTGCATTTTTCACTGTCGTATCAACTGTGGTTTTCACTTCTGGGTCCTTGAAATCAGGGAGGTTTGAGGGTTGTATATCGGAAAATAATCACTGCTGAGATAAGTGCCAATCTGTCCTATCATTCCTACATAACTTTTGTGTAGAAGTAGACACTATAACGGTAAGGAAGATCGAGAGAAACGGATGGAAGCAGTGACTGCGGGATATACAGAAAGGAGAAGGGGGCAATGGGAGAAAAAGGAGACTGCAGGAGAGAGACACGCATACAATGTCAGTGAGAGGGACATGCTCACTTTGAAGGCTTCACTCCAAAGAGAGACTGGGCAAAAGAATTTACAATGTTCTGTGTTAATACAAAGCGAAAATGATCACATGGAAAAATATTTGGTGAAGAAGTCAGAGTGAGCATTGAGGCAGCTGATCCACCGCTTTTCCGACAGAGACTTTTAAAGAGGAGAACATTCGCCTTTTTGTGCTCGAACAGGAGCATATTTCAGCAGTAATGGTATCCCAAGAGACCAATACTTATGAGACATGGGGAAACCTGTACTCTCATTCCCATCTGTCTGTTGCGTAGACGTATACACTATGGGCAGTGCTGGATGTGGTCACCTTGCATCTTGACACCTCGTTCTGTATTTCTTCCTGATTCCGTTTGGATTGCGTCAGATGCATTGCTTGCATGTTTGCACGTTGTAGATGTGCTTGAAACATGGGGTGCCTTTATACACTCCTGGAAATGGAAAAAAGAACACATTGACACCGGTGTGTCAGACCCACCATACTTGCTCCGGACACTGCGAGAGGGCTGTACAAGCAATGATCACACGCACGGCACAGCGGACACACCAGGAACCGCGGTGTTGGCCGTCGAATGGCGCTAGCTGCGCAGCATTTGTGCACCGCCGCCGTCAGTGTCAGCCAGTTTGCCGTGGCATACGGAGCTCCATCGCAGTCTTTAACACTGGTAGCATGCCGCGACAGCGTGGACGTGAACCGTATGTGCAGTTGACGGACTTTGAGCGAAGGCGTATAGTGGGCATGCGGGAGGCCGAGTGGACGTACCGCCGAATTGCTCAACACGTGGGCGTGAGGTCTCCACAGTACATCGATGTTGTCGCCAGTGGTCGGCGGAAGGTCCACGTGCCCGTCGACCTGGGACCGGACCGCAGCGACGCACGGATGCACGCCAAGACCGTAGGATCCTACGCAGTGCCGTAGGGGACCGCACCGCCACTTCCCAGCAAATTAGGGACACTGTTGCTCCTGGGGTATCGGCGAGGACCATTCGCAACCGTCTCCATGAAGCTGGGCTACGGTCCCGCACACCGTTAGGCCGTCTTCCGCTCACGCCCCAACATCGTGAAGCCCGCCTCCAGTGGTGTCGCGACAGGCGTGAATGGAGGGACGAATGGAGACGTGTCGTCTTCAGCGATGAGAGTCGCTTCTGCCTTGGTGCCAATGATGGTCGTATGTGCTTTTGGCGCCGTGCAGGTGAGCGCCACAATCAGGACTGCATACGACCGAGGCACACAGGGCCAACACCCGGCATCATGGTGTGGGGAGCGATCTCCTACACTGGCCGTACACCACTGGTGATCGTCGAGGGGACACTGAATAGTGCACGGTACATCCAAACCGTCATCGAACCCATCGTTCTACCATTCCTAGACCGGCAAGGGAACTCGCTGTTCCAACAGGACAATGCACGTCCGCATGTATCCCGTGCCACCCAACGTGCTCTAGAAGGTGTAAGTCAACTACCCTGGCAAGCAAGATCTCCGGATCTGTTCCCCATTGAGCATGTTTGGGACTGGATGAAGCGTCGTCTCACGCGGTCTCCACGTCCAGCACGAACGCTGGTCCAACTGAGGCGCCAGGTGGAAATGGCATGGCAAGCCGTTCCACAGGACTACATCCAGCATCTCTACGATCGTCTCCATGGGAGAATAGCAGCCTGCATTGCTGCGAAAGGTTGATATACACTGTACTAGTGCCGACATTGTGCATGCTCTGTTGCCTGTGTCTATGTGCCTGTGGTTCTGTCAGTGTGATCATGTGATGTATCTGACCCCAGGAATGTGCCAATAAAGTTTCCCCTTCCTGGGACAATGAATTCACGGTGTTCTTATTTCAATTTCCAGGAGTGTATAACCAAGTAACCATGAATCCTACGGATTCAGGTCTGGTCAAGGAAAGGGGCCGTCTTCGATCAATCCTTCGGTCATGAAACGTTGTAGTGAGGTACCGTCGCACGATAAGTAAAAAACAGGGTGGTGCTCAGCAGTGAATGAAAATTACAGTCGTTGTCCTTCTGCAAGTGTGACGTTTACCAATAGCGCAAGCATGGCTCCCTCTGTCGGAGGTTGGAGTCCTCCCTAGGGCGTGGGTGTGTCTGTTGTCCTTAGCGTAGGTTAGTTTAAGTTAGATCAAGTAGTGCGTAAGTTTAGGGACTGATGACCTCAGCACTTTGGTCGCATAAGACCTTACGACAAATTTCCAATAGCGCAGGTAGTTCATCGGGCACAAATCAGTGATATCCAGTACCTGATAACCCGGTAAAGTGTGTGATCCTATGAGTATGTCACCGAGAATTCCTTTCCGTAAACTGGTACTGAAGTGATCCTGATGACTCACCTCCGTAACTGTTTTAGGATTTGGATATGCCAACACGTATGTGTTGCGTTAGTTCACCATACAAATTCCTATGAATCCTGTCTCATCTGATAATAAAATTCACATTGCTCGTCACAGATAAAATGACTCACATCTCAAAAGGCATTTATTTCCAGGCATACAATTATGGGAACTTGGACTTTTGAACAGTATTGCCTCCAGCAGGAATACGTCACACTTTGTTTAACACTCCTGTATGAATCTATATGGAAGCACAATAAATACAATACGAATTAAGATTACTGCTAGTTCTGTATAATACGTAAACACACTAACGAGCATCAACATCAACTCGTGCTACTCTTGAAAGGTTCATTAGCCGTCTTAAGAAATGCAAAATGTACAATTCATTAGTTTGTTTTACCGTATTTAACTAATTGCTGCATGTTTTCTTTTCTGTACCGATTTTTCTAGAGCGCCACATGAGCCACACAAGTCATTAAAACTACAGAGAAGCCACTTTTGTTTTGCATCAGTAGTGTAACGTATCGCTTTGGTAAAGCGATATATTGTATGAGCATATTTCGACCGACGGATGATGATCACCTCTATAAAAGGCGTTTTTTTTAATGAACTAGATAATTTACTGTTTGGATGCATGTTTTGTTTATGCGCATTTATTGTCAAATGGATGGACGCAGCCTATCCGCAAAGCATGATGACAATAAACAAAAAATGGTTCAGATGGCTCTGAGCACTATGGGACTTAACATCGAAAGGCATCAGTCCCCTAGAACTTAGAACTACTTAAACCTAACTAACCTAAGAACATCACACACATCCATGCCCGAGGCAAGATTCGAGCCTGCGACCGTATGAGACGCGCGGCTCCGGGCTGAAGTGCCTAGAACCGCTCGGCCACCGCGGCCGGCTGACAATAAACGTAGCTCTAAGATCGCGGTACCAACTGGTCGAACTTTTATTCCGTGTCGTCCGTTCCTGACTTTGAGATGTGATTCGCGCCACAGAGAAAGAACGACTGCGACAATGCCTATGATGTCACAGGAACATGAGAAAAACTTGTTATACATAGACCAGACGACAACTGTTGATTAAGACAGAACGTAGTTTAGACTTTGCACTTGTCAATTTTTTCACTGTCTTCCGAATAATGTAATAATATGATACCGCACAATTATTGTAAATAAGAGTACAATACATTCTGAACCCCCAGTAGCAACCACAGCACTTTCAGAGCTGAAGTTCGGTCAGAAGAGGTTGGAGAGGGTGCGGAAATACTAAGGTGGATAACATTAAATAACTGGAAGTCTTAGCTCCCGATCATACTTAACTTCACTAAACAGCTGAGAGGATGTTGCACAACCACAATAGCACCTCTGATTTGACAGAGCAGTGCTTTTGAGTACTGTTGTAGCACTGTACCAAGATTATTACATGTTACAATGAAGCGCCAAAGAAACTGGTATAGGCATGCGTACTCAACTACAGAGACATGTAACTAAGCATAATACGGCGCTGCGGTCGGCAACGCCTATATAAGACAAGTGTCTGGTCCAGTTGTTAGATCGGTTACTGCTGCTACAGTGGTGGGTTATCATGATTTAAGGCAGTCTGAACGTAGCGTTAGAGTCGGTGCACGAGCGATGGATACAGAATCTCCGAGTTAGCGATGAAGTGAAAATTTTCCTGTACGACTATTTCAAGAATGTACCGTGAATATCAGGAATCCGGTAAAACATCAAATCTCCGACACCGATGCGGCCGGAGAAAGATCCTGTAAGACCGGGACCAACGACGACTAAAGAGAGTCGTTCAACGTGACAGAAGTGCAACCCTTCGACAAACTGCTGCAGATTTCAATGCTGGGCCATTAACGAGTGTCAGCGTGCGAACCATTCAACGAAACATCATCCTTATGGACTTTCGGAGCCGAAGGCCCACTCGTGTACCCTTAATGACTACACGACACCAAGCGTTACGCCTCGCCTGGGTCCGTCAACACCGACATTGGACTGTTGACGACTGGAAACATGTTGCCAGGTCGGATGATCGTTTCAGATTGTATCGAGCGGATGGACGTATACGGGTATGGAGACAAGCTCATGAATCCATCAACGCTGCATGTCAGCAGGGGAGTGTTCAAGCTGGTGGAGGCTCTGTAATGGTGTACAGCGTGTGCAATTGGAGTGATATTGGACCCCTGATACGTCTAGATACAACTCTGACAAGTGAGACATACGTAAGCGTCCTGTCTGATCACCTACATCCATTCATGTTCGTTGTGCATTCCGACGGACTTGGGCAATTCCAGGAGGGCAGACTTCCACAATCGCTACAGAGTGGCTCCAGGAACACTCTTCTGAGTTTAAACATTTCCGCTGGCCACCAGTCTCCACAGACATTAACGTTATTGAGCATATCTGGGATGCCTTGCAACGTGGTGTTCAGAAGAGATCTCTATCTACTCGTACTCTTACGGATTTGTGGACATTCCTTCAGGATTTATGGTATCAGTTCCCTCCAGCAGCACTACTTTAGACATTAGTCGAGTCCATGCTACGTCGTGTTGCGGCACGATATTAGGCTCGATATTAGGTGTACCAGTTTCTTTGGCTCTTCAGTGTATAACGAAATACTTACCTAATGATTGAAAACTAAATTATTTGTTCTGTCTTCCTTCCGTAAATTCGATTTGGTAGACCTACCGCTTGCACTTGCCACTACGGACAAGAATCACTGTGAAATGGGGACCATCTCGAGCGGAACATAAACGCAGAGCAGCTTGGATAGGGCGGGCGTTTCTCGACTCGCTACTCCCGGCCCTCGGCTCAGCGCCTTGAGTTACTTTGCGGCGGTGCGCGGCCAGAACAGATGACGGCGTCGCGGCGCGGCGGGTGCCGGCAGCTGCAGTATTAGCATCACAATCGCGGTCGGAGACCCTCCCGGCGCCCCGCGGCATTGTGCTTCACGCTGCTACTGCTTTGCATTCTGAATTAGCCAGTTCTTCGCGGTGCAAAATTTCTTCCTTACGTAAGCTGTTCTTACTCGCACTTCCTGTGATCGCGTGAGTGAATATTTCCTCGTCGCCTTGCCGCTTGAGTACTGCCCTTCAGGTGAAACAATGCAGAGTTTGACACGGCTGTTTATACTGTAAAAAATCTTTACTTCGTGCCGAGTCGGAATTTTTCCTTTAACTAATATGACCTAGGTGATTATGAGTCTGTAAACTTTATTGTCCAAAAACCTTTGACGTAAGATTGTACTTCTTATTGAGCAGACTATGAAAACATTTTGAATTTTTCAATTCGGCCGCTAAGTCAGTGAAAAACTGAAAAGCAAACATTTCGTGCACATCAAAACTGTTAACTAACCAAACCATAGCTGTAACTGGAAACCTTTTAGCCGTTTTGTAAAATATAGAGTGTTAGGTGTGTAAGTACAGAGATTGTGATCGTTGGTACCTTAACATCCATTCACTTCGTTGTGTTATTTGTTTTCTGTCTGTGTCTAACGGTCTTCTCACAAACACATCAAATAATTTACTAACTGATGTTTTCTGCTCAGTCTTAATTGCACCAAAAAGCTGACTACCTCTTTCAGAATAGACTAACCGTTCTGCGTCGAAGTGTCTATACTTTTAACACACGACCTGCTGCCCACGGAAAAATAAGCATTAATGGCTTGCTCTTGCCACAGCTACTTCGAGGTACTAACGGAGCTGAAAACATACCACTACCAATAGCTATAATTATTTCATCACGTTACCTTCTGTCTGGGACGTGGGTGCACTCAGCGACTGTGATCTGATTTATAAATTACAGATAGCAGCAATCGGTCGCCTTTTTTCAGGTTTTGTTTGGCAAATCCAGATTTTGGCAAGTGCCTAGCCATTATCAATGCACTATTTTGTAATCTCAATGCATGTCAATTCCCTGTTGTTTGGGCGCCAGTCACAGTTATTTGAATACTGTATCGGAGTATTCAAAGAACTGTGACTGACTCCCGAACAACAGGGAACTGACATGCATTGAGACTACAAAGTAGTGCGATGATGATGGCTAGGCACTAGCCGAAATTCGGATTTGCTAAATAAAACCTTCAAAAAAAAAAAAAAAAAAAAAAAAAAAAAAAAAAAAAAAAAGGGCAACTGGTTTCAGCGATCTATAATTTATAGATGTATAATTATTTCTCTGCAAATGAAGTACACGCAGGTGTAATGTGTATTAGTACACTGTCTTCAGTCACCAATAAAAATATCTATACTTGTACCCCTAACATCCTGCAGTTTCTGTGCTCAGAGGTAATGAGGTGTCTCGAACAGAATAGCCTCCTTCATGCCAAATAGCATGGGTTCCGAAAACATTCATCAAGCGAAACTCAACTTCGCCCTTTTCCCACATGAGTTCCCGAAAGCCGTGGATCAAGGGATAGAGCTATAGCGTTTCCTGACTTCCGAAGGGCACTTAACTCAGTACTACAGCTAAGCTTATTACCGCAGTGTGATCATATGGACGTCATACAAAATTTGTGATTGAACTGATGATTTCTTGCAGATGTGTATTTTATAATGTATAAGCACTGCGCCCAGAGAAATTAATATCGATAGGAGGAACTAGGAGGTGCTGACAGTTCAGTGACACAGGTAGTCGGGTGACGTTGAGCGAAATAGGGAATATAACGACTGTTTTGTGACTTGTTGTGGATGAGAAGTACATAATGGTTTTATGTGACGGTGTTTATGGTTTAGGGGCGCGCAGTGGCGACATTATCATCGTCCGGACAAATAATAATACGGACGAATCTGGTTGAAATGCCTTAATATTAGGAGGAAGTCTTACTCAGATACGCGCACTCTTTCCCAGTCTCACTCACAATCATCTGAACATTCACGTTAGCTCACATCCATTAAGATATGGTAAAAGTGGGCCATGTTGTGCAACTAGCCATTAAAATAAGAGTAAGATATGAAGAAGTCTGAAATAACTAGACAGGGAAATGTAACTGAGTATCACTTACAAAACTCGGTTGAGCCCGCCACCCTCATAGTGCATTCAAAATGTGTCCTTAAAATTTTAGCGAACATTTCCGACATTTCACAAGACTTGGAAATGTCATACCACATCTGTGCCACCGATGCAAATTGTCGACAAATGAGCTACTGTGCTCTGATCCAAAAATAAAATACAGTTTACTAAAATGTGGCGCAGCGTGATCTGTACGCCACAAGCACCACAATTGAAGGGTCCTCTCGCTGGATCACGAAGCTATGTGTCCAGTGCGAAGACGGATGATAATGACGTCATGCCGCCTGCGTGGATGACAGGAGATACGCCACGACTGTTTTCTTGACTTTAATTGGGACAGTGTGTTGTCTGTCACTTCCACCCACTCTTCTTTGCACATACGCATGACAATGAACCTCAGCAGTGAGGTGAGAGCACTCTGAAATGTCACATCATGGTTCCTCGGCTGTCACATCCGCCATTTAGTTTCCCTTCATACCCTTATGCCCAGCTAACCAGCAGGAAGACACCTCCTTCTCCAGCCACTGTAAACAGAGAAGGCCATCGTGGATTTCATGGACCACTTTAACTGGGTTCAAGTGTTGTATAGTGTGAAGGGCACTCAGAGAGGCGGCAATTACTGTTTATTTGCTTTGCAATACTTAAACAAGAAAGAACTTTATTCAGAAGGCATTACACAAATAATTTTAGCTAATGAAGAATTTATGCAGTTGCTTAAGTTGTGAGAACATAATATACTGGTCTCACTATAGTTCATAACCAAAAAATGACCGTCCAATTTTTTCCAATTTATTCTAGTGAAACCGGTCTTTGTGTGAGCTTTGTATCCAGACTGAACGTCCTGTCATAAAACGTTGTACATACATTTGAAGTTTAGAAACCGACCACTTACAGGGATTCATCACTCATTTCTTTATGGTGGGAGGAGCCCTCCATGGTATACAGCCACTGTACTGAATGTTCCAAAGAAACAGAGAGTATTGCATAATAGCTGTAAAACAAGGCATAGGGCTGTAGATAGAGAGATGCTGAATGAAAGGCGTTTGCTTCTCAACAGGGCAACGCGTGAAGCTTACAGTGGCTACCATGGCGGAATATTATCGAGAGATTTGTCATAAAATACGAAGAAACTCTGGTCATCTGTAAAGACTGTTACTGGCACCAACGTTAGTGTCCACACACTCTCGGTCGGGGCAGGAATTGAAATCGGGGGTAATAAAGCTAATACGGGAGTGCTGAAAACTATTTTCGACCATTGTTAAGACAAATCCAGGAATATTTCCCCAATATAATTCTCGGAGCAATGGGAAGAAGAGTGATACAGACTTTAGAGTCAGTGACGTTAGCTAAAATCACCAAAATTGACAAAGCTCCAGGGCCCGATGGAATGGGTAACATATCCGTTACTAAATTGGCGGCTGAGTTAGCCCCTTTCTTAAAAATTGTATACCTTGGATAATTCGAACAGAAAACCGTACACAGTGGATGCATAAAAGCACAAGTCACATCTTTCTACACAAAGGGTAGCAGAGACAATCCACAACACTACCACCCAATATCCTTTACATCCATTAGTTGCAGAATCTTGGAAAATAGTCTGAGCTCAAACATAATGAGGTATCTTCACCAAAATGAGCCCCTCCATACCAGCCCACATAGATTTAGAAAACATCGATCACGCGAAACCTAGACAATTAGATTCATTAAGTAGTTGCAGTAATTCTTCGTTTTCAGAAAGTGTTTGGCTCAGTACCTCACATCCATATTACCGAAAGTACATATTTCGTACTGTACGAGATTTGTTTTTGGATTAAGGTTTTCTTGGTGGGAAACGAATGACATGTTTCTTTGGATGGAGAGTCAGCTCCAAATATTAATCTGATAGATTCGCAGCCGGGATTTAAACTGAAACACTGAAATTTACGTTTTATGTTAATGATCTTCCAGACGCGACAATAAAATGGTGTCCGTACAGGTCCCGAAATGGAGCCTCTTATTCGTCCTCCCGCCACCTGTGAGGTTCGGTCAGCGATAAGGTTCGTCAGTGCACAAAACATAGCACTCATCGACATTCATCGTCAGCTGTGTCAGGTCTACGGGCAGAATATAATGAGCAAACAGATGGTACGTCGCTGATGCAGGCCTTTTCCGAAGATCGTCAAAGTGTCCATGATGAAGAGCCCAGTGGGCGACCGTCCGTCATCAATGATCACCGGCTGAAGCTGTTGCGACAGTGCATCCTTGAATCGGTCATTTACGTAGTATGGCTGCCTGTAGCTATTTACAGGGACATGATATGGAACGACTTCATTGCATCAGTCGTAGGTAAAACAGGTGTCCGACAGCTGTTACGTAGCATAATACTAGGGAAATGCAGTCACTCCGTAGAATCTAAAAGGAAGTCGTGACGTTGCGATTGATAATGGAAGGAAGACTGAAGAAAAATCAAAATTTTATCATAGGATTTGTCGACCTGTAAAAAGCGTTAGACAGTGTAAACTGGTGAAACGCGACCCAAATTCTGAGAAAAATAGGAATAATCTACTGGAAAAGACGACTAAGATACAATACGTATAAGAACCAAGAGGGACCAACTAAATTGGAAGATCAAGAAACAAGTGCTCAGATTAAAATGGGTGTAAGACAGGGATGTAGTCTTTCACCCCTACTGTTATCAATACGTCGGATAAGCAATGTTGGAAGTAAAAGAAAGGTTCAAGAGTGGAATTAAAATTTAAGACGAAAGGATATCAATGATAAGATTCGCTGATGGTGCTGTTGTCATCAGTGAAAATGAAGAAGAATTACAGGATCTGTTGAATGGACTGAACTTTCTAATGAGTACAGAATGTGGATTGAGAGTAAGAAAGACGGACTGAGAAGTAGCAAAAGCGAGAACAGCGCTAAACGTAACATTAAAAATGGTGATAAAGAAGTAGATGAGTTCAGAAATTCTGCTACCTTGGAAGAAAAAAAAAACCGACGAAGACTAGCACATGCAAAAACGGCGTCCAACAGAAATCCACTGGTGTATAACAATGGCCTTAATTTGAGGAAGAACTTTCTGAGAACGTACATTTGGGGGAAACCAGGTAGCGAATATCATATGAAATGTGGGATATCCGAATCAGAATCAAATAGAAAAATTTGAGATCTGATACTAAAGAAGGAAGTTGAAAAGTAGGTGGACTGATAAGATTTGGAAGGAGGAGGCCCTCCGTAGAATCGGCGAAAAAGAAAAGTATGAAAACCACTGACAAGACGTAGGGACAGCATGAGAGGATATGTATCACAACATTACGAAATAAATTCCATGCTACTAGAGAGAGGTGTCGAGGGTAAGACCTATAGGGGAAGACAGAGTCTGGAAAATATCCTTTTTTGTATCATCAGTCTTTTGACTGGTTTCATGCGGTCCCCCAAAATTTCTTATCTGAGCTAACCTAATCACTTCAAAGTACCACTCTGCATTCAACGCCCTAAGATACTTGTCGGATGTATTCCAGTCTCTTTTCCCCCCACAGTGTTTAACATACACGTCTTTCCAGCAGAATGGACTTTACTCTCTGATGTGTTGGCACATAAACAATTAACCTGTCCCTTCTTCTTATCAGTATTTTGCTTATGTTCTTTTGTTCACCGATTTTGCGGCCTCATCCCCTATCTTATTAGTCCACGTAATCTTCAACATTCCTCTGTACTACCACACCTCAAACGCTACACTTTTCTTTTATTGCGGTTTTCCACTATCCGTGATGCACTACCATACAAAGTTGTGCTCTTCCTCAAATTGAAGCCTATGTTTGATACTAGTAGACTTGTCTTTTCTTAGTTTGCTTCCAAAGCAACAAAATTCCTTCGACCACTAAGTGATCATTAATTTTCATGTTAAGTTTCTCGCAACTCTCACTTCTGCTAGTTCACATTACATTTCTCTTATTTCGGTTTCTACTCAACCAGTATTCTATGCGGCTTAGACTGTTAAATCTGTTCAGCACATCTTGTACTTCTCCATTTTCAGTAAGGATTGCAATGTCATCATTGAATCTTATCATTGAAACACTTGCACCCAGCGTTTAAATCCCACTACACAACCTTTCTTTTTATTTCAGTCATTGATTCTTCGAGGTATAGATTTTTAATCCGAACACTTCGTCCTTGGTTCTCCAGTATTGTTCTTCCCTCTTCGTTCTTACACATAATATATACTGCCCGTCTGTCCGTATAGCTTACTCCTATTTCACTCATGTCCTCTCTAGTTCGTCAAATCCTATGAGCCTCTCTCTATTTTCCTTCAGTCCTGCTTCCCTTATCAAGAGCAACGTAGGGAATGCCTGTCCGGTGTTTTATGTTTTGTAAATTGAAAACGATCATCATCTGAAGAGCTTCAATTTTCTTTTCCGTTCTTCTGTATATTATTCCTGTCAGCTACTTTGATGCATGAGCTGTGAAGCTGATTGTGCTGTAGTTCTCGAGTTAATTACTTGTTGCTTTCTTCCGAACTGTATGGAACTTTTTTCCGACATCAGTCTCAAAGATTCTAGGATTCTGCATATCGTCTTGAATAGTCATTTGGTTGCCATTTCCGCCAATGAGTTTAGAAATGCTGTCGCCGCCACTTGGCTTTTCTGTGTGTTGGGTGGGTCTTTCCAACGATCATTTCTATTTTGATTTCTTTACATCTTTCCTTCAGCTATTTCGCCCTGGCTGTCTTGCACTTCCTATTTAATTCCCTTCTAAATTATTTATATTACTGTCTTTCCCTGAAAATTACTGTAGTTACTACTTTCGTCGATCATTTCATGTATTTCTTCGCATTTACTTACCTAGTACCTATGCTTCTTTATTCAACATCTACAGTTGCCTTTTTTAGAGATGTCCACTTCTCTTCGGCTAAACTGCCTACTCTGGAATTTCTTATCAGTCTATCCCCATTAGCTAATTTGAAACGCATCTCATCATCGCCTAGCATCTCAGTATGTCGCTTCGTTCCACACTGATTCTTCTGTACGATTCTCTTAAACCTCATTCTACTCCTCATCATAACAAAATTATGATATGAGACCTTCCTATGTCTTAAATGATTTTTGCAAGTACACCCTCTACTCTTGTGATTCTTGATCCGAGTATTCGCTATTACTATCTGAAATCTGTCTCAGAACTCAACCTTTCTTCTTTCCTACAGCTAAGCACATATTATCCCTTAACCCCTATTTGTACTCCTTCCCCAACAACCGCATTGTAGTCCCTCTCATTAAGAGATTTACACCTTCCATTATATACTAATTTACCCTTTGAATATCTTCATATAATTTCCCTATCTCTTGATCTTCTACTTACGACGTCAGCATGTATATATGAACTATCGTTTTCGACAATGGTCTCCTTTCGCATATGATGAGGACAACCCTGTCACTGAACTGTTCACAGGAGCTCACTGTCTGCCCTCCATTCCTAATCACAACGAATCCTACCCTCATTGTACTATATCGTGCAACTATTGATATTACGTTATTAGCTGAGATACCCATCCATGCCCTGTTATTTATTTACAGCTGTACCCAAGATTTCGTAGGACTTACTGTTGACTTATATGTACACTCATTGTTTGAAGTATGACTGGGGACATGTTCATAAAGCTTGCTTGCTTCACTAAGATGGAAAAGAGCCACGTAGATCTAGCTCTGCGAAAAGCAACTGACACTAAGGTCCATTCCTGAAACACCCAGTGTCTGACATTGTGCTTTGTTTATGGTCATGGCATAACAAAACTCACTGGGCGTTATACAGGGTGAAAGTAAAACGATAAGTTGTTAGAACTAAGTGCAATTCAGGGTCTATAGACTAACTCACCTGTCCGGCCGCTGTGGCCGAGCGGTTCTAGGTGCTTCAGTCCGGAACCGCGCTGCTGCTACGGTCGCAGGTTCGAAGCCTGCCTCGGGCATGTATGTGTGTGATGTCCTTAGGTTTAAGTAGTTCTAAGTCTAGGGGACTGATGACCTCAGATGTTAAGTCCCATAGTGCTCAGAGTCATTTGAACTAACTCACCTGCGCCGCTCCTCGTCAAATTTTCCACTTATACGCTGTACGGCTGAGAATAGTAATCTGAAGCCTTTGTGCGTGAAGGGTTCCGAGGCGCGAGCTAATACATGATGCTGTTGATCAGAGCTATGACCACCTATCTTTTGGAAGGAGTTTCTAGTGATCAGCTTAAAGCCTGATATTCTCGAGCTGCAGAAAGTCTCACCTCACGATCTTCACTGGATTCTTGAAACCGCCTAGCCCTCAGTTTTTTGTTCGATCTGGTGTATTCAGAAACACTCGACTGTTTTCTAGACTTCTTTATTCGGAAGCAAAACTTAATGACTCGGCATCCAAGTCACAAAAAACTTAAGAAATTAGTTTTTCTTAGCAAATCTGTACTAATAATAAAACTGCAGAACCGTTGCGTCTGTCTGTCTCTTTGAATACGTTAGTCTCCAAAACTACTAGACAAATTTTCAAAGGGCTTTAGCAGATAACTTGAGTGTAGCTTGGGGCGTTGTAAGGGCTTAATTTCATAAAATCGCAGAGTTTATCCTTCATGGGCAAAAAGATGCATTTCGGAATGTGTGAGATCCCGGCTGTGGGGTAAATGAAGAGGGTCAGTCCAACGAAATTTTATGAATTCTTCTGAGTGCGCAGACTAGTGTGAGGCCGTGCGTTGTCATGGAGAAGGAGAAGTTTGGATTTTTGTGGCGACGAACAACTGAAGTCACTTATTTATTTTCCTGTAGGTAGCACAACACACTTCAGAGTTGATAGTTGCACCATGATGGAGGACATCAAAACGGAATAACCCATTTAGAGTCCCAGAAGGCCGTCGGCATGATTTTACCAGCTGAAGGCGCGGCTTTGAACTTTTTCTTCGGTGGAGAGTTGGCTTCGTGCCACTCCATGGATTGCCGTTTTGTTTCCTTTTCGAAGCGATAAACCCCCGTTTTATCGCCTGTGGCGATGTTCGAAATATAAGTCACAATCAGCCTCGTAACGGGCAAAGCAATTCCGCACAAATGGTCCTTCACCCTCCATTGCTGTGTATGATTTTCTGTTAGGTTGGGAAGTACTTAACTGCTGGCCGAGTATTTCAGCACTATCAACAGAGACGTCCAGTTGTGCAGCGAGGTGTTTGTTTGTGATCCGTCGATCACTTCGAATGAGAGTGACCACACGTTCCAACATTACAGGAGTCACAGCTGTATGCGGCAGGCCGGCACGCAGGACTTCAGACTTTTTTGCGAGACCTTGTTTCTTTAATAGCGGGCACATCGCCCAACGACTCACCGGGGCTTTGTTTACTCGCAGGGCTCCATAGATTTTCTGAAAGAGTCTGTGAATATGTGCGATGCTCTGGTTTTCCGCCAAACGAAATTCAGTGATACCCCTCTGTTTGGAAAGCACCACCTTTACAGACAGCGTTTGGAAGGCTACGTATTATGCCGACACCCATCGGATTCTTTTCAAACTATAAGGGATGAAAAGGGAATATTTCACGATATTCCACAAGAAGTTCCCCATTTTTTTCAGCCGAGGTTGACGGAGAAAAAAATGTGTTGCAGTACTTGTTGAATGACCCTCATATGAATATTGAGACTTACCATTCCCTTCTCAGGTTTTCTGGGTTTTCTTTTCCTACCACTGTCAAACGTGAAATATCCCATACTCCGACTCGTAGATAATTATCCCGTCGTTTGTGATTCCACCTTTTTGTCATGGTCATCTCTCCATTGGCAGCCCACTCCTGGAGAACCGAATGGGGGACTAATCCGGAATCTCTTGCCGACAGAGTGGCCATCATGACTCTTTTTCAACTGCTGGCATGATGTCCTGTGGACATAAATTATGCATCATTAACTCAGTGAGCTACATTGTCTTCACTATCCTCCTGCCGTTGATCTTTGTAAATACTTCCGCCTCTTAGGGGAAGTTTCCCACCCGAAGGACAAGGAAGTGCCATGAACCTCTGTCTTTGTTTATGCCCTCTCTGACAAGGCCGCTGGAAGAACGAGAGTGACACCATATACCGGTGGCCGCCATTTCTGATGACATTTATTCAAAATTGAAACAGTGGCTAGGTTCTAATCTGGAACCTTGGACGCTTGCATTACTATTCGAAGACGCTACCGCTAGAAAAGGCGTCCCTATACCCCTATACCAGGGCCGGCCAGAAATTCTGCACGCGTGCGGTGCTTCTGCACATGTGCAACTTGTGAGTCACAGCGTGAACGCCGCAGCAGTCAGCGTTCATGTAGTGCATGTTTCTACGCACAGATGTCGCTTTATCCACTTGCTGGGATACTCTGTACCGGCGCATTGTAGTACTCTTTCCACAGCTTGCAAGCCAACCGTGGGAAGGTATTAAACATTTAAAATACTGTCACAGTCTTTTCATTGAGACATCTACTTTTATGTTAACAGTTTAACCCAGTAAAGCAAGTAATACAGTTAACAACCGTGGGTTTTTATTAAGGCAGATTGACTGACGGCACGTTACTACGCGTAATGTTTTTGATCTAGTATTTAAGAAAGAGAGCACTTAGTGACTTCCAACGAACTTTATTCATGATTTCAAATAACATTAAACTAGTGCAAGGTTTCCTATAACTAATCTCGGTGCCCTCAGGTACACCAAAATAATTTCTGTCTCACTGACCTCTGAACAGAATGATAACCGCAGACCTGAAACTTCCTGGCAGATTAAAACTGTGTGCCGGACCGGGACTCGAACTCGGGACCTTTGCCTTTCGCGGGCAAGTGCGCTACCATCTGAGCTACCCAAGCACGACTCACGCCCCCCTCCTCACAGCTTTACTTCTGCCAATATCTCGTCTTCTACGTTCCAAACTTAGAAGCTCTCCTGCGAACCTTGCAGAACTAGCACTCCTGAAAGAAAGGATATAGCAGAGACATGGCTTAGCCACAGCCTGGGGGATGTTTCCAGAATGAGATTTTCACGCTGCAGCGGAGTGTGCGCTGATATGAAACTTCCTGGCAGGTTAAAACTGTGTGCCGGACCGAGACTCGAACTCGTGACCTGGCAGAAGTAAAGCTGTGTGGACAGGGCGTGAGTCGTGCTTGGGTAGCTCAGAGGGTCGCCGGCACGGTAGCTCAGCGTGTTCGGTCAGAGGGTTAGCTGCCCTCTGTAATAAAAAAACTGAGTTACTCGATCAACAACGAACTTAAACGGATGTCTTACGACGTCCGCCCCGAGCAGATACAACGAACAAAATGAGATTAAAAAAAAAGAAAAGAAAATGATGGTAGAGCACTTGCCCTCGAAAGGCAAAGGTCCTGAGTTCGAGTTTCGGTCCGGCACACAGTTTTAATCTGCCAGGAAGTTTCATATCAGCGCACATTCCGCTGCAGAGTGAAAACCTCATTCTGGAACCGCAGACCTCTCGATGATCACCTGTTATATCAATCCCATTATTGCTATATCTTTCATCAGTTCCGTCTGAAATCTGCATAATAACCGACAATTAGATGAATGTTATGTTTTATCGACTTAAGCTGAGCGTAACTCTTTACTCATTAAAAAAAAAAAAAAAACCCTGGATGTAAGTATACATTGGAACAATCGGTTTAATGACCAATTTTCCTGATAATAATGTAACATGGAGCAGAATAAGGCAATAATCCACAGTTAGTAACCAATAATTTTTAATTATGAAAGGAATAAATCCAAACACGTTTATCACTGGTCATGAGAAATGTTATAGTTAATATCGGGCACAAAAGTACGGCTCACTGACAAACGCAAACAGTTTCGAAGATATTCATACTTATGCTTGATCGAAAGCTTGATTTATTCATTTTCATCACCGAGAAAAATCTTTCACAAACATATGTCGACCCGAACATAGACATAACTCTCGAGGCTTCTTGATGCACGCGTGGAAATTCTTGTTGTGAAAAATTTTCGTACAATTCTTTTTTACTTCGCACTGCAAAGAACTTGTCCTTCAGTCTTGTATTGCACTGTAGGTCGATCAGTTCCATCTGTAGATCATTCGGAGCATCTTCAACTGACTTCCAGAACGGTCGAGCAAAGAGGCGAATGACAGGAGACAAACTCGTAACATCTGCAAATCGTGCTCGAAATTGTTTCTTAATTTTTACAATTATTGACGCGTATTCTTGAAATCTAGCACTTTGATGGACCAGTCCAAGAGTCGGGAAATGTGCACTGTTTTCTGTCACTAGCTGGCTCTCCCAGAGCGCAAGCTTCCTGTTAAAGGCATTTACTTTTTCCAACATGTCAGAAATTAAATTATTTTGACCTTGCAAACTGACGTTCAGGCTGTGAAATGTAATGTCCACGGAAATGCAAGGTCTGATACCCAACAAGGGTCTTCCTATATAGGTTCACTACGTTACCATGACCAAACGTAAATCAAAAAATATTTTCAGCATTTTACCTCGACTGAGCCAACGCGCCGGCTGGTGTGCCCGTGCGGTTTAGGCGCTTCAGACTGGAACCGCGTGAGCGCTACGGTCGCAGGTTCGTATCCTGCCTCGGGCATGGATGTGTGTGATGTCCTTAGGTTGGTTAGGTTTAACTAGTTCTAAGTTATAGGGGACTGATGACCTCAGAAGTTAAGTGCCATAGTGCTCAGAGCCATTTGAACCATTTTTTTTTTTTTTTTTTTTTGAGCCAGCGTACTTCGGTATAGTAAGGTATGTCACCGTACTCCGCTCCTAATTCTTCGAAGAACCGCCGAAACTGGCAATGCGTAAGCCCATGTGTCTTCAGATAGTTTACAGTACGCACAACAATTTACATGACGTTTGCTAACGTTACTGATTTTGCACAAAGCGCCTCTCGATGCAGAATGCAGTGAATTGCACACAACGTCTCGTCTCTGCGCCCTAACTTTTTGCGCACCCGTGCTATGACTCGTCTCTGATGGCCTTGCATTGATGGTGCTCCATCTGTGGTCACTGAGACACCGACACCATCAATCGTCTGCTCGACAGCTTGGAGTAAGTCCGCACATGTAGTAGTCCTTTTCAAAGGTACTAAGTCCAAAACGTCCTCTGTGACACAAAGTGTGTTATCGACACCTCGTATGTATATCACAACCTGGGCTGTATCTGTAAGATCTGCTGCTTCATCGAGCGCAACAGAGACAGTAAAAAAGTCTTTAGCCATATTTATTAGTTGCCTGTCCACACCGCCGGCCATAGCACTGATACGTCTTGTCACTGTTTATTTGGATAGACTTATTTCTTGAAACCTACTAACGTTCGTGGGACACACAAGTTCTGCGGCATCAGTCAGACACCTTTTCACAAACTCCCCTTCGGAAAAGGGTCTAAGGCGCTGCAGTCATGGACTGTGAGGCTGGTCCCGGTGGAGGTTCGAGTCATCCCTCGGGCATGGGTGTGTATGTGTGTTTGTCCTTAGGATAATTTAGGTTAAGTAGTGTGTAAGCTTAGGGACTGATGACATTAGCAGTTAAGTCCCGTAAGATTTCACACACATTTGAACATTTTAACAAAAGGGTTTCCCAAATTGTGCAATTCTTAATGCGATTTTAAAACTTGCTCGCAGTGAAGATTTAGTGTGGTTGTCATTCTGGAAAATTGAAAACAGTACATTGTACAGCGCACAGTAAAAAAGACATAAATGTAATACAAGAAACTAAGAGTTCAAGAAGTATCAGTTACTTTGACGTACAGTAAAATCGAGTTGATGTGTCTCATCCATTTTCTTAAGGACATTTAATTTTGCTTGCCGTTCTTCACTGTTGAGTACACTACACTCGTCTTTGTGATATGTATTGTAGTGTCTTTCAATTGAAAACTTACGCTGGCCGCCTATTATTCGGCGGCACAGCAAACACAGTGAGTTTTCGCCAACGGCTACAAAAAAGAATTGCAGTTCATAGCCATTTTTAAACGACTGAGAACATAGATGTCCCGTCCTTTGCTTTTTCACAGTACCTGCCATTTCTCACAAGGGAACCTCCCCATCGCACCCCCCTCAGATTTAGTTATACGTTGGCACAGTGGATAGGCCTTGAAAAACTGAACACAGATCAATCAAGAAAACAGGAAGAAGTTGTGTGGAACTATGAAAGAAATAAGCAAAATATACAAACTGAGTAGTCTATTTGCAACATATGCAACTTCAAGGAGAGTGTGAGATCAGGAGCGCCGTGGTTCCGTGGTTAGCGTGAGCAGAAGTGGAACGAGAGATCCTTGGTTCAGTGAAAAATTTAATTTCTTTATTTTCGCAGTTATGATCTGTCCGTTCGTTCATTGACGTCATTGTTCACTGTAATAAGTTGAGTGTCTGTGTTTTGCGACCGCACCACAAAACCGTGCGATTAGTAGACGAAAGGACGTGCCTCTCCAATGGGAACCGAAAACATTTGATCGCAAGGTCATAAGTCAACCGATTCCTCCACAGGAAAACACGTCTGATACATTCTATACGACACTGGTGACGGCATGTGCGTCACATGACATGAATATGTTGTCGACCCACCTAACTTGTACACTTGGCGAATAGGTAAAAAGATTCTTCTACCTTGCCCGATTTAGGTTTTCATGTGGATGTGATAATCACTCCCAAAAAAGTGATGAAAACATAAGAGTTTGTCACATAAGCTGCAACAAATGACTGCAACAGTCGCACAGTTTTCCCTGTGCTCAGTCAAAACATGTTTTTAACGTTTTCAAATTTTTCCGTTTGTAGACCGTCAAATCCTGCATATGTCCAAGCAAATCTGAACATGTCCTGGAATTTTGGAGAACGATGTTGATTGTGTGTGTGTGTGTGTGTGCCTGAACTTTGATAATTGTCTGAAAATAAAAAATTAAAATTTTCACACAGGGGAAAATTCGAACCAGCGACCTCTGGTTCCACAGCTGCTCACGCTAACCACAGGACCATGGCGCTACTGAGGTAGTACTATCCGTAATGTTACATATCTTGACCATGGACTACTCAGTTTGTATATTTTGCTTATTTTTTTCGTAGTTCCACACAACTTCTTCCTGTTTTCTCGATTGATCTGTGTTCAGCTTTATAAGGCCTATCCACTGTGCCAACTTATAACTAAATCTGAGGGGGGGTGCGATGGGGAGGTTCCCTTGTCAGTACTTCTGTAAAGGTTACGGTCACCAGGGGTAATCGAGACTAGGTATGTTGCGCTCTTGCTTGTACCACATAAACAGGGAAGAGGAGCCGCCGCCGTTGATTTAGGACACATGTCTAATAACAGATGTCGCTGTCGCACACGTGCGCACAAGTGAAGCACTTCCGCACGTCTGCACACTGTGCAGCGGTTGGCCGGCCGTGCCCTATAACATAGGCAACGGGTTCCTATGTGCAATACTACGGCAAATAATTGAGAACTTACGCTGCAAGCGGTGCTCTGAGATGAAGATGTTGGCACAGTAGAGGAAGTCGTGGCTGGCCGAACGAAACTTGTCAAAAAACTAATGACTCAAGAAAATCAAGAATGAGTATTAATGACTTCAGTAGTTCCTTTTTAAGCTCGAGAAGAAATAAATTCTTACTCCACAGGGATGGAAGACGTCGTACACCGTCAGCGCGTCCATTTCAGTTGACGCCTTGCAAGGAGCGCCCTGCGGCACGGATGATGTCTCGTGTGTTGTCACACGTGCCACGAAGAATTTCCTTCGTTTACGAGAATACGTTGTAACCACGAGTGAACAGGGTGGATGTTCCAGTATCTCTCATCCCCACACAGGCAGAAGCTCATGCACAGGTTCGCCGTGTGGCATCGTGCTTTGTCATGAAGGACGACGGGGTGCAGTACTTGGGCGATCTACTTACAGCAGGGAAGCTAGGAGCAAATTGTTGTGTTATCCTTGGAGGGGGAGGGGGGAAGGAAAGTCCCTAACGGAACCGGTCTTGAATGAGATAACACTGCCATCCCGAAACACTTTCACTCATCTTGCCACTGTACGATATAACAACGGCCGGCCGGAGTGGCCGAGCGGTTCTAGGCGCTACAGTCTGGAACCGCGCGACTGCTACGGTCGCAGGTTCGAATCCTGCCTCGGGCATGGATGTCTGTGATGTCCTTAGGTTAGTTAGGTTTAAGTAGTTCTAAGTTCTAGGGGACTGATGGCCTCAGAAATTAAGTCCCATGGTGCTCAGAGCCATTTGAACCACTTGATATAACAACGCTGCAGCACCATACACCTCACGCTGTCCCTGAAAACATTGCTATGCGCTCCGACCACATACCACTTCAATCTTGATCCATGCACGTTGTTCGTGTTTCCTAAACGTACTGTTAGGATAGTTAAACTGGCCTCCAGCACTTTCAGAACGTGCACATTGCAACTGGCTCACACAGAGCCGTTGCCGCTCACTGCCCTACTTTCACTGACTTCCTGTTATCAGCTACAGACAATAGGCACGGGATTGAATGCACTTTCTTCATTTTACGGCAGGGTTGCCACTACCTTTTATCCAGCCCCCGTATATGGTTTCATTCCAATGATTGCATATTGGTCAAATTAACAAAAAGGTTGCTGGGATAATTCCACTCACCAGTATTAGTTTGCACCTCCACTCTCCAGGATAAATGCAGCAATTCTTTCGGGAAGGATGTTATATGGCCGTTGTATTATGTCCTGAGTCAAAATGTCCCACAGATGTAAGTGATCCGTGATGTTCTCGATACAGAGACTGGGAGAGATTCGGTTTCCTAGCTGGTCGCTCACATCTTGATTCTGGGGACAGATCAGGATGTCTTGTTGGCCATGCGAGCACCTCAACATCAAACAGACCGTTTATGGGAAGTGTCCTGTTGAAAAATAGCACCACGAGAAGTTTCCATCGAAACTCACACTAACTCCTTGCCTACACGTCGATTTTTATATAATCACATCGTTTTCGAGCTGCTTTGTGTTTACGCTGCACCAATGCGCTCACCCCTTGTAGATTCGCAGTTCATCTTCGAACACAATGTGACGCCCTAACCAGTTACCTGGTCAAGGCCCTAGACCAAACGCAGATTATGTGTTGCTGTGTTAACGGCAGCCTACACATGAGACGGTAATTCCCGAATCCGGCTACTGCTGATCTCCGACAAATGGTGCGGGATGACACGGAAAGCTGCAGAGAGTCCATTACTTGTAATAGAAAATTGCATACGTGTTGGTATCTACGTGTGTGGTACACAATATGGCGATCATCGCTTTTGGTGGTCAGACGTGGTCGATCAGAACCTTGACGATGAGTATCCCTGCTCTCACGGTCACATGCAACCCATCATCTGACAGCTGACACATACGAACGCTACAAAAACTTGGGCACAGTACAACTGTACAAACGGAGACCTACAACAAGGCCCTACTCACACGACTGTTTGGTGCCGACATTGCTATCTGACACCAGTAACGACTTATCCGTGTCCTTCACACTAATCACTCGGCACCTGGTCCTTATTTATCCTAGTAGTCGGCCGATGTGGCCAAGTGGTTCTACGCGCTTCAGTCCGGAACGGCGCTGCTGCTACGGTCGCAGGTTCGAATCCTGCCTCGGGCATGGATGTGTGTGATGTCCTTAGGTTAGTTAGGTTTAAGTAGTTCTAAGTCTAGGGGACTGATGACCTCAGATGTTAAGTCCCGTAGTGCTTAGAGCTATTTGAACCATTTTTTTTAAACCTTTCAAACCCGGTAACATATCTAAACACTAACATCGCTAAAATACCCTGTTGGAATGTTGACAGAGACATTCAACTGTAATCATTTACACACCTGCTGATTGTGTGTGCATGTCCGAAGTTACGTTGACATCCGACAACGTCTTTGGGTGCTTTGCTGTTTTTGTCATGCTGCGTATAATGAGAAAGGATCTAAGGCGCTGCAGTCATGGATTATGCGGCTGGTCCCGGCGGAGGTTCGAGTCCTCCCTGGGGCGTGGGTGTGTGTGTTTGTCCTTAGGATAATTTAGGTTAAGTAGTGTGTAAGCTTAGGGACTGATGACCTTAGCAGTTAAGTCCCACAAGATTCCAAACACATTTTTTTAGAAAGGAAATGGACGCAGTACTGATTCCTGAGGGTTTGAGGGAGTAGTTTCGGAGTGTGGAGGCTTGCAGTACATCCCTCTGCTGCGACCTTTTTTGTTCCGATTGCTACAAACTGTAGGCGAGATGAAAGGTACGAATGGGACTACTGTACAGCATTTGAAGCAAAATTGCTTGTGAGAGTACCAATGTCCGCGAGAGCGAGCTGTCTTTGTGGTTGTTAAGCTCTCCGACAGATGCCTGCGGTAAAGCGTACAGGACTGAGTATGGATTCCGCGGAGCACGGCCGGACAGAGCTTGATCGCAGCGGGCGTCCACTGCCGCCTGGACTTATCTGACCACAAGCTGCGAGTTACGGCCGGAATAAAACGGCCGCGGGCGCAGCGGGCTACATTACCGCCCGCCCCGACAAGTACAGCGCTCCAGCTTTTAACCGGGGAGTAATTGCTCGGCCTGCCCGGGCTCTGGTGCGCACTCGTCCCTTCTTACTGAATGCGACGCGCCTCGAATATATTCCGTCGCGTGTCCTGCCCTGGAAGACCGAGCCCCATAGAGCGTGCGCGTATTCTCTACAGCACGGAGCTCCGTTTTAGCATTTTGTGCTACGCCAACCCTGAGGACACTATCGGTTATATCTCATGACAGGAGAAAGACACTGACGGAAAGGACATCGCAACGTCGAAAAGTAATTAATGTAGAGTAATGACATTTCGGAAATACGCTTGTCTAGGTATCACATTTAAATGACTAACGTTGGAAGACCACAAGTTAATGTAAGTGAGAGATAATCCATTGAAAATGTGAAATGTTGTACATTAATAACCGGTGTTCAAAAATGGCTCTGAGCACTATTGGACTTAACTTCCGAGGTCATCAGTCCCCTAGAACTTAGAACTACTTAAACCTAACTAACCTAAGGACATCACACACATCCATGCCCGAGGCAGCAGTGCGGTTCCAGAGTGAAGCATCTGGAACCGCTCGGCCACAGCGGCCGGCTCAGTACGCGAAACACGATGGTATTCCTTCTCGGTAATGCCACGTGGGCGTCTGAAGCCCGGTCTTCTTGGGACTGTAAATTCTCGTGACCACTGCTACCATCATTCATGCACAGTGACTACATCTCTGCCAAGTGTTTCTGCAGTATCGCAGAGGAAAAACAACCACCTTCTCTTAGAACTATTACATTGTCTCGTTACAGCTCAGTAATGAGTTGATAATGGCGTCTTTGTAGCCTTTAAGGCATTCTTGACTAACATCAAGTCAGAACGTCCAGTCTTGAAGGTAAGTGACGCTCACGACCGTTACAGGGTGTATTTAAGGCAAATCTGATCTGCATGCACATTTTCCTACCACCTTCCGTTTATGTTGCACAACTCCTTCTTGGTGCTGCGATTCTCTTCCGCCAGTGTATTTCCACTGTCCTAAGGCAGACATACGCTCGCATCTCAGCGCACCTGCGCTTTCAGAAGTCAGTATTATGACGAATTTCAAAAAATTTATAAAAATCTATTGTAAATTTTCTTTTAAGCAACTGAAATTATTTGCTGACGATTATTCTCTGTTATTTTGACAGAGTGCATATTAGTACAGGCCATCCACTTGTTCTAGAATAGACAATTTTTGCCACATGTAACAGATTACCCGATCGAGGTTAGGTCACTCCAATAAAAAGTTGTATGTTAAGGCTGCATATGCTTGTAATTTTACTTTAGCAGAGATGCTAAAACATATTGCCACAATTAATATTACTGGTTATGTCAATATTACTGCTTATGACAAATGATCCTGTAACTAAGTTTTATGGGATCAGTAACATTTGAAATTCCGGCTACATCATAGTTCAGTTAAGTTGTTTGAAGAAACATTCTCCTTGCTATTACTGTTAAGATGGGAATCAGTGTTCACGCGTAGTCTTATACATTGCACATACAAAAACATGAAACGCACGTAATATATTGTTACGTATACAGATAACACCAACTTGTATATTGTGTGCTGTCTTGTTAAACGTAACTGTAAACAAATCTCTCTCTTAAAATTAACGGCTACAGAGGGGTAAATATGACAATCACGGTACTGATAGTATTTTAGTAATAGCAGCAAGATAGTAATAGTAATATGATACTGGTGCTCTCTTATAAGTTAAAATCGTAACGAAATCTTACATACGGTAAACAATGTTTTTTTATCACTCACTAGTAGAGCTGTCCTGTATAAGATCCGGCAAATCAAAATTTCATGGTTTTTTTCTTCAGCCAATTACCAGGTGAGCTGGTAGTGGGACAAATAATGTAACGGAGTTACCTGTTCCGGCATTTACCTGAGTACATAGAAAAACCTCAAGGAACCCTGGTCATATTCGATGTATTCAAACATTTTAATATATTTCCCGGACATTGTGCTTCATTGCTCCAGATAAAAATTAAAAATCAATAATTCTTTATCTGTGTTATACATATATGTACAACATCCATACAAGTAGTCCATCCATAAATATTGTACGTAGGGCTACCAATGCGAAGCTGGTCTGTGTCGCTTTTGTAAGGGCAATCAACAGATTATTATTTCAAAGTAATCGCTGTAAGTGCTAAAAAATTTATCCCATTGTGAGACAAGATGGTCAGTGCCTTTACGGGAAAAGTCTGCGATTGCCTACAGAATAATAATTGTACCTAGGCATGCATCTCTTCGCCTGAAGCCAATGGACAGTCCCTAGCTTTTTTTCTAGAGGCTGCAAAAATACGGAGGTTGCCTGAGGAGAATTTGGGACTGTCTAGAAGATGTGTAAGGTCATCTCAGCGAAATTTCTGCATCGTACTAGAACTATGTGGGCGGATCCACATGTCGCCAAGATTGTTTCGACTAGGCTGGGGAACACTTACACTTCACCGTATTGTCCCTGTTTCTCTCCATGTGACTTATGTACGCGTATTTTTAGAGCCTCAAGAGAGACATTTGAGACTGTCTATTTGCTTGAGTGAAGAGGTGCACGCATGGGTACAAACATGATTCCCTAAACAACAACAAACATTTTCCAGAAGGCGTTGATCGTCTTGTCTCTCAGTGGGATTGATGTATTAACATTTACAGCGATTAATTTTGAAATAGTAAAGAGTTTATTTATTTTGATTCATCTCTATCGTTTTCTCTTTACTGCCCCCTGTAGTTTCTAAATTCATGTGAAAGTAAAGTCTCGGGCTTTCGTCATTGCTCACAAACAAGCCATTTCTCCAAGTAAGCTAGTAAAGTAACATTCTTAGAAGCTGTCACCACCGAATGCAACTGTATGGAATGATCTCGCTAAGAAGCTGCATTTCCGGTGCCATGAACGAAGTAAGAAAGCTTTGGTCGCTAGGTGGAGGAACCTTACAGTACCACACAGTTGGAGTCTACCATCTTCTGATATTTGTTCCTATTAGATATTGTAAGCACATACAGAACAAATAGCCATACTGGCATCTGCATCAAGAAAGATACTTGCACTACTGACACGTGTAGTAAATGCCACAAAAATTTATGCAGCAGTTAATATGTATCATTACATATGCCCTTCTATTTCATCCTAGGTAATCGAAACTAACACAAGTTTAAATTCCCTAGGATCATTTGTATTCATTACATTGAGTAGCAGTGTAACATTCTTTCCCCAAGTAATTATTGTCACCCCCAATAGTGATAATCTAAAATTTTTTCCATACAAATTTTACAAATAAAAAGTTTGTTTTAATTTTTGTATTTTTAGGCATCATTTCCTAAATTTAAATGTTCTTTCAATCTATTGAAAAGGAATATTATATATTTTTCACATACGATCCACACACACAACCATTAATCAACTTTATTTTCAAATAACATACCAAAGGCATACTTTCGACTATCCTCATATGGAATGATTATGGAAGATTCCTCTGATCATTATCTTATTTACATTTTAATCTAATCTAACATTTCATTTAAAGTAAACAAGAAAATTTCATAATCATGTTAGCCCAATATTAAGAATCAGAAACACAGAAGACTTTAATAAATGTCTAATTGAAAGCATTGCGCATGTAAAATTAAAAGAGAATAGACAGTTGATATCGTGTTATTTTAAATGAAATCCTATTTACTAAGCAGACACCCCAGTTTGTAAACTAACATTTTCTTTTCACAGTTCTTTTGGTATTAGGTACACTGGCTGTTAACGTGTACCTTTAATAAACTAATAAAATTTTAGGTAATTAAAGTAAGTGTCAGTTATCATTTTATAATTGAACACTTACCGTTCCTTTTCTGTAAGATGATCCTCATTTACAAGATGTGCTACAAACTTCGGTTTCTTTTCAATCCTTACGAGTATAGATCTCATTATCCCTTTGTTACAGTTTACAATTACTTGACTCTCGCTCTTCCAGTCAGATCCAAGAGTAATATTCGAACTTAATTTTCACAGCACTAAAAATATGCTTTATAGGCTGCTTCTGTCAAATTTAAAGAACAAAAATACATGTGTCCTGATAGATTTGCACATTTTACCTGTGGGATTATTGTCTTTAATTCTGAAACAGACATATTTGCAGTTTCTTTCTCACTTATTAAATGCTCCCACAAGTTGTCTGTAATGCCTCTCTCTTCACTATCAGTGTGTAATAAAGCAGTTCCTTTATTCCACTTCACATTATTCAATGTTTGTTCCTAAACAAGGAATCATTGTCCTCTTCCATTAAAAGATTCTGATTTATACCTTCAACAGACCAATATGCTACCATTCCTTGGACCAGATTATTGCCTTTATCTATTTCTTCTGCTTATTCCGATTCATATTTTCCCTGAGAAGTATATTTGCATATCTTACTTTAAATTCATCTAAGGCAAACTCTTCATTCCAATCTTAACTCTCTTGATCCCTACTGCTATCATTACTATCCTAATCTTTATGTATAACAAATAACTGTACTTTTCGTCAACATCTACATCTTCGATTTTTCATTGATATTTAAATCATGGGTATTCATCAAGGTTTCCTGTTCTTTTTCTAGTTGGCTGTATACTACCTCTTTATCACTCTTTCATTGTTTCTTGCCCGCTTACTTCTAAGTTTCCATTAGACCTTTCTACCTGACTGAGATGTTCCGTGTCATTCCCTATTTCGTCCTTATTTGGAACGCTAACTTGCAGTTCACTCATGTAATTTGTATTTAAACTATACAATTCAAAACAATTTGCATTAGCACTCCCTTCTACTACATCATCTTCACTTTCCTCAACAACACTATGACTATCTTCAACTGAATCACTGAAACTATATATGTTTTCCTCCACATCACTGTAATTATTTACTTTACTTTCAACATCCTCCTCTGTTCTTACCTCACTCCTTTCTCTAACTTCTTCACACTTACTTCTTACAGATTCTCCTTTCTCTTTTTTATATTTAAATAAATCAACATCTAATCTACAAAACGTCTTTACCCAACAGCCATTATCCTTATTTTCTGCATTATTATTGCTGTTACTGGACTCTATGATTATATACCCAACCTCATTTCCTCTAATACTGCCAATTACTTTTCCTACCCACTTGCAAGGTATGTCATGCTATTACTTTTAGCTTGTATATCTAGTGGTAAGCATTTCACCTGCATCTACCTGATATACTTTCCTGAGTGTATAGTACCTGCTGACTAATTTATCTCTACATATTTCAGGTAAACATTACACGAACTTGAACCTAGAATCATATTCTCTTTTTCTCCAATCACTTTTATCTTTTTCACACGACACATTATATTTCTTATTCCTTATCTTAAAATGACAGTTCATACTTTGTGTATTATTCTCTCTGTTGTTACAGTTTTCATGTTTATGATAATGGGTATGATAACGCTCCATTTAGTCCCTTTAATCTTGATGCCCTTCGTTTCGCCACTTATGGTATGGTCTATAATTATAATTTCCTCTGCTTCAAAAACAGCTTCCACTACTTCTACCTCTATCCATTCTGACAGAGTTCGTTGCATACTTCCGGTTTCTGTCATCTCTATTATTGTTATTGGAATTCAATCTATTTTGGTGATTGTGGAATCTGTTCTCATATCCTCTGTTCCGCATATTAAGTTCGCCAGCTCTCCTAAAGAATGCTACCCTATCAAAATTTCCTAAAATAATATAACCCCGTGCATTCCATGGTAATTTACGGTGTGAAACGTATAAGAAGTGTTCCTTATTGTCTTCATAATTCTTCGCAACAAGTTTTTACATTCCTTTCTTCCTTAGTTGTATATGGAGAAGCATGTAAAAATTCTTGGTCAATATCTCTTAGTTTACTTTGTTACCAAAATCCTTCTCAAATCTGATCAGAAATTCCTCCAAAGTATTCTGTGACACTTATTGCCCAATTTCTATTATCGCCACAAAGGCTTGTTTCTGCTATCAAGACCCTATATTTTCAAGCAGTTCTTTAGGCATTAATTTTCTGCATGCCTCCACAATAGTTACAGGGTGACGCGCCCATCCAGATGAGAAAATAATGACTAACCTGCTATACGCTTTAAGCCTTCAACACGTTCAGCAATTGTGGAAGTTGCTGACCACATATCTGTGATTTTGACTTCTGCAATTTGTTGATGGGCTTGAACTGCTAAGGCTTGAATCCGGTGTGACCTTGTTGCCTATGATTGATAAAGTTTTAATCAATATTTCTTCTATTGTCTCTTCAAACGCTTGTATTGACTGTGCTTTTAATGCAGAAAGAGTCTTTCCCAGTTCTGCTTGTATGCATTAGTTGCGCCCTCTTGTTTTTCACCAACTTTTTCAGTTTCTCTGGCTACTTCCGCAGTAACATTTTGTCCTAATTTTTGCTTAGGTCTTGATTCTGACGCGAATTTACCATTCATGTTTTCAACTTCATCCAGAGAAGTACCATCTGCTCTTCAGGTATATGTAGTCTTTCTAGAATTTCCTTTATACTTGATTTCAACGGCGTTTCCGTATTCTTGATTACGGAGTTGCCTTTTTTTGGCCAGTGGCTTACTGAACAATTTGTACAAAGAGCATTTTATCAACTCGACCTTTCACCCATTGTCTTATGCAGTGAATTATTTTACTGTTTCGACCTCTTTAGCCATTAACTTATTCATAAACCAACCTTTTCAGCTAATGACTTATTCACTGTCTTACTTAGTGCTATATTCTTTTTTGTGACTTGTTTGGTCAAAGACTGTAACATGCTCGTTAGCGTCATTAAATCAGAACTTGATTTCTCGTTTTGTTTCTTTGGATCGATTTTTATATTAACCTTATCCATCGGATACGTAACTGCCTCTTTCTAATCTCCCTGGTTGAAATCTATCACCTCCTACTTTACTACTAAACCGCATGCGTGATGGGGTGAGGGGGGGATAGGGTTTTATTCACTGGAAGACTGTTGTGTGAAATACTGTTTTTATTTTGAACTTTAGTAGCAAGTGAGAACGCCTGAGTCTTCAGGATATCTGTTTCTTGCTCCCGCAACCAGGCACGGTAAACTGGTGTAACAGGCTTATTTGGCTGATTTTATTGTGTGGTACATGTACTACTACTTACAGTTTAGAGTTCTGTAAAACATTAGTGAAATCTGCATGTATTTTTTCTTTCTGTGTAATTTTTTCTCTTTTTCTATTAGTGTTGCTTCTGTTGGATTGTAGTTATATTGTGTGTACAGGTGCAGCGTCATATACCGAATCAATTGCCCATCGACTGTTGGTGCTGGAAAGCTGAGTTCTTGGTCTGAAATTAACTTGATTGGTCTTGCCCCGTTCTGCTTTTGGAGAAGTGAAGTTTTATTTATGGTTATTCTGGCTGACCGGCGATCGTCGAGACAACGGAGCATCGGCACCATAGGCCTTGCAGCAGTCGTCTCGGATAGGAGGCTGCCGAACGCAAGTCTCTGCAATCACGCTGTCGACTGACACCCGACATTTCATTGTAGGTGAGCGCCAATGTAAGTATATGATATCTGGAATTCTCCAAGGTAGCGTTATAAACCCTCTGCTGTACCTTCAGGCGTCTTAGGTCGTTTGCAGATTTTGCTGCGGTTTATCGTCAAGTACAGTCATTGGAAGATCAGAACAAATTACAAAACGATCTAGATATCTGTATGGAGCGAAAATTGGCAATTGACCCTAAATAATGGAAAGTGTGACGTCTTCTATATGAGTGCTAACGGGAATCGGTTAAACTTTGGTTATACGATAAATCAATCTAAACGGTCTTCAGGTTTCATTGTAATTACCCACCGAGCTTGAAGACTTTAGCACTGTGAATCATTTCAGCTACGTCGTCTGGAACAGTAGTTTTACACTGTATCTTTCTCTGTCCTAAGGCAGATAGGTACTAGCAGCTTTAATTGCACAGAATCGAAACAGTTTTTTATAACAGAATAAATCATAGCCATTACATCATTCGATTTTTATTCTGACATGCGCAGTATTAGCATCATATTTACAAACTTCGCTTCACAGTGATACAAGAGGAATGAGCTTCGACAACGCAAGAAGCGACCTCGATTCCATTACGTCCGACAGCGCCCTGTCGTCAAGATGAATGCACAAGTCATAACTCGAAAATTGCAAAAGTAAATCATGTTTGAATATGTTAGTGAAACTGCGGCACTTGTAACGACATTTACACGTCACCTGAAAAAAAAATGATGGTTAGTTACTTTGTTTTGCAAAGTGTCTCCTTTTATCCACGTCAACAATAACAGCAACAATAAAGTGATAATAAAAAATTTAAAAATGTCGTAATTTGCGCTTGTCATTTTAAAAGGAACTCACTTTGGAGGCATGTTGATTTACAACTGTATATTTCCCATCACTTCCAAGGAACTCACGACGGAACTTACTTGGTGCGAAGTGGTCTTACAACCTTATCCGCGCTATGTGTCTATTACCTGCCACATGAGTCATCTAGCGGGAACATTTAGAAGATGATATAATTACCATTGGATAGCATCGTTCTGTGCGGTATTGGCCTTTGCTGTTACTACCTTTTCCACGGAAAACATAAATAAAGTAATAAATTTTTGGTACTTACTACCTTTCCGATGACAACTCTCAGAGTATTAACCGCTATTCCAGACAAGTTTTCTGGCCGTAAATACTACTCACTGGTACCCGTGTGAAGCCCTTGTAGATCGTTTGCTGTTTATAGCTTGATGTGATAGTAACGTGCTGGGTTTTTCCTGTATCTAAGAAACCATCTAATTTTCCAAGCACGTTAGTGAAGAAACATTTATGTAAGACATCACCACAAACTCCAGCTGTATGGAAGTATGGAATGACATTACTAAGAAGCAGCGTTTCCACGACCACAAACGAAGCTAGAAAATCTTCAGTATGGAATAGTTTTCCAAAGTAAATCTCTTCAGGACAAGCCACATTCGTAGCCGATGCTACTTACGCACGTCGGTGTGTTGACGATTGAGTCGGAGTTAGGCGGTTTGAATCCCGGTGATGGAAGAATTTTGCCTATCTGCATTTGGCCAGCGTGGATAGGAGACCTGGTGACGTATACTTCCTGATCGCAAGTACTTCGGCTTAGATTGGAGACCTCTCAGCAGTTCCTCGCGGAGTAAGGGCATATAACCCTATTGGTGGCGATCCGTCCTCTGGATTGGGACGTTAAGATCTGGAGCCTCTTGGTCCTGTTCGAGAGGAGTAGCCTATGTGCCGACACCACGTTTCACCCCTCCTTTCTCGCATCATTATAAAGTATAAATATAACACCACACAATACACGTATCCATTAAAATCATTTACACCCAACAAACAGAAGCAGAGAAAGTGGTGATTTTGCTTGGAGAAAGGGAACCTTTTCCGATTAGGGAGACCCCGGCCTCGAGGGTGCTGCTACCATACAAATAGTTCTTTCTCTCTAGTGGACAGTATTTAATGAATATTATTACTGACTTACGAGGGAGCAGAGGTCAAAACTGGTGTGTTACTAATAACTCATGTGTGTGTGTGTGTGTGTGTGCGTGTTGACTTCTGAGATGCATCGTTTAGTTCACCTAACTGAGTTTAAGCTGCCTATAGTAACAAAGTCTTGATGAGCTTCATGATTGAATTGCGGACGATGGGAGAGATGCAAAGGAGATGTTTTCTATAATGATGAGTCCCAAAAATTTCGCGACTGGATTAATAAAAATAGAGAAAAGTTCAGATGATGGTTTTAATTAGGTGTTACCCATAGTCTCTTCGATGAACGGCCTTGCCGCAGTGTTAACACTGGTACCCGTCAAATCACCGAAGTTAAGCGCTGTCGGGCTGGGCTAGAACTTGGATGGGTGACCATCCGGTCTGCTGACCACTGTTGGCCAGGGTGGTGCACTCAGCCCTTGTGAGGCAAATTGAGGAGCTACTTGATTGAGAAGTAGCGGCTCCGGTCTCGTAAACGGCCGGGAGAATGTGTACTGACCACGCACCCCTCCATATCCGCATCCATTGACGCCTGTGGGCTGAGGATGACACGGCGGTATGTCGGTGCCATTGGGCCTTCCACGGCCTGTTTGGACGGAGTTTAGTTCATAGTCTCTTAGTCTCCCCCGCTCCCCATTTCAGTACAATGCACAACACATTCATAAGACCTTCAGAAACTGTCTGAAAACTCCTTCTTGGATGTTATTCAATATGCTTGTCACATTGGCTTGAATGTGTCTTATGTCGTCAAACCGTTGATCCCTCATGTGAATTTCTGAACTTCGTCTTTCTGCTCTAGGTTCAGAACATTGACACGAAGTTTAATAAGCTGTGATGTTTCTTTACAGAAAAGCACGGTGTGCAGTTTGAGTTTCCGTCCAGGAGCGGCAGGCGTTTTCACGTCATCTTGCTCTGGAGGACGGGACAAACTTTGCTCACACTTTTCGCTTCTTCACAACCGTTCTGGAAAATGTCTTGCACAACTGACGTAGAGAGTCTATGTCTTGCACAACTATTTCGTTCTCTGACACGAGAACGTGGATACAATGTGGCCGCACGTCCACTACTTAACGCTGCCTGCCCACAAGCGACAGGTCGAATGGACATCCGTCGTTTGCAGTAGTTAGTAGAAGCTGGTGCCAACTTTACTACATTGAAGTCACTTATGCTCCAGAAATAGAATGTCACAGAACTCTTTGGGTGGACGGTATGCACTGTGGTGACAGTCTCCAATGTGGTTACAAAGTTGCATTACATGCAAGGAAAATATATGGGATATCTAAATAAAGCAGCATAATTATGAGATAGGCATGTCGTGCGCTTGCTGTTTGCGGCGAATGTAGCGTGGACAGACAAATTAAAGTACTACGATCACTGAGAGTACTTTATTCTACACGGGACGAGAATGACTTGTCCAGGTCCTTGTTAGTGCCTCTTGAAGACTATTGTATTTCAAATAGACCACTGAATACCAACTACGCACTTGAATTGAAATTTTGAATCTCGCTTATGTAATTTCTTCCTCCTAACTTAAAATACAGGGTGTTTAAAAAGTCTTTCCGCAGTTCCGTATGATTGTCAGCCGCGCTTGCCGTATGATTGTTCGCCTGCCTGGGCTATTTCCCTTCAAGTGGACTCTCCCAACTTTCCTCTGTTTCGTTTATTTCAGCCAGCGTCAGTCGTATCGTTGGTGTATGTCGTTACGCGTTGACGTGAACGTTTAAATTTAGTTCCTTTGTTCGTTTGTTCCGTTTTGTCACTTCTAAAATGCTAACTATTGGAGAACGTGTGCTTTTAGTCGAAAAAGTGTTCAAATCTGTGGTAAATACACAGTTTCAGTTCGTCAAACATTTAATTCAGTTTTCCCGAAGACAACACTCCCACATCGCGATACTGTGCGCGATTTGATTAACAAATTTCGAAGTACGGGCTCAGTGACAGATGCACCGAGAAGTGGTCGTCCTAGCGTTTTGACTGAGGGTAAAATGCTCGAAATTTCCGATAAAATGTCCATGGGTCCGAACAAGTCAGTAAGAAATGTGTTAAGTGAAATACTGAATAGTTATTTTCAACAAGATGGTGCAACCGCGCATACTGCTCGCGTTTCAATGTCACTGCTTGCTGATGTTTTTAGTGACCTCATAATTTCACAGGGATTTTGGCATCCACGATCGCCTGGCCAAACACCACCTGACTTTTGCTTCTGGGGTGCAGCGAAAGCTACTGTCTATAAAAAAACGTCCAAAATCCATCGATGAATTGAAATAAGCAATATCCGCTTTCACTTCTTCTGTTACAAAAGAAATGTTACAGCTTGTGTTTGGAAACATGATTAGGCGAATTGAATTGTGTATTCAAGAACAGGGGGAACACTTTCAACATTCAATATGAAAATTTGTAAGTAAAAATGAATATTCAATAAATTAATAATTTTTATTTCATTGAATTTCATTTCGGTTTATTCACTGCGGCATACAGCACGAGCGGCTAACAATCATACGGCACTGCGGAAAACATCCCGTATTAGGTGAGGGGGGGGGGTTTGAGGTTTTCGCCGTATTAGGTGATATAACTTTTACATTGCCTACTGCGAGGTCAGACAATTGTTCTGATTTAATATTAATAATTCTCAGTGTTTATATGTCTATTCTTTCTGTATCTTCATTCGCTCTTAAGCGATTAGCGTGTATTCATTCATTGAGGCTTACGCTTGTAGTTGCTCTTCTATTGTTACCTTTCTAATGACGCATCGTACTGTTTGCCACTCTTCATAAAAATAAAATCATTCCTTGTATTCCACTTCTTTTTCTTTAGTAATGGTCTTGAATTCACGTCTGCCCATGTCTTTCTCACAGTATTGTTTAAATAATGTAACCTGTGAGGACACGTGAAACGATTATTTTTGTATCCGTATCACAGCAGTATGTAAAGAAGGGAGGGACAATATTAGAATTCAGTGAATTAGGAGACAGATGCCAAACAACATGAATATTACATTTTGTGGTTACCTAATTGTTATTTTAGTGACGTATTTAGTTACGAGAAAGTTTCTGTGGAATTTAGTTCATGGTAAAGTGTTCAATATAAATGACGAGAAAATTGTACCGAAACATCGTAATGGATAATAATGTACCCTCGGCCAATATATTAATTCCTCGCTGTTACTGGGGACTGCATTTTACAGCAACTGGAAAAGTTTATGAATCTGCCTCTTTTCATACTTCATGAAAAATAGTCCAAAAATATCTGATCTCACAAGAGAATTAAGTTTATGGAAATAAATGTAACGTAGAAACTCATACGTTAGTTTTCTGCATTGTAGAATACTCGAGGTGAACTAAAAATATTTCAGGTAAGAGGCAAATTTCCCCTCTCGCATGTTTCAAGATAATTTCTGCGGTTGGCGAGGTGACCAAATCAAGTCTTAATAATTGAAATGGGAGAAAACAGTTCGAGGACAGTTTGTTACCACGTATACCTGCCCTGTGTCTTTTCGGGTGTCATATGGAGAAAATTAATACGCCTAATTATTATTTTACAAAGTTTTATTGATTTACCAGCTTTTGCTTCTGAAGCTCCTGGAGCAAGCAGTAGGAGACACTTTTCGTGAACCAAACATTGCAGTGTCAGCTATAGAAAACAATAAATTTACTTGTGGTAGACAAGAAAGACCTATGCCTTCAGAGTCACTACACATAATTTAGGGACACAGCGCGTAGCATGTCGTTTGTATGACGAATAAATTTATTTTTCAGCCATTCGGTGCAACGCTTTCGTGGTGCAACATAAATTGAAACAGCTCAGTTTTCCAAAATCTCCCACCACCGAGTTATAATTTCATGGGACCGCTTCCAAACTTTCTAGAAGATACGGCGTCCTTATGATATGCTAATGCGTAAGTTTATTTGGAAAATTAAAATGTCGTCAGCAGTTAAGATAAACTTACGCAGTTCCAGTGTAAATGAAGCTATTTACTTGCAAACGCCGACAAACTTCCCAGGGAGTGTCTACTTCGCCAGAGCAACGAACTGCAGGGCGACTTGCGGGCACGTGTAGAGGAACGGATTGTTCACATGTGGAAACGTGGAAAATTCTCCTACGTCAACCAGCAGATACAGCTGACTGTTGCAGTCAACAAGCTTTAACGAAACAGCACAGATGTTTTTACTTCTTATTCAATCATGTGTGTTAAGACAGGCCTGTATGTAAGCTTTTGTGGATTCAGTTTTAGTAGCAAGCTGATTTCTTTTTCCTTCGTTAGCTGTTCGAAGTTACTAACAGCCGCAGTTCACAGTTAGCGAGTTCCATAGAGCTGTAGTAAATACTGTTTAGGCTAACAGAGATAAATCATGTAAAAAGCAGGCAACAGAAGAGAGGCGAATTATAATGACCTTTCCTCTGAAAGAATGACTCACTGTCAAGGCATACACTGTGCATTTGTGAGCGGTAAATTAAAGAAAGATTGACGATCTTTTAGATCACAATTTGTTTGCCTTTAGGGTAGGAAGGGACACCAGTGAGGCAATTCTGATGCGCTTTACCGCGAAAGCAAAATGTAAGAAAAATCCAGACACTTTCATTGGATTTTGTGATGTAGATAATTCATTCTGCAACGTGAAACGATAGAAAATGTTCTACTTTCTAAGACCAATAGTTGTAAGATATAGGGAAAGATGTGAAATATACAATATGAAAAGGAACCAAGAAGCAACAATGAGAGCGGAAGCCAAAGATCGAGCTCATTTAGGTTTGTAAGCTGCTTTTTGAATGTGAGCTGATATACAATTGTTAATATGAGTCATTTTATTACAATATTAAATATATGTGCACTTAAAATTAATATAATGTGGAGCATTAAAGCGCTGTTGTACAGAAGTCGATGTTCAGATCAGCGTTTACGTATATTTTAACACATTTTTGAAACGAATTAAATAAATCATGATAGTCCATGAATGTAGAATATTTAACAATTGATGACATATTATCGTGAGGTGTGAAGCAACTGTATAAATTTTTAAATATGAATTGTAACAGTCTCCATTGCAATTAGACGCTCTTGATAACAATTTAAATCACTTAATGAACAGTTTCACATAAAAAATGAAATTAAATAAAACATGAGTAAATAACTATTTAACTCCATAATACAGGCTGAAATGATTTAAAATTGAAAATTATTAAAATTGTGAGAATATGGAATTTTAAATAATTCAAATGACTATTACATACTTATTCAGATAACATTTACAGAATTTTAAATTTTTTAGAACTTCAGTCTGCTTTATCTAATACAACAGTTATTTTTTAGTGTTTTATTTGTTTTATTTTTAAATCCGAAGATGACCATTTACTGATTGAAAGTAGTTATCACATATGAATAATTTGAACTGAGTAAGTTACAATAAATATTTAAAAGAACAGAATATTTCAATGAGTAATTAAATACTACCGACATTGAAAGAACATCGTGTCTTGTGCTCTGTGAAGACCTTACGAAGAACTTGGTGTATATTAATGTGCTCATAAATGGCCACAGTAGTTACCGTACAGATTATGTAGCGACTTTTTAGACTGTCTTAGTGTCCGCAACAGTAGTGCTACGTGACTGTGTTATACATTTGAAGTTAGAAAAATAACGCGTATTATTTTGTACTCAAATATAGTGTTGGTGCTCGTTTATAGAAAATACCGTGCAGTGAAAATTAGTTAATATGAAATCTAATGTGCAGACACCGATAGCAAATTGTCTGTTGCGTGGTTACGGCTTGAGTCTTGTCAGTTGCTCTAGTGACAGTGATTAGTTGGGGATAGTTCTTACCGTCATCATGTAAGCAGGGTGTAGTCTGAGGGCTTGAGGGTCATTCTCCTTCTGTCTTCACTGTTATTATACGGTGTTCTGTGCACGTTTTGTAACTCTGAAGGTTTTCAGTTTTTACCCAAAGCGAAGCTGAAATCCATATGAAATAACGTGCAGTTTTTTCTCTTCCTGTGATATGGTCGCCACCGTCGAAGCCGGGAGAAAATAAATAATACATTTGTACCACTGAAAGCAACCATGCAGATCACCAGATGCCTGGCACATGTATCGGGCCACTTCATTAAACAGTTAGAAAACGTATTTATGGCACTTGCCTCCTGTATTTGTAGTCTTTTCATCCTTTGATTCAGTTAATAAAAAAGTATCAGTAGTGGTCTGATGACGCTATCTTTATTATGGGAGCGCGATGTTTCGCTAGACATCATCTGAATGACAAGATACTTAAACCAAGTTCTGCTGAGTAGCATGCACCGAAATATACCGTCAACGTACTACCACTAGTTGGTAGTCTGAAAGTTGTAAGTGAGCTGGCTGAGAGAGAGGTAAAGCTAACAGAAGGTTGTAATAAATTATTTATAAAAAATTGGACACGTAAACATTTGGCGCATCAGTTTGTATCCGAGTATCACTGTACATTTAGGTGCATGGGAAACTTTGCCTAAGATTCATGGTTTTTAAAAGAAAATTTTACTTTAATGTCATATTTGCCTGAGAAATGTTGGACATATTAGTGGTATGGATTTTTTAGGAAGTTAGTGCATTATTAACTAATTGAAATTAATGAAATTGCTGATTAATTCACTTTATGTGTCTATTCTTTTCCTTCTTCTATTGAGCCAAAATTTGACACCATTCATTTTTTCGTGTTATAGAACGGAGCAAAAACCTTATTTGGGAAAGCATAATAACCTAAAATACAACAACACCAAAACTAGCTTTATTATCCTTGTTGTTTGAACAGTTGCATTTATTCGTTACAGCTGACAGTGTTTTTCGTATGACAAAGCACACTCATTTCACTAGTGAAACTTAACGTTCACCTATGCTATATTCCGTCGAATTCTCTTGGTGTGTTGGCATCTCTTCCTACTGAGAAAGGACGTTACTAACGGTACGGTATTCGTATCAGGGCTGGACAGTTCTGTATTTCCGTTTGGTGAAGGAAATACGAGCATGCCAAGATCAGACCAGATTTTAACCTTATTCAGGACTTCCTCGCAGACAGAGCTCAATGTGTTATTCCTAACGAGTGAAATCATCAGATCAAAAGCATAGCTTTGAAGTACCACAAAGGGGTGTTGTAGGACCATTAGTGTTTACAATACGTATAAATCAGTGGTTTTTTGTTCAAGAGCCAATACTGACATTATGTGGTTTCACCTGGGGTCGCATTTGTAACGATATTATTATTAACTGGTAACTTACATAAATTAGTATATTATGAGCCACCAATACACTAGCTACAGTAAGGGTGCTATAAGTTGGTCTCCGACCACGAGATACTTATCGTTAAAAGTTGGTACAATTCGGAATAGTTCGTGTCGATTGTTCCGTTTTAAATCCCAGCCAATCTCAGTGACAAAAATGTTTTGATACTGTAAAGGTCTGACACAGTGTTGTGTTTTCTGTCATGAGTGTATGATTAATTGATTATTAACAATAAATATATTAAAATGCGTAGTGTATTATGAGACAAGATTACAAATGTTTACCGGAATTCATCTTTTGAATGTCATTTACCTTATACTCATTGAGCTATATTACAATAGCCTTAATCGAATTTTATATTTCTTGCTGCAGATACAAAGTGATTCTGTACTGATGTTACAAATTATGAAGGCGATGGAGAAGGCCCAGTTTGAGGCAAGCGACTCTGATCCGGAAACGATCGAATCGAAGGTTACAAGCGAAAATCGTTCTGATACCTCTGACAATAGAAAACATATCTCGACACTGTTATTGCTAAGATTATTAGGTAGGCAACTTTCAGAGATGGTAGTAAGGACCAAACAAGGAAAAGATGTGAAGGAAACACAGCCGCTAAAATGCATATAAACTATGAACACTTGTTCACCTTCGCTACTGTGAAACCCTTCTCTTCTACTAAACAAGTGTTCAAAACTTTTAAGGTATCCAGTTTAGAGCCGTTGTTGGCCAGACATTTTCTCTTGTTTTGGACTACCGTACAACCTAGCAAGAACAGTACCGATACGTGCATTCCACTATTAGAGGCATCAGAACGATTTTCGCCTATAACCTTCATCTCGTTCGTTTCCGGACCACGGTACGTTACCTCAGATTCATACATTTACCCGTCTGAATCATCCCTGAAAGCTTGTAAAGTCATCACCCAATCATCTTGTACGTGCCGCATTTGAAGATGATCGTCATTATAATGTGCATTCACGAGTATATGTTACTTCCATTTGAAATTTATATCGCATCAGCTGATCGGTAAGAGTCGCACACGCCCGTGAGTTTTCGATATTGTAAGACAAACAATAAAGTAAGCCTCCTATCACGGCCTCTAAACCCTCAGTCGCCGCGATTCTTCCCATATGCCCCTGAGGTAAGCGGTCGAATTCACCGACCTCAATTTAAATTAAGCACATCTTGAAATATGACTCTTCTCCCCCTGTAAGCAATTTTGTTTGTTGCTGAACAGGAAAACTACACTCTTAAGAAGACTGAATTTTCTTATTATGAGAGCATTGATGGGTGATCTGTTTCAGTTCTTAAAAACCATTCGAAAGCCAAGATCGCACAAAATATTTCTTATTCAAGGCAACCGGGCTTAGCTGTCATCTTCAGCTCTTAAGCACTTTTTGTAGCAAAACATGTTCATTTTACACCGAACTCACTCACAAAATTTCAAGTGGGTAAAAGTCAGCACATTATAAACGTTCGTCATCGCTAAAATATTTACAGACGCACAGCATCTTGTCCAAAAGGCCATGTTCATATACAGATTTTGCACAAATTACATTATACAAATACGTAAACACAATCATGTAACAGGCATCTGTTAGCAATATTTATTTTGGACATGATCTCTTGGCCAAGGTGCTTTTTAAATATTTTAACGATGTGAATGTTTATAAGATTCTGACTTTCAACCACTTGACATTTTGTGCATGAGGTCAATGTAAAATGAACTTGTTTCACTACAAAAGAATTTCTAAGACCTGAAGATGATAGCTAAGACTGTTGAAACTGGTTGTCTTGAATAAAAAAATATCTTGGCTTCTGAACGGTTTCTAACTCTTAAGAAGCTCTTAACGCTAGTTGACGTTTTTGGATCCGTCTGTTAGTAGCTAGACGTACTCTATATTGCTATAACATACAGCTGAGAACCGTGGGCCGCACAAATACTAGTTTCGGGCCACATGCGGCCCACGGGCCGCAGTTTGACGACCGCTGGTATAACTAAAATGTCGACCCAAAACACCTTCAGTTGTCTAAATTTTTGGTTGTTATTTTATTTGAACAACCAGTTTCAAAGTTACATTACGCCATTTTCAGGCCTCATGACCGGCGTGTAGGAAGAATCCCACATACACGTCGGTAGGGGGGCTTGAAAATGCCGCAATGCAGATCTCAAATAGGTGCCCAAATTAAATAATATCTGGAAATTTAGACGGATGAAGGTGCTCTGATTAGTCATTTTATATTGATCAGCCGAGTCCCGAAACCATCTGCGTAAAGATGGACTTACAAAGACTGGTATTAGTGATCTAGTAGACAACGTCGAAAGCTCCGTGATATTTTTCGCAGAGGACGGCGTTCACTACAGAAAGGGTGTGACGTTGCGAGACCAGTAAACTGTAGCGAAGCACAGAAACTCTTACGGTAAATCGATAGTTGGTGCGGTGACTGTCAGTTACCCAGAACGTAAATAAGTTCAACGTGTTGCACACAAACAGGCAGAAATATCTATTACCGTCCCATTTGGCAAATCCCAAGCTGTGATTCGTTCGAAGAATCTGAAGAAGATTAATTTCAACCAGGTGAAGCCGGATTCTTGTGTACTGCACTTCAGTCTTATCACATAAGATTAATAGGAGAGAAATTGAAAATCCGATGAAGAGAACCGCTTCTTATGACGGTATCGTTTGGTCAGCACGAGAGCCTATCGAACGTAGCAAATTACAGTATCGGTCGCTAAAAGAGTGGCGCAGTACATCGCAGAGAGGCTAACTGTTGCAATTGCGATAGCGTACGTCCGAAGACAAGTTGTTTGCCAGTCCTTTCCTTTCAATTATGTCTGGCGATATGGCCATGACGAGAAAATCAGAGGAATTCGTTTAGAGACAGTCGTTCTTTTCACATATCATCTTGAAGGGAAAACGACAGGGCAAAACTGATAGCTGTACCAGACGTACCCGCTCCCACACGCTGAAGGTGGTCTGTGGACTATAGTTGTAGAACAAATCAATAACGTATTCCTGTAATTCAACAGCAGTTCCTCTCTGCGGGAGTTTGAAACTTGTTGAGGTGCGCAGGGGAACTGTCAAAAAATGGATGATGTCCATCCTCTTTCTCTCTCTCTCTCTCCCTCTTTGTATCTACAGATATGTGTCTGTGTGTTTTTGTGTATGTGTGTATGTGTGCGGGGGGCCGTGATGATGGAGGGGGATGTGTGGAGGGGATTGTTGAAGGGAACAACTAAGGTCGATGCTGATCACTAAAATGTGGAACACCACACATTTCAACCACAAAATAGAAATTTATTTTTAAAAAGGTACTTTACATGGTTATTATATATTTATTTAACATGCAGAGTCTGAGAAAAATGAATGCACACCACTGAACTACTCAATTTTACAATCAGAAATTGAACAATTTAACTTAAGGCAGCAAACCATTTAATTTCACGCCACTCTGGAGCTTGTGTTTTAACAGAGACCAAATAAAGCACAGTATGAACTAAAACAGAGTCCTTGCTCTTACCATAATTTCACCATTAATTACAAAAGCAACTCATAATATTCATAAATTGTCAACAGGGCTCAAAGCCAACACCCATAAATACCAATGACATAAAAATTTACAGACGTACCCTGGCGCGAATGGTAAACTTCTTTTAAATGACGCCGAGGTTAGCACAAGCCTAAAACTCATAGCATGAAGAACCATACGGCACGGCGGACAGATCCAAACAGCAGCTCGTACAGTATACACTTTAACATGCTCACCAAATAAGCTATTCAACTTATCCTGTGATGTATGAAGGTGCTAAATAGCACAGATAATCCAGAATGAGATTTCCACTCTGCAGCGGAGTGTGCACTGATATGAAACTTCCTGGCAGATTAAAACTGTGTGCCGGACCGAGACTCGAACTCGGTACCTTTGTCTCGGTCCGGCACACAGTTTTAATCTGCCAGGAAGTTACAGCACAGATAATACCAAAAAGCTTGTTTCCTTGCCGCTCTGTGGCTCCGTGATGCGCACGATAATCCGCCTGATCTTCATGCCGCCTACAAAAATCCGTCAGTTACTGAGATCTGTTAAAGGCGCAGCAGATCCCAGAACAACTCGGGTCTGCAGGATCCCTTGAGAGGGTGGCCAGAATTTCGTCGGAAAGACAGCACACATCGTGCAACAACGCAGGAAGGAGAATGAGAAGTTTTATCTCCAACGCTTCTGCGATAAATCTGCTTTAGCTCAACATGTCTTAAAAAACAGACACCGGATTAAATCTAACGAAACATCCGTCACACCTCGCCCTAACGTCTTCTGAGAATCTGTACCTGAAGAAGTCACTGAAATGGAAATCACCGACAACACTCTAAATATAGACAGTGGCATGCAGCTAATTACGGCGTGGGATCCAGCGATTTCGCAGTTGAAGCAGGCACGTCGAATGCCGAGTTAACATACGCCCGTACATGAAAATGGCACAAGTACCAGTGACGTCACAGCCAGCAGCTAGTGTGTATAAGGGTCGTACCAGCAGCCCACTGGCAGTCGGATCACTTGGAAATGGGCAAGGACTTGTAAGATAACAGGGGCTGTGTCGCACGATAAGACGCATCACAGCTGTGGCATCGCCTGCAGGAACATGTGCATTCTGTGAAATTTCGCCAACAATTTTCCTACGAGAGAAAAAGTAATTAAAAAAATAGTGTCAAGACAAGTTATCTACAATGAAACAGTTCTACTTTGATTCGTATGAGATTTGACGGTGTTTTGAATGATAAGTTAGTAACTGGTATTCAAAATAAAAAATAACATTTGAATAACGGAGTGTCGAAACGCAAGCTGTAATTATAGTAAGACTGTTTACTAGGGTATGTGGATTCCGATAATGTAACGATCTAAAAGAAGAAAAGAAGGTTAATTACATTTACATTTAATTTAAATTTTGTGAAGACTAATTTTAATGAATATGATTTAAATATGAAATACAAATGACCGCTTGTGACCAGATGTGGTTGATGGATTTGGCTGGCTACAGATGGAGTTTTGACTAGTGTCGTCGTTACGTGACTAACGAAGCTGAGAGCATGCAGGGATGTTCTCATGGTCTTTTGCCCGTGAACTCCGATCGGGTAAGTTTGTTTAGGCGGCTTAGTGCCGATCGGTTAGGTGAGCTGAGTACGGCATTTTGGAAGTTCTCAGAGATACCAGTAGCCGGTTGTCTTTCGAGCACTAAGTAACGTCTATTTGGATTCCCATGTACGTAATTTGTCAGAAAACTGATTTCATGCATTGGCAGACTCATGAGCAATTCAGTTTGTACTTGGAATAATATCGAGTTGATGAATCTTAAAATGTGAATTTTTGTCATTAAATGAAGTGTTTGCAAAAGTGTTAAGGTGTTTGTTTTCATAATTCAGTGAGTGAGATTCACTTACCACTTATAAAGTGGTCATTAGGGTGTAAATGTAACGGTGGACAACTGCTCCCCTCAGTAGACGAATCATTTGGTAATTTTAAGTTGCTCACTTGCCCCATGAGGTAGAAAAGTCGCGTTAGTTCCTGATATTGGAGTTTCTTAAGTTCAACACGTGTAATTGGTGTACTCTATTTCGCAGGTATGTTGCAAATAGGGGTCCGTCTGGGATTGAACTCTTTCCTTTCCACTTCATAATTATTTCTGTATCGAGTGTCCCTGGAAATGTATTGGCCTGTGAACAGTTAGTGTGGGGGCACAGAGCCATAAGCAGTACGTAGCAGTAGTAGTCTCGCAGGGCAATCATTATGCTTATGTGAACATTGATATACTGCTAGGCTACAGCGTAAGAGACTCTGCTGTGAGGCCTATTTCGTTGCGCCACGTTTCCTGCAAAAGACTTTTACAAATTCGGGACGCAAAGCTGCTACATTCATGCGGCCGCCAGTCCACATGAGATTTGCAGTGAGACGCCGCTGACCATACCGTCTCCACGCTGTAGCCCGGCCGCCTCCACGTCGCCGCCGGCGTTCGTCCTTGCGTCCACATCGTCGCCCACTCCACATGTTGCAGTAATAGTCGACGTCGTAGCATCGTAGCAGCCACAGCTTAAGTACAAGCAACAGTTGCATTATACAGGGTGTAAATTTTAAGTTGATAGAATAAGTCGAGAAATGAACTTCATACGGAAAAATGTGTAGAATCCAAAGTTGATTATTTTCGGCGGGGACATCTGCTGGTGCTAAAATTAGCCCGCCACCCCAGCCCCCAGGGGTAGGGTGGGAGGCAACTTTAATATTTCAAATTGGAACCCCCATTTTTTATTGTAGAATCAGATTCTACATAAAAAACTTCGTATATTTTGTCTTAAACATTTGTTTTGATTCTTGGTAGTTGGCGCTGTAATTCAGGAAAATCAATGTTCTCATTTTTGCATGGGAAATGGTTACGGATAAATAAAAAATACTTATTTACTTCGTAAATTTTGATTCGCTGAAACTAAAACTCTCCCTCTCTCCCCATAGGGTCAACGTTTGTAAGACTCTAATGCCTTTTTTTACAAATGTTGACCCTATGGGGAGTGAGGGAGAGTTTTAGTTTTAGCGAATCAAAATAAATATATGGTTATTAATTATTAATATCTGGTTTTTCAACTTAAAATTTAACCCTGTATACCTTGGATTGGTACTCGTCAGCCATGACCGATGAGATACAGAAACTATCAACTGAATCCGGATCTGAGGATGCTAGGAGTGATTGTAGTATCCCAAAGGAGCGTAGTTGGGTACTAGGAAGTGAACTCACTCAATTATTGAACGACTTGAGTTAGAAATTAGTTGAAATTTTCAATTAAAAATCGGGAAGTGCAAAATCTGAACCAGACGGATGTATAAGATCTAAAATCGGGGGTTCAGAAAGCTGAACTTGTAGAGGAAATAAATGCACGAAATCGAGAGTTTGAGCTGTTGGAGATCAGATTTGAAATATTTGAAAATAAACTAGGAACACAAGAAAAAATTGTGGAAGGGGTCATAAAACAAATAGACAATGTAGTAAAGGAACTTGGAACCAAAATGGGGACTGTAGAAACTGAACTTGGGGGGAGGGATCGAAGCACAGGAGAAGAAGTGTAGGAAATTTGGGCTCCAGACAAATCCTGAACTTAATCTGTAATTAAAATCGGTAATGAAAAGTTAAAAGGGGAAATAGAAATTTTTCAAGGAAAGATAGACACTCTGAAGGAAATTGTAAGTAACGTAGCAGCTGGGCAGGCAGGAGTGATGATAGTGCATCTCATGGGAACTGGTGGTAATATAAGGCCATTCAGTGGTGACAATACGTACCATGCAGTAGATTTACAGGTATTGGCTACATGCAAAGACAATTTCATAACAGGGGTGAGTAAGGAAGCAAAAGTAAAGTTTTTGAAGAGTCAGCTGGAGCGACCAGCTCAGACATGGGCTAACAAGCATGCCGAGGAATTTGTAGACTATAAGGAATTTGAAGAAATATTCTTTATAACTACTGGGGGCAGACCAAGCGATTAAGGTAGCAAAATGACTCCTTAATGGGCCAAACTACAGAAATAGTGAAGAAACTGTGAGTTCATTCTATGTCCCACAAAGTCTCTACGGGATTCCGTTTAGGTAGTTTTGCATGAAAATCTAGATGTAACAGTATGGTGGAGTGTTCAGAAAACCAGTTACATACGCATTGATTTTACTATTGTCTTTATGTGTCTTTGTGAGCAATGGCCTCTCGCGAGGTGACTGATTCCAAATGTTCGCATGCAGTTCTCTCGCTAACAGGTTCGAATCGATCTTCATTCAGTGGCTGCAGCAACTACTTCCGGGTTTGGTAGCAACTTTGATTCAGAAGCCGTGAAACGCATCTTCGATCCGCCCCAGTCAGCATCTTTTTTCGATCGCAATTCTGACGTCATGTTTCGTGGCGACGTGTGCTACAACATAATTTGCAGACACGCTGAACGGTCCGCTGCGAAAAACAACAAATTTAGCAAATTCATACACCGTATGGCCACGGGCACAGCCAAAACGAGATCCCCATTTTGTCAATCTGACACTTCCCTACGTTTACCCATGTTTACGTACAATATCTGCTTGAAACATAAATTTCTCACTGACAACTACTGTCATACGCACACCTAGAGGCAGTTCGTATGCTGTTGAGCATGTGACTCGATCGCTGCGCCATCTGTAAAGGCTTGACGACTCACCACTGCTTCCGCACTGACGTAACAAATTTGTTGTCCAGTAAGCTCACTTACAGTGTGGACATACTTTCATTGTCCAACGGAAAGCAATGGGGAGCGTGTATGAACATTTGAAAGAACTGAAAATCACGATTACCTTTATAATATCGCTGCGTGAATCATAAGTTTAAGTGTGATCTCCTTTGTAGGGAGATCAAGTGCAATGGGGGTGTGTAACTCACTTCAGAGGCTTCAGAGTTTTTCAAAAAAACAAAATGAAACCAAACAGTTACGTCGAACATAGTCTGGAGTAACACAAACTGTCTGAATCTCACCAACCACAACTTATCCTACAGGCTGAAATAGAATGCTACGAATTCAAAATATTGCTGCTGATGGCAGTTCTCCATTTGATAAATAATTTCATTGAAGACAGACTGCATGTAACAACGTGTTGTCGAATCAAATACCGTCTGAAAATGTACATGATGGGAAGCATGAATAGTCAAAAAGTCATGCATATTTCACAACTGAACTGGGACGAAAATAAAACAAATCTAAACTGAAATTCTGGATTATTAACAAGCATCTCAATAGACAGTGAGAAACAGCAAATTTACAGTTGCCGTTCCACAGATGATTCGCTGTACAATTCCACAATACTGAGAATCAGGAAAAAAGAAAACTCCATGCACTCTAGAATACTCTGAGCAATATGAAAACAGTGGGAATATAACGAATTCTATACTCGAACCTCACTTACGGACACTTGAAATACCGATACTGTGCCGCGGTCATGGAACACTATCTCTCTCTGGACAACGAAAGGTAAATTTAGACATCACTGAAGGTACATCTATAGTCCGGGAAGCGTTTTATGCAAAATTTTACATAAGGTGTGTTAGCGTTTCCACGGCCCCACGATTACCTTTTTAGTTCACAGCATGGTAATGGTCATCAGAACGTCAACTTGCCCACAGGCCAGCCTCAACAAGTGTCCTGTAGCGCCGATATGCCTATGGCGCCCATGAACTCAGACGCTGGTCACAGATAAGGGCAGAATGGCCATCCTGTTGTTGTGGTCTTCAGTCCTGAGACTGGTTTGATGCAGCTCTCCATGCTACTCTATCCCGTGCAAGCTTCTTCATCTCCCAGTACCTACTGCAACCTACATCCTTCTGAATCTGCTTACTGCATTCATCTCTTGGTCTCCCTCGACGATTTTTACCCTCAACGCTGCCCTCCAATCCTAAATTGGTGATCCCTTGATGCCTCAGAACATGTACTATCAACCGATCCCTTCTTCTAGTCAAGTCGTGCCACAAACATCTCTTCTCCCCAATCCTATTCAATACCTCCTCTTTAGTTATGTGATGTACCCATCTAATCTTCAGCATTCTTCTGTAGCACCACATTTCGAAAGTTTCTATTCTCTTCTTGTTCAAACTATTTCTCGTCCATGTTTCACTTCCATACATGGCCACACTCCATACAAATACTTTCAGAAATGACTTCCTGACACTTAAATCCATATTCGATGTTAACAAATTTCTCTTCTTCAAAAACGCTTTCCTTGCCATTGCCAGTCTACATTTTACATCCTCTCTACTTCGACGATCATCAGTTATTTTGCTTCCCAAATAGCAAAACTCCTTTACTACTTTAAGTGTCTCATTTCCTAATCTAACTCCCGAAGCATCACCCGACTTAATTCGACTACATTCCATTATCCTCGTTTTGCTTCTGTTGATGTTCATCTTATATCCTCCTTTCAAGACAATATCCATTCCGTTCAACTGCTCTACCAAGTCCTTTGCTGTCTCTGACAGAATTACAATGTCAACGGCAAACCTCAAAGTTTTTCTTTACTTCTCCATGGAATTTAATACCTACTCCGAATTTTTCTTTTGTTTCCTTTACTGCTTGCTTAATTTAACGATTGAATAACATCGGGGATAGGCTACAACCCTGTCTCACTCCCTTCCCAACCACTGCTTCCCTTTGATGTCCCTCGACTCTTATAACTGCCATCTGGTTTCTGCACAAATTGTAAATAGCCTTTCGCTCCCTGTATTTTACCCCTGCCACCTTAAGAATTTGAAAGAGGGTATTCCAGTCAACATTGTCAAACGCTTTCTCTCTAAGTCTACAAATGCTAGAAACGTAGGTTTGCCTTTCCTTAATGTAGCTTCTAAGATAAGTTGTAAGGTCAGTATTGCCTCACGTGTTCCAATATTTCTACGGAATCCAAACTGGTCTTCCCCTAGGTCGGCTTCTGCTAGTTTTTCCATTCGCCTGTAAAGTATTAGTATTTTGCAGCTGTGGCTTATTAAACTGATTGTTCGGTAATTTTCACATCTGTCAACACCTGCTTTCTTTGGGATCGGAATTATTATATTCTTCTTGAAGTCTGAGGGTATTTCGCCTGTCTCATACATTTTGCTTACCAGATTGTAGAGTTTCGTCAGGACTGGCTCTCCCAAGGCCGTCAGTAGCTCTAATGGAATGTTGTCTACTCCCGGGGGCTTGTTTCGACTCAGATCTTTCAGCGCTCTGTCAAGCTCTTCTCGCAGTATCGTAACTCCCATTTCATCTTCATCTACATAATATTGTCCTCAAGTACATCGCCCTTGTATAGACCCTCTATATACTGCTTCCACCTTTCTGCTTTCCCTTCTTTGCTTAGAACTGGGTTTCCATCTGAGCTCTTGATATTCATACAAGTGGTTCGCTTTTCTCCAAAGGTCTCTTTAATTTTCCTGTGTGCAGTATCTATCTTACCCCTGGAAACATAAGCCTCTACATCCTTACATTTGTCCTCTAGCATCCCTGCTTAGCCATTTTGCACTTCCTGTCATTTTTGAGACGTTTGTATTCGTTTTTGCCTGCTTCATTTACTGCATTTTTATATTTTCTCCTTTCATCAATTAAATTCAATATGACGCCTCCTAATACCATACACCCGTTCGCGCCGTGAACTATTTGTCGTGCAGAAAAAATGAACGAGAACTTTTTTTAGAAAATTTGATGTAATTAAATTCTGTTCTAAAATGCGCCTTCGCTGGAGGCGATAGTTTTCAAATTTGTCAAGAAAAACATACAAAAGCGACTTGGAAACGGTTTTTTTAATAACTCGAAAGCTCCAACGAAAACGTATCCAAGTACAGAATTTAACTGCTTTAAATTTGCTACAAAATGGTCCTGCTCATTTCTTCTGCAGGACCAATAGTGTGCGACGAAAACGAGAGATTATGAAAGGCTTGGGTGTCGCATTAGGAGGCGTTGCGGGTAGCCTAGATCCCATGAGTAGAGGCAGCTCAGTAATCCTGTATGTGTGTGTGTGTGTGTGTGTGTGTGTGTCTGTGTTTGTGTGTGAGTGTGTCTTTAAGCTAGGTGCAGTATCAGCACAGCATCTAGCTACACTTGGTCCACAGCATAATGTTCTTGTAGCACCTCCATCTTATGATGAGTCAGTAGTGGGTCGAAAAGGTTTTTATGATAGAATAAATAGTATCAAAAAACTAAAAAAATTGGTTACATATTTAATACCAGACATATCACTAATTCCGATTTATTTATTTCTTATTTGAGTATCACAATATGAGGTTTTAAAGAAGAAAAGAAAAATACAAAATAAAACAGGGTCACTACCATGTGTGGAAACAGCACAGTGAGAGGCCTCGGGACTCGATCCCTGACCGCCTTGCGTCCACCAAGCCTCTAGCTGACTGTCCGTTTTTTCCTCCCGCATTAAAAAAATGGCCAGGGCGTTAGACTACCAAGCTGCTGGTCTCTGTTAGATTCGTGATCGTGGATTTTATTTCAATTGAGATCAATGTATCTGATAATGTTGTGATAATCGAAATACTTTGCTTCCCTTTTCCTTCTGAAGTAAAATATGAGAAGTTGTGATTAATAATTAAATAATTGACAATTACTTTCATCGTGATAGATAGCACAAAATACACCTAAAGCATATTATTGCATAATTCTAACTGATCGCTTTTAGTAAGCGTTCTCGCAGTCTTTGGCGTGAAACTTATCATATAAAAAAGCGAAACGTATGAAATTCTCGTTACGTCCACGACACTGAAACGAGATATCTCCACAGCGACATGCTCTCCAGTACACCGGCCGTGGATAACACGCCCGAGTTAATAACACGCCCGAGTTACTAAAACCAGATGTATCACGTATCAATTGGGATACGCTCCGATTAAATAAAAACATATATTGAAAGATAGGCATGGCCAACTGATTACGAACTAACGCAGGAATATTGATAGCAACCGCCCTATCAGGTAATTCACTGTTCTGCTGTGATGTGCTCTCCAGTACACCGGCCGTGGATAACACGCCCGAGTTACTAAAACCAGATGTATCACTTATCAATTGGGATGCGCTCCAATTAAATAAAAACATATATTGAAAGATAGGCATGGCCAACTGACTACGAACCAATGCAGGAATATTGATAGCAACCGCCCTATCATGTAATTCACTGTTCTGCTGTGATGTGCTCTCCAGTACACCGGCCGTGGATAACACGCGAGAGCTACTAAAACCAGATGTATCACGTATCAATTGGGATGCGCTCCGATTAAATAAAAACATATATTGAAAGATAGGCATGGCCAACTGATTACGAACTAACGCAGGAATATTGATAGCAACCGCCCTATCAGGTAATTCACTGTTCTGCTGTGATGTGCTCTCCAGTACACCGGCCGTGGATAACACGCCCGAGTTACTAAAACCAGATGTATCACGTATCAATTGGGATGCGCTCCAATTAAATAAAAACATATATTGAAAGATAGGCATGGCCAACTGACTACGAACCAATGCAGGAATATTGATAGCAACCGCCCTATCATGTAATTCACTGTTCTGCTGTGATGTGCTCTCCAGTACACCGGCCGTGGATAACACGCCCGAGCTACTAAAACCAGATGTATCACGTATCAATTGGGATGCGCTCCAATTAAATAAAAACATATATTGAAAGATAGGCATAGCCAACTGATTATGAACCATCGCAGGAATATTGATAGCAACCACCCTATCATGTAATTCACTGTTCTGCTGTGATGTCGCGTTCTTTACCTGTCGAATGAAGTGAACGTAACACGGTATTTTGGTGACAGAACTTTCATGGCGCAGGTCGGTTGAACATCATCATCTACTAAAGTCCTATTGCAGCGCGTCATGTATGACGATAAAAATACCTGTCATTACATTATACATATTTATTTAATTGTTGACGAGTCTAGCTGATATTTTACTTTTATTCCCAGTATCATAATATTATCAGATGCACCGAAAAAAGTATAGAATGAAAAGAAAGCCATGACCAAGAATCGAACACACACCACTAATTTAAAATCTAGTAGTCTAGTGCCATGACTTCTCGCCCGCCGATTGCGCTCTGCTAAAAACCTAGAATGACAAGTGTTCGAGCTACAAAATACAAAATACAAACACGTTAATTACACGAATGTTATTAAATTTGGACCCTGTACTACATTAATAAAATGTTTATTTTTGGATGACCTTTCGATATATAAATTAAAAATAAATTGTCCATCCTAAAATTTGACTTCAATTTCTTCAGGAGATAAATGGTTCAAATGGCTCTGGGCACTACGGGACTTAACTTGAGGTCATCAGTCCCCTAGAACTTAGAACTACTTAAACCTAACTAACCTAAGAACATCACACACATCCATGTCCGAGGCAGGATTCGAACCTGCGACCGTAGCGGGCGCGCGGTTCCAGGCTGAAGCGCCTAGAGCCGCTCGGCCACCCCGGCCGGCTTCAGGAGATGGAGACTCTAGAAAAAGACTGAAGCACGTTTCGCTTTATTTTAGAGCGTCTTTGAAAAACTTGTTCAAACCGGTGAGCGACATGTTAGACCCTCCAATCGCCAGTCTAGTTCTAGATTAAGAAGTAGATAATTCTGAAGATGTTATCCGTCGTTTACCAAGAACTATGCACACTGTCCACCCCCGAATTCTTACGTGAAATCATGTAAGAAAATGAAGCACCTACAGCAGTCATTATGATGTCATTTACTGTATGGATATCAGTTTCGGCGCTTCAGTACACCATCTTCAGGCTTTTGCTGATGCGGAAGGGACTAACACCATCTACATACGCGAAGTATCAGTAGCCACCATAACTGGTGTACGTAGACTACCTTCAGAATGACGTAAAAATAATGAGTACCAGAAGGTACCACTTTCCTACGTAAGTGAACGGCCGTAATCCGCTACACCTTTAGTCACAAGGATGGACATACATAAACTAGATGAAATCAATTTCATTCTTGTACGGGTTATCTTTCAGTCACTTAAGTCTTCATCGAAAAAAAAGAAGAGCGGTGCAGATGCAGGCCAATGGCCCGCCTGCTGAGAGAGACTGACTGATCCGCGAGAGAAGACGGCAGGCGCAGCTACAGACGTGAGGCGCCTGCGCCTCTCTGGATTTGTAGTCGCACAGAATGAGCTGTCAGCGCCGCCAGAACGAGACGCCGAGGTCAAGGCGCTGGGGCGCGCCGCGGCCTGCAGAGGCCGTCTGTCGCCGGGCGGCGCCCCTCGGCCTTGACCCCAGGGGCGGCGTCGGAAGCCGGCGTCCTCGTGGTCTTTCAATTCTTCTCCTTACCGGTACTTTTAGACACACAAGATCGTTTAGCGACCGTGTGTTCAGCAGATTGTTCTTCAACAAAACGACTCTTTCAGAATGATTCGAACACGTACACTGCTGTTGTAAAGCAGCCATAATCGCAGAGGACAGTTAAGATGGTAAAGCTTAATCACAACACATTTAGTTTACAACAGTAGTGAATATACACTGACGATCGAAAACTCTATACCTACTGCTCTCTTCGAGGTTAAATACAGCCTTGTCGTATGGCGGGCAGGTGGAAACGGTGAAGCTGGTTTGTTTCCATGTTTCTGTTCCGCGCATTCATGGAGGACATCGAAAACACGAATAGGTGAAAGAGTGTGTAACGTCCATGCTTCATCACTAAACTTGGAAGTCGGTGACTTGTACGCTCTGTGCAGCAGGATAGGCGGTGATCTGTGGCAGATCTGACGGGAAAGTGTTTCGGAGCGCACTGTTTAGAGCCACTGTTGAACATGTCAAGCGAATTATGTAGTCAGTTACGATTGCAGTGGGCACGTGATCATCGAGATTGGACAGCGGATCAGCGGAAACATATCACCTGATTGGGTGAATCACACCATTTCGATGATCTTGTCCGTATCGCCACCTTAGTATAAATGGTTGTGGGTCAGCGCCAATGCCATTGCCGGAATTTGCAGCGTCGGCGCCTGGTCACCCAGCTCTGCGGATGTAGTGCTCCTATTCACGCCACTTGTAAGCGGCCGCTGCCTGCGTTGCTGTGCCCGGTAGCCCAAAACACGGTTGATTGCTCCCTCAAGCGCGTCTCGTCGACCCGATGTAGAGGGGAAGGGAAACAACCGACCGCCGTCGTTGTAGTGAGCCTTAGCATCTCCGACCATCCACTCAGTGGCCGCAGGCAGCTTCGCAAATGGAAGGCCACAACTTCGCACTCCAGCCTTGCCCCTGCGGATGGTACCTTGCAGTCCACCGGACTGTCACCCAGAGAGCGGAGGGCAGCAGCCCTCTCGCTCCTCGCGGCGATGCAGCTCCAAGGTGCGGCCCGCCCCACTGCTACTATGGAGCCGGCCGTCCCTGCAGCAGAGGTTGGCGATAGTTTCAGAGAGCCGGTTGAGCCGGTCGGCTGTTGATATCCATCACCACAGGTCATTGTGATTGGCCCGCAATTTAAAAATCTTCATTTTCTTTGGTTCTAGATGCGGACATACTGATGGCACAACTGTCTGATTTGGACCTCCGGGCTCGCTTATTTACACATACTTTTCCCTAGGCCTCCGACGAAACTCCTCTGGAGGGAACAACTGGAGTGCTCCTTTATAATTAGAACGTCAGCTTTCCTCAGCCCGCTTCGGCCCCTACACACAGGTCACCAGGTGCTGTTTTAACTGCGATACGTGGGTTCCTCTTAGCATATCACTGCAAAATATTAACATTGCCGCGTTGCCATCCGATGTGAGAAGTGGTTACCTTCAAGCCATAGCAGCGCGAAATTTACAAAAATTCCCAAAATCCATGCCTGTACTTACTAGTGTACTTACTTTCGGCGCAGGAGTATGTACATACAGTTTCTCAACTAAATAAACTCCGGAAACACTGTTGTACGTATACACTGTATTTATATTTAGTGTTTCTTAGAGCTTCTGGAAATAGAGCATCCTCATTCGTTGATAACCATAACAAGAGGGTGACATCTACTGTGGCATATTTTTAGACAAAACAACCTTGTTAAGTGAAACTACGTTAAACCGAATTGGCAGTTTTTCGTTCCCTTGAAATTCTGTTTAGTGAATGTCTATCGTATTATGGTTTTCGTAAATTCTGCTTATTGTATGCCGTGTGTTTCAGTGACTATTAATTCTAAATGTTCTCATTTTTGTATGTAAACATAGAATTATTTTGTGTGATTTCGCAAGTTTATGCTTAGGGCATTAAAACTGTAGTCACAGTAAAAGACGGAGGAAAGTTACTTTGTGCCTGAGAGGTGAGCACGCCAAGTGAAAAAGTTAGACGGGGTAGTTCACCAGTTCAAGAATACAGAATTTTCTCTGTGGCTCAACTTAGAAGAGGAAATAACTTATGTGACGAGCGAGGCATAAGTGCCTGTAAATTGTACCAAAGAATCTCGAGTGTCATTGGCCTATGTACGTGCCAATGTGACAGATGTATAGTAGTGCTCAAAAGCATCCGAACGACCTGAATTGCATTTCGCCTGATTCGCATTCAACCCACATAAAGCAGCTGTCTAGCAGGTCCTCTAATTGCTCCTCGGTACAGTCGTTTGACTATTGAAAATGGTTCCAACAAGTCACCAGTAGAGAATACTGCTCTGTATCGCAATAACTCAAGATGTCAAGTAATACTAAGGTACTACAAATATCAGGGAACCCTTTATCACAAATAAGACTCACATTTATTACAATAAATGACATACCTGAAATGTTACCACTCCCATTATTACGTCAGATAGGTAATGCACGTAGTAAGATCGTCGTATTCATGATTTCCTCTTCAAAGAAACAAATCGTACTTATTGTTTAACACAAAATGACATTAAAAATTTAAGTTATTTGCGAGCAGCTAGTTGAGAATACGTATGAACTGCAAATGACACGACGAACCGCCGCGTTCTGTATATGGATTCAAACCCAGGTCATGCAGACTAAGCAAAGACTTCGTGACTGACGGAAACTAACAGTCATTCGTGACTAGGCATACAGAGAGTGATATACCTCGATTTTAGACAGTATCAGTTAGCAAATATCAACTTTAAATTACATAACGTAAACATTGTTAACGGACGCGAATTCCTACCCAGCACCTATTGTCCTTATCAACGAACTACGAGAGATGTTAAATATTGCTTCTTCACAAGTAACTTTCTTGAAATGCCTTGAGGTAAAGCTTTTTATTGGACAAGGATTCGAACCAAGAACATAATAGGATTGTTATCGAAGCACAATCAACTGTGACATATCGGATTTTCTCGGCAGTAGCTAGATGTTTTATCTGAAATGACGAGACGGAACATTAATTTTTTCCTTCCCAGGACTCCAACCTGGCACCTATCGCTGTTATATTCTAGAGAAAACGAACGTTAAATATGGGTTTGTTACACCAGCAGCGACATGTGAGCATGTTTGAACTAGAAATAATATGACGAAGAATTCAGTGTTGACTGAGAATCGAACCCCAAATATATCGTTGTTGACTGCACACAAAGACGCGTCAGATACCGAATTTTTCTCCATCAGCATCTCAGAATAACATCCTTGAACTTACAGTGATCTCGCAAATAGTTGTGTGACTCACTAGGCGTCAAAAACGTCAGATACCGTTAGTGTCGACAACGAATGAAAATACATTAAAAATCTAAATTATTATCCACCAGCTGATAGGTGTTCTCATCCTAGAGCTTGATAATACATGATGAAAACTTTAGTGCCGGGCCAGGATTCGAACCCATTCATGCGTAATATGTGGAGATGTTGAGGAATCTGCTGTTCTGAACAAACAACAAATTGTAGTCGAGCTGTATAGTCACGAAGGGACCAAATTCCGCGTTAAGGGTGGTCTGAGTTGCATTCTCAGTTCAGACCATTCTCAGCTCAAATAAAAGATGGAATAAGTATCCTGTGACCCTTCATAGCGTTTGTTTCGTCACTAGAAATAAATAGCTAGTATAAGAAAGATTGCTGGTGATAGAGTTTCCACATTTCGCCACTCCTGACTTTATTGTGGTTTAACCTAATGTCTACTTGGTAGAGAAGGAATATCATGTTTAACGTGAATTTCAAACCACAATACCTTCTTCACTTGGCATAGCCACAAGAGAATAGAATCTGTCTCCTCTTATCAAAAATCATCAGCAGAAGTTGGAATCGAATGACTAAAAGAACATCATGGTTATACATTTATAAACGAAAAAGAAAAGGAAAACATACACAGAACATATGTACGAAGTGAAAACCACTACTTAATGGTGTACGCTCCACCTCACACCGGTCTATGTTCGATGGGCCATGACCTGCCATTTAATCACTGACAAAGGTCTTCTTAGGGACTTGCGGGTTTTATTGTTGTCCTAAAGAAGGTGTAGTTATCTACGCCGAAACCTGGGTTAACACTTAACACTAGGTTCTTTTTTCGCAATCGAGGCGGGTTTTTAGTTTTGTAATATATTAACCAACGATTGCTGGCGCGCTCCGATGTTGAAGGTTCTTACCAAAGAGTAACCACAGGACGTGTCCGGTTGGAAATTGAGTTCATAATAATTGTCCTTTGTTAGAGATGTGATTGGAATATATTGTTACTGTTAATGATTACAACATCCAAAAAAAGTTTTCGGTCAATATTTTCTCAAAATACCTGTTATTTTATGCAATTAAGAGTTTAATGATCATTAAATATCAAAAAATTGGCTCTGCTTACGTATATTACATGAGTGTTAGCTGAAATTACTAGTACTTCGCGTAGTCTTTCCCGTATATGGTTAATTCATTAACTACCTAAACGTATTTAAAACTTTTAAGTAACAATGTAAAGGAATTTTTTGAATCCAGGTAGAGGAAACGTTCCAAAATTTAGGCCCACATCTTTCGGCCCGATATCAGCCTACGTCTCTCTCGCTGGAATTCATGAAATAAAGCTACAGTAGCACGCAAGTTGTGGTAGTGAAGTTGGTAAGGCGACAAACTGCCGGGGTAAGGTACGTAGATTCGTGTATTACTGGAAGCGAAACTATTTCTTTTCCTCTTCGTGTTTGCAACGCATTCTGAGACTTCGTTAACTGTCAAAGTTAAACGTTTTTCTGAAATATTCGTTGTAATTTACACGTAAGAGCGTGCTTTCGCAGTAACGAGTATCTCCGATTTCGTTACTTCCATACGTTCAAGAAATGAAAGATGAAATTACTGTGCGTGAAACAGCTAACAGTGAATTTATACTTCTTCTTGTCACAAATAATTCACCATTTTTTTTCTGAATACGTAGCGAGAGTGTGGTAAGACAGGAATTTAAGACCACAACTTAAATTACTGCGAATGAGACTAGCAACAAACGTCTTTATAATTTAGTTTGTCACAAGTATTTATTTGCGATCGAATCGTTAACAACAGTAGACAGAAATGATAGGTTACAGCCACAATATTTTCAGACTGTACCACCATATGTGAAACATTTTGATTCATCAGATGCATATTATAAACAAAAACGAACTTCTATAGCTGCACTCGCCACAAGCTCTCGAAATGGCAATTTTTTCAAATTTTGTTTTTGTGAACCAAATCGTTGATTTATCCTATAGGGAAGTAGGCTATTTCAACATTTGGATCTCTAGGAGCGAGCTATAACCCCATTCTTGGCAGCTTCTAATTCCTTGACACTCTCTTACACAATTTTTCGGGCTCTGGGAGATGTGTTCCATCTATGCAAGTAATTGAAGGCAATTTATTCCCATACGCGTTTCGCTTCTTTTATTTGTGTTGCATCATCACGAATAAAGGAAGCTAAACAAATGGTTCAAATGCTCTGAGCACTATGGGACTTAACATCTGAGGCCATCAGTCCCCTAGAACTTAGAACTACTTAAACCTAACTAACCTAAGGACATCACACACATCCATGCCCGAGGCAGGATTAGAACCTGCGACCGTAGCGGTCGCGCGGTTCCAAACTGAAGCGCCTAGAACCGCTCAGCCACAGCGGCCGGCAAGGGAAGCAAAACGCGTATGGCAATAAACAAACGGCCTTCAGTTAGTTGCATAGACGGAACGCACCTTCGTGAATTTTAAAGCAACTAAGGAACAACGGAAAACAGAAATAATGACGAATTTTTGGGTGTTTCTATAGACGTATTTGTACAGTGTGGTACTACACTGCATTCCTAACTCATATTCCAAAACGTATAATCAAAACAAGGCGTCGATGTGAATGAGAATAAAATGACATAATATGACATTTACGACAGTTTCCACAAAACAGTCAATATTCTATCGTTATCATGCATTCATCCAAGCCCGTGCTCTGCGAAATTTGAACAGTATTACGTACTCTAACCAAACTTTTCGGTACTGTGAAGAATGGCATGCCTGTGTCGGCTGCTAGCCTCTTCGAGTTCGTGCCTGTGTGTATGCGAGGATCTGAGGCAGATTGCTTTTCATAGGTCGGCGCGAGGAGAACTAACAACAGCGTTTTGGTTCGCTAGGACCGTTCGGCATCACTTTTGAAATGCGTACTGAATAATGTTGGGACTCCGTTTCGAAAACAAGACCGTTCGGTGCGCTCACGTACCTAACCGATCGGCAACATGGCTGAAAGATACAGCGTAGGTCGGAAGCCAACTCCATTTCAGTACCACCATCCAAGACATAAAGTACCAGTTTACGATAATCGTGGGCAAACTTGCCTCAGGACAGGATACAAGACAGCTTTCGCAACCGAATAAGTACATGCATCCAGTGTAGAGGAGGTGAAATGACGTCATCGTATGTGGGCTCACACTGCGAACTCCTTTGATAATTTTACTGGGCATTCTAATTATTGAAATAACATCACACTCGCTCTCAACCAGTGTAGTTTCCTTTCGTTTCCTCCTTCCGCCCGGTTCCTTTATTTTATTTTGTTTAAAGAGTGTATATTTTGTTTTGTGACCACTCCTCGTAGAAATGTCATTCGGGCTGTCCAAAGTTCTCAAGACGGTAGTGAACTTGCCAGTGTTTTGACCAAGATCCAAGTATTGTGGCTAACGTAGGGTGGAGTTGTTACAGCGGCCACCAGATGGAAAACACGTACGCTCTTTAGAGGAAACTGCGCAGCCGGTGCAGAAGGCTGCGCTGGCGCCACGTGTTGGCGCCGAGATCCCGCTGTTAGCCGCCAGCCACCACGTGCCCCATTGCCGCCGCTGCAGCTACTGCTCCTCTGTCCATAAACTGTGCTCGCCGCCAAATGAACTACGGTGGCTACAAGCGGCCTTCTCGCGCTAATGAGAGCACTTAACTTCAGGCCAGACAGTAATGGCGCCCGGCCTCTTGGCCGAGCGCCGGCTGCCGCCTGCCGCCTGCCGCCAGTCTGGAGACTGCTGCTTCCCAGGTAAATGGAACCAGGCCGCGCACCTCGCTCTCGGTCGACTACCACCTTCATTTATACCACCGATGCAGAATTCTGTAAGAGGACGGTAAGTGTTTGAGATACGTGTCGCAGCAGAGGGCTGATTAACGAAATGAATGTGTCACATTTTGAGCTGGGGCTGTCAGGGATTTCACTGTCCTTACGTAGTATAACAAGTATGCAGAAGGTAACGGGTGTAAGTGCAGGTGTTTTTACTGATGACTGAGAACAATGCACTGAACATCATTGCATCAGTATTTGCTTCATTTGCTAATAACTATAGGTGTTAGCAGTAGTATGTTTTCGCGGTTGGTTAGTACCTTCAAGTACAAGTTGCAACACAACCAACATGCTCAGTACAGCACAAAGAGTAATTACAACATTTCTTATTCTACTGGGGCAATCCCAATAAGACACAACAGAACGACAACAACAACTACTACTACAACGGTAATAATAATTATCAGAATGGTAACAAAAATTTTAAGAGAAACAAAAATAACTATCCGTCTCCACCAAACCAGCAACAGACCTGAAGCAACAGCAACAACAACTACGCTGCCCAGTTCAAAACACTACGACACCACCGCAACAAAACAGTAACACAGGCCAGTGGCAATTGCCGGCGCCGCAAATGCAAACTCAGAACAGGAATGCGTCTACGAACGCGCGGGTGAGTCAAAACATGAAAACGCAGCAACCGCCACAGTTCGGAGAATGGAATAAACAATACCCAAATGTAAACATTATCGAAGTAACTAGTGATATTCCACTTCCGTCTGTGCTTCCACCCACAAATGTGACGACGTCAAACTAAAACAGTCACTACTACGCCCCACGTCGTGGCTGTGGAAGAATTGGGGGGGGGGGGGGGGGCTCAATTTAAATTTGTTATTTGACACTCCCACTTTGCAACTGCATAATGATCGTGCACCTGACAGATGTATACAGCAACCATTATTATTCATACGCTATAATCATGATGAAAACTTGTCTGATGAACTGTTACAAGAGAACACACAATGTTGTTCAACATCTAATGAAATTGTTTCGGCCTCAGCTACAGGTGTTGTAGGTGGTATTTCCACTACTATTATTCAGGACAGTGGAGCGGCTGTTAGTGTCTTGTCCTATGATTTTTACAAGAGAATGTGTGCGTTTGAACCTGTACCAGAGTATCCTGTCAGGAACTGTAAAATTTCTTCTAGGGTTAAGATGCAGGTATTTGTGACAGTCAGGATAGGTAATGGAAACTTACAATGGCCATTCCTCGTCGTCCAAAACCTGGTTATTAATTGTATTTGAGGTTTAGATATATTATGGGAGAAGGACAGCACTATTGGATTCTCCCAACGTAAATCTATACTTAGAGATAATGGCAGTGAAATTTCAATTGACCTGGATACCAGGACTCTGAAGCACAATAAATATTGTGCAGTGTACAAGATTCAGTTAAGACAGGACACTGAGGATGTTGACAAACAGACACACGCACCTGACTCCGAGTTTGAGTAATTAGTAGTAAGTTATCAGAAACCACAGCTGTCACGCATGATGAACGTAATGAACTTTATGATTTCTTGTCCAAGTATATACAGGTATTTAGCAAACGACCAGGTGTGATCAACACGTATGAATATAAAATAGAAGTTAAGCCTCACCAGGTTTTCTTCCACAAAATCTATAATGTGCTACTACTCCAACAACCTGCTGTGTGGCACGTGTTGAAACAAATGTTAGAGTGGAAAATTATCGAACCTTCCACGTCACCTTACTGCAGTCCTTTAATTATTGTAAAGAAACAAAACGGGAATATCAGAGTTGTTTTGGATGCTCGGCAATTAATGAGATTGTTTTACCTGTTCGCACGAAAACTAGTAATTCAGAGGAGCAGCTTCAGAAATTTTTATATTCTAAGTATTTTTTCTACGATAGATCTGACCAATTCGTTCAGGCAAGTCCCAATCACGCCAGATTCTAAAAAGTATACTGCATTTAAATTTGGGGGCGAACGTCTCAATTTTGTGTCCTTCCCTTCGGTCTGAACGTCAGTTCAGGCGCGTTTATCACCGTACTGGGTACTGTACTTGCTGATGAATTGGTTGAATCAGTTACTCACTGCATTTATGACCTGATCATAGCTAGTAAGACTTGGTCTGAACACATTGATACTTTGCAAAAGATTGTACGTAGATTCGCATACGCTGGAGTGACAGCTAATTTCAAAAAGTCGAAATTTGCTTGCATTGAAATTAAGTATCTTGGACATATTATTAATGCTCAAGGTATACGACCTGACCCAGGAAAGTTAGACGCAATCAGGAATTTTCCTAGTCCATGGGCTACAAACCAACTGAAATCATTCCTTGGATTTTTTTCTTTCTTTCGACGATTTTTACCATACAAACTTTTAAACAGTAAACATCTATTGAAGCTACTCAAAATGAAGCAGGTATGGATGTGGTCTGACCAGTGTCAGAAAGAGTTTGATAGTATTAAGCATGCTTTGGTTTACGCAAATATATTGGATCACCCTGATTTTATTTTAGATTTTTGTATGACATGTGATGCCTCATCCTGTGGCTTAGGCTGTTCTTTGTTTCAAGTTGTAAAGACTGGAGAACAAGATCATGTGAAAATTATTAGACTGGGTATTGTGCGATATCCTTAGGTTAGTTAGGTTTAAGTAGTTCTCAGTTCTAGGGGACTGATGACCATAGATGTTAAGTCCCACAGTGCTCCGAGCCATTTGAACCATTTTTTTTTGAAAATTATTAGTTTTGCAAACCGCACACTTAGTGAATGTGAACGCACATATTATACCACAGAACTTGAAACACTCTCTATAGTGTGGCACTAGCAGCGCTCCGTCTTCGGGCCACAAGTGGCCCATCGGGACCATCCGACCGCCTATTATACTCAGATGAGGATGCGGATAGGAGAGGCGTGTGGTCAGCACACCGCTCACCCGGTCGTTATGATGGTTTCCTTTGACCGGAGCTGCTACTGTTCGGTCGAGTAGCTCCTCAGTTAACCTCAAGAGACTGAGTGCACCCCGAAAAATGGCAACAGCTCATGGTGGCGTGGATGGTCACCCATCCAAGTACCGGCCACGTCAGACGGCGTTTAACTTCGGTGATCTGACGAGAAGCGGTGTATCCACTACGACAAGGCCGTTGCTCTGTAGTGTGGGCCTTCAAGAAATCCAATTATTATTTATATGGTAAACACATTAAAATTTATACTGGCCACCAAGCTCTCACATTTCTGTTAACTTGTAAGCTGGTACATCCCAGATTGTCACGTTGCGCTTTATCTTTGCAAAACTACTCCTTTGAAACTGTATATATTAAGTGTAAAGACAACATCATTGCCGACGCTTTTGTTTCCTCTGCCTCAAGACTTGACTGAGTGTAACTCTGACCTGGAGAATGTCAATGATTACCGATTACATCTTATGCAGGATAAGCTGTATCACCTGTATTATATCGACTTATGTAGAAATATGTCAACGTTGGAGAAATCTGATCGTCACTGGAATAAGGTAAGAGTTTTACTCACAAATACCCTGACCATCTTCTGTCCAACCGATATATGATATATAATGATGCGTTATTTTATCGCCGTCATCCTGAAACCACTACTTAGTGTGTTTGCGTTTCTAAGGATTCTGAACACAACTTAATTTGGAACACAGATTTGGTTTGGCATCATTATGGTAGCAAGATGTGCCTAGCAAAGCTAGGCCTATTGTTACTTTAGCAATATGAGACGTAAGATCCACAATATACTCAAAACTTGTGCGATCTAAACCACTGAACTTGTCTACGAAGAGTGATTTGCATTCTATTCTACCCAGTAAACCTCTAGAAACTGTAAGTTCTGACATAAGTGGTCTACATCTCACCAGCAGTGGTGGTGTGAAGTATACACCAACCTCAATTTTTATGAAACACCGTACACTCATAATGAGCTCATATTCGATTGCAAAGAAGACAATGATTGTACAACGCCTTTACCAAAACTTTATTTTCAGCAAACAACACACGACAAAAAGGTAAGGGAAGTCTGTGCGACGCTGACTGCGAAAGCCAAAATGAAAATCAAACTTATAAGCGCACTGTCAAGAAGAAACAGGAATTTAAAGCTGGTATGTTAACGCTAAGTTGTTTGCTCTTCAGCAGCGCAACGCGAAGTGGCGTCAGCTGTACGATGCATCCTGGTGCATACCTGTTGCAGCATCCTAAAACAAACAGAATTAATGGACTATGTACTCATCGTGATCTTACAGTATACCACCCCCGCACGCGATCACGTCCACGCCCGACCCCTGGATGACGTTACGTGTTTTGCCCAGCAGCATGTGTGCCCCATCCCCCTCCTCAACCCCATCCCCCCTGCCCACAACCTACCCTATTGATGGGAATTTGGAATTTTGGCGGGAATTTCGAATTTTGGCGGGAATTTCTTTGTCCCAGGGCTGTGCTGACATCCCTCCCTTTATTTGCGTAAAATAAAAAAATTGGAAGTACCCTATCTGGGACTCGAACCCTGGTCCTCCTGGGTGGGAAGAGCAAGTGCACCCCACTGACACAATTAAACCACCAGACACACTTGAAATCGACAAGAAATTGAAGATGGTGGTGTCCTTTCCAGGACTTGAATCCTGGTGCTACTGGGCGGAAAGCCCAAGTGCACCCCCAACACATGGAAGCTGTCTAGATGCTGGAGAGAAACGTTAGGTTAGTGTACTTTATTTATTTTGGTCGGGAAACTGATGCAAAGATCGAACCTAATTATGTAATTAATCACAAAGATCGGTCCTAGTTACACAACTATATGCATAGCTCTGCCCAAGGACGGCGTAAAATCACAATACAACTGCCGGCCCGTGTGGCCAAGCGGTTAAAGGCGCTTCAGTCTGGAACCGCGCGACCGCTACGGTCGCAGGTTCGAATCCTGCCTACGGCATGGATGTGTGTGATGTCCTTAGGTTAGTTAGGTTTAAGTAGTTCTAAGTTCTAGGGGACTGATGACCTCAGATGTTCAGTCCCACAGTGCTCAGAGCCATTTGAACCCACAATACAACTCAAAAACTAACGATACCGTACGACTGGTGTTGTCCTGTAGGAAAAAATATTTCACAATACCACTCGAAACCAGTGACAGAAACGCTCAATTCTATCCTACACGTACTAGCTGGCGGGAAAAAGGCTGGGATGTAAGGTACTATATTTATTCTTTTTGGTGGGAAATACTTTCAACTGACTAGATGCTGGTATTACACAGTGAGGAGTTTAAAAATTGTATTACCTGCAAGCATACAGTATCTATCGTTGTTTGACACCCTGGAGCCCAGGTAATCGAAGCCAATATACGCTATCACAGCTGATGGAAAAATGCGTCACAGTTCTAATTACGCTTCGAAATTGTCGTGAAAAACCACTACTCATATTGAACAGGTCATAATGCAGCATATGTACTGGGAAAATCATCATCCTAAAAGACTGCTGAGGAGGTGTTAGTTGAACTTGCGTTCTCCTCGATGTACAATCGGAAACTGCCAAAAATCGAGGCCCTCTCCCCTCGTTCGACCTACGGGGTGGACGGACGGAGGGAGGCAGCTACTCAGCCAGCAGCCTCGCGACACATGCTGGCCGCTGTTCGCCTTGAGACGATGGTCATTCACCAACAGAAAAGAAGGTATAATTAGCTAAACAATACGAGATAAAGGGACAGCTGTCCCAAATGAATGTTGTTCGTCTAAAGTATAATGACACAGCCGCCCTTAATTGTTAGGGGACGCACCTGCAGTGACGAGCTGACACAGACTGGACAGGCCCCCAACACCTCCAATAGGCTTCTCGTTCTGTAATGGAAAACACTCAACAACTCTTTCTTGTAATCTGTTAAAAGTGTTTCTCTGAATGACAGGAGCCCTTTGGAACAACAACGAAATTCCGGAGAACGGTCAATCAGGGACCAAGGGAGAGCCACGGTCTCGTAGGGGAGTCGCCTGCCGTTCTGCGCTGAGCTATTTAACGTCTACTCGACACCTATAACAAAGCAACTATTTAAAAAAGGGGAAAAACATTCGCGATGATAATAAAGGTCCTCTTTCCATTAAAATGAAGTCCATTTTCATTTAGTTTCATGAGCAAAATTATATAGTCTTTTACGTTCAACTGCACTCGCATCTCATTATTTCGTGACGTCCAGCAACGTGTAGCCCCATCGATCACAAATGATGAGCAGAGATATACCTACCCTGCGTAAAATCAGGAAAAAAAGCTTCCACTATTTTGATGCGAAAACTACCGATCACTGCAGAATGTCCTCGTTATTTCGAAATTAAATTTATCATGAGAGTCACTTTCCATGGCGAGTAATTTTTGTTTTTGTTTTTTCTGTAGTCGGATTACACCTACTAGGTAGGTCAAATGGAAATCCATGGAGGGAACACGATGTCTTTTTCGAGAAACACTATTGAGAAAGGACATCCGAAGCTGACCACAGAGGGATTGTTCAGTCCACAACATACGTTTCGCATAAGGACTGTGCTATTAAAAAGACGATAGTCGCGACTACGTTACCGTCACCCTGTATAAAAAGCGGATTTGATTCTACAAGTACACACATCAGCGGCTGATAGTGTTATGTTTTCTGGTAGAGATGCTGTCCGCAATTTTGTATCGAAGCTATCCATTCAACGACTTAATTACGTTACATCCTACAGAGACATCTTTTAATGATTGCAGCCACTGGTGAATCGTATTCGTGGCACTATCATACCTCGAAGTGAGTCACCTTTTTCGAACCCATGTGCTAAGGATCCCATACGGTAGAAACTCTGACGCTGTTTTTCAGACAGACCCTCTGTTGATGTTTTTGGTGGTAGTCTTTTATGTTGGTAAATTTTTCCTATTCATCTTGCAACTGCTTCTAAGTCTATGCCCCCGCCATCCATGCAGCTTAGTCTATGCGATCGACCCAATTTAAGTCTGACCTGCACGGAAGTCGGAGAGCGCTATATCTTAGACTTTCTTCATTCTGTAGGGAAACAGGACGAGCTGAGTTAATGCAACATGAGCGTGTGTTCACCACTCTGTAGAAATGGGAACTTGATGTCATAACTCCATCAACCGTGTGCAGTGTGTAAAACCAGTCCCAAACGAAGCTTCCCCCCTGCAACACGCGGTAGTACGAGATATAGTACGAGCAGTTATGGTGGTGTTTCTTGTTGGGAAACTTAGGAAGACTACACATCATACATTGTTTTTTCAACCATGACTCAGAGACCCGTCTCAGCTGCTTCTAAACCGACATTAACTCACTTCTATCCTCTGGCTCTCACAGAAAACTCAACATCGCAATGAATAAACTGTACAGCTACCGCACCACAGGCCAGTAGAAATAAAACACAGACGCAATGTTTCTCATCGAGAAAAATGTGGAAGACATCGCAGCGGTTCCAACAGCTATCCGAAAGTTATGACCTATACAGTTAATCTCATCTTCCACAGAGATGGGACGGTAGTTATCTGGCGTGACACCAGGACCCACTCAAATTAGTGTTGTAAAACACAAGTGTCTGACACTACATGATACGGACACCGAACACACCGTGCACCGTATTGCCAGTCATTTGTTGTAACTACCATTGCACAGAAAGTAGCCCCCAAAATTAACAGTATAACAGGCATTCAGATCAGATGAATTAAGGAGTGTTCATCACACGAAAGTCAATTACATGGTTAATGATCAATGTGTGTGAGTTGTTGGATATCTAAAATGTATTGAATAGCGCTAAAGCATTGTTTACTAACTTCGACTGGAACGAGCATGCTCATGTGCTATACCGGCCTGACTCAGTTCACTACATCAGCGTGTCACTGAACTCCTAGTGAAATAGGAGGAGCGAACATAATCAACCTAAGGATGGTGCCATCACCTGAGCTGCTTGGGAGCCAAATGAAATCAAAGTGAATGATGGATGAACCTGCCAAAACAAAATCCGACTGGTCCTATACTTTCGGGTACTTTGAGAGGATAAATATGCAGCTAAATTCTCTGATTACAACACCGATAAGTTTGTGAAGAGAGTCTTATTACACACTACGTACATAGTATTACGGGGAGGGAGATATTGCTGCTGTCATGGAGATCTGCCAGTGGCATCAAAGTAATAGCGTAAATTGAGGATATATTGTGAGGTACAAGATTGGACATAACTGAAATAGACTGAACGAGAGGGTGCGACAGACTGATATAAATATCGAGGCTGCTGACAGCTTAAGTACAATACATTCTATCTCTGCATTGGCATCTTTGGCCGCAACAGTGTCAGTGTATCATTTACTCACTGTGCATGCTACGATGAAATTAGCAGCTATAGAGGCAACACATTGCGTATCTCTAAAGGATCAAACAACATTGCACGGCGGTGGTATCCTCTTTTGTAAGGGACTCTTCTTGTAGAAGAAGGTGGATATTAGGAGAGAATATATATATATATATATATATATATATATATATATATATATATATATATATATATATATATATTGTAGAAGAAGGTGGATATTAGGAGAGAATGTTGTTGTTGTTGTGGTCCTCAGTCCTGAGACTGGTTTGATGCAGCTCTCCATGCTACTCTATCCTGTGCAAGCTTCTTCATCTCCCAGTACCTACTGCAACCTACATCCTTCTGAATCTGCTTAGTGTATTCATCTCTTGGCCTCCCTCTACGATTTTTATCCTCCACGCTGCCATCCAATGCTAAATTGGTGATACCTTGATGCCTCAGAACATGTCCTACCAACCGATCCCTTCTTCTGGTCAAGTTGTGCCACAAACTTCTCTTCTCCCCAATCCTATTCAATACTTCCTCATTAATTACGTGACCTACCCATCTAATCTTCAGCATTCTTCTGTAGCACCACATTTCAAAAGCTTCTATTCTCTTCTTGTCCAAACTATTTATCGTCCATGTTTCACTACCATACATGGCTACAATCCATACAAATCCTTTCAGAAATGACTTCCTGACACTTAAATCTATACTCGATGTTAACAAATTTATTTTCTTCAGAAACGCTTTCCTTGCCATTCCCAGTCTACATTTTATATCCTCTCTACTTCGACCATCATCAGTTATTTTGCTCCCCAAATAGCAAAACTCCTTTACTACTTTAAGTGTCTCATTTCCTAATCTAATTCCCTCAGCATCATCCGACTTAATTCGACTACATTCCATTATCCTCGTTTTGTTTTTGTTGATGTTCATCTTATATCCTCCTTTCAAGACACTGTCCATTCCATTCAACTGCTCTTCCAAGTCCTTTGCTGTCTCTAACAGAATTACAATGTCATCGGCAAACATCAAAGTATTTAATTCTTCTCCATGGATTTTAATACCTACTCCGAATTTTTCTTTTCTTTCCTTTACTGCTTGCTGAATATACATATTGAATAACATCGGGGAGAGGCTACAATCCTGTCTTACTCCCTTCCCAGCCACTGCTTCCATTTCATGTCCCTCGACTCTTATAACTGCCATCTGGTTTCTGTACAAATTGTAAATAGCCTTTCGTTCCCTGTATTTTACCCCTGCCACCTTTAGAAGTTGAAAGAGAGTATTCCAGTCAACATTGTCAAACGCTTTCTCTAAGTCTACAAATGCTATAAACATAGGTTTGCCTTTCCTTAATCTTTCTCTAAGATAAGTCGTAAGGTCAGTATTGCCTCACGTGTTCCAGTATTTCTACGGAATCCAAACTGATCTTCCCCGAGGTCGGCTTCTACTAGTTTTTCCATTCGTCTGTAAAGAATTGGTGTTAGTATTTTGTGGCTGTGGCTTATAAAACTGATTGTTCGGTAATTTTCACATCTGTCAACACCCGCTTTCTTTAGGATTGGAATTATTATATTCTTCTTGAAGTCTGAGGGTATTTCGCCTGTTTCATACATCTTGCTCACTAGATGGTAGAGTTTTGTCAGGACTGGATCTCGCAAGGGCGTCAGTAGCTCCAGTGGAATGTTGTCTACTCCGGGGGCCTTGTTTCGACTCAGGTCTTTCAGTGCTCTGTCAAACTCTTCTCGCAGTATCGTATCTCCCAATTCATCTTCATCTACATCCTCTTCCATTTCCATATATAGTCCTCAAGTACATCGCCCTTGTATAGACCCTCTATATACTTCTTCCACCTTTCTGCTTTCCTTTCTTTGCTTAGAACTGGGTTTCCATCTGAGCTCTTGATGTTCATGCAAGTGGTTCTCTTATCTCCAAAGGTCTCTTTAATTTTCCTGTAGGCAGTATCTATCTTATCCCTAGTGAGATAAGCCTCTACATCCTTACATTTGTCCTCTGGCCATCCCTGCTTAGCCATCTTGCCCTTCCTGTTGATCTCATTTTTGAGATGCTTGTATTCCTTTTTGCCTGCTTCATTTACTGCATATTTATATTTTCTCCTTTCATCAATTAAATTCAATATTTCTTCTGTTACGCAAGGATCTCTACTAGCCCTCGTCTTTTTACCTGCTTGATCCTCTGCGGCCTTCACTACTTCATCCCTCAAAGCTACCCATTCTTCTGTTACTGTATTTCTTTCCCCCATTCCTGTCAATTGTTCCCATATGCTCTCCCTGAAACTCTGTACAACCTCTGGTTCTTTAAGTTTATCCAGGTCCCATCTCCTTAAATTCCCACCTTTTTGCAATTTATTTCAGTTTTGATCTGCAGGTCATAACCAATAGATTGTGGTCAGAGTCCACATCTGCCCCTGGAAATGTCTTACAATTTAAAACCTAGTTCCTAAATGTCTGTCTTACCATTATATAATCTATCTGATATATATATATATATATATATATATATATATATATATATATATATATATTCTCTCCTAATATCCACCTTCTTCTACAAGACGAGTGGATTGGAACTTTATTAGTGGCAACTATTTATTTACAGCTCGTACAAATTAGATACGTATTTCAAAGTTTTACTGACCTTCAAAGTAGTCTCCAGCATAGTGTATAACCCGTTGCCAGTGATGTGGAGGTCGTAGGATGTTCTTAGCAGTGTCACATGTGTCGACAGTTCGAGTGGCGCGGTCTGTTAATCGATGAATTTGCAGAAGTCCTCAAACAAGTGCCGTTAAGTGTTTTCTTCAGTCAGAAATCGAGTTGAACCCACGAGGGCTTAAGTCAGGGGACCGCAGTAGGTGGTATAGCACTTAGCAGCCCCATCAGTCAAAAAAATCAGTAACAGTTTGCACTCTACGTGCTTGAGCATTGTTCTGCAAAGTGATGGTCAGGTCCCGCAGAAAGTGTCATCACTTCTGTCTCTAAGCTGCTCGTATGTTGTGTTCCAAAATATGTAGTGCTTTTACTCGATATTTATTATTTCACAGAGAAATATTACATCATTATCGTCATCATTATCATCTTTTCCATACTCCTCCTCCGGAAGTAAGTACCACCTTGGCAGTGATGGTAGTGGTGACGGCGATGCGGGGCTATCGGGGATAGCTTCTGAAACAAAAATCAATAAATAAATAAATAACATGAAAACAAAATGAAATTAGTTCTATGCATCACATAGACAAAGTATCAGTTATGCACCGAAATCCGCCACGAATTTTCTGTGTATTACCATACCCTGTCATAGATACATGGCTATTTCTTGTCAGACATTATCGCTTTTGTAATGAACCGCTTTTGTAATGAACCTCGCTTGTAGTTATCGATACCCATAACTGCGACGAGCACTAAACAATAATACTTGTAAGCTGTATATTTAGGAATGAAGTACCATCGAGATAAATGGAAAACGAAGATGATGTATAATTTGACCGATATTTCATGGCTGTAAGCTCTAGGGAAAAGAATAATCGAATCAAGCACGTTTAATAGATTGAATCGAGGCGTCGTAAGCCATTAGCCGGCTGCCGAAATATTAATGCGTGAAGCACGTAACTGCCACCGTCACAACTTAGCAAAAGATTTGGCAGGCAGCCGAGAACTTTCAGGCCGGGTGTAAAATCGGTAAGCGAGTCTAAGGATTCCAGTCAGTCCCTTGTTGACCAGTCTGGTGCGGCAATTGAACATAGCAAAAGTAAAACCTAAGTTTTAAATTTCACGCTTCAGACAACGTTCAAGCATGAAAACCGTACAAACATGCAGTCTCTTGACCTTCGGACAGACCCCCGTACAAATGGTTCAAATGGCTCTGAGCACTATGGGACTCAACTGCTGTGGTCATAAGTCCCCTAGAACTTAGAACTACTTAAACCTAACTAACCTAAGGACATTACACACATCCATGCCCGAGGCAGGATTCGAGCCTGCGACCGTAGCGGTCGTGCGGTTCCAGACTGAAGCGCCTTTAACCGCGCGGCCACTCTGGCCGGCACCCCCGTACAGAGGACATATAAGTATGTTTAACCGACTTAAGAAAGCACCGTAAAGATTTGAAAAACAGACAAATCAACTGGTCCGGATGGCATTCCTGTTCGATTTTAGAAGGAGTACTCCAGGGAATTGGTCCGTCACCCCGTCTCTCTCTCTCTCTTTCTTTCTCGTCCAACACGAAGATCGAAACGAATGGAAAAAAGGAAAGAAAAAAAAGCGCGGGTGACTCCAGTATACAAGAAAGATGAAGGAACAGACCGCAAAATAACAGACCAATATCCCTAACTTCGGTCTGCTCCCGAATCTTTGTACGTATTCTCAGTTCGAATATAATAAACATTCTTGAGTCTAAGCTGTTTACGTTGATGAATCAGCCTGATTTTAGAAAGCATCATTCGTTCAAAACTCGGCATGCCTTTATTTCACATGATATATCGAGAACTATAAACGAAGGTAACAGGTGGATTACATATTCTAGATTCCAGGAAGGTATATGACACGATCTCCCATCGCAGCCCGTTAACGAAGGCACGAGCGTATGTAACAGGCTCAGAGATACGAGAGTGGCTATATCCAATATGCAGCCCAGTGCAATTGGATAGCTGCTGTTCTCTTTATACTTAAATGATTTGGCGGGTCAGTAGTCTGCCGACGATGCAGCGGTCTACGATAAGTCATCAAAGCTGATTGACTGTAGGAGGACACAAGACGATTTAGACAAAATTTCCATTTGGTGTGATGAATCGTCGCTAGCCTTAAATGCGGAAAAAATGCAAGTTAATGCTGATGAGTAGGAATAACAAACCAGTAACTTTCGGGTGCACTATTACTAGCGTCCTGCTTACTTCACTGGTGGGATTGATCCGTTCCAGGTCATATTGAAGAATTTCAGCGAATGGCTTCTAGATTTGTTACCTGTAAATGCCATGGATTTGCTTTCAGAACTCAAACAGAAGTCCTTGGAGGATGGCGTTCTTTTCTAGGAACTCTGAACACGAAATTTAGAAACCCTCATTTGAAGGTAACTACCAAAGGATTCTACTCCAGCTAACATTAATTGCGCATAAGGACCACGAAGACCAGATACGAAAAAATTAGACCTCATATGGAAGCGTGCAGACAGCAGTTCTACCAACACTCTATTTTAGATTAATTGTGCATGGAGCCCATTGAACTTAAAGAACTCTAAACATGCAATGCCATAGACGTATACAAAGAAAAAAAAATTCTGATAATACCTTCTCTATACTGAATTAGAAACACGCGTACATGAAAAGCAGGAAATACACCCGTCTCAAACTTAGGTAATGTCGACTGTGGCAGCTTGTAGGTGTAGGGTAGAGTTTCAGTGTTTCTGTCGCTGGTTTCGAGTGGTTCTGCGAATTTTTTTCTTGGCAGGATAACACCAGTTGTATGGTATCGTCAGTTTTTTGCGGCGTCGATTTTATGCCGTCCTTCTGTAGCGCTTTGCATATAGTTGTGTAATTAGGACCGATCTTTGTGATTAATTACGCAATTAGGATCGATCTTTGCGTCAGTTTCTCGACCAAAATAAATAAAGTACACTAACCTAACCTTCCTCTCCCGCACCTAGACAGGTTTCATGTGTTGGGGGTGCACTTGGGCTTTCCGTCCAGGAGCACCAGGGTTCGAGTCCCAGAAAGGGCTCCGGCATTTTTAATTTCCCATCAGTTCCAAGTGTGTCTGGTGGTTTAATTGTGTTTGGGGAGAGCACTTGGCCTTTCCACCCAGGAGGACCAGGGTTCGAGTTCCAGAAAGGGTACAGTCAATTTTTAATTTCACGCAAATTCCCGGCTGAGTGGGTGGGGAGGGATGTGAGCACAGCCATAGGACCAAGAAATTCCCGCAAAAATTCGAAATTCCTGCCAAAATTCCAAATTCCCGCCAATAGGGTAGGTTGTGGGCAGGGGGCAGGGGTAGAGGAAGAAGGAGGGGGCTGGGGCACGCAAGCAGCTGGGAGATTCACGTGACGTCATCTGGAGCAGAGATGCGCGTGGTTGGGGGCTTGGGTTGGCGGAGTTGTGCATGGGTTGGGGTGATAAACTGATCAATTTAATTAATTTGCATATCAATTTGATATCAAAACTGTGCTCGTAACCTCACTACCCCACTACTTATGCTCACTTGTATATGTTATCTATACTTGTTACATGTGTCCATATGGGAAACGTTATGAGACTTGCATAACCTGAAACTATTTGTGGACGTTAAACTGTCCGTTTCTGAGCTTGTGACTGCGAGGAAACTGGTGTGGAAAACTGCATAATTGAAAAAGACTTTTCATGAAATAATGCTATGATTAGACGTGATGAACTATTTATGTTAGAAATTTGTTTACAAACTGTTAATGTAGAATCGTGTTACGAATTGTTTGCGCAGAGATTTGACGGCGGTCATTTGTTGTATGTCACAACTACTTCTGAGTGAATATTTATATATCGCTTGACAAACTGAGTACGTGAGGAAACTGTCATAGTGAAGTGCGCCGACACTTTTGAGTGCATCGCAAATTGACATTTACTGCGCTGAATCTCTGTATCTCTCTAAGTCTGAATAGTAAGAACTGGTTGCCTACTGCACCTACGGTCACATTGTTCCAAGACGAGGAAGACCACTCGACGGGTGGACGAATTTTGGACGGGTCCTCAGGGAGCAATATGTTCTCGGAAATAACGGACACTCTTACCTGGTCTAAACGCTGGCATCGTGCCGTCCGAGGTCCTGCTCCCGTGCCTTCACGAACCTGTGCTGTGGAATGGGAATCCACCAGTCTTCTATCAAGTGATGTACGACCGAGGACAAAAACATTGACATCAGTCTAAATGAACAGTGTAACCAGTGCGAAAACATTAACTGTGCTACGAGTTATGGCGCTCACGCATCTGTGTCAAAACTGCGAACTATGACATTTAACTGCCATTAGCAATGCTCACCTGTATAATGTTGTCGTTTGTTTTCGGTTAATGGAACTGTGAACGACGACACGTCGTGAAAAGACGTTATATTTTAAACAAAAAGAGATTTCAAGTGCAATACTGTGGGAAAAGGCTATCAGCAATAAGAACTTGTAATTTCATGTTAACAAGTGTTGTAACTTTAGAATTTTGTAACGGTTTTAAATGTTAATCCACATTTGTGAAATCCATGATGATAATGTTGTCTCTATGACGTCTTGTGCACATGAACACACGGGCTGAGTATAAACTATGTGTCGTGTGATGATCTCTCTTCGCGACGGCCGCGCTAGCACTGAACTTTACGCGACTGCGCATGCGTGGCAGGCGCTATACCAACATAAAACTGTTTCCGGCGTACGCACCACATTCAAACATTGGAAATCTGTTTTGTGTAAATATTATGTTATGATGTGTATGCTGTATATGATATGTATGTGTATTTGTAGGCTTTTATATGCAATGTGCTTTAGAATGAGTTGCTCGCCTGCAGGTGTGTCCTTTCGTCTCGCAACTCAGGGAGCGGTTTAAAGGCACATTTGCATGCTGCGCTTTTCTTAGAAGAAAACGTAATTGTAAGTAATAAAAAAAGAAGTAATTTAAGCCATAGATATAGTCCACGGCTGTATAAATACTGTCTGCAGATTCTGGAAACATTTGAAGATTTTTGATCGTCATCTGATTAGACTAAGAGCCACCTTTTGTAATCTAGGTCTAGTCCAGATCGGACGTATGTGGCACATCGCCATTAATACTACATTATTACATTATTTCATTCACGAGTTGCAACCAAAAGGCACTCGTAATTGCGTAAGTCTAGTAACAATGTAAGTGAAGTAATTTTAAAATGTGTTTTTATTTCAGAATATATTGTAATTAATAACCTATGTATGTTTTATTTAGTGTCTTTAGTCACTGTAAGATTGTTGGGTGACTTGGCATGGAAAAAGATTCCGCACTGTTAAGCAAAAAGTCTTCCAGTTCGATCCACCTTTGTCTGCGGGTGCTGATTGATAACGAAGACCGATATTAGAGAAAACACAGAGAGGAGAAACACGGTTAAAAATACATGAACGGACTTTTTTAACGAAACTGTCATGCACAAGCGCAGAGTGTTTGTATAATTTTTTTAAAAAAATAGTTACTATAATTCATTGTATGGTCTCGATCCAGTTACGAATGACCCAGAAATAATAATTAAAGAACCATCCTAAAAACAAAACAGCAGGACGACGATGAGTAAAACCATGACTTCATTCGAAGACAAACGTGAATTTCATACTTTAAAATATATGTTCTCCAAGTAAGTAATAATTTCAAATCTGTATTGCAATCATTGCAGTAGAATACGAGTAGAGTATGAAGACAAGTTACTGGTTTTGTAAGGAAAAACTCACATATCAAATAGTGTTGCCAGTTCAAAATAAATTGAGGACACAATTTCTTTACATAAAAATCGCGTTGGATGTCATCCAGACCTTGACTACGTTGGACCTATTAAAGTTGATAAGAGTAATCACTCAGGAAATGACAGCGAGGCAGGTTGCCCATGTGGGCCGACATGCCCCTGTTTAAATGGACCATTGTGTCCCATCGTGAGACTGGAATTATATTACTTTGTTTACCAAAATGTTTTAAACATTTATACTGAAGCGCCAAAAAACTGGTAAAGGCATGCGTATTCAAATACAGAGAAAAGTAAACAGTCAAAATACAGTGATGTGGTCGGAAGCTCCTATACAAGTTTACAAGTGTCTGTTGCAGTTTTTAGATCGGTTACTGCTGCTGCAATGGTAAGTTATCAAGATTTAAGTGAGTTTCAACGTGGTGTTATAGTCGGCGCACGAGCAATGGGACACAGCATCTCCGAGGTTGCTATGAAGTGGGGATTTTCCCGTACGACCATTTCAGGTGTGTATCGTGAATATCAGGAATGCCGTAAAACCTCAGATCTCCGACACTGCTGCTGCCCGAAAAAGATCGTGCAATAATGATACCATCGACGACTGAAGAGAGTCGTAGAGTCGTTCAACGTGACAGTAGTGCAACCCTTCCGCAGATCGCGGCAGATTTCAATGCTGGGCCATCAACAAATACCATTGTGTGAACCATTCAACGAAACATCATCGATATGGACTTTCGGATCCGAAGAACCACTCATGTACTCTTGATGACTGAACACGAGACTCGTCTCAAATTGTATTGAGCAGATGGACATGTACAGGTACGTCTAGATACGACTCTAATAGATGACACGTACGTAAACATCCTGTCTGATCACTTAAATCCATTCACGTCCATTGTGGATTCCGACGGAATTGGTCCATTCCAGCAGGACAATGCGAGATCCCACACTCCAGAAGAGCTACAGAGTGGCTCCAGGAACACTCTTCTGATTTTAAACACTTTCGCTGGCCACCAAACTTCCCAGAGATGAACATTTGTGAGTATATCTGGGGTGCCTTGCAACGTGCTGTTCAGAAGAGACCTATTACCCCCTCGTACTCCTATGAATTTATGGACAGGCCTGCAGGATTCATGGCCTCAATTCCTACCAGCGCTTCTTCAGAAATTATTCGAGACCATACCACGTCGTGCTGCGGCATTTCTGCGTGCTAGCGTGGGCCCTACTCGATATCAGGAAAGTGTACCAGTTTCATTGGCTCTTTGGTGTATTGCCATAGGCAGTCAACGGGCTTTAATCGTTGCATTTACTTGTTTCATGAGAGTGTTAGCTTGGAGTACACAACAAAATATCTTGCGCAAATTTACTTTTGCTGACGTGAAAACATAAAATGCACGCACCACCTCGTTCGACAATATAACAGCACTAATGTGTTTGTGAAAAGGCGACGGCATTGTTGGCACAGATCTCCTTGCCCGCTGGCGCATTCTAAAGGATGTTTAATGAAATAGAACCATTTGGACATCGTCCACCTATGGCCAGCTTACACCCGTCTTCCATACTTCTTGTGTGGAAGTTGATGAGAGGTGAGCACTGAAAGAAAGGGCTATGTGTGCCATACGCTGCTCAGAGGAAGCGCCAGGGCACATATCCTGCCGAATATCAGACACATGTTTTATAATGGCGGAGTGCTAAGGATGCAGAAGGGGACATGGAAAGAGTATGGGTTCCGGCCATTGGCTGTCAGTTTCATGGTTCATGAAATGGGAGGTAGCGCTTTTGTAATGCCCGCTTGGATTCGTTGCCTGAGCACAGATGTGGACACCGCTTGTTCGTGAGGGAGTGGAGTATGGATTTAAGATGCGCTACCCAGCGGGGCTCGATTGAAGGCACTCACTTGTGGGGATCGACCTAGAGACATAGCTGGCGAGGGCCAAAGCAGAGAATCTGGCGGTTAGATTTTGAGAAGTGTTGCATAGGACACAAGCAGTGCGTGGAGTCGTTTCCCTGTGAACTGAGGTATTTACTCAAGTGATTATCTCTCTGTGAAGTCTGACACAGTGCTTCATTACAGGGGTATGCTTCTGTCAAATTTCTGTTCCTGGTTATTGATAAAACAGAAACCATAACTCATGTTCTGTCTTAAACTGAGGTAAGTTCAGCAACTAGATGTTTTCAGACAGCGTACTGCGTGCACTGTTTCGGCAGCGATTGCAGCTGTGCCACGTACATCATTTTGACAGAGGCCCACGCCCCAGCGAGCAGATCATCGGTGTTTTACAACTGCTGTCTGTGCCTTGATAGGTGACATGTGCACTGTGTTTCGGCAGACCGGGAAACACAACAAATGTGTTGAGTTTCATTCGCTTGTCAGCCGAATTTTTTATGAAAGTGCCAGTCAGTTAGCAAGTCTTCTGTTTCTTACCGCTAAAGGCATCACCCAACTCTGTGTCCGTCTAATAACAAGGGCCACGGTCTAAGCAAAGTTAAATATATGTTCTGCCATCTCGAAATTACATTTAGGGTACAACCCGACATTGTGTTCGTCACATTTAGACAATTTTTCGCACTCTACATGTTTTTGAAGAATAAATAATTTACGGTATCAGGCTACGATTCATTCTATAGCATCCCAATAAGAACAATTAGTTTGCTGTGTTACACTGAAGCGAAGGAAGACTACTACACGATGCTTCGTTTTATAGAAATCCCAAGGTGTAGGTTGTCAATGGAAGGTCATTTTAATCATCTGTTGGCATGAGAATTCCATCGTGGAGATAATATTAGGCAGTCAGACTTACGTTGCATAAACCGCGGCTTCTTTGAGGTGAACTTTCTTATAAACCTGATCGCCAGTGCTGTGTATAATATATACACCTATCGTGTAATAGGGATTGTGTTGGCTTGGGTTATATGTTTAGCGAAGAGATCGTCAACTTCTGTTAACACCGTTTGCTTAACTTTGTACAACAGTAAGGAATGTTGCGACTTTATCACGTCCAGTAGACACACCAAAATGTGGAGATGGGGCGTCTTGAAATAAAGATAGTAAATGTGCCGAAACTGGATTTCTTTATTGGTTTTATGCTGGAAATGTTATTGCTGTTTCTGTAGTGCGGATAATACATATTCCCCTTTGTAGAATACCGGATTGACAAACCTCTGCTCGTAATTCTGATGAATTTTTTGATACTACCACACACCCCTCTAAAGGCATTTCTTCTGAAAAGGCATTTTAAATAGATGCGGACTTCCTTATCAACATCTACGTCATCAAATGGTGAACCTTGCTGTCCCACTTTCTCTTTGCTCGCCTTACACTTCTGCTTACCTTTGACTGATAATCGAGAGCAATCTTGGCAAATAATTTCATGAATAACATTGGTACTGAAGGAAACTACGTGTGGCTGGAGATACTGTTAACAATGTAGTTTTGTAGCTGAAATACGAAGAAGTTATTACAGATTTGCGTGTGTCATCTTCATTTCTTCAAATTGTTAACGTTATTTGCGGTAAACTTATGTAGCATCAAGTAGCTCGAGTTCATAGTGACTTGTGTCCATAGTTTTATGATTCCTCATATCGTCTTATCTCCATTTGTTTTGTATTTTTGTTGGTCATCAGGTTTTCCATACCTAGCTCAGTGGCTGGTTTGCTAGTTGAATCACGAGCTAAGAATACAACAGAACTTTTCACCGTAACTCTATTACATACTGGGGACCCTGTAAAAAATTATTGCACACTATGCATTTAGAGGCAGTTTAATTCGATGCGTGGGAGGGTGCACCTTTTGCATATCCTACACGTGCTTTATCCCATTGTCCCACCTTAGCAACTTTACTTCCAATAAACGTGAATCAATTTGCGTATACTAATTCTGTTTCTCCTCTTGCCGTTCGAAACGTTGCATCTTTTATATTGCAAAATTCTGTAGGATAGTTTTAATGCCCCCCCCCCCCCCAATCCAAATTTTCCACATGACATAGTCACGCCACCAGATTGTATTACTTGCCCATTCTCATCGAAAATTGGGATTCCTCATCTATTAAGTTATAAATCACAACTAACACCTATATGCTATACAACATTTCCCTACTGTGCATACAGTGAACATAATTTAATACACAATTCTCTCGAGACTGACACCTAAATCCTTCCATTCAGTTTTTTTTAATCCTTTTCCAAACAAAATATTGATGAATGTACTTTTCTCAGTTTCTGTCAACTTGCGCTCTTTGAAACATCACTGTTACAGTTATGTTGTTTTATGTTTTGGTCAAATGTTCGAGCGTAGCGAAAGCAAGACACGCTAGAAATTACACAACGTATATTTACCTGTATTTTCACAGCCAAACAAAGAGTGAAAAATGAACAAATGCAATATCAATTTTACCAGCATGAGGTGTAGTTGTGCAAATAAAGATTTAATTGCTTGAATGCAATCAACGCAATTAAGAGAAACTTAATTAGTGATTTGAAGGAGAATTGTTATCCGACTTTCCATAACGAAGAGAGGAAAAAAAACAAATGGGGTATATCAAACTGACCATTGAGAGGTCTAGTTATGCAAAAAAGATTGAATTGTTTGAAAGGAATCAGCGTAATTAACGAAAACGTAATTAATGATGTGAGGGAAAACTAAACATTTCACGAACAGCTGCTGCTAGCTATGTAAATGAAGTTTCAAAAGTTCATCTCTACGTTTGCGCATAAAAAGGTAATTGGTGTAGATATTGTGGAATTCTTTCTTCCGTACTGAAAAAATAAAATACGTATCAAATTAAAGCGTAAATTGAAATTTCTCTGCTTTATCTTGATCTACATGTACACTTTTAATAACAAAGGAATATCGATCTATATTTAAATTTTTTTATATTTCATTCTTTCTTAACATAAAATGGAAAAAAATTGAAAAAAAAATAAAACAACAGTGAAACGTTTTGTGAAATTATTTGTCTGAAAGTAAGAAATAAACTAGATTTGAGAAATGTTTGACGTTCGTCATTGTAACTGAATGCAATGCGATTCATAACGACTTCAGCAAACAATCACTATTAGCATTTTCACTGCCTGTTTGTACACCTTCTTCCATTGTTGTATTTTAAGATTTCGAATGCAAAAACAGCTTTTACTCTACAAAACTGCAATGCAATAAATCACCTGAACACAATAGTTTGCACAACGTTTGGAACCGGGTCGTCTATGTGCACTTGCATTTTTTTGCATCCAAAGGGAAAACATTTCTTGTTAAATAGTTCGTCAGGTAAACGCTCGGAAGCAGTACAAATCAGCTGATACACGTGTACCCATTTGCCACCATCACAGATTGGTTCCTCCTTTAAAGTATGATGTACATACACTCTAAAAAAATGAAAAATACACCACGAAGGAATTATCCAATTGGGAAGGAAATCGCTAGACGTGATATACATGTACGGACAAACAAATGATTACAGTTTCAGAAAAAGTGATTCATTTATTCAAGAGGGAGAGCTTCACAAAACAAGCCTCTAACACTTTGGTCCACCTCTGGCCCTTATCCAAGCAGCTATTGGGCTCGGCATTCATTGACTACTGGATGTCCTTCTGAGACATGTCGTGCAAAAAACTGGCGCGTTAGATTGTCAAAATTCCGAGCTGGATCGAGGGCCCTGCCCGTTACGCTAGAGAAGTTCTCAATTGGAGACAGAATTGACGAACTTGCTGGCTAAGGTGTCGTTTGGCATACACGAAGGCAGGCAGTGGAAAATCCCACGTTGTGCCGGCGGGCATTTTCTTGCTGAAATGGAAGCCCATGACGGTTTACCATTAAGAGAAACAAAACAGAGTGCATAGTATCGTCGACTTACGGCTGTGCTATACGGGTGACGCGGATGGCAACCGAAGGGTTCTTGCTGTGAAATGAATTGGCAATCCAAATCGTCACTCCCGGCCGTCGGGCCGCTTTGGTATCCCACCGCTGGCTGAGGCGCCTCCAGACACGCCTTCACTGGTTGTCGTGACATGGAGTCTCATTGACTGGACTACAACTATCTTCGATGCTGAGACCCATTTCTAACTGAACCCTGTTGTGCTGTGCTCGTACTCATATCAGTTCTTGTGCTTACAGAACATCTTTGCCTAGAGTCGCTTAGCTACAGTTTGTCTGGCGTCTCTGGAGGTTGTGCCTTGCAGCACCACTAGCAGCATTTAAGCGCGCGTTTAGCTCACACCTGGGCTGTTTGCTCTGGGTTGAGTAATTCGGAAGGAGTCTTGCTGCACTGCAGCCCTGGGTTGCTAGCCACGGACGTCACCTGAGACGTGGCAGTGTCTGTCCACTTCTCACGCTCATTGTACTCCTTGTCCATCATTGGATAAATAAAATAATTAAAGAAATGAAACCGATCAAGCGTAAGCGTATCTAGCTGTATAGAGAATCATTTAAGAATAATAGTGGTGGAAACCGAAACGTGTTCCGAGTTCTGGATCAGGAGACAGTCAAGTTTTAATGGAGCTGATCGATCGAAATTCACCAATGACAGAAACGAGTGGGCTCCACCATGGACGAGGACTGGGGCAATTTTGAAGGATGAGGTAACGGCGGATGGAAAGTTTGGAAGGCTGGCGGATGGATACGAACTGTTTGTCAGAAGCAAAATTATTGCGTTGTTTTCAACAGTAGACATCCCTCCTTCACGAACGGGCGGATGACTCCAGAGTGATATCAAACGTCAATGAAGTTAAGGATTGTATTGGGAGGGAGGAACAATCCTGCCGGATATCATTCTGTGTCTCACTTGAAGCTATTGACTGAAGATAGTCTGATCTCAAAACCAGTAACAATTCTTAAAGGTAAAAGTGTGACGCCGTTGTTTCCATCACTGGGCAGTTGTCCGGAGGCTGCGACATTGATTGAGAGGTGGAAGCTGGGGCTTCATGTGAGCGGATGTTTTGAGAGGCGGCTCCACAGTGATGACAAAAAACACTTTGTCTTTGCACACATTATATAAAGAAGTCACTTGCAAATCAAGTCATGTAGGAAGCGAATTCATTTGGTGATTTTTGGTTGGTGACAGACCAGCAGACCTAGACGAAATTAGACCATGTGTAAAGCTTATGCCAAAATAAAATTTCCTGTAGGTAAGTTGGTTGTCTCTGCTGTTCATACGTGTATAGCCTTAATCCTGTGAATTTATCGTCGCTGATGACCATTTGGTTACGGCAGGGAGAGAATTCCCTCATTTTGTCTCTATAACGGAACTGCCATTATTTCATATAGTATCGTCGCGATGTCGTAACAAAACCCGCGTGGAAAGGAGAGTTTTCAAGCAGAGTAGAATTTTGGGATGTTATTTGTCTGCATTCTAGCGCATTAATTTTATCTCGCCAACGGTAGTGTCTGGGCGAGTGCCAAAGGTTACTTTCGCTAGCGCACTGCGAATTCTGAACGAATCGAAAAAAATGTTTGCGAAATCTTATGGGACTTAACTGTTAAGATCATCAGTCCCTAAGCTTACACACTACTTAACCTAAATTATCCTAAGAGCAAACACACACACCCATGCGCGAGGGAGGACTCGAACCTCCGCCGGGACCAGCCGCACAGTCCATGACTGAGGCGCCTAAGACCGCTCGGCTAATCCCGCGCGGCAGTACGAAACATCTGGAATGCTGTTCAAGTGCTGTAACTGATGTACACTTAAGAAACAAGAGAACTATGGGGTTCGACAATATACACAGCTTTTAGCAGATTAGTCTGTGGTTTATTTAAGGTGTAACAATTTTCCGATAGCGTTATGTTCGTAATACCTTGGTTCTCAGAATTCATATGCTGGTGTGCAACGTGTAATTTGTCCTGTACATAAGTCATGCAAACCGGACAGATGTGGGTATTGCGGTTGGACTTCTCAATATGCACTAGATCCCCCCACCCCCCTTCCCCGGATAACTAGATTAGACTAAAGAGTACTCACATATGCAGTTTACGTGTGGCATGTTGGTGGTTAAGGTTTGGATCGTCCTTGCTTTCGTTCGTAGCATACAGATGTATTTTACTTTGTGACACACGAAAAAAGACAGCAAGTCAAATTTACGTAAAATATGAAAGGGTAGATCGAAAACAGACGTTTTGCCATTCGTGCACCCAGTTTCGTCGCTGAGTACACCATCGCAGGCGCTCCTGTCTGTGATGCAGCGCCAAGGGTAACCGCAGCCATGGTCTCGGAGTTGATAGTCTATGCTGCTGTAACGTCGTCGAACTGTTCGTGCAGACGGTTGTTGTCTTGCAAACGGCCCCATCTATTGACTCAGGGATCGAGAAGTGGCTGCACGATCCGTTACAGCCATGCGGATAAGATGCCTTTCATCTCGACTGCTAGTGGTACGAGGCCGTTGGGATCCAGCTCCGCGTTCCGTATTACCGTCCTGAACCCACCGATTCCATATTCTGCTAACACTCATTGGATCTCGACCAATGCGAGCAGCAATGTCGCAATACGATAAACCGCAATCGCGATAGGCTGCAATCCGACCCTTATCAAAGTCGGAGACGTGATAGTACGCATTTCTCCTCCTCACACGAGGCATCACAACAACGGTTCACCAGGCAACGTCGGTCAACTGCTGTTTGTGTATGAGAAATCGGTTGGAAACTTTCTTCATGTCAGCACGTTATAGGTGTCGCCACCGGCGCCCACCTTTTGTGAATGCTCTGAAAAGCTAATCATTTGCATATCACAGCATCTTCTTCCTGTCGGTTAAATTTCTCGTCTGTAGCACTTCGTCTTCGTGGTGTTGCAATTTTAATGGCCAGTAGTGTATTTCACACGCTTGCAAATCTTCAAGGACTTCACTTTCATACGTGATGAAGCGGAGCAAAGAGAGAGGTGAGGTTGTTGCTGCACCAACAAAGACAAACATTCTAGTCGCGGTACCAACAAACTGTTCTCTTGTTGGTAATGGCAATGGCAATGGATAAGTATCAATCACAGTTTGCGGATTGACTGCAGACCTAAAGTCAACACAAAGGCGAAAGCCACCTGAAGATCTGAGGAGCACTACCAGTGGACTTGTCCATTGCCTAGCTCTTGTGGGCGCAATAGGTCCGCTATATTGCAGTTGTTTAAGGTCAGCAGCCCCATTGTCCCATAGTGCAACGGGAACAGTTTTGGTCCGGCAAAATTTCGGCCGAGGATTGTTTTTCATAGCATTACGAGCAACGAAATTTTTAGCTTTGCCTAAACCTTCAGTAAAGAGTTCAGGGAACTCTTTCGGCAAGCTAGCTACACTGTCTTTGGTACTGAATGCACTCACTGACAACACATGTCCTGAATTTGAATGCCAAACAAATCAAGCGAATCAAGGCCAAATATGTTGCCACAATCGCGTGAATGTAGCACATTGAAAGTCATGGCTCACGTATGCAAACGATACATGGCAGGCCAAGTACATTTTCCGAGAATGTCCATTATAAGCCATCAGGTGCGTGATAATTTTAGACAGGCGTAGGGGGCCCAACAGTTCATACGTGTTATGATTCAGCAATGTAACAGAGGCACCAGTGTCCACTGAAATCTCACACGTTTTCGACTAACAAGGGAACCTCCCCATCGCACCCCCCTCAGATTTAGTTATAACTAGGCACAGTGGATAGGCCTTGATAAACCGAACACAGATCAATTGAGAAAACAGGAAGAAGTTGTGTGGAACTGCGAAAAAATAAGCAAAATATATAAACTGAGTAGTCCATGGGCCACATAGGCAACATCAAGGAGTACATAAGCTCAGGAGTGGTGTGGTCCCGTGGTAGCGTGAGCAGTTGCGGAACAAGAGGGCCTTGGTTCAAGTCTTCCCCCAAATTAAAATTTTACTTTCTTTATTTTTGCATAGTTATTATCTGTCCGTTCGTACACTGGCGTCTCTGTTCACTGCAACAAGTTTAGTGTCTGTGTTTTGCGACCGCATCGCAAAACCGTGTGATTAGTAGACGAAAGGACGTGCCTCTGCAATAGGAACCGAAAACATTTGATCGCAAGGTCATAGGTCAACCGATTCCTCCACAGGAAAACACATCTGATATATTCTATGCGACACTGGTGACGGCATGTGCGTCACATGACAGGAATATGTTGTCGACCCACCTAACTTGTACACTTGGCGAATGGGTAAAAAGATTCTTCTACCTTGCCCGATTTAGGTTTTCTTGTGGATGTGATAATCACTCCCAAAAAAGTGATGAAAACATAAGAGTTTGCCACATACACTGAAAATAAAAAATTAAACTTTTCACTCGAGGGAAGATTTGAACCAAGGACCTTTCGGTCCGCAGCTGCTCACTTTACAACCAGACAACGGCACTCCTGCGTATCCATTGTCCTAGATGTTGCCTATGTTGCCATGAACTACTCAATTTGTATATTTTGCTTATTTTTTCATAGTTCCACACAAATTCTTCCTGTTTTCACAATTGATCTGTGTTCAGTTTTTCAAGGCCTATCCACTGTGCCAACTTATAGCTAAATCTGAGGGGGGTGCGATGGGGAAGTTCCCTTGTAAGATGCAAATCAACAAAAAGTTTGTTGGACTGGCCTAGCCCTGAAGAAACTGGTTGCTTGCTAGTTTTACTAATGTCTGCAGCAGACTTTGAGTACACTGCATAGGTCACATGGGCCTTGTGACTAAATTTTTGTGACTGGGCGGAATTCCTATGTTAATTCCGTCGCAGGCCGGCCGGAGTGGCCGTGCGGTTCTAGGCGCTACAGTCTGGAACCGGGTGACCGGTGCGGTCGCAGGTTCGAATCCTGCCTCGGGCATGGATGTGTGTGATGTCCTTAGGTTAGTTAGGTTTAATTAGTTTTAAGTTCTAGGCGACTGATGACCTCAGAAGTTAAGTCGCATAGTGCTCAGAGCCAATTCCGTCGCAAACAAACGGGCTGCACATGACCTTTCTTGCCAAAAGGATAACACTGTCCTTGTCTGGACGAGCATTCTTGGCATTTGTGCCGTGAATAGCACCGAGGGCATGATTTAATTCTGTTCGCCTGTTTAGAGATCTGTTTATGCGGCATGGCGCGCACATGCTGTCGCTGTCTACTGGGCCGGTCATGAGCAAGGGATGCATCAACCCGACAAATTGGCGGCTGCTCAAATTTATTGGGTGCTATGGGACCTGAATAATACTGATCTAGGATTAGCAATACATTGTGAAATGATGGATCTGACTGTTTCAGAATCTGTTCTCTAAGCTTGACACCAGTTGCATTGTAAATGATCTCACACGCAACATAAAATCAGAATATAAAGCACCACAAGCACATTTGAATTTTCATTTCCTCATCATGCCCTGAAAATCTGTTAGCTACTCATGATAAGTTTGTTCTGATGTTTTCTTGCAACGAAAGAATTGTTACCTAGCTGCCACCACATTGACTTGTTGGTCATAAGTTACTTAGCATATCTACAACATAATCATAGGAAATTTCACTTCGTGTGGGGTTAGGGAACAATTTCTGAATGAGGCGAAAGACTGCACTTCCTATCGTTGACAAAAAGTAATATAGTTTCGCAGTACCTGACACTTTGAGAGCAGTTATGTGGGCTTGATACTGTTGTAACCACTAGAGCCACTCCTCTTCTTTCTCATTTAACTGTCGAAAAGGTGGTATAGTACTCAAGATAGTCGTTCAATCGTTACATGTTGCGCAGCGTTCGTGGCTGAGTTTGCAAGTAGCTGCTGCACTGTGTTCGGGAGTGTTGTAATCTGCTGCGCCTGAAACCTCTGTGTTGGCTGCGCTGCGTCTATCGCTTGCAGCTGAGGCTCCTAAGATGGGGTAGGAGAGGTGGGTTGCTCATTTTGGAACACAAATGCAATAAACAGACAATGCAAGCAATCAAAATAAGCACACAAGCAAAGAAAGTTTCTGCAAACGCCACCTGAAAACAATGAATATAAAAAACACTGTAAGAGACACTGTTAAGACATGTAAACACACCCCTGCAAAGAAAAGACAAGGCTGAATTATGGCGCCAGCAAAACACAAAGGCCCACACAGAATACTGTGCCAGCTGGGCTCTGGTTGTCGCTATGGTATTCATCCCATTCTCGGCGCCAATGTTTGGTCCAGCCTCGTCGTCAGTCTTGTAGTGTCTGGGAATACTGCATACTCGGTTCAGTAGACAACAATCAAGCAATTCGTATTAATGAGTTTTATTACACTAAGAAAATTACAACCCTTAACTTTGGCAATTAGACAGATGTGTCGCAAGCAATGGGGGACATACAAAATATGGAGTCCTTGCAGTGACTGCTGACCTCTGTTCAGAACTGGTAACGAAGTCGCGTCGACGCTGCTATCCAAGTCGCTAATCTTGAAGCTGCTATTGAACTGGGCCGCCATCAGTCGGACTCGGCGCTTGTGTCCCTTCACCTACGGTCCGCTGCTGTCGCGTTGTCGTCCTGGAAGGGAGGCGAGTCAGTGTGCAATTGGCTGACTTCTTCTCACAGCCTTCTCTTCTTTATCGTTCCCGACGGGTGTACCGCCGCTGTAACATACAGAGTTCAGCAAACGTTCTGGCTGTACGCTGAACTGAATTCGGTTCGGTTACCGTGCTGTAGTTAACGCATATGTGCCACGATATTTGGGCTTGTACTTCCTTAATTTTCCATGTTATATCTTTTATTTTAAAGAGATGACAGGAATAAATAGTATCTTGAATTTTCTGTTAGCTTCAAAGTTTCTTTTATTTCAAAGTATATGTGCACTGGGTACTTCTAACACCAATATCTAAGTAAGTGACAGTTTAGTTTCAATTAGTATCTTGACAGGAGTTTCTTATTTTATGAAATAAAAAGCGTTGTTTGGTTTTAAAATTCTCTCTACTACTGTAGAAACGGCAATTATAAACTTCTCATCTGTAATAAGTAAATGTTAAAAACATTATTTTCTTTGTATCCTGCAACTTACTGAAAGAGTGTAATCGGAGAGGAGATAGAAACGGTAAGATGCTGTGTAAATAATCATATAACATCTACACCACAAAATAAAGTTATTCAAAAATGCGACAATGTACTTTATTCTTTAATACCTCTTTCAAAATTGTAACAACTAGAACACACACACAATTAAAAACATAACAAAATTTTGCAATTTCAAACTTTACACTTTACCATCAGTTGATTTTAATTTCTCCAGTGGTTCTGTTTCCACGAGTATTGGGCAAGGCCATATGAACTAAAATAAAGGGGAGAACATATTCAATAGAGAAAACACCTGCTAATAAATCTAACACAAAAGGATGCTTAGTCATTTGCTCAAAGCAGACAGTTGGTTACAATTACAAAAGAGACTGAAGGATCGTGGTGTGTTCGGACGGAGAGAATTACGAGTATGTTTTGAAATAAAATTTCCACCATCTGTCTGTTTGATGGTAATTTGTGTCCAATTATTTTCTTCCTATTAAAAACACGCGTGCGTTGGCACTGCATAATTGATGTAACATCTGAGACAGCGATTAGAAAACACTTGCTACACAGTCGGTGACAAACGAACAGCCGGCCGGAGTGGCCGAGCGGTTCTAAGCGCTACAGTCTGGAACCACGTGGCCGCTATTATCCCAGGTTCGAATTCTGCCTCGGGCATGGATGTGTGTGATGTCCTTAGGTTAGTTAGGTTTAAGTAGTTCTAAGTTCTAGGGGACTGATGACCTCAGAAGTTAATTCCCATAGTGCTCAGAGCCATTTGAACCATTTTTGAACAAACGAACAACTTACTACATTGCGCTGCACGTGCCCGTATTAATAAGGTGATGTGACGCCAGCATGTCAACTGCGAACTATGTGAAAGATCCTGATGTTGCTCATACGAAATCGCGCTCAAATCGACACGGGTCACAGTGCATCGATCTCAACAAAAGTTTCTACAGACATGTTTTGGAGCATTCCAAATAATTTTGGACGGTTAATGCTAAAAATATAATGAAGTTGGTAAATAAGGGACACCGTAAAGTTCACTCTCGTGTCTCGGCACGACAGGGAGGGATAACAAAGAAGTACTTGTGGTAGGCGACATGTGAGACACTCGGCCTAACACTAAGTGGAGACAACGCAGCAGCGGCAGAGGCGAGCCGTAAGAAGGAGTGGTGCGGCGCAGCTGCCCGTCCTCCTGGTCCCTCTACGCCGCCGCTGCGACGTGCTCCACAAAGACCCGCCCTCGCCCGTCCCTCGATACGGCAGACGTCCACAGTCCGCTTCGGCCGGGCCTTCCACGTCGACCGCGGCGCACAAAGGACGGCGCGCGCACAGGAAAATTATTTCGGAGACATTTCATGTGAAGCCACTCTCGAGATTTCGTTGAGAGGATATAGACTGCTGAGGAAAGCGGTCGCTCATTGGAGGGGAGCACGCTAGATGGCGGTGTTGGGAGGAGGGCGGGCGAGCGCTGTTGAAATCTGGAACGGGCGCAGCCTCCCAGAAGAAAGGCGATCCCGATTGTGGCGCATCATAGCTGATGCGTTTCGCTCTGCAGCCGGTCTGCCGTCTCTGTTGCCTTTTTAATCAAAATTGCTGCGCCTGGCACCGAGCAAACATTGTGCGGGATCTGACAGGCCGAGTTTTTTTCCTTGACACAAAGTTTACCGCGGAGACATTTTATCTCTGATTACTCCCAGATTTCTCTAATGTCGATAAACTCCTGTCGCTTAATGGAATTAGGATTTATCACAAGGAAGTTTCACTGCATTATTCTTAACCACCTAACGATTAATATAAAGTCATCAGTCATGAAGAACATTGGAGGAGAGGAAATTGTTAGACCGCAGTAAGTGTTTTGTACATTCTTGACGTAGTCTTAAATTGGTACTAAGATATAGGTACCTCATATAAAACCGTTTGTACTAATTTCATAGCACCGTAAAGGGTTTTGAATGACAACTTTTGCACAAGTGACTGTATCTGATTTAATTCTGCTATTGTAAATCCAATCCTAAATCTGTTCTACGGTGGCCAGTTGCTGAGCATCAGCATTTACAGCGAACTGTCATATGTTGTGAACATGTATAAATATTTAGGATACTGTATAATAACATATGGATCTGGATGAATACAAACCTTTCTTCAGTTGTTCCAAAGACTGTACTATTAGTTCTCCACGTATTTTTCTTAATTTATTTAATGTTTTTAGGTACTGTGCTACTCCCCGACTCTTCTGTAACCTTCCTGTCACTGTTTTTCTGCTCCCTACATTCATCTACATCTTTATTATTTCTCTCTTCCATACATATTACTGAATTTAAGTCCCGTGAGAAGTCTCTCTTTGTATGTGAAGCCTAATGTCAGGGGCAATCGTAGTGATTTTGATATAGTTCTAAACAGCACACAGACTGGCTCATGAATGTGGCTCATGTGTGCATAATTTATAAATGTTCGTTGAAACTGGCGGAACTGTGATCAATTGAAGTCCTGTCTCTGTCTGAACCCTAATGTCAAGAATTATGGTAGGGATTTTGATATAGTTTACAACAACGGACAGAGTGATTTATGAGCGTGGTTTCTGTTTATAATTCATTGCTACGTTGATACGCCGCCCGTCCACAAACACTACTAGCTGTTGGATGACATGACAGGTCAGTGGTCTTTGCCTAATTCTCGTAGCAACAAAATTTGCCATGCCCGCCTTTTGCTTGTTTCTTTCTAACTCTGCCTGAAGTGCACAAAGCTTCGCCTGCTGTTCCTCCTTGTTTCAGTCACTCTGAGATAATCTGCACTCCCACAGAACAGCCTGACTGCTCTCGCCATTTTCCTGCTCCTGCAACATTACGATATCCTTTAGTCACGGCGGTACATTTTTATGAGAAAGAGACTGTCACTTATACAAAGAAAATATTAGGTAAATACGGTGAAACTGCATAGAGTTACTTGAGTCAAGCTTGATGAAAATTTTCAGTGAGAAACTTGGTCACGAAAAGAAAACAGTAAGACGGATAAACGAAATGTCTTCGAACTCTGAAAAATTATTGCAACATTTTGGGCGTACAGAAGCGTAAGCTAAGAATAACGTCATAATGTACACGGTAGTGTGTAACAAAAGACCTAGGCAAAGGACTTCAGGGAAATCTGAAATCCAAGACAATCACAAAAGTGCACATTTTTCTGAAAGAGTTCGCATTAGATCTCAGTGCTATTAAGAAACCTATTCTGCCGGTTTCTGGACTACATCAGTCGTTCTATTAACCCAGCAAAGTAGATGAATACTCCAGGGAAGTGTACATTGAACACAGTAGGTTCCACATAACAGCCGTGATGACGCAGGAGTATCTCCAAAACGCATAGGAAGACTTTGCTCAAACAGTTATTGAGCACTCATGATATGTAACGGTCTATTACATTTTATCATAATACAAGAAGAGTCAAAGAAACTGGTATAGCTGCCTAATATCGTGTAGGGCCCCAGCGATAACGCGGAAGTGCCGCAGCACAACGTCGCATAGACTCGACTAATGTCTGAAGTAGTGCTGGAGAGAACTGTCATCATAAATCCTGCAGGGCTGTCAATCAATCCTTTCTGAACAGCACGTTGCAAGCCATCCCAGATATGCTCAATAATGATCATGTCTGGCGGGTATGGTAGCGAGCGGAAGTGTTTTATCTCAGAAGACTGTTGATAGAGCCACTCTGTAACTATTCTGGATGTCTGGAGTGTCGCAGTAAACTTTTGGAATTGCCCAAGTACGTCGGAATGTACAATGTACATGAATGGATGCAGGTGATCGGACAGGATGCTTACGTACGTGTCACCTGTCAGAGTCGTATCTGGGCATTTCAGGGGTCCCATAACACTCCAACTGCACACGCCCCACACCATTACAGAGCCTCCACCAGCTTGAACAGTCCCCTATTGACATGCACGGTCGATGGATTCCTGAGGTTGTCTCCATGACCGCACTCGCCCGACCAGGCAACATGTTTCATTAACAGTCCACTGTCGGTGTAGACGGGCCTAGGCGAGGCGTAAAGCTTTGTGTTATGCAGTCATAAAGGGTACACGAGTGAACACTGAGCTCCGAAAGCCCATATAAATGACGGTTCGTTGAATGGATCGCACACTGACTTTTTGGTGGCACACCACTGAAATCTGCAGCAATTTGCGGAAGGTTTTCACTTGAGTCACGTTCAACGATTCTCTTCAGTCGCCGTTGGTCCTGTTCTCGCAGGATCTTTTTCCGGCTGGAGCAATGTCGTAGATTTGATGTTTTACCGGATTCCTGATAGACATGGAGCACTCGTGAAGTGGTCGTACGGGAAAATCCCCACTTCATCGCCACCTCGGAGATGCTGCGTCCCATAGCTCGTGCACCGACTATAGCTCCACGTTGTAGCAGCAGCAATCGATCTAACAACTGCACCAGACATTTGTTGTCTTATATAGGCGTTGCCAACCGTAGCGCCATATAATGCCTGTTTACTTATTTGAATACCTATACCAGTTTCTTTGGCGCTTCAGTGTGTTTCTTTAATGTTGTCAAATATTGTTCTGTTGAACATGTCTGACAGAACAGCCAACACTCGTGATGATGACGCTGGTGTATAAACTGTATATGACGAACTGGAAACTGCCAGCCACTGTGGCCGAGCGGTTCAAGGCGCTTCAGTCCAGAACCGCGCTGCTTCTACAGTCGCAGCTTCGAATACTACCTCGAGCATGGATGTGTGTAATGTCCTTACGTTGGTTAGGTTTGAGTAGTTCTAAGTCTAGGTGACTGATGACCTCAGATGTGAAGTCCCATAGTGCTTGGAGCCATTTGATTTTTTGAAGAGAAAAGGGGAGAAAAGGGAAACATTTAATTGGGAAACTAGTTGCTCCCAGCCGCACAGCACATTGTGGATATGAAATGAAGAAAGCTGAAAATAAGTGCCGCACCGGCACATGACGCCGGATTTACCGCTTCTCATGAGCGGTTGCCTTTCCACTTCGGCCATCGGGACACGGTTTTGATCGACTAAATTTTTAACTTCTTACCCGCTACAGTACAGCGTCCCTCGTCCGTTGAGCCCCCACTCGAAAATTATTGTTTCCCGTAGGAGTTCGCACGATATTATTGCATCCCCACTCAATCAGAAGTCATCAAAAAAAGTTATAAAAAACGTGTGTATATATGAGCAGTGTCATTTCTGTAGGATGTCTCCTACATTTTTGCGATAGCGTGACGGCTCCACGACATTTGGTTCAGTGCGGATGCATTCAAATTGCCAGAACTCCTGCGGCAATCAATAAAAGTCCGGTAGGGCATTAGTGGACGGGGTGGTGTGGGGGGGGTCGTTGCAATTTAGGGTGCCATAAGTTTGAAATTTGGGTCGAAGCGGTTAAGGCAAGCGTTCATAGAAGTGTTAAATCCGGTTTCGTGTTCTGGTCCGGCATAAATTTTCAACTCCCACCGTTGTGTTTCCATAATGCCCTGTGCGTCTGGAAGAGACTAGTCACCATACATCCTTTACCTTTCCTCTCCATGCTTTTATTTCATGTACAATGTATACCCGCTCCATCTGCCCATATTTATATGTGGGCAGGAATAAAGTCTTTCATTATTTGCTTTATCCGATCGGCATGTTGCTCAAATAGTTACAGAAGAACTGTTCTCCTTTATGAGGAGCTGTCTATCGTCTTAATTATGTTTAAGTTTTCGTGAGTCATGTCAGTTGCACACTTACTACAAGTAATAGTTTTACACTGCAATTAGTTACTTTAATTCGAAAACACAAGTGGCTTGATTACTGTTTTAGTCTTTTCATTAAAAGGCTGGGATAGAAACTATTTTAGTCAAGCAGTAGAACTAGCAAACCAGCCATGTAAAAATCACTGTTCAAAGAACGAGTTATGGGTTTGATGGTCGACAAAGTTCTTTACAATTCATCTAATAAGTTCATCGTAACGATGCTAGCAGTCACTTTTACGAGCGTACACATAACCTTTCCACGACACGTCTGTCTGTTGATCTCGCGACTCGATATAATAACGAAAGAATACGCAGTTGTGAATGTTAATCAAGTACGGCTTAAAAGCATCTCTCAGTGAGAACATTCACTAAATTATGACTCAGTTCACGTTTGTTGATTTTGCAACACTCGCGACGCGGCTCATTATTAGCTGGATCACACGACACAAATGTAGGAAGTACAGTTTGGATAATAATTTACAAATACATAATTTAAAAATAATTTATAAATAGTCTTGCCAATGAACATTGACATAAATGTGAAAGCGGTTTTGGGAACGCAACAGTTGGAAGTTTTGTAGGCCTCACGCAGGGTAGTACCCGTGGCGCGTACGACTGCTCGATAGCGAGTTTCGAGAAAAATCACCATCCTCGTTTTCCAGGGAGGCAAGTATAGATGCTGAGGTGGACAGCGATACTGCAGTTCTCTTACAGCATCACACTTCAGTGTTAGAAAAAAAAATGTCTAAAAATTACGGAGAAATGTAGAAATCTCCATTTCCTTTCATTATTAATTTCGATTAACCTTCTGTAGTTTCAACTCTTCGATGTAGTAAAGAAAAACGAAATTTTCTCCCTGCTTCCTCGAAGTGACTTCACGAATTAATGTTTATCTTTAGCAATATATTTTTCTTTCCGAAGTAATAAGAAATCTCACATGAACTTCCTACCTGGAAGTCGACGGTCGTGTTCGGGAACGGAACCCAATAACTGGGGGACTCCTCCGCTTCCATTTGCGATCAAGGAAACGGACGAGAGACAACGGGCGAAATAAAGGGAAGACAGCGTCTGGAGGAACAGGCGGGCAGAAGCGGCAAGGAACAGACGGCTGCGGCTGCTCCTGCACAATTCTGCGAGCTTGTTCCGGTGAGAGACTGCAAACAGCGGCAGGAGACTCGCGAAATGAAAAGAGGAACCGCCGGCGGAGGGCGCGTGCAAACAAGCCAGCAATAAGGGGCGCCTGGCCGCCACCGTCTCCCCGTCCGCGCCACCCCCGCCAACAGCACCACTAGCCAGCGCCTTCTTCGGCGTTGGGCGACGCTCTCTTTCTCCAGGGTTCCTTGGGACCATCTCACCAAGGTACCAACGTAACATGTACTCAGAGGACTGGATGATATCACGGGGACACCGGTTTAGAGGCTGGCCATTGACCGACAATGACCATCTGGAACTCACGAGCCATGTGATAATACTGAGGATTGGGGATCTGTTAGATGATGATTAGTTTGTCTCTAGGAAAGGTGTATGAGCATTTGCATCTACATCTACATCTATATCTACATGATTACTGATATATTTCACAATTAAGTGCCTGGCTTAGGATTCAGAGCCCTCTTCATGCTATTTCTATACCGTTCCACGCAGGATAAACAAGCACTTGACTCTTCATGTGCGAGATCTGACGTCTGTTACATTATCCTGTCGATCATTTTTCCCCATGTAGTTGGGCGTCAACAGAATAGTTTGTCAACCGGATCAGAAAACTGGTGACTGAAATATCGCGAGATCCTGCCTCAACGGAAAACGACTGTGTTTTAATTATTGCCACACCAATTGACATATGATGTCCGTGGCACTGTCTCCCCTATTTCGCGATAATACATAACGAGCTGCTCTTCTTTGAGCTTTTCCTGTGTCCTCCGTTAGTCCCTGCTAAAGTGGATTTCACACTGCACATCAATACTCCATTAGAGGGTGGACAAGCGTGATGTAAGGAACCTGTTTAGTAGAACTGTTGCACTTTCTAAGTGTTCTGCCAATAAATCGCGGTTTTTGGTTTGCTTTACCCACAACATTATCTATGACATCGTTCCAATTTAAGTTATTCGTAATTGTAATCCCTAAGTATTTAGTTAAAATAAATGTCGTGTGGCTAGGGCCTCCCGTCGGGTTGACTGTTCGCCGGGCCAGGTCTTTTGAGTTGACACAACTTAGGCGGCTTGCTCGTCGATGGGATGAAATGATGATGATTAGGACAACACAGCACCCGGTCTCTGAGCGGAATAAATCTCCGACCCAGCCGGGAATCAAACCCGGGCCCCTAGATTTGAAATTCTGTCGCGGTGACCACTCAGCTCCGGGGACGGAGAGTATTTAGTTGAATTTGCAGCATTTAGATCTGTCCGATTTATCATGTAACCAAAATTTAGTAGATTTCTTTTAGAACGGATGTAGATGACATCAAACTTAGCATAATTTACAATCAATCAACTGCAACTTATCCACTATACCCACTATACAAAAATAGTGTCTAAATCATTTTGAAATTGATTTTGAGTGTCTGATGGCTTTGCAAGACGGCAAATGACTGCTTCATCTGCAAGCAATCTAGGAGAGCTGCTCAGATTCTCTCCTATACCGTTTATGTGGGTCACGAACAGAAGAGGACCTATGATACTCCTTTGGGAAACGCTAGAGATTGATTAAAACGGCACCAGAGAGGTAGCTTTGACGTTCTGGTTGATGAACAAGATCGAAGGAAGATCTATATATTTTCATAGGATTTGTCGACATGGAAAAAGCACTCAACTATGTAAATTGGTGGAAAACACTCGAAATTCACAGAGAAATAGGGGTAAGCCAAAGGGAAAGACGAGTAATATACGATACGTACAAGAACCACGATGGAACGGTAAGACTGAAAGACCAAGAACGAAGTGCTCGGATTAAAAAGACTGTAGAACAGAGATGCAATATTTCGCCGCTATTGTTCTATCAGTATGTCGAAGAAGCAGTGACGGAAATAAAAGAAAGGTACAAGAGCAAGATTAAAATTAAGGCGAAAGGAGACCAATGATAAGACTCGTTGATGACATTGTGGTCCTCGGTCAAGGTGAAGAATTAAAGGATCTGTTGAATAGAATGTACAGTCTTGTGAGTACAGAATATGGATTTCGAGCTAATGGAATAAAGACTAAAATAATGAGAAGTAGCAGAAATGGCGACCGCGAGAAACTTGACGTCACAAAAGCTGATTAGTAACTAAATGAACTTAAGGAATTCTGCTACATAGGCATCAAAATAACTCATGACGAACTCGACATAAAAAATACACTAGCACTAGCAAAAAGGCATTCTTGCCCAAATGAAATCTACTAGTATCTAACATAGGGGTTCAGTTGAGAAATAAATTTCTGAGAACATAGGTTTGTAGAACAGTATTGTAGTGAAACATGGATTGTGGGAAATGGGGAATAGAAGGGAATCGAAGAGTTTGAGACATGGTCCTACAGAATATTGTTGAAAATAAGATGGACTGATGAAGTAAGGAATGATGAGGTCGCCGCAGAATCGGCAAGGACAAGAATATATGGAAACTACAGACAAGAAGAAGAGACAGGATGATAAGCGATTCCTTAAGATATCAGGGAATAACTTCCATGGTACTACAGGGAGGTATAGAGGGTAAGAACTGCAGAGGAAGGCAGAGACTGGAATACATGCAGCAAATATTTGAGGTCGTAGGTTTCCAAGAGCTACTCTGAGATGAAAAGGGTGGGTCCAGAGAGAAACTGGAGGCGGGTCGCATCAAACCAATCACAAGACTGACTACTCAAGAAAGAAAGAAAAAATCATAATGGTATCTAACCAACGAGAAAGGAACGCCAGGCAGCGCGTGCGCGCGCGCGCTCGCCCGCTTGTGTGTGTGTGTGTGTGTGTGTGTGTGTGTGTGTGTGTGTGTGAACTAACAGGGCATATTGAAACCTTTTAAAGGAGGACAGCACGAATTATCGCATATTTGTTTGATTTAAGAAAGAACCACGCGCATTGAGGCTTTTAGACACTCATGTACCACATTTCGTACGCTATGGGAACGGAATGGAAGGTAACCTGATGAACCCTAACATCTACATCTATATCCGTATTCTACAAACCGCTGAGAAGTGCATGACACAAGAAACTGGTATATTCTTCCAATTAGAGCAGTTCATTTCGTTCCATTCACATACTGAGCCTGTGGAGAATAACTGTGTAAATGCCCTTGTATGTTCTGTAGCTAGCCTAGCCGTCTCCCACATGGGACAGATACTTAAGAGGTTGTAATATATTTCTAGATTCATTATGTGACGCTGGTTCTTCAAACTTTGTAAGTGGGCTTACTCAGGAGTGTTTGCGTCTGTCTTTACAGCTCTGCCTGCTGCGGTGGCCGAGTGGTTCTAGGCGGTTCAGTGCTGAACCGATCGACTGCTACTGTCGCAGGTTCGAATCCTGCCTCGCGCATGGATGTGTGTGATGTCATTAGGTTAGTTAGGTTGAAGTAGTTCTAAGTTGTAGGGGGACTGATGACCTCAGATGTTAAGTCCCATAATGCTCAGAGCCATTTGAACCATTTTTACCGTTCAGTTTCTTCAGAATCTCTGTGAGGCTCCCGCATAGGTCAAACAAATCTGTGACCATGCGTTCTGGTCTTCCCTGTCGAACGTCAAAATTCCTTGTTTGTCCTACATGGACATCATCAGCGGACATAGACCTCACCAGCGGAATATGTATGGTAACTATTAATTTTGGCTGTTATGTTATTAACATACGACATGAACATAAAGTATCGCAACACACGTCTTGGGGAACGCTTCAAACGACTTCTACATCTGTCGATGACTCTGTCAAAGATATCACACTGCGTCCTCCCTCCCAGTAGGTCTTCGTACTTTTGATAATGAGTGTAGTTGTGTTTCTCAGTCATATGGTAACCGAGAAATAACGCATCGAGAAACAAGGCACGTACATCATTTCCTTTATCCACGGGTTTCAGAACGTCACTTGAGAAAAGTGCGACCTGGATTTCACGTGATAGATGTTTTCTGAATGGAAAAGTAGATTCTTTTCGAGATATCTCAATACGTTTGAATCAGAAATATGATCTAAGATTCTGCCGCAACTGGATGACATGGGGAATGGACGACAGTTTTGTCGATCACTTCTGCTATCTTTCTAGTAAACGTGTGAAAGTGTGCTTTCTTGCTACTGTTGTACACGGTATTTTATTCGAGGAATCTACGGTAGGTTATTGGCTACCTCAGCCACTAATGCAGTATACGAACTTATAGGTGGGCTAACGTACGATGTGATACCATGCTAAGCAACGTCAGGCATGCTTCTTACAGTGATTTAAATTTATAGAGTGCCTTACTTTGAAACCTATCTGTAAGTTACTTTAAAATGTAAAAAGCTTTCAAATATACAATGTGGTCCATTGACAGTGACCGGACAAATATCTCACGAAATAAGCATCAAACGAAAAAACTACAAAGAACGAAACTCGTCTAGCTTGAAGAGGGAAACCAGATGGCGCTATGGTTGCCCCGCTAGATGGCGCTGCCATAGGTCAAACGGATAACAACAGCGTTTTTTTAAAATAGGAACCCCATTTTTATTACATATTCGTGTAGTATGTAAAAAAATATAAGTGTTTTAGTTCGACCACATATACTAACGTATAAGTACGTGGTATCACGTAACTTCCGCCATTGCGGACGGTGTATGCTTCATGATACATTACCTGTGTTAAAATGGACCGTTTACCAATTGCAGAAAAGGTCCATATCATGCTGATGTATTGCTGTTGTTGTTGTTGTGGTCTTCAGTCCTGAGACTGGTTTGATGCAGCTCTCCATGCTACTCTATCCTGTGCAAGCTTCTTCATCTCCCAGTACCTACTGCAACCTACATCCTTCTGAATCTGCTTAGTGTATTGATCTCTTGGTCTCCCTCTACGGTTTTTGCCCTCCACGCTGCCCTCCAATGCTAAATTTGTGATGCCTTGATGCCTCAAAACATGTCCTACCAACCGATCCCTTCTTCCAGTCAAGTTGTGCCACAAACTTCTCTTCTCCCCAATCCTATTCAATACCTCCTCATTAGTTACGTGATCTACCCACCTTATCTTCAGCATTCTTCTGTAGCACCACATTTCGAAAGCTTCTATTCTCTTCTTGTCCAAACTGGTTATCGTCCATGTTTCACTTCCATACATGACTACACTCCATACAAATACGTTCAGAAACGACTTCCTCACACTTAAATCTATAATCGATGTTAATAAATTTATCTTCTTCAGAAACGATTTCCTTGCCATTGCCAGTCTACATTTTATATCCTCTCTACTTCGACCATCATCAGTTATTTTACTCCCTAAACAGCAAAACTCCTTTACTACTTTAAGTGTCTCATTTCCTAATCTAATCCCCCCAGCATCACCCGATTTAATTTGACTACATTCCATTATCCTCGTTTTGCTTTTGTTGATGTTCATCTTATATCCTCCTTTCAAGACACTGTCCATTCCGTTCAACTGCTCTTCCAAGTCCTTTGCTGTCTATGACAGAATTACAATGTCATCGGCGAACCTCAAAGTTTTTACTTCTTCTCCATGAATTTTAATACCTACTCCGAATTTTTCTTTTGTTTCCTTTACTGCTTCCTCAATATACAGATTGAATAACATCGGGGAGAGGCTACAACCCTGTCACACTCCTTTCCCAACCACTGCTTCCCTTTCATGCCCCTCGACTCTTATAACTGCCATCTGGTTTCTGTACAAATTGTAAATAGCCTTTCGCTCCCTGTATTTTACCCCTGCCACCTTCAGAATTTGAAAGAGAGTATTCCAGTTAACGTTGTCAAAAGCTTTCTCTAAGTCTACAAATGCTAGAAACGTAGGTTTGCCTTTTCTTATTCTATTTTTTAAGATAAGTCGTAAGGTTAGTATTGCCTCACGTGTTCCAACATTTCTATGGAATCCAAACTGATCTTCCCCGAGGTCCGCTTCTACCAGTTTTTCCATTCGTCTGTAAAGAATTGGCGTTAGTATTTTGCAGCTGTGACTTATTAAACTGATAGTTCGGTAATTTTCACGTCTGTCAACACCTGCTTTCTTTGTGATTGTAATTATTATATTCTTCTTGAAGTCTGTGGTTATTTCGCCTGTCTCATACATCTTGCCCACCAGATGGTAGAGTTTTGTCATGACTGGCTCTCCCAAGGCCATCAGTGGTTCTAATGGAATGTTGTCTACTCCCAGGGCCTTGTTTCGACTCAGGTCTTTCTGTGCTCTGTCAAACTCTTCACGCAGTATCTTATCTCCCATTTCATCTTCATCTACATCCTCTTCCATTTCCATAATATTGTCCTCGAGTACATCGTCCTTGTATAAACCCTCTATATACTCCTTCCACCTTTCTGCCTTCCCTTCTTTGCTTAGAACTGGGTTGCCATCTGAGCTCTTGATATTCATACAAGTGATTCTCTTCTCTCCAAAGGTCTCTTTAATTTTCCTGTAGGCAGTATCTATCTTACCCCTAGTGAGACAAGCCTCTACATCCTTACATTTGGCCTCTAGCCATCCATGCTTAGCCATTTTGCACTTCCTGTCGATCTCATTTTTGAGACGCTTGTATTGCTTTAGGCCTGCTTCATTTACTGGATTTTTATATTTTCTCCTTTCATCAATTAAATTCAATATTTCTTCTGTTACCCAAGGATTTCTATTAGCCCTCGTCTTTTTACCAACTTGATCCTCTGCTGCCTTTACTACTTCATCCCTCAGAGCTACCCATTCTTCTTCAACTGTATTTCTTTCCCCCATTCCTGTCAATTGTTCCCTTATGCTCTCCCTGAAACTCTGTACAACCTCTGGTTCTTTCAGTTTATCCAGGTCCCATCTCCTTAAATTCCCGCCTTTTTGCAGTTTCTTCAGTTTCAATTTGCAGTTCATAACCAATAGATTGTGGTCAGAATCCACATCTGCCCCTGGAAATGTCTTACAATTTAAAACCTGGTTCCTAAATCTCTGTCTTACCATAATGTGATCTATCTGATACCTTTTAGTATCTCCAGGATTCTTCCAGGTATACAACCTTCTTTCATGATTGTTGAACCAAGTGTTAGCTATGATTAAGTTATGCTCTGTGCAAAATTCTACAAGGCGGCTTCCTCTTTCATTTCTTCCCCCCAATCCATATTCACCTACTATGTTTCCTTCTCTCCCTATTCCTACTGACGAATTGCAGTCACCCATGACTATTAAATTTTCGTCTCCCTTCACTACCTAAATAATTTCTTTTATCTCGTCATACATTTCCTCAATTTCTTCATCATCTGCAGAGCTAGTTGGCATATAAACTTGTACTACTGTAGTAGGCATGGGCTTTGTGTCTATCTTGGCCACAATAATGCGTTCACTATGCTGTTTGTAGTAGCTAACCCGCACTCCTATTTTTTTATTCATTATTAAACCTACACCTGCATTACCCCTATTTGATTTTGAATTTATAACCCTGTAATCACCTGACCAAAAGTCTTGTTCCTCCTGCAACCGAACTTCACTAATTCCCACTATATCTAACTTTAACCTATCCATTTCCCTTTTTAACTTTTCTAACCTACCTGCCCGATTAAGGGATCTGACATTCCACGCTCCGATCCGTAGAATGCCAGTTTTCTTTCTCCTGATAACGACGTACTCTTGAGTAGTCCCCGCCCGCAGATCCGAATGGGGGACTATTTTACCTCCGGAATATTTTACCCAAGAGGACGCCGTCATCATTTAATCATACAGTAAAGCTGCATGTCCTCGGGAAAAATTACGGCTGTAGTTTCCCCTTGCTTTCAGCCGTTCGCAGTACCAGCACAGCAAGGCCGTTTTGAATAATGTTACAAGGCCAGATCAGTCAATCATCCAGACTGTTGCCCCTGCAACTACTGAAAAGGCTGCTGCCCCTCTTCAGGAACCACATGTTTGTCTGGCCTCTCAACAGATACCCCTCCGTTGTGGTTGCACCTACGGTACGGCCATCTGTATCGCTGAGGCACGCAAGCCTCCCCACCAACGGCAAGGTCCATGGTTCATAATGTATTGCTATTGTGATCAAAATGCCCAATGGGTGTGTTCTATGTATGCAGCCTGTATCCTGGACGACATCATCGAAGTGTCCGTACCAATCGACAGATAATTACGTTATTTAAGGAAACAAAAAGTGTTCAACCACGTGTGAAACGTCAACCACGACCTGCAACAAATGATTGTGCCAAAGTAAGTGTTTTAGCTGTTGTCGCGGCTAATCCACACATCAGTAGCAGACAAATTGCGCGGGAATCGGTAATCTCAAAAACTTTGGTACTGAGAATGCTATATCAACATCGATTGCACTCTTACCATATTTCTATGCACCAGGAATTGCATGGCGACGACTTTGAACGTCGTGTACAGTTCTGCCACTGGGCACAAGAGAAATTACGAGTCGATGACAGATGTTTTGCACGCGTTCTACTTAGTGACGAAGCGTCATTCACCAGTAGCGGTAACGTAAACCGGCATAATATGCAATGTTGGGCAACGGAAAATCCACGCTGGCTGCGACAAGTGGAACATCAGCGACCTTGGCGGGTTAATGTATGGTGCGGCATTATGGGAGGAAGAATAATTGGCCCCCATTTTATCGATGGCAATCTAAATGGTGCAATGCATGCTGAATCCCTACGTAATGATCTGCCGATGTTACTACAAGATGTTTCACTGTATGACAGAATGCCGATGTACATCCAACATGATGGATGTCCGGCACATAGCTCGCGTGCGGTTGAAGCTGTATTGAATAGCATATTTCATGACAGGTGGTAAATGAGTCATAAACCACTTTATAATGGCCGAGTGGTGCTCGGTCGAAGGCTCGTGGGATTTCAGCCATCTGAAGCGGCTGGCAGCCCGAGGAGATTTTATTAATTCATATCGCCGTGAGACCGTGCATTCATACATCGCTCTGTACTCTTTCCATTGCGCCAACCACCAGCTGGAACCTACGTGGACACGAATGGCTCATACCTCTCCCGAACCACACCAAAAATCCAGATCACTCCAAACTCTTATTACCCTTTTAGAGCTCACACTTCTGTCGCTAAATCAGGAGGAAATCGGAGATAACAAGTAGGCACAGTCGTCTTGTTAGCTGATCACTGGTTTTTCCATGAACAGGACGTGCATAGGGATCTCACTTTTAGTGACCTTTGCAGAGATAGCATCCGCAAATGTGCAGTGAGATCAATAAATAAGGTATGAAGTACGAGTAAGAACGACTTCATGACAAAGCATTTCGTAGTGTATTATATAATACAAAGCACTTACGAACCTCGCAGTTCCATCAGCAGGTGAAAATCATTTTAATCCGTTATTTACGTCCGATCTTGACCGACGCGATGCGAAATGTGCGGTACTGTTGTAGGAAGGTGGTAATTTTTAGAATTTGGGTATCAGCCAACAGACAATAAGATGAGAGGCAGTGAAAAACTTACGCACTTTTGAGATGAACGCTTTTTACCCTGCATGTCTGCAATGTAGGTTTATCCTCGCCATAACTGCACATCACGTCACTCGGGACGAGCACTTGTTTGTATACTTCACAGACACCGAATAATATGAAACGAGCAAAGATGGAGTCTGTTATTTTGTGTCGGACAGAGCTGTAAAACAAATTTACGTATGTAAGATACTAAACTTAAAGTAAGTCTTTGAAATCACTAAAACCGCTGTGGGTAGCGAAATATACTTGCATTTTCTCTAACATATCTTGGCTCATACAGATGGATTCATTGTGTAGTACTACCAATTTGTTCTCTTTTTTATTAGTAATATGTACAGTTTAAAATAGATGTTATATTTTTTTGGAAAAAAGAAACATCTACGAAGCGAGTCAGAGTGCTTGGATAGCTCAACCGGTATAGCTCTTCTCCGTGAAAGACAAAAGGCCTAGGTTCGAGTCCCGGTCCAGAACAAAGTTTTAATCTGCCAGGAAGTTTTGACGTAAATTAAGTAGTCTTGAGAAATCGTGTCCTACATTGCCAACCTTATGTCGTAACATATGGAACCCGAGGTGTCCAATATGCGGTCATATAGTTCATCTTGAAAGACTACTGCACTTAAATTATCGTTACTTTAGCTTTGATGTATGTAAAGTCATATTAGCATACACTTGGATTATACAGTAAATATACCCAGCAATTCACAGTGATAAAAGTGATTAAAACCGGCTAAAACTATTCAATGTAGAATAAAGTTTTATGACTTTTTTACATACCTTATAGGCTTTATGTACGACTCCCTTTTGTGAAACAGACAATATCTAAATGATAATCCATTTCACGTCATTTGTTCGGAAGCGTATGTGGATTCACTGACATGAGCGCATTTGACGTTCTGGAATATTTTTCGGCAATTGAGATACATATAGCATATTTTCACATAACCTTATAAAAGTAATCTGTAGGTGTCAGGCCCGAAGATCTATGTGGCCAAGAGGAGTCCAGTAATACCAATCTAACGATTGCTGGCAGATGAAATTCCTGGAATCCGTATCAAGCTGTGGCAATAATCATTGCTCAAACATGCCCATTTCAAGGTTTGTGCAGATAGCTCAGGAATGAAGATGGATCGTACAATTTTTGTACTGACTTTGTGCAACACATTAACTTTTTTTGAATCACGCTGATGTTGAATTACACTCGAAGTCCTTCATTTGCCCCATATCCGACGGTTGGCAGACATCAGGAAGGTTGAAGGAGACGGGGAGCAGATGTTTCTTCCTCAAAGGTTGCCAGCAATCATGTTTCATAGTGTGTCCTTCGGACGTGATCCTCGTGTTTCAGTTGCTGTAAAATTTGTATTGAGTATGACTACATTTTTAGATTTCTTATGAAAACTCGCCGAAGCGTTGTACGTGGCATTTGTAGTTCCCTACAGGATTTGTATATCGATTTGCGTGGTACGTTCAAACGAAAGGGGAGTGCTTTCAACGTATTTTGCTGATACATGTGACCGAGTGGTACTTTTTTCCTTCATACAAAAAGCCTGTCTTTTCAAACTGGCGATGCTCTCTGTGAATGTTTTAGGTAGGGTGTCTGGATGCTTGATTGTACAGCTGACGAAAGTCTCTCTGGACTTTGTCGGGAGAAAGAGAACTGTTAAAGTCTAACTCGCCGAATTCGTTCTGTATGGGATTCGCCATTTTAAATTGTGATGCGAAATGTTTCACTATTTTTCACGCAAACACCAACTTCCGATTAATTGGGTTTGTGCAACGATGGAAAATTTCCTCTTACGTAATTCTTATCAAGTAGTCACTATGTATGAAACAGTTAGAGCCGTTTGTATTGGTTGTAATTCGTTTTAATTACCCTACACCCTACACCATGGCAGAAACGTACAATGTGGAGATATGAAGATGATTCACGTGACCAGGGTAAGAATGTAACATCGTAGTATGAATGTTTATCTAATAACTGTCACAGGTTCTTGTTGATCGTAATCGTCTATGCGGCTCACGATCATTTCTATATTGGAGCGACTAACAATCAACTCCTTTCGTAACGAGCAGCATAGTTCATAATACCTGATTTGCATACGACCCTTGAAACAATTGAAATGAAAAACCATATGTTGTATAAGATGTAACTGTTAATAATTTACTCTTGATCACAGTTTCCTAGAGTGACAAATAATAACTATCAACAAAGTTCGAAAAATGTGGCGAGTGCATATTATATGGCAAAAATATTGAATTATAAGTGATCCGAAATACGATACACAGAAAAATTCATTACAGTGATTTTCTTCCAGAAATAATAAGTTTTATAAATAGCCTGAAGCAGGATAGCATTACAGCAACATAAAGGACGCTGATGTCTCAGAAACTTACAACACAAACTTACTGTACAGCACATATTAAAAGGGGGAAAACATAAATTTCTCAGTGACATACGTCGTTGACATAACATAGTTCAGACGACAATATAACTGTGTTATAGGAACGTTCATCATACGGTGATAGTTCTACCATAATGTACAAAATCCACTACAATGTTGATTTACTTAATTAAAATGATCATTTCATAGCATATAGGACCCCTCTTGCACCGGACCAGAATTTTTTTCATAAAAAACCGTTGTATCACTGTTAAATAATTAATAATATTATTTGTAATATAAGGAGTGATTGTAAGTAAACTATGATTTTAAATATGTTTTAAATGTGTAATACAATTTTAATAACAGTATCAAGAACTAATAATAGTTATTTTAGGTTTTACTGCTGCTGAAGATTACACACTGCCTGACAATAAATGGGAAGAACCCAGATCACTGGCTCGGATTCAGTGTAACTTCGTAAACTTTTACACCATTGTCGACTATATAAATGACTAGAGTTCTAACTCCCTGTATCAAATAGGTCGGTTACCAGATTACATTAGTAGTGCTTTTGTTTAGTGTCTTTAGCAAGCATGGTAGCAAACGAGCATGAACATCGTCAAATGCTGAATAATCAGCTGAAGGACACGGAGATGCCACGCACTCGTCTGAGATAGCATTATCAGCAGTTGACAGAGTTTTAAAAGACTGCATGGAATAGGCATACGCGTCATCTAGGTTCTAGTCGACGACGTCTGTCAACCACAATGGAGGAACAGAGTATTGTGCGCCGCGCTCTCCTTCAAATCTGTGGCGGCCATCCGAGAACAACTAATTGACTCCCTACAACGTTCTGCGACACCCCGCACTCTTGGCTGGAGACTTGCAGCAGCTCAAGTAGAGAATTGCCGACCCATGTACAGTCTGCAATTTGGAGACATGCAGCAGTGTTTCAGTCTTCTTCTCGTCTCATGATGTGTGGGAAGGGGGGGGAGGGCTTACGAAATGCCTCTTATGACTCTTGGTCACCGCTAATAGTTACTACGCGGACTTTGCCTTTTACAATACAACGGTGCGCCACGGACATCCTCTGATCTCATGTGACAGTACTGTGGTGTCAGTTTTCAAGAGGACAATGCTCCTCCACACATTCCTCGTATCTGTACAAACTGTATGCATGATTTTGAAGTACTACTATGGCCAGCAAGATCGCCACATCTGTCTCCCACAGAACGTATGGGGTCAGCACGGACCTCAGTTCCGTCCCAGTGCTAGTACCTAGAATGTTAAGGACAGTTACAACAGCTGTGGGCGAAGTTGCCTCAGCAGAGCATACAAGGGCACTGTCACACCCTTCCCAATCGAATCACTAAAGTTATCCATGCTAGATGTGATAGAACATTCTACTGATAAGTGGGCACATACTGCGAAGTTCTGCGTCGACTTTGCAGTCAGTGAAGTAATATCACGTACCCTCCTCACCCATGGTATTTTACTCCATTTTCTGGCCCCGGTTTATCTGCTTAACTTCTTTGTAGGTTAGCGTGATAATGATAATATTAATAATAATAACTACAACAACAATAATAATAGTTACAGTAGGAGACACTATCATGTACTTACATGCGTGCAGAACTGATATTTTGTGACACAGGAATTTGATCAATGGTCTCCTTTCTATAAGTAATAACAGAGTACATAATGTCTTGACTGACATATGGACCCACTTCCATCAGACTGGATGGCAGTAGGCTACAACTAGTTATGACTCGATGAAATTACAGATTCCTCAAAGTTGCATAGAAGTTTGTATTTATTTAAATGGCGACCAGCTGCGTACTTTATGTACATGTATTGGTAATGGACAAAAGTCCGGAACAGGTCGCCTTTAAAATAAAACCAGATTTTTGTGTAATTTTGATGGTTTCGTAATTTCTTTGGCATGTGGGCTTTGAAACTATAGACGTATATGAAGTACTAAATGCCAATTAATCTATAGGGTCAGATGTAAATTAGTCAATAAAATACGCTTCATTAAAATCTTGTGGTGTGACAAGACAAGTGCAACATGCGAAAATACCTCCAAAAATGTAAATCCAGAGTGTATGATTAAAATAATGAAATTTATCACTTCCTAATAGGTTGTGCAAGGAGAAGAAACCCATAACAATTATTTGCTGCCTGCAATTGTGTGAAATTTTGAGATATCATTAAACCAGGTGGTATTATAAAAACGTAAATTATAATGTTAGAAAACAGTCTTACGGTCAATACCCAGTAAAAACGCTAAACTTGTATCTACTTTTCACAGCGATATATGACGATGCAAAACATGATTCAGATGACGTACAGGGCAGTGACCAGATGTTCCAGGAATATAAACCACGTAGTAACACACAGAGTCCAATGTACAAAATTTCCTGAAGTGTTTGTTTACTTATTTAACCTGATCAGGTTAGGTTGTACAGGCAGTCTCTTATATAGGACCAGAGCTTTAAACATAATACATTGTTTCAATTATAGTTACATAAAAATGACAATAATTGTACTATGGGTAACTATTACAAAGCAGTACTAATGAGAACAAAAAATTATTATAAACCAGATTTCAATGAAGATAATGCAACTGGAAATCACAGTGGTGGGAACTAACAGAAATAACTACTCTTAAAATAATATCAAGAATATTGACAATACAACATGATAAAATATCCTTATGTGTGTACGAAAGCGAGATTTTGTGAGGTAGTAAGTTCTGAGGGAAACCTGAATAGAGTCTACCAGCTAAGGACATTCTGAAATACGGAAGGTATCGAGGGGAGGGAGGAGGGTACTTAGTTACAATCGAGTATGCAGTGTGTACAGAAGAAATGCCAATCATTGTTACCATTTTGGTAAGTAAGTTATCAACTGTAATTTGAAGCTCGCTGGTATCTGTTTGTTTTATTCTTATTACTGTATTTTTACGTACATCACCTATATCGCTACTGATGATGCCGTAAACAAATTGGGTCAGCAACATCCCTGAAGCCAATAAATCGTCGGGGAAGACCGACATCGCTCTTACGTGACAGGGAATTTTAATGATTGTTTTCTCATTTTTGCAGTCTTTCTGACGGCAAAATATTTAGTTCTTGCACTTTCGGTCCGATGAATTATCTATTTCTGCCAATTATTAAATCTTGCTCAAGTTTTCTGCAACAGCTGCTGTCCATAGTTTTGTTACGTGCCGTCATCTAAATCTTGGAGGAACAATGGCCGCTATGACTGCTATGACTTTGAGGTCAGCAGGCCATGCTGAATGGTGCTAAGCATAACGTACGTGTCACCTACTATCGACTTTACACTTTTTATGGCGTCATAATAACGACAGTGGAGTAAAGATATTATTACAGGGTTCTTTGTTCAAACCTAAAACCTCTGAGCATACTTGACACCGTCTTCAGGAGCTACGTTTACATTTTATTTAATATCGAATAACTGAGTAGTACTGCGGTATATAACACTGCAGGTTATTAAAATAACAGCTGTAACTTTCAAGTTTATAAATGATGAATCTTTGTTATGTAAGAGACTTAGTTGAATGGCCCCATCTCGTCGACATTTAAACAAATTACCTTGGTTCATTACCGACATATTAATCATACAGCTCTACACAAATTTCCTTTTGCAGTCTGTGTTGGCCGCTTTAGTAAACCATTGCCAGCAAGTAGCTTGGTTCGCCAGGCGATGTTGACTCGCTACAAGGCATGTCCTACATACACACATGTGCATGCAAATTTCTCGTGGGGTGTCAACACAGAATGGCATAACCGCCTAACTACCCCTGTACCTACTGTATGGTATGCCGGACAGCCACTGCAACTGGACATGGCAGCCGGCATAAAATGCTCCACAGCTAGAGGATTGATAAGGTAACCAGACAGATACTTTTCCTGCTACACATTTAATAATGAGAGGATGTTGTTAGTTGAAATTTCAGACGTTTCGTGGATGATTAAGGCTCTAGACAGGACACAAAAACCTGTGAACAGTTGAGTCAAATAACCATACAGAGCGGGGCGAAAACTGCGGTATACTAGGTGGGCGGGTAGCAACAGTGGCGACGTTCTTCATAAGTAAAAATTAGGCAATGTACACATTCTGACTCTCGAGAAAAATACATTTATGTATCTTTCTTCGTTTGTTGCAATTAATACGGTTGTCACAAATAAAAAAATCATTTTATTGTAAAGGTGGATTCTGCGATGACGTTGCAAACTTTCAGGACGATAGAAAAGGGCTAAATGTATAAATCTGAGGTAAGGGACCCTGGTTTGAAAACGACGAGTCGAAAGTTATGAGCAAAAATTTTTCTGATAGTTCTGACGATGGCCCTTTTCTACAGCAAACACCTAGCTTTCCACATTTTGGATGTAGGTAGTATGGACCAAAACAAGAGAAAAAGTCCTGTAAACAAGGGCTCTGAATTGGATACCATAAGCGCTCTGAACACTTGTCCATCTTCGCTACTGTGAAATACATTTCTCCAACTGAAAATATAGAATGATAATAACGTTTGATTAATTAAAAAAGCTTTAAGGGTTTTCACTTAAAAACAAGAGTATTTCATTTAAAGCACGTCCTCGTAATTTTACAAATCCACAAAAAAATCTGAACGTCAGACTGCATACAGGTGTGTCGGACATAGTTGTCATCTGTTTAGCGTTTTACAGGCACGGTCGTTATCCCGGCGTCGTTTACAACTTTCGCTTTGAATGAGTGTCTTTGCACCACCGTGTAAGGTTCCCACGCAATTATAATGTTGCTTGCAATCGTATTTACGGGTGTTCATTTTCATTTTCCAGTGGTATAGCTTTTTAATAGTTGTTACAAATCCACAAAAAACTCTGAACGTCAGACTGCATACAGGTGTGTCGGACATAGTTGTCATCTGTTTAGCGTTTTACACGCACGGTCGTTATCCCGGCGTCGTTTAAAACTTTCGCTTTGAATGAGTGTCTTTGCACCACCGTGTAAGGTTCCCACGCAATTATGATGTTGCTTGCAATCGCATTTACAGGTGTTTAGTTTCATTTTCCATTGGTATAGCTTTTTAATAGTTGTCATGTTTTATGAGATACTAATGTTTACTCCTCTAAACAATTCTTTTAATATTTTCTTTAAAAAAAATGAATCTCGGTCATGCAGACACGCCGTAAGGAAACGGGACTTTTACCTACAAAAGTGTATTAGGACCACGATATAGCCTTTTACAGTGAAACTACGATTACACGTATAGCCTATTTTCTACAAATAACTTAATGATAAAGTCGGTGGCGTTCACGGTTGACTTACAATTTATCTTAACACTGACTTTTCACTCAGACATGATTGTGTGGTGGAAATTAGACTCTCATGGTGGCGTAGGCTGGTCACTCCATTACAAAACATAGTAGCAACTCGTAAATTATGCGCAGTGAAATGCAATACTGATATAGGCATCTGCTCACTGCTCACTGAATCGCATGATGTATCAGACAGACGATAATCGCTGCGTCACTTGATAGCAAACAACTTCTCTTCCACTCGCTAGCAGAGATGGCGGAATTGTCATTCATCAGTTTTCGACAAATCACCTGAATTATGTCGATACTGATAGTACATCATATGTAAATATGGATATACCAGGAAAATAGTATCTTTGATTAATCGAAATGAGTGATTCTTATTCTAAGGAAGTTTTTAGTTTTGAAACAGAGGGCTGTTACTATTTAAATCAGCTCTGTGACCTGAAATTGTTAATTTTCATGTAACACTTGTCAAGAATTGTTCGGTTTCCATAAAAATTTTTAACATTTCTATTTATTTTAAGTCAAAGAAAACCTGTAGACCTATTTGATTACACTGATACAGATAAAAAAGAGAAAAGCGTTCTTATAAATTTATAATAAAATTTGGAAATCAGGGACACTAACATTTCTTTAAGTTTTACTTAGCTCCTTAGCAGAAATTTGGTCCAAATGATTATTATTCAAAAACTAGGTTCTTTTAGATCTACACATATTATAAAAATGAATGTATGTATGCGTGTATATATGTTTCACGTCGCCTTCTAAATCACTGGACCGAATACAAGTAAACTTGGTAAACGTATCCCTTACTGTCAGGTAATAATCATAGTGAAAAACCGTCTGTCTACCACAGTTCAGAATACATGATGTCATAAATAATGAGCTGAGCGAAAAGCTGCCACATCATCCAAGACGTTTACATTTATTACTGTTGTATTACTAAATCTATTTATAATAAATCTGGCTGACAGTATCCACATGGTCTGCTAAATGTACCTACAATATTATATAATGGTACCACATATAGAGGAGATATGACTTCTTCAAAACTGAGATGCATAGAAACGAGTCACATCATACATGACGTTTAAATTTATTATGTCTTTGCTGCTAACTATATTCGCAACATATTTCACGGATAGTATCTACATATGCTGCACAAACGTGATCAAATATTTTTTGTTGCATACTGAACTCCTTTTCGAGCCACTGAAACTTCTAACAGTGGGCAATACAGGTCATTTTTCCATCTAGTGCTGTAGTTATGGATATAACTGCTCCTCTCAAATTGTGAAGGATTGTTTATGACGAAGTTCATTAACGAATATATGTACTGTGACGGCACACTTAAAATATATAGATCCATGAAAAGGTCCTTACATAACGCCCGAGGATGAACACGACATGTTATTCTTACTGCTCGCTTTTAGGCGATCAGTGCTTTCTTTTTATGTGATGAGTTACCCCAGAAATTTTTTTCCATAAGGCATTGTTAAACGCAAATACGCAAAGTATATCAGGAAGTTGATAGTTGGTTTCCAGGACTAGCAATTATACTAACAAAACAAAGTAGTTGAATTTAATTGTTTGAGAAGCTCAGTAATATTCTGATTCAAGTTCAACTTTTCATCAATACGTACACCCAAAAATTTGTAGCATACTAACCCATTTACTGACACCCGCTCAGGTGCTACGTGAATTACTGGTATAACTATTTGTTTCATACAACTGAATGCATGGTGTTTCTTTTTTCAAAATTTAGGGAGAGTCCGTTTTCAGAGAACTACTTACTGGATGCAGAATATCATTTGCAAACTTCTCTATTGCTCTGTCTCTAATGGGGTTCGTTATAACAAATGTGTGTGTATGTGTGAATTCCTAGGTTACCAAACTGCTGAAGTCATCGATCCCTAGACTTATACACTACTTTAAATTAGCTTAAACTAACTTACTATAAGGACAACTCTCACACCCATGCCCGAGGGAGAACGCGAACTCTGGCGGGAGAGGCCGCGCAATTCATGATATGACGCCTCTAGCCGCTCGGTCACACCACGTGGTCTGTTATTGTCGGAAAAAAGTACCGGTTTTGTTTGTTGAATGCTAAATGGAAGGTCATTCGTATATTCTTGCTCACCCAAAATAGCTTTTTCCTGATGCGTTAAATGAAAAAACTGTTTCAACCAATGTTTTTTAACATCAATGGGTAGTGGTTCCTGATGGTACTCGTTTTATATACCCCCACAGATGCAGAAGACACGAGGTAGAGCTTACATTTTTTAAAAGAAACCTTTTACATTTTACGCAAGAATACAATTACCCTGTCCAAGAGCTATTAAAAATGTATCACACTGTACCATTTTTGTCAATAAAACGTAGATGTACAAACGATAAAGAGTACAGAGTTTGTGAATACACCAAACTATTTACTACCTTGATTGTACTGTTTGACGAGTCACTCCTTTTGAATTCCAAATTTTGGTATGCTAAGTAAATTGTTTACATTTATGTGAGCGTTTGTTCTTGAGTGCATTAGTATTTCGAAAATTTTTAAAAATATATGTTAGTATGGAGCCTGGATGATAACTGTTTAAGTCTGTCTTTTCATCTTCCTTATGAAGTGCTAAATAATTTCATTTTTTAGAACTGTATGGAAATGAGGTTACACATTTAAGAACAGCCTGGAAAAATTCTCTGTTGCATAGATGCATTGATATATCACTAAGGACATTACTTATTAGGTTGGAACCGCTTTTCAGTATACTGTATGAAATTCTATCAACCCCACATGAGCTTTTGTTATTTTTGGAATTTTTGTAGTAGTTTTGTGGTATAACATTTTTAATATATTTTCCTGCTTCTTCAACTGAACAATCTAATCCTATATTTCCTGCTACGATTAGAAAATTATTGGTACATCACAACGCTGTCATTTAGTTTAACTTTTATGGAATCTTGTACACTGACAGACGCTCGTGTCTCCCGTTTGACAATGTCCCTTGTAGCTTTAATCTTATTATCCACATTATGTATTAGTGTCAGAACTTTCATACTTGTGGACATTTTCACGGTTTTCCTTAAAGCGGTGCAGTATCTTTTGTAATATTCAAGTAATTTGACTTACTCCGGCCCTTACATAAATTTATCTCTTTCTCTTAGATGAGATTTTAATTCCCTCAGTCATCGACGGCTTGCTTTTTATTTACTGGACCTTCTGGGTAATTTTTTTGGAAAGTAGATTTCATATATTCACACAAATATACTTTGGGACAAATTGAATTTGACAATACATCTCCTTCTACGTATACCTCATTCCATACCATCCCTTTTAACTTACTCTTAAAATATTGTATTTTATATGAATTAATAAGCCTCAGAGCTTTGTATGAACCTGCCTCTGGATTGCAAAGTGCCATACCGTTTATTTGATTTAACTGTGCGTCATGATCGAATAGTCTATTAGAAAACGGGTGCATGTTAATTGTTTCAGCTTGAGATCTGTCATAGAAATGTTATCAATCAATGTCCTACTATTTTGTTGTGCACTGGTTGGAAAATTGACTATATGCGATATACGAGCTCTAATTCCTCTGATTTCCTTGACGTGGTGTAGGGAAGCAGCTTACTCACGCCTTATAAAATTCATATCAGTCTTTCCATTGTGTGCCAGCCTAGTCCGCTGTAACTAGCGCTGACGTCATAAATGTTGCGCAATACTTTAAAAATCAAGTAAATAACCTGAAACGTTTCTAGCATGTCAGGAGTAATACTAAATCAATATGTGTTGAATATCAGTTCAATAACTTTAACCATTTTCGAAATTTGGATGTTTTTCTGTAAAAATCATTGGCACAACAGAAAAGAGCTAGAAACTTAAAAATTTATATTTAGATTCCTTTCGCATAATAATTTAGTAGAAACAGTATTCTGGACCTCACAAATTAAAATTTTAGTTGAAATTCATGATTTTCTGGTTTTTGTCTTGGAAATTAAGGAAGCAAGATAGATTAAGTAGGCGAATAAATAAAGCTATGATGTTTAAATTTAAGTAGAAGGGAGATCCGCTACAATCATAAAGATGTGAGAAGTTTCAACTGAATAACTATAAAACTATAGCGATAGCGTATCTCCAAAGAGCAAGTTCAGAGCTCGTCTACTGCGTGTAGTGTAGTTAAATTGATTCTCTCGCCCAAAATATTTGACTTAGCCACGTCAGACTTTTATTATGATTACTTACTTGTGTGCTGATTGCACATTTAAATTGATAGCTTCATTGGCCATCAGCAAAGGAAGCAATGATTTATTCGATAACTTAAAGTGGTGCATTACTAGCCCAGCGGCTAGTCAGGAGAGTGAATTTGATCAGGCGTTCCCTTAGCCGTCCGCACCGCGGCTTTATATATAAGAACGCTGCGTGAGAGAAAAGGGTTCCAGTTCTCTCCAGATGCTGATTAGCGCACCATCTGTGCCGGGAGTCGCGTCACGTCGGTATCATTGCTATAAACAGCCTCGGATGCCGTAATATGTTACTCGGGATACGCGTAACCATGAAATCGTTTTCGAGTGAATTGTTAATTCTGGGATGACTTTAATGATCTATCTTCAGTTTGCATGTGTCGTATGTTCATGTGCTGCCGTGGGACAGACATTCTACCATTATTTAGCGTGGCGTTTGATGAACATTATCATCAAATTAAGGCGAGCATTCACTTAAACATTTAATTTGAACAGTTATAGTTGCATCAGCGCATTAGACTCTGAACTGCTCTGGTAGTTGGATTGTGTGGATTCTTTTGGTCTGTGACTTTCAGAATATAGTGAACATTTTAGAGAGAATGGTTTTTGATTATGAATCCCAGACAATCTGCTAATTCCACAGAGCTATAAGCTGTAGCTATAAATGTATTTCTCAGATGAAGTGTGCACTAGGAATTCTAATTACAGGCTTCATGTTTTGCTAATCACTTTCTGGTATAACAAATAATTCCACCTGCCGCCCCACGGTGGTAATTTCTCAAAACATTGATGGGAGGAAGTAGTATAATGTCACATACTTCTCGGAACGAACAGCTTCAGACTTTCAACAGTCATCTTCTCGTGATATGTAGCATCTTTTTCGTCGTGTATGCCACTGGTGTTTCTGGACACTTCTGTAATGCTCTCACGCCGACTAAACGTTCCCACAACGAAAAGTGTCGACTCCTGTCTGTCTCTGCTATTATTATAATTTGGTGAGGGCTCCAGACTGAATACCAAGACTCAACGATCTATTTCATAAGTCGGTTATTTCGAGGATGAATTGCATTTCGTCGCTCTGGACGGGTACACTCACGTATATTACTATTGTTGCTGTTTCCAGTGATACATCGAGAATAGTATTTTCGAACAGTGATCGAACTCTTCACCTGTTTGTGGGCAAGACGTTACAGACGTTACATTTATTTATTTTTAGTGCCAAATGCCAGTACCTGCACCAGTTACCAATCCTCTGCAGGTCTTCATGCATTCCGCCACAGTAATCTATCGAAACCTGTGTATAGACCTAGTCACTTTATTTGGAGATAGTGCACTTATAAAAAACAAATGTCCTCTGATATCCGTTTCCTACACAGAAAATGTGGAAAACAGTGATTTCTTATGTTACCCAGTAAATGTACGTAGAAGACAGAAATATGAAAATACACTCCTGGAAATTGAAATAAGAACACCGTGAATTCATTGTCCCAGGAAGGGGAAACTTTATTGACACATTCCTGGGGTCAGATACATCACATGATCACACTGACAGAACCACAGGCACATAGACACAGGCAACAGAGGATGCACAATGTCGGCACTAGTACAGTGTATATCCACCTTTCGCAGCAATGCAGACTGCTATTCTCCCATGGAGACGATCGTAGAGATGCTGGATGTAGTCCTGTGGAACGGCTTGCCATGCCATTTCCACCTGGCGCCTCAGTTGGACCAGCGTTCGTGCTGGACGTGCAGACCGCGTGAGACGACGCTTCATCCAGTCCCAAACATGCTCAATGGGGGACAGATCCGGAGATCTTGCTGGCCAGGGAAGTTGACTTACACCTTCTAGAGCACGTTGGGTGGCACGGGATACATGCGGACGTGCATTGTCCTGTTGGAACAGCAAGTTCCCTTGCCGGTCTAGGAATGGTAGAACGATGGGTTCGATGACGGTTTGGATGTACCGTGCACTATTCAGTGTCCCCTCGACGATCACCAGTGGTGTACGGCCAGTGTAGGAGATCGCTCCCCACACCATGATGCCGGGTGTTGGCCCTGTGTGCCTCGGTCGTATGCAGTCCTGATTGTGGCGCTCACCTGCACGGCGCCAAACACGCATACGACCATCATTGGCACCAAGGCAGAAGCGACTCTCATCGCTGAAGACGACACGTCTCCATTCGTCCCTCCATTCACGCCTGTCGCGACACCACTGGAGGCGGGCTGCACGATGTTGGGGCGTGAGCGGAAGACGGCCTAACGGTGTGCGGGACCGTAGCCCAGCTTCATGGAGACGGTTGCGAATGGTCCTCGCCGATACCCCAGGAGCAACAGTGTCCCTAATTTGCTGGGAAGTGGCGGTGCGGTCCCCTACGGCACTGCGTAGGATCCTACGGTCTTGGCGTGCATCCGTGCGTCGCTGTGGTCCGGTCCCAGGTCGACGGGCACGTGGACCTTCCGCCGACCACTGGCGACAACATCGATGTACTGTGGAGACCTCACGCCCCACGTGTTGAGCAATTCGGCGGTACGTCCACCCGGCCTCCCGCATGCCCACTATACGCCCTCGCTCAAAGTCCGTCAACTGCACATACGGTTCACGTCCACGCTGTCGCGGCATGCTACCAGTGTTAAAGACTGCGATGGAGCTCCGTATGCCACGGCAAACTGGCTGACACTGACGGCGGCGGTGCACAAATGCTGCGCAGCTAGCGCCATTCGACGGCCAACACTGCGGTTCCTGGTGTGTCCGCTGTGCCGTGCGTGTGATCATTGCTTGTACAGCCCTCTCGCAGTGTCCGGAGCAAGTATGGTGGGTCTGACACACCGGTGTCAATGTGTTCTTTTTTCCATTTCCAGGAGTGTAATACATCCTTATCGTTTGTACATCAGCATAACACGAGGGCCCGATCGGTCACAAAATGCAAACGACAGTGAGATGAAGCTTTGCACAGATGTATTGAGCAATGCCTGCAGTAAGCCCGTTGTGTTGGGCAGAGTCTGTAGTATGACTGTCGATTGCGCCACGTTGCTGTTTGCAGTTCCGCGCGCAAAGTGAGCGTGGAAAGTCTACTAGACAATAGCGTCTCCCGCAAAGAATAAGCGCCTCCTGAGAGGTTTTCACTGATTTCATGCAGTAGCATATACCGCAACATTTCCTCCTTTTGACAGTGCTCGGCCGCACACTGCTTGGGGAATGAAGGCGCTCCTGCAGCGTTTTCGACGGGAAGTGTCCGATCACCCTCTGTGCAGCCCGCTCTTGCCTCAATCAGAGTTTCATCTCTGCTCACGAGAACCACATTCTGGCACCGACAAGAGGCTGCAGACCAGCGCAGCAGCTTACTTCTATGGTGAGGCTTCTGGGAAGTCGGTACAACGGTGCGACAAACTACATATTTCCGACATCTTGTTGGTGGAAAAGCAACCAATGCCGTACTGAAAAAGTATAGGTCCGTGTCTACAGTCTCAGCCTATTTATATACTCCACTGTCAACCGGTTCAGGCGCAAAGTACCATCCTCAGGCTATTGTCAAGCTTGCTCCCCAATGCGCAAAATAAACAAATTGCGACTGTAGACACAAACATATACTTTTTCGGTGCGATTAATGTCTAACTTGGAGCGGCCACTATGTTGAGAAGTAGCTGGAAGATGTTGCTGTTACAAATAAAACATTTTCCATATTCACTGTGGTTTTCATTTCGCAATCGATTGAACCTTAATAAACAAGCAGGCCCCTGAATATCCAAATCTAAATGTCAATATTTCTTTAGCCCGCGCGACCGAAACGGTCGCAGGTACGAGTCCTGCTTCGGACATGGATGTTTGAGGTGTCCTTAGTTTAGTTAGGTTTAAGAAGTTCTAAGTTCTAGGGGACTGACGACCTCAGATGATAAGTCCCATAGTGCTCAGCGCCATTCGAACCATTTGAACTTCTTTAGAAGTTATTGATATTTCCTGTATATCGATTTATCGTGGACATCTGAAATAGCGGCTCCTCCGCCGTCCAACCGTGCGCAGGAACGAGCAAGTTCTGTAGAGATACAGTTCATTCCAGAAAAGATTCTTCCCACGAGGACAGTAAATCAGAGAATCAAATGTCGATCTGCACTTGAGTGGAAACATTTCATAAAGGAGTGTATATCTGTAGAAAAATACAGCTGTTCTAGTGTGACCTATCGTTTTTTTACTGTTATTGCAACAACATCATCCGTCGAGACTTCGCAACACTTCAGAAGCGGTCAGGCGAGCTACCTATGGAATACTGGTGCCAGAACGACGTATCTTTCTGACAGGAAAACCTTTATCTCTATTACTAATGTCATCGGATAATCTTATTTCAATGGATTCCTCACATACACAATCCCAGTAACGGGATGCCAGAGCAATAATTGCGACTGTTTAAATACATATTATGCCCTTCATTGAGACAATCTTCAGTGGCGGCATATTTTTCAGGCTGGGACAAAAGTATACGATGCTGAAGTTCCAAACATCGTTTGCACTTTAATTTGCGACTCATTGCTTTTGTTAGTGTCTACCGCCGGCGGCGCTGCTTTTCTTCGCTTCGCGGAGGGCAACCCCTTTGTTTCCTCCCTCACGCACAGTGGTCTGTTCCCAGGGTATAAAGGAGCAGCTGTATCTGATGTCACCTCAGTTTCGGCGTGATTGTGCACCTGCAATCTCACCTAAAGATGGTGTCAGTTGGACCGTCGAAGTATCGTGGGGTCAGGTCGATGAAATCCGGCCGCGTACCCGTGAATAGTATGAACAAGCATTACGCCTGAAAAACCTACGTAATCACATATTTCAGACTGTTTATACACATTTCGTCGCTATCCATAGCGAATTTCGCCCTTCACTCTCATTTCCACGTAGCCCAATGTTAATGACGTCATGTGTCCGGGACTACCTGCCGTACAATGATATACACTACTGGCCATCAAAATTGCTACACCAAGAGGAAATGCAGATGATAAACGGGTTTTCATTGGACAAATATATTATGCCAGAACTGACATGTGATTACATTTTCACGCAATTTGGGTGCATAGATCCTGAGAAATCAGTACCCAGAACAAACACCTCTGGCCGTAATAACGGCCTTGATACGCCTGGGCGTTGAGTCAAACAGAGCTTGGATGGCGTTTACAGATACAGGTGTCCATGCAGCTTCAACACGATACCACAGTTCATCAAGAGCAGTGACTGGCGTATTGTGACGAGCCAGTTGCTCGGCCACCATTGACCAAACGTTTTCAGTTGGTGAGAGATCTGGAGAACGTGCTGGCCAGGGCAGCACTCGAACATTTTCTGTATCCAGAAAGGTCCGTACAGGGCCTGCAACATGCGATCGTGCATTATCCTGCTGAAATGTAGGGCTTCGTAGGGATCGAATGAAGGGCAGAGCCACGGGTCGTAACACATCTGAAATGTAACGTCCACTGTTCAAAGTGCCGTAAATGCGAACAAGAGGTGACCGTGACCTGTAACCAATGGCACCCCATACCATCACGCCGGGTGATACGCCAGTATGGCTATGACAAATACACGCTTCCAATGAGCGTTAACCGCGATGTCGCCAAACACGGATGCAACCATCATGATGCTGTAAACTGAACCTGGATTCATCCGAAAAAATGACGTTTTCCCATTCGTGCACCCAGATTCGTCGTTGAGTACACCATCGCAGGTGCTCCTGTCTGTGATGCAGTGTGAAGGGTAACCGCAGCCATGGTCTCCGAGCTGCTGCAAACGTTGTCGAACTGTTCGTGCAGATGGTTGTTGTCTTGGAAACGTCCACATCTGTTGACTCAGGGATTAGGGCGTGGCAGCACGATCCGTTACAGCCATGCGGATAAGATGATACCTGTCATCTCGACTGCTAGTTATACGAGGCCGCTGGGATTCAGCACGGCGTTCAGTATTACCCTCCTGAACCCACCGATTCCATCTTCTGCTAACAGTCATTGGATCTAGACCAACGCGAGCAGCAAAGTCGCGATACGATAAACCGTAATCGCGATAGGCTAAAATCCGACCTTCATAGAAGTCGGAAACGTGATGGTACGGATTTCTCCTCCTTACACGAGGCATCACAACAACGTTTCATAAGGCAACGCCTGTCAACTGCTGTTTGTGTATGAGAAATGTCCCGTGCTATATCTGGCTACTGTCTGGAAAATGTGTTGTGCTAAGGAAGTAATTAATTTAAGCATAATGCATGATGCGAGAGTTTTTCATGCACCTCATTGTTTGGAGTCCTGAACTGTGTTTCGTACAGTGGCATATTTTTGTAGGCACATACTGCGACGTATGAGCATACTGTCAGTAAAATACGTTGCGAATGGAGTTGGTAGCAAAGAAGTAATATATTGAAACGTCACACTTAATGAGGCAATTTTCACGCATTCAGTGTTTACGACGTCATCACTCCTGAACTTCGTGCCGTACACTCAGTGGTATACGCGAATAGTGTCTGAAATATATGTTGCGAATGCAGTTCGTAGCAAAGAGGTGATAAATTAAAACATCTTGCTTCATGAGGCAGTTCTCCTGCTTGAACACGATAATGTAGTGAAAGGTAAATATTTTTCCTTTCATCATTTTGTGGGGGTTGTCAGCCAGAAAAAGGTTTATAAGGGTGTGATATAATGTGCAGGTCACAAAGTACTCTCATTCTCAAATACTAATCAAATTTCTCAAATGCTGAATAATGTTTGGTATTCGCATGTCGTGGGCTGCACTTACTTTTCATCTCCACTTCATCACTTTAGCAGGTGGATATATATAAGGTAGCTGGTGTGTCAATTCAGGGTATATGCTATTTACATTCCAGATCTCATCCAAATCAGTCCAGCCGTTTCATTGTGAAGAAGTAAGGCACACACACATACACTCACAAACTTCCGCATTTGTAATATGTATAAGATTGTGTGAAAATCTGATACATATTCTTTTCGGTTAGGAGCTTCTGAGCCGTTACCCAGCTTCGACCTAGAAGGAAAGAGGCACCTGGGTTACATATGCGAGGGAAGTGGAGGTGCAGAACAATGAGCAAAAATATGAGTACAAACGTTGAAGGAAACATGAAGATTTTGTTATACCAGTCAGTCATTGATTTCTGTTCGTTTCGCTATTCACTTTTTATTTCATTTGTGCCTGATCAGGATGATTGGAGTTAATCTTGATTGATTTCATTGACAAGGATGTCACCAACATACTGTTACGAGGCACAGTAATTTTATTGTTTTCGCCTAATGTGTGTGGGTTTCTAGTTCAAAGGGTGATCTTTTAACTGTCATAGAGAAATGTGTGACAAAGTGAGTTCTTGTTTCCAATCAATAACTGAATGTGAATCTTCATATAATCTTACTGTAAATACTGCATGAAGCTAGGATGTGTGTTTTTTTCTCAGCTTTGTACCATTCACTTCCATATATACTGTCTTCAAAGCATTACAAAAATGAACAGAATCACTAAAATCCTCTGAGGACAACGCTGAAAAAGTTTATTGGACTAGGGAACTTACCGATTACGGGCAAATTCTATCAGTTTTCAAACATACCAGCCCCAGTATCACGCAGTTAGGGAATGCAACTGAAGAAATTAACCTTCAGCGAACGTGAATATTTTTATGCGTAGCTACAACGTACTAAATGGTTCAAATGGCTCTAAGCACTATGGGACTTAACATCAGAGGTCATCATTCCCCTAGAACTTAGAACTACTTCAACCTAACTAACCTAAGGAAAGCACACACATCCATGCCCAAGACAGGATTCGACGCTGCGACCGTAGCAGTCGCGCGGTTCCAAACTGAAGCTCCTAGAACCACTCGGCCACTACAACGTACTACTTCCATGAATTTAAACTGCGTGGTTGTAAATTAGCACTCAGGCGTATCACGTACCTTCTGTAACAGTGAAACTACCTGATCTATGATCCAATTAATGGATAAATATCAGGCTGTTAATTACTGTTTGACACGCAATCGAATTTGTGCAAACAACGAATGAAACTGGGTAATGGAACTAGTCTGATGCTATTACACAGAAATTTAACGCTTAAGTGGGCTTTATCTACACACCAATACCACCAGAACTTTTGACTTACAAATATGTGTTATACAGCTCCTGAATAGTGATTCCCGTATGCCATCCAAGTTGGGTTAAAAAATTAAAGACGTACGGAGAGGGATTTCATAGGCGTGTTGCTAGATAAGTTACTGGTAGGTTCGATCAACATGTTAATGTTACAGAAATGCTTAATAAACTCAAATGGGAACCCTGAATTGAAGTAGACACTTTTTCTCGCGGAACACTATTGAAAACAGGCATTTACGACAGACTGCACTACTATCGTACTACCACAAGCAAACATTTCGTTCAAGGGCCACGAAGATAAAATGTAGAACATTACGAGGGCTATGGAAGCATATAGATAGTCATTTTTGCCTCGCAACAGTGGCCGTTTGTGAGTGGAGCAGAAAACAGAATGACAATCAATGACACGAAATACTCAACACCATGCACTGTTTGAAGGCTTGCGGAGTATGTATGTAGGTGTAGAGCTACGTTTCGTTGAATCTATGTTCTTCTTTAAAAATGCTCGTTTCTCTTCACACAGCATCACTGTTTAATGTATACAGCCTTGCATAGCCTTTTTCCGACCTTATTCCTGACCCCTGTATCTAAGATGCTTAGTGCTCTTCGCTCATGTGTCTAAGCCGAACAGTAAAACTGTAATAGACTTAACTTTGGAAAAATTTCGTTCGTGCTTCTTCCTCCTCGTTACCCTGCTTTTTCGGATTGTTCCATAGATAAGCCGCTATGTATTTACTTTCTGTACGACAAGAAGATCAGTCTTAAATTATGTCACAGTCAAGTTATTACGAGTGAGACCCGCTTAACAGGTCTGCTATCTAAGGTTATTTCAAATCACCCTGAGTATTTCGCCTCTAAAAGCCGTAGTATTTGGCTTTTGTGCATTAAATTTGATGTTCTAACCTTTGTGTTACCGTCAAAATATCTGCTCAGTGTCTAACACGAAATCGCCATGGAAACGCCTATCTTTTGTTATCATCTACAGTTTGTTAAATATTGTTGTTATTGTGGTCTTCAGTCCTGAGACTGATTTGATACAGCTCTCCATGCTACTCTATCCTGTGCAAGCTTCTTCATCTCCCAGTACCTGCTGCAGCCTGCATCCTTCTGAATCTGCTTAGTGTATTCATCTCTTGGTCTCCCTCTACGATTTTTACCCTCCACGCCGCCCTACAATGCTAAATTTGTGATCCCTTGATGCCTCAGAACATGTCCTACCAACCGGTCCCTTCTTCTTGTAAAATTGTGCCACAAACTCCTCTTCTCCTCAATTCTGTTCAATTCCTCCTCATTAGTTATGTGATCTACCCATATAATCTTCAATATTGTTCTGTTCCTGACACTTAAATCAATACTCGATGTTAACAATATTCTCTTCTTCAGAAACGCTTCCCTTGCCATTGCCAGTCTACATTTTATACCCTCTCTGCTTCGACCATCATCAGTTATTTTGCTCCCCGAATAGTAAAACTCCTTTACTACTTTAAGTGTCTCATTTCCTAATCTAATTCCCACAGCATCACCCGATTTAATTCGACTACATTCCATTATCCTCGTTTTGCTTTTGTTGATGTTCATCTTATACCCTCCTTTCAAGACACTGTCCATTCCGTTCAACTGCTCTTCCAAGCCCTTTGCTGTCTCTGACAGAATTACAATGTCATCGCCGAACCTCAAAGTTTTTATTTCTTCTCCATGGATTTTGATACCTACTCCGATCTTTTCTTTTGTTTCCATTACTGCTTGCTCAATATACAGATTGAATAGCATCGGGGAGAGGCTACAACCCTGTCTCACTCCCTTCCCAATCACTGCTTTCCTTTCATGCCCCTCGACTCTTATAACTGCCATCTGGTTTCTCTACAAATTGTAAATAGCCTTTCGCTCCCTGTATTTTACCCCTGCCACCTTCAGAATTTGAAAGAGAGTATTCCAGTCAACATTGTCAAAAGCTTTCTCTACGTCTACAAATGCTAGAATCGTTGGTTTGCTTTTCCTTAATCTTCCTTCTAAGATAAGTCGTAGGGTCAGTATTGTCTCACTTGTTCGAACATTTCTACGGAATCCAAACTGATCTTCCCCGAGGTGGGCTTCAACCAGTTTTTCCATTCGTCTGTAAAGAATTCGCGTTAGTATTTTGCAGCTGTGATTTATTAATCAGCAAACAACATTGTATCTAAGTGTAATCTTTAATGCGTTTAAATGCTTGGCCTATACCGAGCTACATTGTCTAACAGCAACATCACTTCGAACTCCATTTAAGATGAAAGCTGATAACGGCAATGGCAGCGTATGTTTAATGTATAGACAGAAATGCGCTCATCAAGTTGTCATCAAGTGACAGAGTAAACATGAGCTGTAAAAGCAAAATCCAATGGAAACATTTCCGACATTTAACACTCTGGTTTCCACACGATGGGCACGAGTTCATCACCAAACAACGTTATGGCCCGCAAATCGTTGTTGACAGCAGGAAGGAAGAATGCTAAGCTGTTGTTTATTGACGGACTGCCTCGTCCGCGAACGGTGGCGCTCGCCGATACGGCAAATCCGGCACAATAGTTGTAATGTTTATCACACTTCACGGGTCACCGATATGTGAATAAGTCTCTCACGGGCTCTTGTTTGACAAGCTGATAGATTTTCTCTTTAGCGGGACTGTTTGCCCTCACAGCCCGCAATTTGCGTTCGCAGGTCACGCCGTACGCGCCTGTGTGTGTGTGTGTGTGTGAGTGTGTGTGAGTTTGTGTATGTGCGTGTGTGAAAGAGATTCACCGACCACCCATGTTAGTGGAATGTTGGCGGCTGTTGATTTTACTCCGGACGTGTCCCATTGTATAGAGTGAATTAATTTGTTTATCAAAACATCTGAACGTATTTGAGGATCTGCTCGACGAATGAAACAATATAATCGGCGAACGCAATTTCAGAGGGCGATTGTAAATCCATTTGGCGAGAAAAAGGCCATAGAGTATATTATGCTAGCGAAATTGTTTTCAGTGTATAATGGGTGCCGGGCGGGCGCTCTCAAATGAGATTCAGTGCGCCCGTTGGCGAGCAAGGCGTCGTCATGGATAGGGCGTATTCTCTCGATTGCTGTGTAGCCTTCATATACGTGTATTGTCCATCTCTCATTGTGAGAGCAGCTCTATCATAACAAGGTGATTAGACGCATCAGTAATTTGCTTTTATACGTTTGTCAAGGGCACAAATAAATCAATGAATATCATACGCGTAATAATTAATGAAATAGCTACGCACTGATTGTTTCCTTTTCTGATTTTTCGAAGTGTAAGGTATCACTGCGTGAATCTGCAAACCCACATTATCAAACGGGAGGCACAGAATTTGGCATATTATCACTTATAGAGTTCACTTGACACATTCCAAATACGTACAACGAACAATAAATCACTTCGTATTTTATCTAACTCCTTGCCGGGTTCATAAGAAGCTCACTGGGTTTGATTATGAGTTCACTTACCAACCTGTAGGGAACAGCATTCTGTGAAGTCTTAATGATTATGATGGTCGTATTTATTGCGAAGAATTGAAGTCAGTGGCCACACGCAGTCAACGTATAGGCAAAAGAAAGAAATACACTTGGAAAGTGTATACCACGCACGAGCCTCTGATATGAAAGTTAACTGATGTGACAAAACCGTGATACGAGGTCTCCCTGTCCACATAGGGTATAACCAACAGTAAAATTTGTCGCAAATAATCTACCACAAAAAGACATGCATAAACAATTTCACAGTTATAATATCTGCCATTTTATTAATTCGCGTGGTTCTTGTTGAAGACAGTATGATTCAGTTCTGCGCCTGTGGCACTGTGACTGATTATTTACGATAAATATTACTCTTGGTTGTACCCATGTGGTGAGGAAGATATTATATCGACGTTTCTTCGAACCAAAAGCAATAAACTGTTTAAACAAACTGATCTTTTTATACACAAAATTTCATATTATTGGTACATCTCTTAGCATTCATTAAGAAGAATAACATAATTGCGAACATTCCACTTGAGACAGTTACTTATTGATATATTCCATCAATAATAAATTTCACTTCACTAGAGTTGTTTGGTAGCTTAGATTATGGAATTAAAAAGATTTCACCGTAACGAGTAGTAACACAAAGAATTTAATTAAATAGCCTTCGTCGACTTCTCAGTACCTGATGACGGTTAAAACACGCCTAAAATAGAAGATACCTCTGGCGTTACTAAGGCTAAACCACTCCCACATCATATCTCCTGGAATAAAGATGATTATGTCACTGAATGCCAAGGAATTATGATCACATTGATCAGTATTTGAAAAATCGATACAATATTAGAAAAATAAGGTACAGAATTAACATATTCTAGACATAGAGAAACAGTGCACATAACCAGGAGAAACTTATATGGCCTTCTTAACTTACCAGATAAATTGGCTAGACAAGTGATATGGCTTGGGTGGGCTACATGGGGGTCAGTGTTTGCGCTTCAGCTATACTGGATCTTTCTATGGAAAATATAGTGAGATACCAGGAGATCAGCCGGCCGGAGTGGCCGTGTGGTTCTAGGCGCTACAGTCTGGAGCCGAGCGACCGCTACGGTCGCAGGTTCGAATCCTGCCTCGGGCATGGATGCGTGTGATGTCCTTAGGTTAGTTGGGTTTAATTAGTTCTAAGTTCTAGGTGACTGATGACCTCAAAAGTTAAGTCGCATAGTGCTCAGAGCCATTTGAACCATTTGAACCAGGAGATCATTCTATTCGCGTAAGTGCAGACATAGCCCTGCGATGAGCACGCGGCTGGTGAGGGCGATATAATAGCGCCTCATCCTCAAGAAGAGAATACAGGAATATCGGTAATATCCATAACTTCTCTGGGAGATGACTGCCCGTACAAGCAGATCTACAAAAAGAAACAACTACCTTAGAAAAGGTGCCTACATGCACAAATCTGGTCTAAAAGGCAAACTCATGTGACAAATCTTCAATAAATATTTTTGTTTCTTGACATATTACGCAGGTCAACAGTGGTGACTAATAACAAACGCAAATAACTTTGTTGCTGCTGACAATAGGTACTAATACTAACTGCCATAACGGCCACAGCACATCACAGTTTCATTATGGGAATTCAGCCCACCTAAAATGCAGACAGCTGATGTTTATACCACTAATGCGTAGACAACGCATTAATGTAAGCCTAAATAACAATCGTTTGCAGCGCCGAGCGCTGCGAGATGTGCACGAAGAAAGTCACTGAGGTTCTGGAAGATACCAACAGGGATGTGGAGCCTGCAGACTCCAGCGCCGCAATCAGCTGCGCCAGGACTCTCGGCTGAGGATCCATGCCGCGAACAACCCGGTCGAGGTGGTCACAGAGATTCTCGACTGGGTAAAATCTGGTGAGTCTGGTGGCCAGGGGAATACCGTAAAGTCACCCTGGTGATCTTAGAACCACGCACCTACAACAGGAACTGTATGACACGTTGCATTGTTCTAGTGGTAGATTCCATTGTGCTGAGGAAAAATAAACTGCACGTAAGAGTGGAAAATATCCCCAAGGACAGTGAAAACTTTTGCTGATCCATTGTACCTTCCAGAATGACGATATCACCCAGAGAATGCCACGAAAACATTCCTTATAGGTGCATGAACCAGGAGCCTGCTACAGAGGCCCATATGTGCAACGTTCTCTGAACGTTCGTTGAGAAAATGCTGTTGGTAGCCGTTTGGTTCATCTGGACGGTCAGTTGCCTGTCTGATCGCCTGTACACCTCTCCGAAGCCGTCGTTCACCCCCAGTTTTGGATAACGAGATTTTGTCATGCGCGATATACACTACTTTGACCACGGTAGCACGCCAATAACTTAAATCGTAGCCATTTTGAAAATATTCCATCTTTGGGCCAAAATCCTATGATCGCACGTTTTTGGACGTCAGATAAATCTCTCCGTATTCTCATTACAACAAAGCCTACACTGTTTACACGTCACCCCCCCCTGTCCCTCCTCCCTCCTCCTCCGTCACGCTTTATACACCTTCCACTACTATTGCTGCCACCTGACAATGGTTATTGCACGTTGTCACCGAACATAAGCAAGGGACACATTAATGTGAGTGGACCGTGCAAATGTTTTAGCAGGGTTCAGCACATAGAAGGTGGAGAAAAATTGTGTCACGAAATTTTAACCCTGGACTACTGATGCCAGTAGGAACCAAAATTACTAATGTTCTGTATGTTGACAACGCACCATTTTTAAACTACGGAAACTTGGCGCCACACGTTCCGATTGGTGGATACAAACAGCAAGACCTATTCGACATTTGTGCGTTTCACGTTCGGGCAGTGACGGGGCGAGGGACGTTTGTATGTGTGAAGCGACAACCATAGCGCTGCCCGTCAGCCGACGAACGGCAACAGGGCAATGCCACGGCCAATCGGAGCGCGTGGTGCCAAGTTTCCGTAGTTTAAATGTGGTGCGTTGTCGACCTACACAACATTAGTAATTTTGGTTCCTACTGGCATCAGCTATCCAGGGCTAAAATTTCGTGACACAATTTTTCTGCACCCGCTATGTGCCATTGTCAAAGAGTACTGTTATTCAGCTCTGCTAAATGCAAACAACTTTTGAATAATAATTACTGTAATGAAAGCAATTCATGTCTATTGTGGTTTTACCTTATTTTTCGACACTTTTGTATTCTGTCGGTCGCTCCTTACATTACTGTGTATAGGTAGTTAGTCATCCACAAGTAAGTAATGTTTCTGTGAATTTGGTTGGCGAGTTCACGAATCAGTTTCGCTATAAACCACAATTTTGATGCGCGAAGATATTTCGAGAGCGTATTTTGAAATTACGTACAATTCTATTTCGAAGTATTCGTCCGTATATGCATGCTCGTCTGTTGTGAAAATGCACACGGAAATACAGGTATTGTTGTGGAGTTCCATTCGCTGGTTACACTTTTTCACTTCCCAAATCACACAGTGTTTATGACGCTGATGTGTGTCAGGTTTCTGTTGATGCTGACTTACTTTCATTAAAGTTTGGCCATTTCTAGAGCTTCAAACCCAAACGATGATTATAGCACAGTTTCTTTGTTTACAGCAACAATACTTTTATTCTATACTTCACTTTCAAAATATTTACGTATTGCAGCTGGCTATATTATTTGTTGCTGGTCGTAAGAGTAATTCAGTCAGAGATTAGCTCATCTAGGTTTGTGTACCCCAGTTCGCAGTGGATTGAGGTTGTGTTAGTTTTCAGAAGCTGTATTGATCTGGAATCGCTACAGCAACTTGAAGACTGTGTAGAATCACATCGAATAATTTTTTTTTAAATTTGTAATCTTCTCTCGTTGAAAGGGCAAGGTAGGCCAACAATAAAATATGTTCGGAAAGCATATTTTTCATAATTTGTGTGTATATTATGCGAGCAAAGTAAACTGTGTACTGCTCATGTTTGTGGTATATATTGCGATGTCAGTCTGATGCAGTGATTGAAAGATAAGACAAATTCAGTGCCATTTGCTTGCTATGATCCATCTACATACTTTGATGGGTTACTTTTGCTTCACGAACGCTGAGGGATATTCCACGAAACAAAAAAAAGAAAAAAAACCAAAAAAAAAAGAAAAATCTCCCCTAATGTGCCATCCTCTGTTAGATTAGTGTCGCATGGAGAGTTTTCACCAATACGAGTATGTCCAATACCATAAGAAAATACTGATTTACATACGACCGTGATTCAACTGAATGTGTTCTTTGTAACAACTATTTTTCAGTTTGCGAAAATGAAGATTCTAAGAAACCCCATTTAAGCCAGAACCATGGTCTTTATTACAGTCCGCCCCCTACGCATATCTATGCAGCAAACTTAGCACCTTGATTAAAGATTGCAAGAATGCAATCTGTCATATGAAAATACTACCATAATATCCGTCGTGGAAAGTAGTAATATATTTTCAGCATTGTATAAGTAAGAAGATAATTAATATATTTTGTCATTTAAGGGTAGATTATTGAGCTCGAAACCGATCGTGACTCTATAGAATGGTGCCTCTTCATTGATTCATCAAAGTAAAGTCTGAAAGCAGATTTACTTCACAATGGCGACCAAACACAATATGTCTCAGTTGCTTATTTAGTATCAGTGGAAGATACACATAATAAATTCTAAAAATTTTGTTTAGAATAAAGTATGAAGCGTTTAAGATAAAAATAAGAGGTGATTTGAGATCTGTAACAGTATTAGCTTCACTGCAAAGTAGCTATATTAAGGGCTGCAGTTTTAGTGCTAATGGGGCAGTTCAGCAACACAACAACAGTTTGTTGAAAAGGACTGGTTCAAGAGTACTCGCGCCTTACGAGCCAGAAGAAGAAACAATAAACATTTGAGCTGATTCCGAGACTTGGGTTCTGTCTCTACTTTATATAAAACTCGGACAGATGAAAAATTCTGTGGAGGTTATGGGTAAGGAAGGTGCAGGTTTCCACTATTTGACAGGACTTTCTCCTAAACTGCTCGAATCTAAATTCAAGGAATCAGCATAAATTGGACCTGACATTAGAAGAGTTAAATAAAAAGGAACAGGCTGCAGGAAAGACTTTCACGGCAAAAACAAGGATAAAAGTGGCAAATGACTTCTTAGAACCTTTCTGAATTCTCAGAAAGGCCATGGGATGACGAATATCTCTAAACCTAAACTTCCTCCGTTATTCACACTTGGACTATTTCCCAGAAAACTTAGAAGCAGTCAGTGGTGAACAAAGTGAAAGGTTCATCCCCTTAGAACAATATCGAGGACGATGGGATTCAGCAGTGTTGAACTATTACTACCAGTTTACGAAGAAAGTGGATTTAAGGCACATCCTTTTTTAATTATTCATTTCTTATTATTCACGTTTTTGACTGGTCTGATGAGGCCTGCCACGAATTCCTCTCTTTTACCAAAGTTTTCATCTCACAATAGCAGTTGCAACCTACGTCCTTCATTATTTATTGTCTCTTTTCCTATCTCTCTCTTCCTCTATAGTTGTTATCCTTTGTAGAACCTTCTAGTACTATGGAAGTTATTCTCTGACGTCTTAGCAGATGTCCTATCATCCTATTCCTCCTTCTCCTCAGTATTTCGCCTACATGCCCTTCCTCGCCAATTCTGCTGAGAAAATCCTCATTTACTATCTTAACGGGGAAAACAAAAACTGTTTTATGTTATTTTTTTACTATTTAGTTGCTTTTCTTATTCTTACATAAAAGCAAATATCTGGGGTTTGCTATCCTATACTTAATTCCTCTGTGTTCGTAAAAGCCGGCCGCTGTGGCCGAGTGGTTCTAGGCGCTTCAGTCCGGAACCGCGCGACCGCTACTGTCGCAGGTTCGAATCCTGCCCCGGGCATGGATGTCTGTGATGTGCGTAGGTTAGTTAGGTTTAAATAGTTCTAAGTTCTAGGGGACTGATGACCTCAGATGTTGAGTCCCATAGTCCTCAGAGCCATTTGAACAATTTTGTTCGTAAAAACACGTCGTCTGTTGAGGTTATTTTCGATATTTATTAAAACGCTCAAGCCATTAGATGTTGGGCACCTATAATTAGCGTTGGTCATTAATTCACATGTAATCAGAAGTAGACTCGTGAACATAACACCAGCACGATTTAGGGTTACTAGGTAGTAATAATAATACGTGATTTAATTATCTTAACTAAGGGCAAATGGCGCGATGTAGGTCAATTACGAGCGCACTAAAAGAACGGTAACAGCGTATTATATTGCAATCATGTCTACTGTTCATTATAAACGGGCACTGTTTTCCTCGCCACATCAGCGTGCTCCTTTTTGTGTATTTACATTTACCGCGTAGGGTATGATCAAGATCTTCGAAAAAGAATAGCCTTCTGGTGTATTGTGAGTGTAAAATACTCAATTATATCTATTCATGCATTTTGGTGAATATTTATTATACAGCAATATGTCTTCAAATTCAATCTGGAGCAGTCACAGACCACTATACGACCGTCAGTGTTACAATAATATGAAAAGATTTTCAGAGAACGGACAGTGTCACAAAATTTGGTTGTATTCAAATTATTTTCTGAAGCATCATGTTTCAAGGTATAAACTTCATCTTCAACCTACGATGGCAAAACAAAAATTTTTACAGTTGCGTTCATAAATATCAAGTGCTTTTGTGGTCTTGACATGTGCTGTGGTCACACTGTGCAGAAAAGAACGTGGTGGTATTGACAAATTTCCTGTTATGGGCGATGCTGCTGTATATGCTTGATTTTAAATGAGCGCATCTATAGATTTCTATATTCTATTTCTGATATCTGCTACAATATACTACACTTTTTCGATCGCTTTTCGGGACTGTAGTCTGTAGCCAATTTCCGTTCTTTTGGGACCGAACTTCGTTCATATAATTTTTTGTTCTTCTTTTATGATATGTTCCAGGTCACTTTTCCTGTGGCATTGAAGGCTTGATAACTCTCTTTTAGTGACCATTTTTGCGTGTATAAACAATCATTTTTATTTATAGATGTTGCAGATTTTACTGTAAGTTTTCTCAATTTTTTTGCAAGCGAGTACTGTGTGCCATTTTCTCTTCCCACTCTCCTCCCCCCCCCTCTCCCCCCCCCACCCCGTAGATTCAACGATTTCTTCCAATTACTTGAAGTGTAGAACTTTCACGACGTCCATATTTTGCGATGGTGTTAGTCTTTGAGAAGAACATTTGAGCAGATGTACTTGGTTTTATTTCGAAGGATATTTGATGACCACCTATTTCTGAGCATTCCTTGCTTTTTTCTATCACTGATTGTTGTCGTCTCGTCGTTTGCTAGTATTACCACATATTCTGCAGAAACTAGGCAAGAAATTTGGTTATCTTCCAGGTCGTACGGGTTTCCTATAGATTTCATTTTTAATTTTTTTTTTTTCAAACCTTGGATGACTTTCTCCAGAACCAGATTAAAGACGATAGGATACAGACGGTTATCTTGCCCAACACCGGTTTCGATCAGAAACTGCTCTAGCACCCCACTCATCAATTTTACTTTGGAGGTTGTGTTGGTTAGTATTCGTTTGATGAGATTTACTGTTTTGGGTCGGTACTTATTCTTTGACGATGATAAAGAAGGACTCGCGATCGGCTGAATGATATTGCTTCCTGAAGAACAGAATGGATCATGTGATATGGGTTTTCTGAGCACATTGTATTTTAATATTTTCCTTAAACTGAATATTTGTTCTCTATAACTTCGACCAGCGCCGAAGCAGCTTTGGTTTTCATCAGTTCTATGGTCAAGTTTCTTCTGCACCCTTTGGAAGAGATATGGAGATACAAATATGTAAATAATTTGATCAAAAGAAATTCCTCATGTTTGCTTAAAACCGGTTTTTGGCTTGTTTTGTGCAGTGGAGACTGACGGTGCATTTACAGATTTCGGGAAGTTTATCAAAAATGGTTCAAATGGCTCTCAGCACTATGGGACTTAACATCTGAGATCATCAGTCTCCTAGAACTTAAAACTAGTTAAACCCAGCTAACCTAAGGACATCACACACATCCATGCCCGAGGCAGGATTCGAACCTGCGACCGTAGCAGTCGCGCAGTTTCAGACTGTAGTGCCTAGAACCGCTCGGCCACACCGGCCGGCGAAGTTTATCTGTGTGCTAAATCTCTATTACAAATTTGTGAGTTATTCGAGCAAATCTTACAGTAGTTCTGTCGTGATACCATCTACTCTCGAAATTGCTTTAATTTTGATTTTGAAGAAAGGCTATGAATACCTTCTTGTGAGGACCGTGGATATTCGGTGCGGTTGTAAGTGAAGGTTTCTTTATGGAATCTTGAGGGAGGTTAGGCCCAGTTAAGGAGTCACCGACCGATTTCCTACATGGTCAAGGCGACCGTTCCCTCTGGCCTTTTTTCTAAGTGTAATTACATTTTTTGCCTTTTGTGCGATTTTTTTGTTGAATTTTTCCTAGGTCTTTGCATGTTCCCTCTACCATTTTTCTTTGAGGTTGGTTTCCCTGATTTTGATTGTGTAGAATTTTTGTAGCTATGTGATTATCTGGCGTATTTTCTTCTTTATGAACTGTAGTTTGATTCCAGTTAAATGTTGGTCCGAGTCGACACTGCTTATAATGTTTTCATTTTACGGCTACTATTACTATAGTCATATGCATCTGTGGTACTTGAAAGATACGCGTGACCCTGAGTTCCGTTTTATGGGATGAGGGGGAACGGGGTGGAGGTGATAGAGGGGATGGGGGATCTGGCAAAAAGAGGGCGGCCTACAGTCAAGGAAAGTCCGCAGCAAACTGAAACTTTTCCAAAAGCGTTCTCCGGATCACCACCTGTTTGTATACATCGTCCCTGTCAAATATTTGTATGATACGAAGAGCTCCTGTTGTGAGTCGTTAATTGTGTAACGAGAACGAAAACATAGCCCAAGCAGGCTATAATCTTTTTATTGTCTGTGCTTTTACGTGACTTCGACAGTCGGTCACTATCAAGTAACTATCATAAGCCACAAACTTCAAACCATGTTTTACTAAACAGGCTCGAGATAAAGGCTTCAAAATGACCGACGGTCGCGATTACCTAAGAGCAGAGACAATAAAACGATTACAGCCTGCTTGGGACATGTTTTCATTCTTAAAACCTACTGTGGTTGTAGGCCCTCACTAGGACAAAATTATAAAATCATGCAATAAAGGGATACTACGCTTATGCGTGTCGTGAAAAGCATAAATACGTTTCGAACTAGTTCAAGGGTTTTTTACGAGCCTGATACTCGGCCGAGACCAGTCAGCGTAATGCGGCAGTTTAAACCACGTGTAGATCCCTCGTAATCAGCTGCACTAGTTGCGGACAGTCATCGGTAGGCACTAATACTAACTAACTAGCCAGCGAAAGCAGGAAACATCCTTATTTGGAGAGCTGCGGTTTTAACTTCGGTGTTCACAGATATTCTGCATCCAGAATAACCCAATGAGTCAGGAAAATCTTGATTCATTTGAAAACCTAGTTAAATACCTAATGGGAAGACGTCTCGGGCGTAGAACCAAAAGAAAGCCTAGAGACACCAAATCAACCCGGTTTTCTCTGTTTACCGTCCTGAGGATACTTCCATGAGGAGTGCAACCTGAGTTTCACGAGATATTCGCTTTCGGCAGCCATAATTTCCGTGGCCTGTGTTACTTTTCACCAGGTAGACTGTGACATTAGACCACAGATTATGTTGTAGGATTCTGCTGAGTTGTAGCGAGCTAGTTCTGTCGATCGGTTTTACTTTCTTTTTTGTGGTTAGATGTGACTTTTCCTATCAAGATTAACATTTATATGCTGAAGACATCTGCGGGAAATTATGATGAAGTATGGAGCTAATTCACTAGCTGCTTCAGAACAGAAATTTGCACCGACTTCATCGACGGTGGGGTACTAATAAGTTTTAGCCGTTTTAGCCTTCCTTCCGCACCACCACTACTTATTACTGTATCATTCATCATAGCAACATACTTTTTTCTGTACACATCAAAAAAAGTTTTGCATCACCTCGGTCCCGAGAGTTCCACAACCTGTACAGGAAATTGGAATAGAGATCAACATAAACGTCATTTCTGCCCTTGTTATTGTTCATGAAAGCCACACAGATCATGTTGTGCCACCATACAGCGAGACCTTCAGAGGTGGTTGTCCAGATTGCTGTACACACCTGTATGTCTACTACCCAGTAGCACGTCCATTTGCATTGGTACATTCCTGTATGCGTCGTGGCATACTAGCCACAAGATGATCAAGGCACTATTGGTCCAGATTGTTCCACTTCTCAACGGCGATTCAGCATAGATCGCTCAGAGTGGTTGGTGGGTCACGTCGTCCATAACAGCCCTTTTCAATCTATTACATGCATGTTCGATAGGTTTCATGACTGGAGAACGTGCTGGCCACTCTAGTCGACCGATGTCGTTATCCTGAAGGAAGTCATTCACAAGATGTGCACGATGGGACCGCAAATTGTCGTCCATGAAGACGAATGCCTCGCCAATATGCTGTCGAGATGGTTGCACTATCGGTCGGAGGATGGCATTCACGTATAAGTACAGCCGTTACAGCGCCTTCCACGAACATCGACGGCGTACGTCGGCCCCACATAATGTCACCTCAAAACAGCAGGGAACCTCAACCTTGCTACACTCGCTGGAGAGCGTGTCTAAGGTATTTAGCCTCACCAGATTGCCTCCAAATATGTCTCCGACGATTATCTGATTGGAGACATATGCGACACTCATCAGGGAAGAGAACGTGATGCCAGTCCTGAGCGGTCCGTTCGGCATGTTGTTGAGCCCACCTGTACCGCGCTCCATGGTGTCGTGGTTGTAAAAATAGACCTCGCCATGGACGTCAGGAGTGAAGTTGCGCATCATGCAGCCTGTTGTGCACAGTTTGAGTCGTAACACGACGTCCTGTCGCTGCACGAAAAGCGTTATTCGCCATGGTGGCCTTGCTGTCAGGGTTCCTCCGAGCTATAATCCATACGAAGCGCTCATCGCCTGCAGTATTAGCCGTTGGCGGCCTGAGCGAGGCATGTCATCGACAGTTCCTATCTATGTCCTCCATGTCCGAACAATCGCTCTGATTCACTCCGAAACGGCTGGACACTTCCAATACTGAGAACTCTTCCTGGTACAAAGTAACAATGCCGACGCTATCGAATCGCGGTATTGACCGCCTAGGTATGGTTGAACCACAGACAACACGAGCCGTATACCTCCTTCCTGATGGAATGACTGGAACTGATCGGCTGTGGGACCCCCTACGTCTAATAGGAGCTGCTCATGCATCGTTGCTTACGTCTTTGGACGGGTTTAGTGACATCTCTGAACAGTGAAAAGGACTGTGTCTGTCATACAATATCCACAGTCAACGTCTACCTTCAGGAGTTCTGGGAACCAGGATGATGCAAAACTTTTTTTGATGTGTGTATTTCTTTTCCGGTTTCGTTCCCAAGTGGCTACACAATGGCTTTTCTGCCGCTGACAGCCTTAATTTATGACCTTATATTGAGATTTTGCGGCGGTAGATATCGAAGGTTTCACGTACCGACTGAATTAAATAATTATGTTAGTATTTTTACGGCTGTACGTTCGACATTTAATGTATTAATTACATGTTTAGCCGGCCGGAGTGGCCAAGCGGTTCTAGGCGCTTCACTCTGGAACCGTGCGACCGCTACGTCGCAGGTTCGAATCCTGCCTCGGGCATGGATGTGTGTGATGTCCTTAGGTTAGTTAGGTTTAAGTAGTTCTAAGTTCTAGGGGACTGATGACCACAGATGTTAAGTCCCATAGTGCTCAGAGCAATTTGAACTTTGAATTACATTTTTGCAATACGAATACCGATATTATTAAGTTATCAGTCTTCTTATTTGGCTATTTATTCAATTTTTTTTAAATCTACACAAACAATTTATTGTCTTCAATTTCCATCCAACCACAAACAGCTATCGCAATCATTTAGCCCAGGAGCATTCACAATTAACTCTTTTCACCAATGATAGTGCATGATATTTGCTGGTGTGTAACTATATTTTTCTAAAGGTCAATTCCCATATATTTCGAAGAATTTCAAGTTTTCAGTCCTTTGATATAAATACATCTCTGCCGTTGGTGCAACGTCAAACCTTGAGCGGTTAATTCTATTTCGTTTTCCTATCGTTTCTTGATCTGCGCCCCTACTAATGTTAAATAATAACATTTCCATTTCAATATCTTAGATTCAAAAGAAATCTATAGAGCAGTTAACATATCGTTACCCAGTGGTGTTTCTACTGTTTAGAATTTCTGATGATATTAATTTTGAATCACCCTTATGTGTATATCTCACTATGGGATCTTAATTAGCCGTAAATAAAATTGTGTATTTCGATTCGTAAAAAGTATACTTTTAGTCGCGCTTCTCTATTCTTATTCGTGACAGAATAGTTACAAAGGGAGTTCACCACAAGAAGTGGCAACTGTTTCAATACTTCTTAATTAAGAACTCCAGTTATATGTTAAAGATTCACTGCAAATTTGTTAGTAAGATAGTCGATAAAATACTTCTGTAGCAGAGGTCACCGGAGTAATTATTCCAGCTCAGAGTCCAAGACAGAGCGTGCTCTAGCTCCACGTATCTTGAAGGAGTTTGCGAAGTCCTCATAAAAGCGAGGGAGAGGGGAAGTGTCTTTATTTAATAATTTTATTGAGTTGGAAATCCTTTTGATCACTACATCCACTTCGACGGATAGAAAAGGAGACAGAGAGAGAGGGTGGGTATTCAGATAAAGCGGAAGTGCGTCGGAGACGTGGAAAAATACGCTTCGTCTCCCGGATGTCTTTGAATGGGACCCGAAATAATTTTCCTGTCAGCGCGCTTTGTGTGTCTCGAATGGTTTCGGGCCAGACGCGAGGGCGAAGCAGGGACGACGGAGCCACACGACGGACTGCCTGCCCGCCGAAAGCTGCCGACGGATCATTAGTTTGCAATAGCGTGCCACCGTAGCGTTGCACCATAAAAGAAGTTTCTATGTCAGCTGTACCAAAATGTATCTCAGGTCAATGGCAATATGTTACACATGTAACATAGCGTTCGTTATTCCAAGAAATACTTGGGAGGAGTATTTTGAGTTCTTCTCTCAAAACTGCTTATTGTGATCTTTAGCTAACATAGCAGCGTATGCTACATTTAAAATATAAGAGCCAATGTAAGAGTAAATAACGTTTGATCTGGCGCGTTACAGACAACGTAATCGTTGGCGCCAGAATGACGTCAACAGCGAGGAAAAACGGTAGCTCATGGTTTATTTGTGCGATTTCAAAACGTGGCACCAAATTAAGAAACCCGTCAAGTGTAAGGTTCGTAGTTTTATGAGGTTTCTGGATGCAAAAATAGTCTGCCGTATCGAAATTTGCTGACATAAAACCAATTTTTATGGGTAATGTGATAAATCAAGATTCAGTTCGAAAATGGTACACTGTGTATAATAACGGGCAATGGAATATTCATGATCAGAAAGATCAGGACGACCTTCAATCGTGACTGAAGTCTTCAAGTCAGCGAGTGATGAAAAAATTCAACAGCACAGACTTTTCTCTACTGACGGACTGAGCTTACACTTTCCAAGAGATATGTCGATGAGTTACTTATCAGACTGTTAGTGGTGATAAAAAAATTGTGTACCAAGTGGTTTCCTTGGATTTTCACAGAGCAACACAAAAAAACAACGAATGAGAGCTGCAGTGACTGTTCTCACTCCGTACAACAAGGATTGGGAGATGTTTGTAACCCACATTACTAGTGGTGACGAAACATGGATTTTGCATAACGGGCTAAAAACAAGGAGCCAATAAGTGGAATGGTATCATTCAAGGTCTCCAACAAAATGAAAACAAGCCGAACAAACTATGAACACCAATAAAGTTATGGACACATATTTTTGGAATCGAAAGGTCGTCCTACTCATCATCTTAATTCTTAGATGACAAACTATAAATGCACCGTTCTACAGTCGGACTCTCCACTGAATACACCGCGCCGTTCACGAGAAAGAAAAAAAGAAACAATCGGCGTTTACTGTTGACTGGTAACACTGTGCTTCTCCACAATAAAGATCTCCAGCATCCTGCTGTGTTTCCGAACGATTTGGTTTAGCGATTTTGAGGAATGATAGATCACAAAAGAATTCTTTTTTTATTGTGTGACGTATAGTTTTAAAAGAGTTCTTAAGACTATAATAATAAGTAATTACAACTACACAAAAATTACCATTTATTATTATTATTCATGTTCTGATAGTAACTTACATAAATGATTCAAACAAGCCGCTCTAAGTTTCAGTATATGCAGCACACCGTATCAACGCCCCTCCAACTCAGAAGAGCATGTCAGTATTCTGTCAGATATCGTGGAACGCATCAGTGATTCCGGCTGTTGTATAAAGCATTCTCGAACTCCTTTCCGCGTCAGTTCAGGGTGAAACCTCAGCCTTTCGGCCATTACCTCCATCGTCTTCGTCAGTTGCTCCTGACGAAGACGATGGAGGTAATTCTACATCTACATCTATACTCCGCGAGCCACCTTACGGTGTGTGGCGGAGGGTACTTATTGTACCACTATCTGATCCCCCCTTCCCTGTTCCATTCACGAATTGTGCGTGGGAAGAACGACTGCTTGTAAGTCTCCGTATTTGCTCTAATTTCTCGGATCTTTTCGTTGTGATCATTACGCGAGATATATGTGGGCGGTAGTAATATGTTGCCCATCTCTTCCCGGAATGTACTCTCTCGTAATTTCGATAATAAACCTCTCCGTATTGCGTAACGCCTTTCTTGAAGTGTCCGCCACTGGAGCTTGTTCAGCATCTCCGTAACGCTCTCGCGCTGACTAAATGTCCCCATGACGAATCGCGCTGCTTTTCGCTGGATCATGTCTATCTCTTCTATTAATCCAACCTGGTAAGGGTCCCATACTGATGAGCAATACTCAAGAATCGGACGAACAAGCGTTTTGTAAGCTACTTCTTTCGTCGATGAGTCACATTTTCTTAGAATTCTTCCTATGAATCTCAACCTGGCGCCTGCTTTTCCCACTATTTGTTTTATGTGATCATTCCACTTCAGATCGCTCCGGATAGTAACTCCTAAGTATTTTACGGTCGTTACCGCTTCCAGTGATTTACCACCTATGGCATAATCGTACTGGAATGGATTTCTGCCCCTATGTATGCGCATTATATTACATTTATCTACGTTTAGGGAAAGCTGCCAGCTGTCGCACCATGCATTAATCCTCTGCAGGTCCTCCTGGAGTACGTACGAGTCTTCTGATGTTGCTACTTTCTTGTAGACAACCGTGTCATCTGCAAATAGCCTCACGGAGCTACCGATGTTGTCAACTAAGTCATTTATGTATATTGTAAACAATAAAGGTCCTATCACGCTTCCCTGCGGTACTCCCGAAATTACCTCTACATCTGCAGATTTTGAACCGTTAAGAATGACATGTTGTGTTCTTTCTTCTAGGAAATCCTGAATCCAATCACAAACCTGGTCCGATATTCCGTAAGCTCGTATTTTTTTCACTAAACGTAAGTGCGGAACCGTATCAAATGCCTTCCTGAAGTCCAGGAATACGACATCAATCTGCTCGCCAGTGTCTACGGCACTGTGAATTTCTTGGGCAAATAGGGCGAGCTGAGTTTCACATGATCTCTGTTTGCGGAATCCATGTTGGTTATGATGAAGGAGATTTGTATTATCTAAGAACGTCATAATACGAGAACACAAAACATGTTCCATTATTCTACAACAGATTGACGTAAGCGAAATAGGCCTATAATTATTCGCATCTGATTTATGACCCTTCTTGAAAATGGGAACGACCTGCGCTTTCTTCCAGTCGCTAGGTACTTTACGTTCTTCCAGCGATCTACGATAAATTGCTGATAGAAAGGGGGCAAGTTCTTTAGCATAATCACTGTAGAATCTTAAGGGTATCTCGTCTGGTCCGGATTCTTTTCCGCTACTAAGTGATAGCAGTTGTTTTTCAATTCCGATATCGTTTATTTCAATATTTTCCATTTTGGCGTCCGTGCGACGGCTGAAGTCAGGGACCGTGTTACGATTTTCCGCAGTGAAACAGTTTCGGAACACTGAATTCAGTATTTCTGCCTTTCTTCGGTCGTCCTCTGTTTCGGTGCCATGGTGGTCAACGAGTGACTGAATAGGGGATTTAGATCCGCTTAGCGATTTTACATATGACCAAAACTTTTTAGGGTTCTTGTTTAGATTGTTTGCCAATGTTTTATGTTCGAATTCGTTGAATGCTTCTCTCATTGCTCTCTTTACGCTCTTTTTCGCTTCGTTCAGCTTTTCCTTATCAGCTATGATTCGACTACTCTTAAACCTATGATGAAGCTTTCTTTGTTTCCGTAGTACCTTTCGTACATGATTGTTATACCACGGTGGATCTTTCCCCTCGCTTTGGACCTTAGTCGGTACGAACTTATCTAAGGCGTACTGGACGATGTTTCTGAATTTTTTCCATTTTGTCGGAAGCTTGAGGTTTTACCCTGAATTGACGAGGCAAGAAGTCCGCGAATGTCTTATGCAGTCAATGGTCCTTTTAAGAACCTTCATTTCCGTTTCTTCTGTCTCCGAACGTATGTTTGGATTGATTACAACACTAGCGTCACCTGTAAAAAGAATAAATTCTGCTTTTTATATCTTAGAAGGAATATCGTTTACTTATATGAGGAACAATAGTGGGCCTAAGACTGAGCCTTGAGGAACCCCATATATCACTGCTCCCCAGTCAGAATAGTGTCGATGGACTTTATTCTGCTTTTGCCGTTAGTATTACATTATCCATTGGTTCGCTATACCATTAGTCCCACAAAAGTTTAGTTTACTTAGGAGAATACTGTGATTCATACAGTTATCTTACATTGGTCTCAGAAAATACAAATCAATGTTATTCTTTTATTTATTTCTGTTTATCGTAGAAAACTGCTAACGGTGCTATTTATTTTATTTTTTGTCTTTGTATTTCAGAGAGAACACTGCCAGCATGAGGAATGCGTCAGATCGGCCGGCCACGTGGCTTTGCTGTTCTCAGACTGTGTACAGGTTGTCGAGAGGAGTACGTCACGTACAGGAAGGTCGGGTAGCGTAGCGTCGGACGGTGGAGAGTGTAGGACAAGTGCTGTGTCTGAATTCCAACGCTGTTCGCAACACCTGAGGCGCCCTGCAGAATGATCTACGGCGGAAAGAGATAAAGCAAGCAATATTGCATCAGTCCGACGGTTCGATTCGGATTGGAAATAAGTTCTCTGTTTCCAGTGAGGTTATCGGTTAACGAATATAACTTTGGGGCTTTGTGCTTTGTTTAAAACTAATATCAAACTGTAATAGTGTTTTTAGATTTGTCTGATATCATTCTATATTAGCTGGATGTGACAATGTCTACATCAAGGAATAACATTGCTACTTTCCCTCTATATCAGATAAAGTAATTTCTGATTATATACGACAGAAGAGTTAGCACAAAATCTTTAACCTCTCCGTTTCCGTTTTCTGTAACAAAGATATATGAAGAAAACAGAGCATAAAGTGTACGAAAATAACATGAAGGAAACAGCAGAAAAGCTCTGACCTCTTGAAACGACAGTCAGGGATGCACAGGTGAGAAGTATTGAGTTCGAAGAAGTAAATTTGGTGATACAGATTTACAGCAAAACAAAGAGATGTCCGTGAAACCGATTTTATGTAATATCACGTTATTCGGAAAAGAATTCAATGAGAAAATGAAAACAATTTTTACCATCACGTTACATAGTTTAGCTTATAAAGCCTTTGATTACTGCTGAGTATCAAATTGAGTGTCCAAACATTCAGGGCAACAAAAAATTAATCATCAGTTCAATAGGACAAAAATAAAAGCGGTTGAGTACCTTTACTATCATTTTATGAAAAGGCATGTACACTTAACGCTAAGGAAAGCTGAGTCCACGAGTTTGCAGGGAGCAGCAGCTTTCAGCGCGGAACAATTTGACATGTTATACGACAAACTGGGTGAGCTGATCGACAAGTCCATCCCATTATAACTGTTGTTTCGACAAAAACGACTTTTTTGACATTACAAATTCGTGTCCGAAAGAACCATTCAACAATTTAAGGGATCAAAACATAAGGGATTGAAGAAATATTTAAAATAATTAACAAAATGTATCTTCCTATGACATTGAGTTGTGTCACTATATTAAATAATTATACTACTTTCAGGAAATAGTTACGGAAAAAGCTTACGCGTCCGTCACTACCCAACCTTTTCTAACAGCTGCCAAATCGTGCGTGCTCGGCGCATGAGACGCTTCATGTCAGACACTATGCAGACCCTGATTCACGATGATCGGGCTTTGAGTCGACTAGATGGTGGTAAACAGTGGACACACAGCCCACCATATTGGAGACCTCTCGATAAATTGTTGGATGACAGTAGAGTAGCAGTCACATCCTCCTGATCCACCTCATCGCTCACAGGTAGACAAGTCTCCACTTGTGCATCACTATACAACGCAAATCACACAGCACAGTGTCAAAGTGGGCGCTGGAAAACTGTCTTTGACTTTAGAAGCGTACGTGGTGAGCCCGAACTCCATCGACAAACTTTAGGAAGTCTTTCAGCGATGTTTACAAATTTGGCATTATGGATCCGAGGTTTCCTGTGGCTCGTTGCAGAGGGATTGTGTATCTTTGCTTCCTGACCCCATTTATCTTTGTATATGTATTTCATTGAAGATGTTTGCATAGAGGTCAATTTCGACAGCGTGAGTTACCTGTCGTATTTGGAGTTATATTGTTCCATTCGCTCAAGTTATTTTCTGTCCGGTGATTACCTCGGCACTGAGCGTCCGTAAGCTCGTTCAACTTGCTGGAGACAACAATAATGTTTCCAAGCTTACATTTTCCATTTACATCTACAGTTACACTGAGAAAGCCGCCTTAAGGCGCGATGGAGGATTCTTTTGGGTGCCTCTGCCGCTTCTCCCATTTCTTCTGATCGAGTTGCGGAAGTTTCGCGGGATGAAAGACTATTGGTAAGCTTTCGCATGAGGAAGGAGGAACCAATACAATGGTTGATTTTTCTAGGAGCATATACTCTCTGAATCATGGTACACTACTGGCCATTAAAATTGCTACACCACAAAGATGACGTGCTACAGACGCGAAATTTAACCGACAGGAAGAAGATGCTGTGATATGCAAATGACGAGCTTTACAGAGCATTCACACAAGGCTGGCGCCGATGACGACACCTACAACGTGCTGATATGAGGAAAGTTTCCAACCGATTTCTCGTACACAAACAGCAGTTGACCGGCGTTGCCTGGTGAAACGTTATTGCGATGCCACGTGTAAGGAGGAGAAATGCGTACCATCACGTTTCGGACTTTGATAAAGGTCGGATTGTAGCATACCACGATTGCGGTTCTTTGTATCGCGACATTGCTGCTCGCGTTGGTCGAGTGTTAGCAGAATACGGAATCGATGGGTTCGGGATGGTAATACGGAACGCCGTGCTGGATCCCAACGGCCTCGTATCACTAGCAGTCGAGATGACAAGCATCTTATCCGCATGGCTGTAACGGATCGTGCAGCCACATCTCGATCCCTGAGTCAACAGATGGGGACGTTTGCAAGACAACAAACACCTGCACGAACATTTCGACGACGTTTGCAGCAGCATGGACTACCAGCTCGGAGACCATGGCTGCGATTACCCTTGACGCTGCATCACAGACAGGCGCACCTGTGATGGTGTACTGAACGACGAACCTGGGTGCACGAATGGCAAAAGTCATTTTTTCGGATGAATCCATGTTCTGTTTACAGCATCATGATGGTCGCATCCGTGTTTAGCGACAACGCGGTGAACGCACATTGGAAGCGTGTATTCGTCATCGCCATACTGGCGTATCACCCGGCGTGATGGTATGGGGTGCCATTGGTTACACGTCTCGGTCACCTCCTGTTCGCATTTACGGCACTTTGAACAGTGGAAGTTGCATTTTCAGATGTCTTACGACCCGTAGCTCTACCCTTCATTCGATCCCTGTGGAACACTACATTTCAGCAGGATAATGCACGACGGGCGCATGTTGCAGGTCCTGTACGGACGTTCCTGGATACAGAAAATGTTCGACTGCTGCCCTGGCCGGCACATTCTCCAGGTCTCTCACCAATTGAAAACGTCTGGTGAATGGTGGCCGAGCAGCTGGCTCGTCATAATACGCCGGTCACTACTCTTGATGAACTGTGGATCGTGTTGAAGGTGCATGGACAACTGTACCTGTACACGCCATCCAAGCTCTGTTTGACTCAATGCCCAAGCGTATCAAGGCCGTTATTACGGCCAGAGGTGGTTGTTCGTGGTACTGATTTCTCAGGATCTATGCACCCAAATTGCGTGAAAATGTAATCACATGTCAGTTCTAGTATAATATATTTGTCCAGTGAATACTCGTTTATCTTCTGCATTTCTTCTTGGTGTAGCAATTTTAATGGCCAGTAGTGTATTAAACCACATCTTGAGACAGAACTCCTCCCTTGCGAAGTCTGCGACAGGAGTCGGCTGAGTATATTCACGACGCTTTTACGCTTACTAAATGTACCTGTAACAAAGCGCGGTGCTCTTCTTTGGATCCTCGAATTCCTTCTGTCAGCCCTGTCTGCTACGGATCTCAAACTGACGAACCGAATTCAAATACTAATGTAACAAAAATTTTGTAATCTCCCTCTCCAGACATAGTAATACCTGCCAATTATCAGCGCCTTATAAAACACAAACAAGGAGTTTTACTCCAATTTGACCAGAAGTTTATATCACCAACCAAATCAGATTTTGTGAAACACCCCCCCCCCCCCCACACACACACACACAGGCACACACACACACACACACACACACACACACACACACACACACACACACACACACACACACACAGATATTCTAAAGCTTAATGCCTGGTCAGTCCAACCACTCTCTTCTGTCACCTGCTGTTTTAGTTCCTTGTAATTGTCGTATCCTATCCTCTTCTTGATATCTTCCAAGTACTTAGGCCTCCCTCTTCATTTATTTCCCAACACTTTCCCTTCAAGAATATTAATGATGAAGGTGTCGTGTCCGATGACATGTTCAATACACTTTATTTCTCGCTTTTCCAGCTTCTACAACAATCTTCTCTTTTGATTGACCACACTTATATCAACCAGGTCGTTCTTGTCGCTTTCCGCCATATCCCCATTTCAGCAGCTTCAACTCGATTTCTTTCCAATCTATCTAGAGGCCAAGTTTCACTTCCATACAGCAGTATACTGCATACAAATTTGATCATGAATTTTCTGACCTCGACGTTCTTATGTTTCCTGGTTAAAATTTTCTTATAGTCATAAGTCTCTGCCTTTTCAGTTGTAACCTTCTCTTAATTTCCACTAAGCATCCATTGTCCTCTATGAATATACTACCGAGATTAATTAATTGTTTCATCTTCTCTATTCTCAAGTAATTAATTTTTGTTTTGGTTTTAATTCCTCCAAAATTTTTCTGTAGCAGCATTACATTTTTCTACACTCCTGGAAATTGAAATAAGAACACCGTGAATTCATTGTCCCAGGAAGGGGAAACCTTATTGACACATTCCTGGGGTCAGATACATCACATGATCACACTGACAGAACCACAGGCACATAGACACAGGCAACAGAGGATGCACAATGTCGGCACTAGTACAGTGTATATCCACCTTTCGCAGCAATGCAGGCTGCTATTCTCCCATGGAGACGATCGTAGAGATGCTGGATGTAGTCCTGTGGAACGGCTTGCCATGCCATTTCCACCTGGCGCCTCAGTTGGACCAGCGTTCGTGCTGGACGTGCAGACCGCGTGAGACGACGCTTCATCCAGTCCCAAACATGCTCAATGGGGGACAGATCCGGAGATCTTGCTGGCCAGGGTAGTTGACTTACACCTTCTAGAGCACGTTGGGTGGCACGGGATACATGCGGACGTGTATTGTCCTGTTGGAACAGCAAGTTCCCTTGCCGGTCTAGGAATGGTAGAACGATGGGTTCGATGACGGTTTGGATGTACCGTGCACTATTCAGTGTCCCCTCGACGATCACCAGTGGTGTACGGCCAGTGTAGAAGATCGCTCCCCACACCATGATGCCGGGTGTTGGCCCTGTGTCCTCGGTCGTATGCAGTCCTGATTGTGGCGCTCACCTGCACGGCGCCAAACACGCATACGACCATCATTGGCACCAAGGCAGAAGCGACTCTCATTGCTGAAGACGACACGTCTCCATTCGTCCCTCCGTTCACGCCTGTCGCGACACCACTGGAGGCGGGCTGCACGATGTTGGGGCGTGAGCGGAAGACGGCCTAACGGTGTGCGGGACCGTAGCCCAGCTTCATGGAGACGGTTGCGAATGGTCCTCGCCGATACCCCAGGAGCAACAGTGTCCCTAATTTGCTGGGAAGTGGCGGTGCGGTCCCCTACGGCACTGCGTAGGATCCTACGGTCTTGGCGTGCATCCGTGCGTCGCTGCGGTCCGGTCCCAGGTCGACGGGCACGTGCACCTTCCGCCGACCACTGGCGACAACATCGATGTACTGTGGAGACCTCACGCCCCACGTGTTGAGCAATTCGGCGGTACGTCCACCCGGCCTCCCGCATGCCCACTATACGCCCTCGCTCAAAGTCTGTCAACTGCACATACGGTTCACGTCCACGCTGTCGCGGCATGCTACCAGTGTTAAAGACTGCGATGGAGCTCCGTATGCCACAGCAAACTGGCTGACACTGACGGCGGCGGTGCACAAATGCTGCGCAGCTAGCGCCATTCGACGGCCAACACCGCGGTTCCTGGTGTGTCCGCTGTGCCGTGCGTGTGATCATTGCTTGTACAGCCCTCTCGCAGTGTCCGGAGCAAGTATGGTGGGTCTGACACACCGGTGTCAATGTGTTCTTTTTTCCATTTCCAGGAGTGTATTTGCTCACTCTTAATTTCAATAGTTTATACGTGGCAGAAAGGACTTGTAAGGTTCTATTCTTTTTCTTTTCGGAGTCGGCAACTATTACGATGTCAGCAGAAAATCTAGTACAAAGTTTTCCTTCACCATTTGCCTTTATTCCTGCTGTTCTCCCTTCATAATCTTAATACGTTCCTCCACCAACACATTTTATAGATACGGGGATAGGGGACTTTCTTGTGTAACTTCCTTTATAGCCTTGGCCTCTTTTCCTACACTATTGATGTTTCTTTTTGTGGTTTGGCTCTGATACAGGTTGTTAATCATTCTTCTATCCTTTCAGTTAACTGCTGTTTTCTTCACATTTCTAAAGAGTTGCTCCCAGTCCACGGGGTCAAAAGCTGTTCATAAATCAAAAACTATACACTTCCAACTTCTCTCTAGTCGCATGCGCAAGACCAAAATTGCTTCACTTGCTCCTCTTCCTCCTATAAATTCCTAACCGGTCTTTTTCTAAATTACTTATTTACTTTTATTAAAAAACTAGAAACCCGCCTCGACTGCGAAAAAAGCACCTAGTGTTTACCTAGGTTTCGGCATAGATAACTGCACTTTCTTCAGAACAATAAAACCACAAGTGCCTAAGAAGACCTTTGTCAAGGTTGAAGGTTGAAGGTTGAAGGTTCTTATTTATTTTTCCTTGTATCCTACTTAATGAGTATTTTGGAGGCATGTGCCGACAGGGATTGTTTGAATGAATTTAAAAATATTAAATAAATTGCTTTAGTAATAGTAGCCAAGGTTATTTCGGCTAAACTCCAAAAGTTTCGCTGGGAGGCCGTTGCACATCCTCCATACAGTTTCGACATCTCCCCACGCGAAATCAACATTTTTGGAGCCCTGAAGAATGACGTTCATGGCCGTCGATTTGCTTCGGTCGAAGAAGTGCAGCCATGGGTACAATAGTGATTCCGTAGACCACCGCAAATACTTCTGCATGTAGGCTCTGGCCGTCTTGTCTCACACTGGGATAAATGTAACAACAACTACGACGGTTACCTTTGAAATAATAAACAATTTCCTCAATTTTTCCACCTGTCTTCCTTTCATTTGACTGTTTCTTATAAAGACCAAGCACTTGGAAGGTATCACAGGGGATATCAGTTTTTTTAAATAAATCAGAGAAAAAACTGTGAAAATTATATAGGAATTATCATCCTAAGTATAGAAACAGTAATTGAGGCTTTCCTATTGTACGGACAAAGTTGAAGCAGGAAACCATGTCCATGCCGTGATAATATATTCACGATAAAAAGAGTTTTACTGAAACAGCGAGATTCAATCTAGAGACATGTAGCCTTCATTTACTTAGAAAACGTTTTTTGGCAACCTGACGTAACGCTGGGACATAATGACTGAGGATGTAAATCCTATAAATCGTTTCGGAACTTTGAAAAGCTTATAGAGGCATACAATAATAATTATTATAAAATCCCGTGGCGGTCCGGGAAAAGAATAGGCCTCTTGTATGTTCCGCCAGTCGTAAAAGGCGACGAAAAGAACAAACCACTAATAGGAATAACACCCATTTTAGTGTGATTAGTTGGTTCAGGACAGAGCTAATGAAGCCTCGGACAAGCGCTGTCATGGTCGGGGACGACGCTTGAACCCTATGCCCGTTTACAATGATAAGGACACTGCTAGCCACACGGAAAATGATTTAAATCCAAATAGAGGTGTTTTGCAGGATATGCTTCCTGCAACCACTCTAGAAGGAAAGCAAAGACAGAGGATGAGATTGTCAGATGAAGTTAACCGAAACTTCATGTTCTGTTATTACCAAGCAACAAACTTAAGAACCAACACAACTGGATACAAATCACAAGTATACACAACATTTATTACCAGATACCCAGAATTAAAAATTTTTAACAAAACAACGACTAGCTGATCAGATCCGGGTAATAATAAAAAAACAGGGTACCCCAGTCAGAATTAGAAAACATCAAACAACAAGTACAACAAATAATGGAACAAAATAATGTGCAATCAGAAGAAGAAGAAAATACAGTAATGGACTCAAACATCCCAGAGCAAGTAAACAAAGAACAACTCGCATCAATTAAACGATCAGAGGAAAACGAAATCTTAAGACAGCCACCGGAACAAGCACAAATACAACACGAAGTGACACACATGTTAGATATAGAAGAAAAATTTCAGTTGACATATATAAAATACAAAGAGACAAATACAGACATTAGACCATTCTTGCATAGACCACCAAATAACCCACAAGTCGAAACAACAATAACAACTATCAACACAATTATACACAACAAAATAAACGAAAATACATCTATGGAAGAGTTACAGCTACTGGTTTATATAAGGGCACTAGCTGCACTAAATATACACACTAGGTAGAGATCAGAACCAACAAACACATAGAAGAAACCCAGAAAACCAGCATGGCAACACAGGCTACAGATCAGAACAGAAAAGCTGAGAAAAGACATTGGACAGCTAACACAATTTACAAGAAATGAAATATCAGAGAAAAAACGAAAAAGGTTAGGTAAAATCTTACAAAAAGAAGCGATAGAGTAATTAGATGAAAAGAAGCAGAAATTACGTGCATTGGCCAAACGACTTAAAAGATACAAAAAAAGTGAAAATAGAAGGAAACAAAACCAAACATTTAACATAAACCAAACGAAATTTTACCAGACAACAGAGAACACACACATTAAAATAGACAATCGACCAAACATAACAGACATGGAACACTTCTGGAGCAAAATATGGTCAAACCCGGTACAACATAACAGACATGCACGGTGGATACAAGCAGAAACAGAAACATACTAGATGATACCACAAATGCCTGAAGTGATAATTTTGCAACATGAAGTCACCCGAGCAATTAATTCTGCGCACAATTGGAAAGCCCCTGGAAAAGATAAAATAGCAAATTTCTGGCTAAAAGTTCACCTTAAGACATTCACATCTAACTAAATTATTTAACAGTTACATTGCACACCCATACACAGTCCCTGATACACTTACACAAGGAATAAATTATCTGAAACCTAAAGATCAAGCAGACATAGCAAACCCAGGAAAATATCGCCCCATAACATGCCTACCAACGATATACAAAATATTAACTTCAGTCATTACACAGAAATTAATGACACATACAACACAGAACAAAATTATAAATGAACAACAAGGCTGCTGCAAAGGAGTACGAGGATGTAAAGAGCAATTGCTAATAGATTCAGAGGTGACATATCAAGCTAAAACTAAACAAAGGTCCCTACACTACGCATACATTGGTTACCAAAAAGCTTTTAATAGTGTACCCAACTCATGGTTTTAGTAGATCCTAAATTGATTCAGTTCCTAAAGATAGTAATGAAAAATTGGAAAACCACATTTAATATCTAAACAAATCAAATAATATCACATCACAACCAATACAGATTAAGCGTGGAATATACCAAGGAGACTCATTAAGTCCTTTTTGGTTCTGCCTTGCTCTGAACCCACTATCCAACATGCTAAATAATACAAATTATGGATATAATATTACTGGAACATACCCACACCAAATAACACATTTGCTATACATAGATGATCTAAACCTACTGGCAGCAACAAATCAACAACTCAACCAATTACTAAAGATAACAGAAGTATTCAGCAATGATGTAAATATGGCTTTTGGAACAGTCAAATGTAATAAAAATAGCATAGCCAAGGGAAAACACACTAAACAAGAAGATTACATATTGGATAACCACAGTGACTGCATAGAAGCGATTTAAAAAAAAAAAAACCCAGATGCCTATAAATATCTAGGTTACAGACAAAAAAATAGGAATAGATAATACCAATATTAAAGAAGAAAAATATAGACAAAGACTAACAAAAATACTGAAAACAGAATTGACAGCAAGAAACAAGAAAAAGCAATAAATACTTATGCTATACAAATATTGACCTACACATTTGGAGTAGTGAAATGGAGTATTACAGACCTAGAAGCACTCAATACTCTTACAAAATCACAATGCCACAAATACAGAATACATCACATACATTCAGCAACAGAAAGATTCACATTGAGCAGAAAGGAAGGAGGAAGGGGATTCATCGACATAAAAAACCTACATTATGGACAGGTAGACAATTTAAGAAAATTCTTTATAAAACGAGCAGAAACGAGCAAAATACACAAAGCAATCACTCATATAAATACATCGGCTATACCATTGCAATTTCATAACCACTTCTACACCCCTGAAGATCACGTAACATCAACAGATACGAAGAAAGCAAATTGGAAAAAGGAAACACTACATGGCAAGCACCCGAATGATCTAACACAGCCACACATCGATCAAGACGCATCCAACACATGGCTAAGAAAAGGCAATATATACAGGGAGATGGAAGGATTCATGATTGCAGTACAGGATGAAACAATAAACACCAGATATTACAGCAAGCATATTATTAAAGATTCCAATACCACAACAGATAAATGCAGGCTTTGCAAACAACAAATAGAAACAGTAGATCACATCACAAGCGGATGTACAATACTAGCAAATACATAATACACGAGAAGACGTGACAATGTAGCAAAAATAATACATCTACAACTTTCCATACAACATAAACTAATAAAACAACACGTTCCCACATACAAGTATGCACCACAAAATGTACTGGAGAATGATGAATACAAATTATACTTTAACAGAACCATTATAACACATAAAATATCACCACATAACAAACCTGACATCATACTCACCAATAAAAAGAAGAAAATCCATACCCAATACAACAAATATACAGAAGATAACAGGAGAAAAAATTGAAAAATACATCTAACTGGCTGAGGAAGTCAAGGACATGTGGCATCAGGATAAAGTTGACATTATACCAATTATACTACCAACTACAGGAGTCATACCACACAATATCCACCAGCACATCAACGCAATACAGCTACATCCAAACGTATATATACAACTGCTGAAATCTGTAATTATTGATACATGTTCAATTACCCGAAAGTTCCTAAATGCAATGTAACATATACTACAATTAAAAGGAAGTCACTCTTGATCAAGGTCCGCGTCACTTTCCATTTTTAACCAGACATAACATCTGAGAAAGGAAAGATAATAATAATAATAAAAGTTGGCAATATCAAAATAGAAGTAGTCACTACCAGTAAGAGTGTTATCAACATTATTTAATGTGAAAAACGTCTCTCTTACAAATTTTTCATGAGAGTATTATTTCTAACGATTCATTTGAATACGCCTAGTCCAGAATATTTCTTTCCTGCTATCTTCAGGTAGTTAATTAGGAGTGTTCTGGGATATTAAAATCAGTATAGTTCTCTTAGTTCTTAATGTAATTTTAGCTCTCAAAGGTGGGTGACGGCAAGTCGAAAAGGAGACACTTTATTCCTTTCAGTTGTTCAGTCGGACCAAGGCGCAGACTGTGTGATTCTCTGCCGAATTCTCTTTCGAAATTTTATTTGGTAAACTGGTGGAAGGCTAATTAACGGGCACTATTGACCCAATTGGTCAAAGCTTTTAGCTCCGGGTGGTCGGTTCTTACGATCATTGGGCAGTAGTTATCTCTACCCTTGGGGGTTGCAGAGGGTTGCACCAGACTGGGATAGTTTAAAGGGTAGATGTTCACTGTGATTTGGGATCTGACACTTTGGTGATTAACATCGGCTGCTTCCGAGCGCACTTAATGATACATATTTTGAGTGCGAAACCGGTTTTTCGTTATCGATTCGTAATGTAGATAATTTGTTATATAACTACACTTCACGTGTGTAAATTTTACAGGTTTTTTACTTAGTTTTCAGAAGGGCGACTTAGTTCTTCGTAATCCACGCCTGTTAGGATTTCGTTATTGTGCTCTACAGATTTTCATGAGAAGAACTAATGGTCAGAGGTCAGATATGACAAATATGACGACAACTGAACACAGTTAGTAGGAATTACTGGTGCACTTGTCTTGTAGTGTTTTCTTCCTCTGCTGCAGCGAGTGCTTGAATTTTTAGTATGTTGATAAGAATAACCATGCCCTACCTCTCTGCTTGCATGATACTTTACTGACAGAATGACGTCGATAGAATTGATTAAGAAATCAAAGAGATTCCGCAAGGAAACATAACGTTAAGGAGAATATTGCCTGTTACATTATTGCTACGCTTGAATGAGAGAAAACTCGTTTTAAATAATTTCCTTTTAATGGAGTATTATTCGCTTGTCTTTTCGCCTGCGTGCTACACACCGTTCCTTTCCACCTCCTGTAGTTAACGAGAATAGCTGTCCTTCCTTGAGAAATGTTATTTTAAATCATGAATGCAATTACCAGAGTAGTCGTACTGACGTCAGATTCCATTGTACATTTTCAGGTAACTCATACGGTCAGATATCACTGTATTGTACTGTATTGTATTTTATGGAAGTGGGGACCTAGAAACGACGGAGAGGCTCCGTCCCCGCCGTAGCCCGCAGTGGTTCACAACCCCACAACAGGCTACAGCAGTCCACTAACCCCCACAGCCGCCCCACACCGAACCCTGGTTTACTGTGCGGTTCAGCCCCCGGTGATGGTAAATCTTACCACACTCAAGGCCTGGTTTCATTTATATACCCAGGATTGACGTAGATGTCTTAAGTACTCTTGAAGATGGAATTAAAGGTACAATTTGCAAGCATAGTTCAAAAGCAGTTGCAGGGTTGTGCTCGTAATTGTTAGGCCGAGTTTGCAATAATCTCATGTACTGCTTGTCAGTTAAAGAAATAACTCAACTTCTGAGGTCATTAGTCCCCTAGAACTTAGAACTAGTTAAACCTAACTAACCTAAGGACATCACACACATCCATGCCCGAGGCAGGATTCGAACCTGCGGCCGTAGCGGTCTCGCGGTTTCAGGCTGCAGCGCCTAGAACCGCACGGCCACTTTGGCCGGCGCCAATATTGGCACCTATGTCATTGCAATTGTCAGTGTCTATTATTGGTTATGTGCTATGATGATTCTGAAGTTTTAAATAGACTTAATTAATGAAATCCCATCTCGCAAGTTATTTAGTTGTTAACAGGACCCAAAGAAACTCATTTTTATTAAATTCATTCTTAGTAACAATAAGCTTTACCCGCTGCTGCTGCATGCTGCTGCGAATTGCTGCAAATCACGTGGAGGAAGGCAGTCATGTAAAGAGGTGACCGCAAAACTGAGGGCCAAAACAGAGACCCTGACACACCACAATATGTCATGTACTCTAATCAAGTACATTCCGTTGGAAAAGCCCGATTCCTTATCACTTGTAAATTTTTGTTCAGATCGCAATCAAATATTGGTTGCACATATGATACAATATGCTACTGAAATTGGAAAAAGAAACGTAAAATATAATGAAATGGTTAGTACCACCTGCCGTGAATCTCACTGTAGCTTGCAATGTCTGTATGTAGATCGGTATAAGTGTCTCTTTCGAAGAATGTGCTTCTTAGTGATTCAATGAGAAATATTTTTCGAACTGTAGAAGTTCTGTGGACTATCGGATATATATATTTTCCAACGACAGCTGACAACACATGACTGGCGCTTTTCGATTCCGTAACACGATCAACCGCCATCATGTCCTGTGAAGCGTGTTCCTCGAATATGTTAGCGACCTCCCGCCACGCCGAACGCATACGAATCTTTGCTTAAGGATACTGCGCAGCTTGGCAATAAATCGGGAGCGGTGACACGATATTGCCATGCGCGTTCTTTTCTAAACTGCCGGCGGCGGCACTGGAAACTTTGGCAAAGATAGCAATAGAGGAGGGAGGAGAAAATAAGAAAAAGAAAACTAAGCACCATTTTAGTGGCGTATTTATTTCCAAGGGGCTCTCCGGAGGATGTCCACGGGGTGGGGTGAGGTGGGGGGTGGGCTAGGAAGAGGAAGGCGGAGTGAGGGAGGATGTCGGCTTGGAAAGACGGGCGGGAGGTTGGGAGAGGGGAGGGAGGGGCTACGTTGATAGGAAGTGGAATGTCGACGAAGGAGAAGTGCATTCTTGCGGGCAAGAGTAAATAACGGCTAGCCGTAATGAAAGAAGAAGAGTCTGCGGCGGTCTGGAGGGACCGCGGGAGTGGCTGCAGGAAGAGAAGTGGAGGGCGCCGCAAGACGGACGCCACAGCAATACGGACCGGCATTCCCCTGTCTGCTGGTGCCCTGCATGAGCCCCTGGCAGCGGCCACCAAGCCGGACTTGTCGGGGTGGGCGTGCTCTGTGGCCCAAGAGGACGACACCTGCACTTCTACAACGGTCTTCAATAACTAAACGCACGACCTTACTGGGTGACTCAGTTGCTCCCACCACCGCCTTTTATTCAACCCACAACGTTATAGCTGGCCTTATATGCCATGTGCGCGATATTCTTTTCTCTCATTCGCTACGCGAAAATACACTACTGGCCATTAAAATTGCTACACCAAGAAGAAATGAAGATAATAAACGGGTATTCATTGGACAAATATATTACACTAGAACTGACATGCGATTACAAAAAAAAAAAAAAAAAAAAAAAAATGGTTCAAATGGCTCTGAGTACTATGGGACTTAACATTTAAGGTCATTACTCCCCTAGAACTTAGAACTACTAAAACCTAACTAACCTAAGGACATCACACACATCCATGCCTGAGGCATGATTCGAACCTGCGACCGTAGCGGTCACGCGGTTCCAGACTGAAACGCCTAGAACCGCTCGTCCACAAAGGCCGGCACGTGATTACATTTTCGCGCAATTTGGCTGCATAGATCTTGAGAAATCAGTACCCAGAACAATACCCAGAACAACGACCTGTAGCAGTAATATCGGCCTTGATACGCCTGGGCATTGAGTCAAACAGAGCCTGGATGGCGTGTACAGGTACAGTTGCCCATGCAGCTTCAACACGATACCACAGTTCATCAAGAGTAGTGACTGGCGTATTGTGACGAGCCAGTTGCTCGTCCACCATTGACCAGACGTTTTCAATTGCTGAGAGACCTGGAGAATGTGCTGGCCAGGGCAGCAGTCGAACATTATCTGTATACAGAAGGTCCGTACAGGACCTGCAACATGCGGCCGTGCATTATCCTGCTGAAATGTAGTGTTTCGCAGGGAGCGAATGAAGGGTAGAGCCACGGGGCGTAACACGTCCCCTGTTCAAAGTACCGTCAATGGGAACAAAAGGTGACCGAGACGTGTAACCAATGGCACCCCATACAATACGCCGGGTGATACGCCAGTATGGCGATGACGAATACATGCTTCCAATGTGTGTTCACCGCGATGTCGCCAAACACGGATGCGACCATCATTATGCTGTAAACAGAGCCTGGATTCATTAGGAAAAATGACGTTTTGCCATTCGTGCACCCAGGTTCGTCGTTGAGTACACCATCGCAGGCGCTACCGTCCGTGATGCAGCGTCAAGGGTAACCGCAGCCATGGTCTCCAAGCTCATAGTTCATGCTGCTGCAAACGCCGTCGAACTGTTCGTGCAGATGGTTGTTGTCTTGAAAACGTACCCATCTGTTGACTCAGGGATCGAGACGTAGCTGCACGATCCGTTACATCCATGCGGATGAGACGCCTGCCATCTTGTCATCTCGACTGCGAGTGATACGAGGCCGTTAGGATCCAGCACGGCGTTCCGTATTACCCTCCAGAACCCACCAATTCCATATTCTGCTAACAGTCATTGGATCTCGACCAACGCGAGCAGCAATGTCGCGATACGATAAACCGCAATCGCGACAGGCTAGAATCCGACCTTTATCAAAGTCGGAAAGGTGATGGTACGCATTTCTCCTCCTTACACGAGGCATCACAAGAACGTTTCACCAGGCAACGCCGGTCAACTGCTGTTTGTGTATGAGAAATCGGTTGGAAATTTCCTCATGTCAGCACGTTGTAGGTGTCACCACCGGCGCCAACCATGTGTGAATGCTCTGAAAATCTAATCATTTACATATCACAGCATCTTCTTCCTGTCGGTTACATATCGCGTCTGTAGCACATCATCTTCGTGGTGTGGCATTTTTAATGACCAGCAGTGTATTACGCACCTATTTTTAGGAAACTTAATGATGTTAAATTCTGTTAGGTATTCGTTTCCGCTTGAGGCATCTGTTCTCGCATTATTGAGTGGCACTCCCTCCTACCACTGAACAAGAATTTCGACAACACGAACTATTCTCGACATTCCATCCTTTTGGTTTCCATTGATTGTGTTATTATGCCACCTGCATAATCAGCTACTTCGTTAACATTGTTAATTTAAACGGCCTAATGAGACCAATGAATGGAAAATCATTTTTGTAAACATTACGCTGAAACTAGGTACGTTGATAACCTGACCCAAACCTAACCCTTAAAAACATAGTAGCTTCGCAGTCAGAAGGCCTAACGAATGCAACGATGTAATTGTTTATTTTATGCTGTGAAAATCCACAAAATTGTTAAGTAAAATTTACGCAAACATCACATTTATAATTTGAAAGAACTCGGCGAGGCTGGCCGGTGTGGCCGTGCGGTTCTATGCGCTTCAGTCTGGAATCGCGTGACCGCTACGGTCGCAGGTTCGAATCCTCCCTCGGGCATGGAGGTGTGTGATGTCCTTAGGTTAGTTAGGTTTAAGTAGTTCTACGTTCTAGGGGACTGATGACCTGAGAAGTTAAGTCCCGTTGTGCTCAGAGCCATTTGAACCATTTTTGAACCAGCTCGACGAGTCCGGTGGGATATTAAGACCAGTCACTGAAGACCAGCCGGCCGGAGTGGCTGATCGGTTCGAGGCGCAACAGTCTAGAACCGCGCGACCATTACGGTCGCAGGTTCGAATCCCGCCTATCCTGCCTCGGGCATGGATGTGTGTAATGTCCTTAGGTTAGCTAGGTTTAAGTAGTTCTAAGTTCTAGGGGACTGATGACGTGAGAAGTTAAGTCCCATAGTGCTCAGAGCCATTTGAACCATTTTGAACTGAAGACCAAAAAAGGTAACAATGTCGAAAATAACTCGTGCAGTCGCTAATGTTTGTACAACAGTCGGTGCGAGTGTCATAAATCACATATTAGAAATAGTGCTTGATGGAGGTAGAATGTGGGAGTGGGGGTCCGTTTGTAGGCCACTTTCGTAAGATTGTCTTGAATATCGCGAAAACCATGGCGTCCAGAAAAACCTACCCTAATACATTAATTTTTACTACAAAAAGTGCCTGTTGGTTTTTTCTGTAAGACTAATACTTTGCGCACTGAGTGGGATAATACGAAAACTACCCCAGTGTCTTATGAATGCCAGCTATAGCAATGCGGGTTGTGTAAAACGGCAGTGGTATGTGTAGCTCAGTCACCCTATATATAGTGAAGTAGATGCGTGATACCAGAGATTTATGCTTTTGAAAGCCATCTACTCAGATTCTCTGGTACCGTAATGGTATCGTAATGGAGGATGACAAAGACAAGGCTGAAAAACTAAACGTCTTCTTCCAGATTTATTTCACTGTAGTCCCCCTTCTAAATTGTCACACGAATGACAGAAAGACAGAAATGAAATTAAGTTACCATAGTTTAAGAAAGCAATTGAAATCCGATTATACAGCTTAAGGCACTGCGCGTTAACTTGCAAGACGAGATGATGTGCCATATGCGAAGCCGCGAGGCAACAGCGAACTGGTGATGTGTTCTAGGCGATATTCGACGGAGATAAATGCTTGTCTGGACGCCAATCAGTGTCTCAGAAAATATTTAACACAAACAGTTATCCACAGTAAAAGTGAGACGATTTTCCAACAGGCGGCTCGCACAATTTTCCTCTGCTGACAATGTGGCAGGGGGAAAGCTAACTCGTCACAGACGCAGAGGTAAAATAATTGTGCGAAATAACGAAAACAGTGGGCCCTCTAAAATACTGTAGGAAACATATTAGCCGGCCTCTGTGGCTGCGTGGTTCTAGGCGCTTCAGTCCGGAACCGCGCTGCTGCTACGATCGCAGGTTCGAATCCTGCCTCGAGCATGATTGTGTGTTATGTCCTTAGGTTAGTTAGGTTTACGTAGTTCTAAGTCTAGGAAACTGTTGAACTCAGATGTTAAGTCCCATAGTGCTTAGAGCCATTTGAACCATTTTGCAAGGTATTACCTATAGTAACTAATATAGTAAAACAGAAGAAAATAATTACTTTCAGGAAAAGAAAGCACGAAACGTATTCAGAAAGTAACTGTGCCATAACGGGATGTGGTTTGCAGTTCTTTGAGGTTGGTAACAATGACTCGTATAAGCGGGTGTCCTAATCAGAACGAGCACCGCAGGAACACGGTTGTATGTAAATTCAAGCTGCAGTGCCCAGTTATGTAAAAGATGCCCGTAAGAAATAATCACGTGTTCAGGCCCGTGTCCTATTCACAGAAGGAATAACACCTGCCGAAATTTTTTGCGGATCAAAACGGTGTACAGCAAAAGGGGTTTAAAACAGAAGGAGTGTGTGTAAGTGGAACAGGAAACTGAGATGAGACAAAAAAAAAAATGTTCTTGACGGACAGGGGAGTAGAAGACCTTTCATTTTGACTGATGAGTTGGTGCAGAAAATCGAGGAAACGCTTCGTCACGACTTCCCACTAACGGTGGATGAAATTTCTGCGATGTTGGCACATTTCTCTAGAACTGTCTTACGATACACTCACAAAAACTCTGGGATACCGGAAACTGTGCAGAAAATGGGTCCCAAAACAGCTGACAGAGCAGCACAAGAAAGAATCGGGTCAGTTGCGTCCGCGAGTTTCTCGAGAAACTTGAATTGGAAACCGAGGATTTTCTGAGCTGTATTGTGACTGGAGATGAAACTGGGGTGGCACAGTCGGGTCCACCAATACCCAATCCGCCAAAAGTTTTATCATGGTCCCAGTGTTTTAGAACCGAAACGGTATTGTGAGTTCCTAAAAAAAACTCGAAAAGAGAATTCAAAACAAAACTAGGGGAATGCTGACGAGGGGCGTGTGCCTATTGCACAACTCCCGGCGTCACACATGCCTTAGCCACCGAGAGGGTCTTGGTTTCATTTGGTTTGGATATTTTGAACAACGACCCGCTATTCCCTACTTGGTACTTCCAGATTATCAGATTTTTCATCTCGTTGAAGGCACATGTGAGTGATATTGAATTTTCAATCGTCGGGATAATGTAGGAAGAGTTTTCGAACTGGGGGGAGGGTTCTTCAAGGAGGGCATAAAGAAGCTTGCGCCACGGTTCACCACATATACAGAACGGGATGGCGATTATGTGGAAAAACAGTCAGCAAGTGTCTCAATAATAACCTGTAATTTATTTTAAAATACAGTTTCTCCAAAAAGAATACAAAAATCTAGTACGTTTACTTTCAGAATATGCCTCGTACAAAAGAGAAAGAATGAAAGAAATAATGAGGAAAAGATAAAGAAGCAAGGAATTAAAATATTATTTGGACTTTAGGTGGGAATATTATGAATGTGGAATCATTTGTAAAGACAAATCGTGAGAAATTAAGGGAAGTTTCCATTATTTATGTATCATCATCAACATCGTTATTATCTAGTTTCCATCTTAATCAGACATTTGATATTCGTTGTCGGGCAATGGCCTCCCTTATACCTTTTCACGGGCTACAGTTTTGAGTAATCAGCATTCATCCTATTCCTGCATGCATTCTAGAGTCACCTTTCTCGATCCTTCATGATGCCAACATACAACTTCCTTGTACCACCGACTACCCTTTCGCCTAGATACACGTCCTCGACATAAAAGTCTCCATTGTTCAACAGTAAGTTTTTGATAGATGTTTGTTTTAAGGATTCAACACTCACAGTCAAAGAAAATTTAAGAAAAATTTCTTTAAAAAGATGTTAGACTAGTTTTGAAGTAGATTTTGATTTCCAATAGTAGTCGTTTTTTATCTGTAAATCGAGCTGTTTTCCTTAGTTGTCTTTGTATGTAGTTTCCAGTATGTATTTGCTGAAGAATGGGAATTTCAACTTATTATGTCTAATTTTACAGAGCAGATTGTCCCACAGTTGAGTTTATGAGACAAAGAATGGATATGCGTAATCTGTTTTGGTAATAGAAGGTTTAATTTTGATGTACTGTGTACGGATCAAATACAGTTAACTTAACACGGTATACTCAGGGCTGCGTTCGTCGAGGAGTAGATAACGTAAAAAAGTATGTGGTAAAGACGAACTTCGGAATTTACTATTATTTAGTAGCATACGGTTTCATATGTATTGGTGGACGTAAGTGCCAAGGGGGAGGTGACCATGAGAAAATAGATGTAATAAGCAACGGAATGACAACCTTCAACAAGTCGGGGCGCGGAATGTCAGAAATGCAGATGCTCAGTCTAGATACAGTTGGGGTCAGAGAAGTGACATGGGAAGAAGACATGGATTTCTGGTCAGATGAGTATACGGTAATATCTACAGCAACAGAGAATGGTACAACGGGAGTAGGACCCGTTATGAATAGTAGTATAGGACAGAGTGTGTGTTACTGTGGACAGTTCAGTGATAGGGTTGTTCTTTTCAGAACGGACAGCAAAGCAACACCGACAATAATAGTTCAGGTATACATGCCGACGTCGCAAGCTGCAGATGAAGAGGTAGACAAAGTATATGAGGAAACTGAACGGGTAATTCGGTACGTAAAGATAGATGAAAATCTAATAGTCATGGGGAAGTGAATGTGATTGCAGGGAAATGAGTAAAAGAAAGGGTTACAGGAGAATGTGTGCTTGGGGTTAGGGATGAGAGAGGAGAAAGATTAAATGGGATCTGCATTACATTTCCGCTAATAATAGGGAATACTACTCTGTTCATGAATCACAAGAGGAGTAGGTAGACTTGGAAAATTCTGGAATGTACGGAAAGATTTCCGTTAGTTTACACCACCATCAGGCAGAAACTTCGGAATAAGGTGTTGGATTATAAGGCGTACCCAGGGGCAGACTCGGATCACAATTTTGTAAAGATGAAGAGTAGACTGAAATTTGAAAGATTAATCAGACAGAATCAATAAGTAAAGAAGTGGATACGGAAGTATTAGGAATGAAGAGGTACGCTTGAAGTTCTCTGAGACTCTGCGATAAAGAATAGCCCAATAGCAGTTCAGTAGAAGAAGAATATGTATCTCTAAAAATGGCATTACAGAAGTTGGAAAGAAAAACATGAATACAAAGAAGGTAACTGCAAATAATCCATGTGTAACAGTTAATCGATAGAAGAAAGAAGTACAAAAATATTCAGGGAAATTTAGGAATACAGAAATCAAGTCACTTAAGCATGAAATAAATAGAAAAGTCACGGAAGCTAAGACGAAATGGCTGCATAAAAATGTGAAAAAGTCGAAAAAGAAATTATTGTCAGAAGGGAGACTCAGCATACACAAAAGTCAAAACAACCTTCGGTGACATTAATAGAAAGACTGGTAACATTAAGAATGCAAAGGGAATTGCACCGTTAAATGCAGAGGAAAGAGCGTATGCATGGAAAGAGTACATTCATGGCCTGAAGTATGGGGAAGACTTCTCTAATGTGATTGAAGAAGAAACAGGAGTCGATAGAGAAGAGATATGGAATCCAGTATTAGCATCAGAATCTAGACGAGCTTTGGAAGACTTAAGATCAAATTTCTAAAATTATGGGGGGGAGTGGCAACAAAACGACTATTAACGTCGTTGTGCAGAATGTATGAGTCTGGCGACATACCTTCTGACTTTCGGAAAAATATCATCGACACAGTTCCCCACACTGCAAGAGCTGACAAGTGCGAGAGTTATTGCACAATCAGCTTAACAGGTCATGCACCCAAGTTGCTTACAAGAATAATATGCGGAAGAATGAAAATGAAATTGAGGATCTATTAGATAACGATTAGTCAGGCTTTAGAAAAGGTAAAGGCATTAGAGACGCATTTCTGACGTTATGTGTGATAATGAAAGCAAGAGTAAAGAAAAATCAAGACACGTTCTTAGGATCTGTGGACCTGGAAAAAGCGTTCAACAACGTCCGATGGTGCAAGATGATAGAAAATCTGAAGAAAATAGGGGTAAGCTATAGGGAGAGACACGTAATATGCAACATATACAAGAGTCAAGAGGGAATAATTAGAGTGTAAGATCAAGAATGAAGTGCTCGGATTAAAAAGGGTGTAAGACAGAGATGTGGTCTTTCGTCCCTGCTGTTCAGTCTATACATCGAAGAAGAAATGATGGAAATACAACAAAGGTTCAAGAGTGGAATTAAAATTCAAAGTGGAAGGATATGCATGATAAGATTCAATGGTGACATTCCTATCCTCAGTGAAAGTGAAGAAGAATTACAGGATCTGCTGAGTGGAGTGAACAGGTTACTGAGTGCAGAATTAGGACTGAAAGTAACTCGAAGAAAGACGAAAGTTATGAGGAGCAGCAGAAATGTGAACAACAAGAAACTTAGCATCAGGACTGATGGTCACGGATGAGATAAAGGAATTCTGCGGTCTAGGCAGCAAAATGACCCATGACGAACAGAGAAAGGAGAACTCAAAAACACACTAGCGCTGACAAAAAGGGAATTCCTGGCCAGGAGAAGTCTACTAGTGTCAAACGTAGGCCTTCATTTTAGGAAAAATTTTCCAATAATGTCCATTTGGTGCACAGCATTGCATGATTGTGAAATATGGACAGTGGGAAAATCTGAACAGAAGAGAATCGAAGCATTTGAGATGTGGTGATACAGACGAATGTTAAAAAATTAGGTGGACTGATAAGGTGAAGGAATGAGGAGGCTCTGCGCAGAATTGGAGAATTAAGGAATAAAAGGAAAACAATGACAATAAAACGGGACAGAATGGTAAGATATCTGTTAAGACATCACGGAATAACTTTGATGGTACTAGAGAGAGCTGTAGTGGACAGAGGAAGACAGAGATTGGAATACATACAGAACATAATTGTGGACATATGGATGTAGGTTTCCAGTGCTACTCTGAGATGATAAAGTTGGCACAGGAGAGGAATTCGTGGCGGGCCACATCAAACCAGTCAGAAAAGTGACTACTCAAAAGAAAAAAATAAATAAATAAAAAAATTATTGTAAGAACCATCTGTTCACAGTGTCTATGGATTTTAGATTATGTTTTTTGAGTGCAGCCGTTTACAGCCGCGAAAGATCGTCGAGTATATCACCGAGTATTTATTACACGGCGAAATTTCAAAACTGGCATCTAACATGCTCCTGAACGAAAAATTTATGGGTCGATTTACTTCGAATGGTTTGTCTGTTAAAGTACATCTTTTACATTGTCCATAACATCAAATGTGAAATGATTAAGAACGCATTGTTTGGTCGTTTGGTAGCTTCCAGCCGAGAACAATTACGATTTCGTTGCAAAAACTACGTTCTTCACGGAACGCGTTGTGCAGGATCTAAACAGTCAGGCATGTAGTCATGAATAGTGTCACCCCGCATCTTTACCCAACAACAGTGTTGTTGTTATTTCACAAGCCCTAGTGAGTGATCAAAAATTCGCTCCCTCCCACCCCCCTCCCCTAGCCTTATTGTTCTCGTACTTTCTGCAAGTGGACTGGATTTTCATGCTAATTCTGCATCGTGTGCTGATGTTGACACCATTCCAATGCTCGTAACACCTGCTTCTCAGATAATTTCAAGCCCCCTGATCTTCCATCTTGCGCTTACACATACAGAGGCAAAGCTGATATCATGCTATTTCTAGGGGCGAGCAGAAATTGTAAATACTCCATGGAAGCAGAAACCCCGCGGTTTATGGGCTACATATTATATCCGTGGGACAAGAGATGCCTTGAAATGATATGAAGCAAGTTCTCTTTGTTGAGCTACCGAGCCGTGGAGTAGTCATTTGAGATACAAAGTAAAAATTATGTCTTCCTGACTAGTCGCAATACTGGGCACTTCCATGTCACCGATTAGTGAGCTATGCTAAAGTAGTAGCAACCCCCGTTAAGCCATATTTTGGAACAGTTCATCTGGTTTCGGCATCACAAGACAGCTCACAACTTCGCTGCAAATTTCCCATTTATTTCTGGCGACGAAATTTAAGCTGCAAACGATTATTGAATTTTTGCTTCTCTTTCCGCTTACAAAAGTTTTTCATTGTTTATCATTTACATATTTCGAAAAGCACATGCTGAATTTTAGTATTTTGGGATTTTGCTCTGATTTTTTATTAATTTGTTTTACAATTAATAAACTGTAGTTCTCTTTCGGGTGCTAATATCAAACACTTTTAGACCTAACAACAACCTTCAAGCAGAAAAACTTGCATACTAGAACATCTACAGAGGATATCTAGTAATACTTCTAAGAAGAGGGACACGAAATTTTAAAATCTTCATTTGGGATGGTAATATCACAGTTGGCATGAGTCGCTGGTGTTTCTTGTCTTTATTGTCTCGCTATTTACATTTCCACTAAACGGAGCAGCATTTCGTAAGGAGAGCCACGCGTAAAGCGTTCAAAGATTTCGGTGCTAAAATTCTGTCTTTAGCCTTAAAGGAAAATCCTGCGAAATTTTGGGGTTACGTTAAAACAGTAAAGGGATGAAAGCCATCTGTCCAAAGACTGTGACCATAATGGCACTCAAACGGGCGACGATACAAGAAAGGTCGAACTACTAAACGTCTTTTTCCGATTGTAAGAGATAGCAGATCAAAATATAGTCCCCACTCTCTCTAACCCTTTATATCGTTGCTCGAACGACAAAATGTCTTATATCGAAATAGGTGACAATGGAATAGAAATGCATCTGAAATCGTTCGACAAAAGTACGACCACTGGAACCGAAGGGATATTAACACGATTCTACATACAGTACGCGAAAGAGTCTGCCCCTGTCCTAACAGCAGTGTACCTTACGACTTCGGAGGAGCGTAAGTCGTTGTCCCTTTCAAGAAACGTCTTCGGACGCTTCTGACTTCGATCAGTTGTAGAATTTGGAAACCTTTTTATGCTAGCATATTATGAGATTTCCGCAAACCGAAAATCTCCTCTATGGGAATCGACAATGATTCCGAAAACAACGATCGAGTGAAATCCAGCTCTATCTCTCTTCGTTTACGAGACACGGAGAACAATACATCTAGGCTCTCAATGCAGGTGTCGTGTTCCCTGACTTTCGGAAGGTTTTCGACACAGATCCACACTGCCGCCTAAAAAATGAAAGACAAGCTTACGGAATATCAGACGATCTGTGTTGCTGGACTGAAGAACTTTCAACGAACGTACCAGCAGACGTATAAGCACTTTTGCACGAGCTCCGGGGAGGATTATACTAACACTGAGTTTACAATTTACAGGGTGAGTCACTAACTATTGCCACGAAGAATAGCTCCGAAAGTATCATAGGAGCTGAAAAGTTTGTGGGGCAAAAGTTGCATGGGACAACGGGGGCCATAATATGACGTTGGATTTTTGTTGCTAGGGTAGCGTCAGAGACATGAAGGTCCACTTTGTTTCTTTTTTAAATGGGATGCTATAGCTTGGTACTTATTTTCTGATAGCGGCTATCGAGTCTAATCCAATGATGTGTAACAGTAAGGTCTTTGAAGGTCAACGAATGTCAAAAAGGTGGCATGAACGTCCATTTCCGGAAGGTGTTCGAAGTGATGATCACTGGTATCAATGCAGTGGTGCAATGTTCTTATCATGGGTTGAGTGGTATTCCTTATCACATCGTCTCTTACCGAAGCACATGATCTGACAATTCTCCCTGGCATATCTTCAGGTGTAGTTGGAACATCTTTATAAACATTGTCTTTTACGAACACCCACAAGAAAAAAATCCAGAGGCGTCAAGTCTGGCGAACGAACCCCCCACCCCTCATCTCCTCCGCATCCAATCCATTTATTTGGGAATTGTCTCTGCAACTCATTTCTAGCCATCAGCGAAAAATGTGCCGGACACACGTCGTGTTGATACCACATTCTGTTCCTTGTTTCTGAAGGTATTTCTTCCAATAAAAGACCTGAAGTTTCTTGCAGGAATGTGGTGTACTTCCTACCATTAAGGTTTCCTTCGATGGAATAGGGGCCTATAATTCTGTCCTCCAGAATCCCACGCCATACATTCACCGGCCACTGTTTTTGGTGTGCAATTTGCCGCAGCCAACATGGATTTTCAATTGTCGAATAATGCATGTTATGCAAATTAACATTTCTATGGTTCGTGAATGTAGCCTCGTCAGTAAATAAAATCAAATTAATAAATGTGTCATCCTTCTGAATCTAAAGTTGAGGCCATCGGCAGAATTCAATGCGACGCATACCATCCGTACCAGTTAATTCCTGGTGGAGATTGATATGGTAAGGATGATATTTATGTCAATGCAGAACACGAACAACACTACTCTGGCTCATGCGAGATTCCCTTGCGATTTGACTCGAACTAGCACAAGGATCTCGAACCACAGTGGCAAGAGTGCCAATTTCCATACCCTCGTTAGTAACTTTCATTTGTCGGATATTTTTCCGATGCGTTAAAGATACAGTTGTTCTCAACTTATCATACTCATATTTAAATGTACGACGTGTAGCGTGAGTACGTTGGGGATATCTTTCAGTGTATAAGTCTCTAGCTCTCACTGAATTTCGTCGGCATACTCCGTAAATGAGAAGCATATCGGCTTGTTCTTCGGAGGAATACATCATTCACATTCACTTGATTCGACGATAGTAGTCTTACCGTTCCCATTTGTGTTGTATTGCGAAACCATCGAATGTTGCTTACATGTCAGTAGCACTTTAGATAGAGCCGCCGTATTCGGTGAATATTTACTATTTGTACGACGTACGAGACAGAATTGTCAGAGCATGTGCTTCGATAAGTACCTAAGTGATAAGGAATACCACTGAATCCACGATAAGAAGATTGCAGCACTGCACTGATACCAATGGTCATCACTTCGAACACCCTCCGGAAATGGACGTTCATGTCACCTTTTTTACTTTTGTTGACCATCAAAGACCATACTCTTACATATCATTGGATTCGTTCCCATAGCTGCTATAAGATAAGAAGTATGAAACTACAGCATCCCATTAAAAAGAAACTAAGTTGACCTTAATATATCTGAGGCGACCCCACCTAACAACAAAAAGCCAACGTCATATTATGGCCCCCGTTGCTCCAAGCAACATTTGTCCCACAAAATTTTCAGCTAAATCATACTTTTGAAGTTACTCTAGGTGGCAGTAGTTGGTGACTCACCCTGTACTATACAAATGGTCTAGTAGATAACGTCGGAAGATCGATGAGGCTTTTCGCAGATGATGCTGTTGGATATAGAGATTTCGCGACGGTAGAAATTGTAGCTATATGCAGGAAGACGTGCAAAGGATCGGCATTTGGTGCAAGGAGTAACAACTGACCTTCAACGTAAACATATCTAATGTTTTGCGAATACATTAACCGAAAACCCTTCATTGTTAGGTCAGACGATTACAGAACCATCGCTGGAAGCAGTTATTCCCGTGATATATCTAGGACTAAGGACACGTATCGATTCGAAGAGGAACGACGACACAAAATAAATTGCGAATAAGGCAAACGCCGGTCTGTGAGCCATTGGAAGTATCCGCTGTAAAGGTAGCACGAGGTGCATTCAAGTTCTAAGGCCTCCGATTTTTTTTCTCCGGACTGGAAAGAGATAGAAACATACGCATTGTTTTAAAATGAGGCCGCGTTCATTGTCAATACGTCCCAGAGATGGCAGCACCGTACAGAAGATGGAATTTTACCGCCAGCGGCGAGAATGAGAACTGTTTTAAATGCTTAAAATGGCGACGTTTTCCTTACTTGAACAGTGCGCAATCATTCGTTTCCTGAATTTGCGTGATGTGAAACCAATTGAAATTCATCGACAGTTGAAGGAGACATGTGGTGATGGAGTTATGGATGTGTCAAAATTGCGTTCGTGGGTGCGACAGTTTAATGAAGGCAGAACATCGTGTGACAACAAACCGAAACAACCTCGGGCTCGCACAAGCCGGTCTGACGACATGATGGAGAAAGTGGAGAGAATTGTTTTGGGGGATCGCCGAATCACTGTTGAACAGATCACCTCCAGAGTTGGCATTTCTGTGGGTTCTGTGCACACAATCCTGCATGACGACCTGAAGATGCGAAAAGTGTCATTCAGGTGGGTGCCACAAATGCTGATGGACGACCACATGGCTGCCCGTGTGGCATGTTGCCAAGCAATGTTGACACGCAACGACAGCATGAATGGGACTTTCTTTTCGTCGGTTGTGACAATGGATGTGACGTTGATGCCATTTTTCAATCCAGAAACAAAGCGCCAGTCAGCTCAATGGAAGCACACAGATTCACCGCCACCAAAAAAATTTCGGGTAACCTCCAGTGCTGAAAAAATGATGGTGTCCATGTTCTGGGACAGCGAGGGCGTAATCCTTACCCATTGCGTTCCAAAGGGGAGGTGCATTCTACGAAAATGTTTTGAAGAACAAATTCCTTCCTGCACTGCAACAAAAACGTCCGGGAAGGGCTGCGCATTTGCTGTTTCACCAAGACAACGCACCCGCACATCGAGCTAACGTTACGCAACAGCTTCTTCGTGATAACAACATTGAAGTGATTCCTCATGCTCCCTACTCACCTAACCTGGCTCCTAGTGACTTTTGGCTTTTTCCAACAATGAAAGACACTCTCCATGGCCGCACATTCGCCGGCCAAAGTGGCCGTGCGGTTAAAGGCGCTGCAGTCTGGAACCGCAAGACCGCTACGGTCGCAGGTTCGAATCCTGCCTCGGGCATGGATGTTTGTGATGTCCTTAGGTTAGTTAGGTTTAACTAGTTCTAAGTTCTAGGGGACTAATGACCTCAGCAGTTGAGTCCCATAGTGCTCAGAGCCATTTGAACCATTTTTGAGCCGCACATTCACCACCCGTGCTGCTATTGCCTCAGCGATTTTCCAGTGGTCAAAAGAGACTCCTAAAGAAGCCTTCGCCGCTGGCATGAAATCATGGCGTCAGCGTTGTGAAAAATGTGTACGTCTGCAGGGCGATTTCGTCGAGAAGTAACGCCAGTTTCATCGATTTCGGGTGAGTAGTTAATCAGAAAAAAAATCGGAGGCCTTAGAACTTGAATGCACCTCGTACATCAGCTAAGGAGATAACTTACACAACACCCATTCGACAGATACGTGGATATACAACTACTTGAATATTGCGTGCCAGTAGAGTTGTAAAACCAACATAGACTGTCATAGACTGGCTTAAGGAAGACAGTCGACAGTAGACTACGGTAGTTTTCCCAGTTGACTTGGTCAGTTAAGATCCTACCGCGTTACCTGTACATTAAGTGTGTTGTATACCTATCGGGAGTTACCTCATTTCGATAGATTTGTCTCCGCATGCGATGAGAATCCTGCTAGATTTCCCTAAAAAAACGGAAGCGTCAAACGGTCTACAAAGTTAGTGTGACTGTACACTGAGGTGACGGAAGTTATAGGTGCCTCCTAATATTGCGTCGGACCTCTTTCTGCCCGGAGTAGGGCGGCAGTTCGACGTGGCATGGACTCAATAGTTCGTTGGAAGTCCACTGCGGAAATATTGAGCCATGCTACCTCTACAGCCGTCCATGATTGTGAAAGCGTTACCGATGCTTAATCTTGTGCACACAGTGACCTGCGATTATGTCCCATACGTGTCCGACAGTACTCATGTCAGGCGATATGGATGGCCAAACCATTCATTCGACTTACTCAGAATGGTCTTCGGACCAGTACCGAACGGCCCGATAACATAGAGCATTGCTATCCATAAAAATTCTATCGTTCTTCGGGAACAATAACTCAATGAATGGCTGCAAATGGTCTCCAAATAACCGAACATAAACATTTCCTGTCAATGGTCGGTTCATTCCACGTAAACGCAGCGCACACCGTTATGGAACCACTACAAGCTTGCACGGTGCCTTGTTAACAACTGGCGTCGGGGAGTCTGCGCCACACTAAAACCCTACCGTCAGTTCTTAGCAACTGAAATCGGGGCTCTTCTGACCAAAACATGGTTCTCCAGTCGCCTAGGGCCAAATCGATATGATCACGAGCCCAGGAGAGACGCTGCCGAGGTGTTGCCGAGCTGTTAGCAAGGGCACTCGCATTGGTCCCCTCCCTGTCATAGCGCATTAACACTGAATTTCACAGCATTGTCCTAATGGATACGTTCCTTGTGCGTCCCGAATTGATGTTGTTGTTGTTGTGGTCTTCAGTTCTGAGCCTGGTATGATGCGGCTCTCCATGCTATTTGATCCTGTGCAAGCTTCTTCATCTGCCAGTACCTACTGCAACCTACATCCTTCTGAATCTGTTTAGTGTATTCATCTCTTGGTCCCCCTCTACGATTTTTACCCTCCACGCTGCCCTCCAATACTAAATTGGTGATCCCTTGATGCCTCAGAATGTGTCCTACCAACCAATCCCTTCATCTAGTCAAGTTGTGCCACAAATTTCTCTTCTCTCCAATTCTATTCAATACCTCCTCATTAGTATGTGATCTACCTATCTAATCTTCAGCATTCTTCTGTACCACTACATTTCTAAAGCTTCTATTCTCTTCTTGTCTAAACTATTTATCGTCCACGTTTCACTTCTATACGTGGCTCTACTCCAGAAAAACACTTTCAGAAATGACTTCCTAACACTTAAATCTATACTCGATATTAACAAATTTCTCTTCTTCAAAAACGCTTTCCTTGCCATTGCCAGTCTATATTTTATATCCTCTCTACTTCGACCATCATTATGCTCCCCAAATATCAAAACTCCTTTACTGCTTTAAGTGTCTCATTTCCTAATATAATTCCCTTAGCATCAGCCGATTTAAATAGATTACATTCCATTATCCTCGTTTTGCTTTTGTTGATGTTCCTGTTATATGCTCCTTTCAAGACACTGTCCATTCCGTTCAGCTGCTCTTCCAGGTCCTTTTCTGTCTCTAACAGAATCACAATATCATCGGCGAACCTCAAAGTTTTTATTTTTTCTCCATGGATTTTAATTCCTACTCCGAATTCTACTTCCGTCTCCTTTACTGCTTGCTCAATATAAAGATTGAATAACATCGGGGAGAGGCTACAACCCTGTCTCACTCCCTTCCCAATCACTGCTTTCCTCTCACGCCCCTCGACACTTATAACTGCCATCGGTTTCAGTACAAATTATAAATAGCCTTTCGCTCCCCTGCCACCTTCAGAATTCGAAAGAGAGTATTTCAGTCAACATTGTCAAAAGCTTTCTCTAAGTCTACAAATGCTAGAAATGTTGGTTTGCCTTTCCTTAATCTATTTTCTAACATAAGTCGTAGGGTCAGTATTGCCTCACGTGTTCCAAAAATTTCTACAGAATCCAAACTGACCTTCTCCGAGGTCGGCTTCTACCAATCTTTCCATTCGTCTGTAAAGAATTCGTGTTAGTATTTTGCAGCCGTGACTTATTAAACTGATGGTTCGGTAACACCTGCTTTCTTTGGGATTGGAATTAATATATTCTTCCTGAAGTCTGAGGATATTTCGCCTGTCTCATTCATCTTGCTCACTAGTGGTAGAGTTTTGTTAGGCCGGGCTCTCCGAAGGCTGTCAGTAGTTCTAATGGAATGTTGTCTACTCCCGAGGCCTTCTTTCGACTTAGGTCATGCAGTGCTCTGTCAAACTCTTCACACAGTGTCATATCTCCTATTTCATCGTCTTCTCAATTCTCTTCCATTTCTATAGTATTGTCCTCAAGAACTTTGCCTTTGTATTGACCCTCTATACTCTCCTTTTACCTTTCTACTTTCTCATTTTTGCGGTTATTTGCTGCAATGTTGCTAATCGGTTGGCACTGACAACTCTACACAAACGTCGCTGCCCTCGTTCATTAAGTGAATGCCGATGTGCACTGCATTGTCCGTGGTGAGACATAATGCCTGAAATTTGGTAATTCTCTGTACTCTCTTGAGACTGCGGATATGGCAATATTGAATTTCCTGATGATTATCGAAACTGAACGTCTCCAACTATCATTCGTTCAGAGTCTGTTAATTACTGTAGTGCGGCTATAATCACAATGCAAACCTTTTCACATCAGTCGCCTTAGTACAAATGACAGATCCACTAACACAGCACGGTTTTATATCTTGTGTACGCGGTACTACCACCATCTGCATATGTGCACATCGCTATGGCATTACAACATTATGTCAGTGCAAAGAGGGCCCTGTATCGTACGGAAAATTTTTGCTCTACATACGAGTAGTTACCCTCCTGTCTGTTACTTAAAATGAACGGTATTTGTAGCGAACTCCAAACTGTCAGTGTTTAATTTAGGTTTTATTTGAAAATTGTTGATCTGTAACCTGAAGCAGAAGGATGTTTTAGCAAAAATTAAAAAAGTAATACAATTCTATAATGTAGCACAAGAAAGCGTTATTTTCCGCAAAACCAGATAAAATAAAGAAAAAACGCAAAAACAAAACCATATCAACCACCGCTTTGATATTTCGATGAGCTTACATAAAAGACGTCTCTGTTACTCGTAAACAACTTTCGCTCTTACCAGTAGTAACAGGAAATTCTTGCCCTTGATCATGATGAGCATTACATTTACAAAATAACAACAACAATCATATTGATTCGTTATGTTTGTGCATGTACACAGTACTTGCATCAAAGATAATTGCTTTGGTTACATGGAGATGCAGAATTTAAGCGATCAAATAATTTTTCTCACTATATAACGCAATTTATATTTCGTAACGTCGTAAAATATACGACGGACCAACACTGAAAGATGTGCAAAAACAACAAACGAAAAACAAAGAAGTCGTCAGCTCCCATCTTCTCTCTAAAGACGGCCTGGGTGTCCGAGCGGTTTTAGGCGCTTCAGTTAGGAACCGCGCGACCGCTACGTTCGCAGTTTCGAATCCTGCCTCGGGCATGGATGTGTGTGATGTCCTTAGGTTAGTTAGGTTTAATTAGTTCTAAGTCTAAGGGACTGATGGCCTCAGAAGTTAATTCCCATAGTGCTCAGAGCCATTTGAACCATTTCTCCATTTCTCTATAAAACACTGATTTGTACTTCTTTCCCTACTAATTATACCAATACTACCGGTATTCCTTACTATGTCATTAATGTACTGTAACAAAAAGAACCAACAGCGGTTTTGTTAGAGCGCAAGTCTACTCGTCAGTATGGGATCTGTACCAGGTAGGGCTGATGGAGGGAATATTGAAAATCCGAATAAGAGGAATATGTTTCTTACAGGATCGTTTAGAACGCACGAAAGCGTCTCAGAGACGATCAACCACCTCCAGCGCCAGACATTGCAAGTGAGGCGTTTTGCATCACGCTATCAAAGTTACGAGAGCGGACGTTCTTAGAAGAGTCAACCAATATATCACTTTCTCCTGCGTGTATCTCGTGGGAAGAACGTCAAGATAAAACTGAAGCGATTCGAAACCACACAGGCTTTCCAGCAATCGTTCTTCCTGAGATCTGTTCGCTAGTGGAACAAGAAAGGGGTACGTGGCAGAGGTACAGAAAGTACCCTCCGCCACATACTGCAAAGTGACATATCGATACAAACAATTTCAAGCAAACATATAAATACAAAAAGATATTCGCGGACTTTTGACGCAATTAAGACGTATCTTTCCCAGAATGAGTAACGGGCAGAATACATGTAAGTATGTTAGCTAAAGAAACATTTTTGCAGTGGTCGTCTGAGTAGATACACATACACTACTGGCCATTAAACTTGCTACATGACGGAGATGACGTGCTACAGACGCGAAATTTAACCGACAGGAAGACGATGCTGTGATATGCAAATGATTAGCTTTTCAGAGCATTCACACAAGGTTGGCGCCGGTGGCGACACCTACAACGTGATGACATGAGGAGAGTTTTCAACCGATTTCTCATACACAAACAGCAGTTCGCCGGCGTTGCCTGGTGAAACGTTGTTGTGATGCCTCGTGTAATGAGGAGAAGTGCGTACCATCAAGTTTCCGACTTTGATAACGGTCGGTGTAGCCTATCGCGATTGCGATTTATCGTATAGCAACATTGCTGCTCGCGTTGGTCGAGATCAAATGACTGTTAGCAGAATAGAATTGGTAGGTTCAGGAGGGTAATACGGAACGCCTTGCTGTATACCAACGGCCTCGTATCATTAGCAGTCGAGATGACAGGCATCTTATCCGCATGGCTGTAACGGATCGTACAGTCACGTCTCGATCCCTGAGTCAACATATGGGGACGTTTGCAACACAACATCCATCTGCACGAACAGTTCGACGACGTTTGCAGTTTGCAGCAGCATGGACTATCACCTCGGAGACCATGGCTGCAGTTATCGTTGACGCTGCGTCACAGACAGGAGCGTCTACGATGGTGTACTCAACGACGAACCTGGGTGCACGAATGTGAAAACGTCATTTTTGCGGATGAATCCAGGTTCTGTTTACAGCATCATGATGGTCGCATCCGTGTTTGGCGACATCGCGGTGAACGCACATTGGAAGCGTGTATTCGTCATCGCCATACTGGCATATCACCTGGCGTGATGGTACGGGGTGCCATTGGTTACACGTCTCGGTCAACTCTCGTTCGCATTGACTGCACTCTGAACAGGGGACGTTACATTTCAGATGTGTTACGACCCGTGGCTCTATCCTTCATTCGATCCCTGCGAAAGCCGACTTTTCAGCAGGATAATGCACCGCCACATGTTGCAGGTCCTGTACGGGCCTTTCTGGACATAGAAAATGTTCGACTGCTGCCCTAGCCAGCACTTTCGCCTGATCTCTCACCAACTAAGTACGTCTGGTCAATGGTGGCCGAGCAACTGGTTCAAAATGGTTCAAATGGCTCTCAGCACTATGGGACTTAACTGCTGAGGTCATCAGTCCCCTAGAACTTAGAACTACTTAAACCTAACTATCCTAAGGACGTCACACACATCCATGCCCGAGGCAGGATTCGAACCTGCGACCGTAGCGGTCGCGCGGTTCCATACTGTAGCGCCTAGAACCGCTCGGCCACCCCGGCCGGCGCCGAGCAACTTTCTCGTCACAATACGCCAGTCACTACTCTTGATGAACTGTGGTATCGTGTTGAAGCTGCATGGGCAGCTGTACCTGTACACGCCATCCAAGCTCTGTTTGAGTCGATTCCCTGGGCGTATCAAGGCCGTTGCAAAGGCCAGAGATGGTTGTTCTGGGTACTGATTTCTCAGAATCTATGCACCTAAATTGTGTGAAAATTTAATCACATGTCAGTTCTAGTATAACATATTTGTTCAATGAATACTCGTTTATCATCTGCATTTCTTCTTGGTGTAGCAATTATAGTGGCCAGTAGTGTATGAGAAGCATTCGGTAAGTAAGCTGAAAAAATGCGGAATTTGTTGAGGGACATCGTAGAATACTCCCACTTAAGCCTCTATAGATTCATGTAGGTTCAACAGGTGGCGGGACTATACGTAACCTTCAAAATGGTATCTGTAACGAAAGTGCGCTCGCAGCAGACAGCTGTCACTGAGTTTCTTTTGGCGGAAACAAGAGCTTCGCTGATACTCATTGGTGCTTGTGAAATATCGGCGGCAACGTGGCAGTGAACAAAAGCACGGTGAGTCCTTGACTGGTCAGCATCACAACCAGATCGCGCAAACCAGTCCGATCTCTTGAATGCCGGCAGACCACACTCCGCTGTGACTCCGGCAATGTTAGAATTTGCAGACACTCTCAGTCGACGTTATCAACAGATCACAGTCAAACACGTTGATTCTCAACTGGGCGTCTCTGGTGGTAGTGCTGACACAGACGTTCACCATTTGGGGAACTCAGACGTGTGTGCCTGCTGCGTTCCCCGTCGCTTAACAGAAGACCATAAACGGCAGCCCCGGACCATCTGTTCGGAATTTCTTGAGCGGTATGAGGCTGATCGTGACAACTTTTGTCGGACATCGTCAAAGGCGACGAAAGATGATTTCGTCGCTTCAAACAGGAGACAAAGCGGCAATCCATGGAGTGACGCCAGATTAGCTCTCCTCCGAAGAAGAAGGTCAAAGCCGCATCTTCGGCTGGTAAAGTGATGGTGATGGTCTTCTGGGACTCTGAAGCGGTTACTGATGCACCAAGATGTCATCTTCGTCATCGAACAGTGGAGTGATACTATGCGAGTAGGTGGCGTAAGGCTGTAGCATTGAACAGAGATCATGTTGAAGAACAGGCTTTTGTAGCCAGAAAAGTGGAGAACAATCCATTGCATAGGAATCCTCAATAAAACCATATTGCTTTCGGGAAGTAGGGTTGCATTATACTGTATAATGACCCACTGTCTATTTTAATACTAGTCTCTAGGTGTTAATATTTAGTTAATATAAGTGATTTTGACTTCGGTTTTCGGCATCCAGTATGACGTTACTTTCGTTTATACACTTTATCACACACAGTACTTGAAATACCCATTGTGTATGATTAAACCATTACAGCGATTCCTAAGGAGAGAACGGTTGTCACTGGTACCATATGGCACCAAATAACAAATGAGCCAGCGTTAACAACTGAGGGTGACAGTAAATGCGGTAATGGGGGTGTCTTGATCAACTGCATCCGGTACCTTGTGCGCCGCTTCCATCATTGCCGCGGAGAAAACGTTTTACGAGTAATTGGCAGCCCGCAGCTTCTGCTTGAGAGGAGTCGACAGACGCCGAGAGATGACGCTCACACGCCACCAGAGAACACCGAAATGGTGTCACCTCACTGCCTGAAATTTCGACTGGCCTGCGCGCCTCTCTGGACAGCCACACAGACAATTCCGACTCTAAGTGCCGTCAGTTTATCTGCAGATTCTCTTCAGCCAAATCTCTGACCACGCTGAGCGTACGGGAATTGCTCAGTGAGAACTTCACGAACGTTACACATAGCTAGTGCTACTACAACGGCTTCATTGGCTTCAAATGGCTCTGAGCACTATGGGACTTAACACCTGAGGTCATCCGTCCCCTAGAACTTAGCACTACTTAAACCTAACTAACCTAAGCAAGTCACACACATCCAGGCAGGATTAGAACCTGCGACCGTAGCGGTTGCGCGATTCCAGACCGAAGCGCCTAGGGCCGCTCAGCCACTGCGGCCGGCCACGGTTACAGTGTTAGTGTAGCAGACAGGGAGAGAGAGAGAGAGAGATGGCAGACAGGCTAGAGATCAGAAAGGTATGTATGCTACATATTGAATACATCCGTACGTGTTATAAGAGTGCATGTGTGTTCCACATCTCCAAAGCCATTAGGATGCCATCAATGTACTTTTAACTATATTAACCTGTTCGAATCAACCTTTGTACATATCACTTAATGTCTCTTAAGAATCACTGTGGGGACCTATCTCTCAAAGGGGTGGGATGGGGGTGAAAATACACTCCTGGAAATGGAAAAAAGAACACATTGACACCGGTGTGTCAGACCCACCATACTTGCTTCGGACACTGCGAGAGGGCTGTACAAGCAATGATCACACGCACGGCACAGCGGACACACCAGGAACCGCGGTGTTGGCCGTCGAATGGCGCTAGCTGCGCAGCATTTGTGCACCGCCGCCGTTAGTGTCAGCCAGTTTGCCGTGGCATACGGAGCTCCATCGCAGTCTTTAACACTGGTAGCATGCCGCGACGGCGTGGACGTGAACCGTATGTGCAGTTGACGGACTTTGAGCGAGGGCGTATAGTGGGCATGCGGGAGGCCGGGTGGACGTACCACCGAATTGCTCAACACGTGGGGCGTGAGGTCTCCACAGTACATCGATGTTGTCGCCAGTGGTCGGCGGAAGGTGCACGTGCCCGTCGACCTGGGACCGGACCGCAGCGACGCACGGATGCACGCCAAGACCATAGGATCCTACGCAGTGCCGTAGGGGACCGCACCGCCACTTCCCAGCAAATTAGGGACACTGTTGCTCCTGGGGTATCAGCGAGGACCATTCGCAACCGTCTCCATGAAGCTGGGCTACGGTCCCGCACACCGTTCGGCAGTCTTCCCCTCACGCCCCAACATCGTGCAGCCCGCCTCCAGTGGTGTCGCGACGGCGTGAATGGGGGGACGAATGGAGACGTGTCGTCTCCAGCGATGAGAGTCGCTTCTGCCTTGGTGCCAATGATGGTCGTATGCGTGTTTGGCGCCGTGCAGGTGAGCGCCACAATCAGGACTGCATACGACCGAGGCACACAGGACCAACACCCGGCATCATGGTGTGGGGAGCGATCTCCTACACTGGCCGTACACCACTGGTGATCGTCGAGGGGACACTGAATAGTGCACGGTACATCCAAACCGTCATCGAACCCATCGTTCTACCATTCCTAGACCGGCAAGGGAACTTGCTGTTCCAACAGGACAATGCACGTCCGCATGTATCCCGTGCCACCCATCGTGCTCTAGAAGGTGTAAGTCAACTACCCTGGCCAGCAAGATCTCCGGATCTGTCCCCCATTGAGCATGTTTGGGACTGGATGAAGCGTCGTCTCACGCGGTCTGCACGTCCAGCACGAACGCTGGTCCAACTGAGGCGCCAGGTGGAAATGGCATGGCAAGCCGTTCCACAGGACTACATCCAGCATCTCTACGATCGTCTCCATGGGAGAATAGCAGCCTGCATTGCTGCGAAAGGTGGATATACACTGTACTAGTGCCGACATTGTGCATGCTCTGTTGCCTGTGTCTGTGTGCCTGTGGTTCTGTCATTGTGATCATGTGATGTATCTGACCCCAGGAATGTGTCAATAAAGTTTCCCCTTCCTGGGACAATGAATTCACGGTGTTCTTATTTCAATTTCCAGGAGTGTAAAACGTAGCTCACGACGCGCACATTACGACCAGAATATACAGGGTGAGTCACCTAACATTACCGCTGGATATATTTCGTAAACCACATCAAATACTGACGAATTGATTCCACAGACCGAACGTGAGGAGAGGGAATAGTGTAATTGGTTAATACAAACCATAACAAAATGCACGGAAGTATGTTTTTTAACACAAACCTACGTTTTTTTAAATGGAATCCCGTTAGTTTTGTTAGCACATCTGAACATATAAACAAATACGTAATCAGTGCCGTTTGTTGCATTGTAAAATGTTAATTACATCCGGAGATATTGTAACCTAAAGTTGACGCTTTGAGTACCACTCACACACTGTTCGATCGTGTGTATCGGAGAGGACCGAATTACGTAGGGATCCAAAGGGAACGGTGATGGACCTTAGGTACAGAAGAGACTGGAACAGCACATTACGTCCACATGCTAACACCTTTTTATTGGTCTTTTTCACTGACGCAGATGTATATTACCATGTGGGGTGAGGTACACGTACACACGTGGTTTCCGTTTTCAATTACGGAGTGGAATAGAATGTGTCCCGACATGTCAGGCCAATAGATGTTCAATGTGGTGGCCATCATTTGCTGCATACAATTGCAATTTCTGGCGTAATGAATGTCGTACACGCCGCAGTACATCTGGTGTAATGTCGCCGCAGGCTGCCACAATACGTTGTTTCATATCCTCTGGGGTTGTAGGCACATCACGGTACACATTCTCCTTTAACGTACCCAACCAAAAGAAGTCCAGAGGTGTTAGATCAGGAGAACGGGCTGACCAATTTATGCGTCCTCCACGTCCTATGAAACGCCCGTCGAACATCCTGTGATGGGTCAGCCTAGTGTTAATTGCGGAATGTGCAGGTGCACCATCATGCTGATACCACATATGTCGACGCGTTTCCAGTGGGACATTTTCGAGCAACGTTGGCAGATCATTCTGCAGGAACGCGATGTATGTTGCAGCTGTCTGGCCCCTACAATGAAGTGAGGACCAATGAGGTGGTCGCCAATGATTCCGCACCATACATTTACAGTCCACGGTCGCTGTCGCTCTACCCGTCTGAGCCAGCGAGGATTGTCCACGGACCAGTAATGCATGTTCCGTAGATTCACTGCCCCGTGGTTTGTGAAACCCGCTTCATCGGTAAACAGGTAGAACTGCAACGCATTCTCTGTTAATTCCCATTGACAGAATTGCACTAGATGATTAAAGTCATCATCACGTAATTGCTGATGTAGCGACACATGAAACGGGTGAAAGCGGTGACGATGCAGTATGCGCATGACACTACTTTGACTCAGTCCACCGGCTCTCGCAATGTCCCGTGTACTCATGTGTGGGTTCATGGCAACAGCAGCTAACACACCAACTGCACCCGCTTCTCCTGTGACGGACCTGTTACGGACCCGTTTGCGTGCTACGACCATAACTGTTGCATAAAGTTGGCGGTAGATGTTTTGCAATGTGCGGCACGTTGGATGCTCTCTGTCCGGGTACCGTTCTGCACACACCCTGCAGGCTTCATCTGAATTTCGTCGACACTCGCCATAGATGAGTATCATCTCCGCCTATTCAGAGTTCGAATACACCATGGTCACAGTTCTACAACACTACACTATCACAGACGTCTGGTAACACGGTGTACTACAGTTGCGTGCGGAGACGAATGCAGAATAACAATAGCAGCAAGCGCTACATGCGGACACTGCGACCGCTAGATCAAACCTCAACAGTGCACTACAGCCACACTCATAAACACGGTCGTCATCGTCAACATGTCCCTGCAGATGCTACTCGCCGACCGTAGCCCGTGTTTGTTACAACAGGCAACTGAACGTCGGAGGTTTCAAGCGTCAACTTTAGGTTACAATATCTCCGGATGTAATTAACAGCCGGCCGCGGTGGTCTAGCGGTTCTAGGCGCTCAGTCCGGAACCGTGCGACTGCTACGGTCGCAGGTTCAAATCCTGCCTCGGGCATGGATGTGTGTGATGTCCTTAGGTTAGTTAGGTTTAAGTAGTTCTAAGTTATAGGGGACTGATGACTACAGATGTTGAGTCCCATAGTGCTCAGAGCCATTTGAACCACTTTGTAATTAATATTTTACAATGTAACAAACGGCACTGAATACGTATTTGGTTATATGTTCAGATGTGCTAACAAAAATAACGTATTTCCATTTAAAAAAACGTAGGTTTGTGTTAAAAAACATACTTTCGTGCATTTTTGTATGGTTTGTATTAAACAATTACACTAGCCCCTCTCCTCACGTTCGGTCTGTGGAATCGGTTCGTCAGTATTTGATGTGGTTTACGAAATATATCCAGCGGTAACGTTAGGTGACTCACCCTGTATACATAATGAATTTGAGAATGAGAGCACTTCGTGACTAAATTACACATAATTTCCAATATTTACGAGACTTTTTCTCCGTAACACTCCCCACAAAATGATGAAAGGAAAAATGTTTATCGCTGAATACATTCTCGCAGTTGAGGCAGTAAAACTGATAGATCAGGCTTGACCTCTTAATGTATTACTTCTATACTGCTGACTCTATTGGCAACATATCTTGCAGGCAGTACCCGCACGTACGACTGCAAGCACCGGCAGAACAATATCATATTACCACACTTTACAAGAAGTATGAAATTCTAAACACTGACCTGTGTGAAAATGAAACTGCAGGGTGAAATTAGTTGGATATACAAATGAAATATACCTACAAATATGAGAAATGTGTTAAACAATAAGGAAAATACTTATGACACGTGAGAACGCGGACAAAGACACGTGTAAAATGCTATTCCTACATCCCTCTTTCGATTTCTACCAAAATTGGTACACTTATTACTTACCGTCTGGAAAGCAATACTGTTAGAGTAACAATGAGCAAGCTCCTATTAGGGTAGAGGTGATACGTACAGGGAGAGAATGGGGAGGAGGAGATGGAAACACAGAGAGTGGAATGAAGAGATGGACATAGAGGGTGGGAGGACGACGTGGGCAGACAAGAGGAGGAGGCGGAAATGGACACAAATGGAAGAGAGAGGGGGGACAAAGGAGGAGATAGGCAGAGAATATAAAAAGGAACATATGGACAAGGAGAGGGGGAGGTGGAGATGGAATGAGAGAGGGGGAGGAGGAGATAGAGACATGTGGGTAGATGATGGACTTAGAAGAGATGAGGAGGAGATAGAGGGGGAGAAGGAGAAGGACACAGGTGGATGGAGAAACTGGACAGCTGGGGGGGAGGAGCAGTGAGCAGAGAAAGGAAAGGGGAAGAGATGGACAGAGATGTGGGAAAAGGTGGACATGGACAGCGACATGGGGAAAAGTGGAGATGGACAGAGAGGGGAAAGAGGAGATGGACTGATGGAGAGGGTTAGGAGGAGAAGGACTTAGAGAAAGGTGGACTTCAAGTGGGTGAGTAGGAGGTAGAGGGGGGCAGAAGATGGAGTGGGGAGAAGATGGAAAAAAAGCGGAAAGAGCAGATGGACAGGGGGCGAGGAACAGATCAACAGAGCAGTAACAGAGGGACTAAGAGAGGGGGGAGGAACAAATGCACAGATAGAAATGCAGGAGGAGATAGAGAGTGGGAAGTGAAGAAGACAGACAAATAGAGGGGAAAGGCGGAGATCTACACTTAGCGGAGGAAGGAGTCGATTAACTGATAGAAGACCGGAATAAGTACATACTCAGGCAGTGCCTGTTAACTACTTCATTTATGTGGCCATAGTGTCCGTAGTTGCTTTATAATTCTTAAGGGTATTTTTGGTATGTCGTTGCAACTACAAAAATGCCTGATTCTTTTCACCAGACGCGTTTCGGTTTGTTGACGTATCATCAGTGGTGGTGATTTTTCGGCTAATTTCTCGCTTACATATGGAAATGCGGTCTGTTAGCATATCGATGTTTTTCTGTTTTTGACACTGATAGTTTTTCGTCTAATTTTTAGATGTTCTGCGGCATTATGCATTTCTCACACCACACTTTTATGCACACCACTGTATTCTGTTTCTTTTTGTACAAAAAAGAAAACAATGTATTTCTCACACCACACTTTAATGCACACCACTGTATTCTGTATCTTTTTGTACAAAAAAGAAACAGAGTACAATGGTATGCATAATACTGTATTCTGTATCTTTTTGTGCTAAAAACAAACCGAATACAATGGTTTGCATAAAAGTGTTGCATGAGAAACGCATACTGTCGCAGAACATCTTAGATTTAGACGAAAAATTATCAGTGTCAAAAACAGAAAAACATAGATGTGCCAGCAGACCGTGTTTCCCGATGTAAGCGAGAAATCACCCGAAAAATCTCCACCATTGATGATGCTTTACGTCAATGACACGAAATGCTTCTGGTGAAACAATCAAGCATTTTTGTAGTTGCAACTACAGACCAAAAATACCCTTAAGAATGCCTGTTACTTGTAAATAAACATTCTGAGGTGTACTAGAGTGTTCATCCACCTTGTTACACCCACAGACACAATAGTTTGCAAAGCAATGCACATTGACTGTGTAGCAAAAATTTACAACGGACCATATCCTCATCGTCCCGGTAGCTGCCATCACTTACACAGGAGGTAATGAAAGCATGTCTTCTATGAGGGCATTTTATGTGTAGTCAGTCTGTAACATATGAATCCCCACCCAATCACTCATGGTATCATCATTGTAAGGGGTTTAATTAAATAAGACACCAATTTGTTTAGCCGTATGTACAAGTGTGTACCAAGTCAGAAGTTTGTGTGAAGTAGGACGACACGCACATAGATTGCAGATTGTAGCGCAAATTTTCATTATTTTATGCAAGAACTAATACTATCCATTTTTGCTGAAAACCTATACCTGTTGATACGTGGTACTTACTGAAATTAAGAAACATGTGGGAGGGAGGACCCATTACACAACTTGTTTATTAAACAATATATAAACTGTGTCTTACAGGTAATCGAAGCAATTAACCACAATACTTTTTAACAAAATGAACAAATTTTCAAAATTCTTTTGACGTTAAACCTTAAGTTGAATAACCTTCAATCATTGCAAAAGAAATCTGATATGCTATATTGCAAAACAGCAAACAATACGACAATAATCACAAGACGGCCAGACCTGGAGCCCACCCGTTATCGGGTGAAACAGCGGTGTTTAATACCGCGCTGGACGCAGTCTGCCTTATTAACTGCCCTTCTGCAACACATAAAAACTATATAAGCAATATTGATGACAAGAGTGATTCAGTTACTCAAAACATAAACCTCAGATTTTAATTTGAAAGCTGTATGTCGAAACTTAAAGCTTAAAGCTTAAACAGATTAGCAATCAATATGACAATGATAAGGGTCACTTCAAAGCTACCAAACTCTTAATTTCAAAAGGGAACCAAGGTGCGACTGGATGCCAGCCCATCCATTCTGACTACTGCCGTGGTGACAGTTGGCTGTTAATACATTCAAGGTTAAGTGATTGTTAGTTATTAAGACCGCTCTGAAGGAATGTCTTAAAACATCACTTGTGAACACTTATTACAAGAAAACTCACTTGACGGAACCACAAGATCCAGTTAAAATGCACCAATAATGACGGAAACGGACAGTTTAGTTGATCAGGTTGATCAGATTATAACTAATGACTGAGAAATGCGATTACAGTCAAAGAATTTAACCGACTAACAGTTAAATCTAACCACAAGGTCCCTGTTCTGTTTAACGATAATCTGTGCCTTAGTACAATTGTTCCGGCTGTATTTATGACCAAGATCTAATTAATTAGAACATCAAGGGTCGGTACAAATCAGAAAACAATAATGATGGCAGACAGACAATGAAACAAATCTCCACAAGGATTACAGGATGTTACTCCCCTTTATCAGCAAGCAGTTCATTGATCCAAGGTGCGTCGCAGCTATTACTGACGGGTGCCGATGATAGCCAGGTAGAAGAGGGCCACCAGGCCACGAGCAGCCGTCCCACACGAGTGTTGCCAACCAACCGACGGAAGGTCGGCCTGCTGCTTATAGTCGATGCTGACCGCGGTGAAGTAATCCGGTATCTTCGCCCTCTTTGCCCAGCTCCTGGTTTCTGCCGCTCGGACCTCGTGACCACCTCTTGTCGTAACGCTACCGTCAATCCCCAAATTTCGTGCCTCACTCTCGGACCAGCGAACCCCGTATGTATCTCGGAAAACAAAGGCCTTCTAAGAACACAACAAACAGATACCAACTCTTCCTCATAGACAATGGCTATGGGTCCGCAAGAGGGATAGTCGAACGACACGTGAGCCAGTAACGCCCAACAGAACAGCCTACTAATTCAATGGCACCACTACTCACCTGTGACAAAACTACAGATCCATCAATAACTTTCCCCCAAATGAGACGAGCAGGTTTGCCATCGTTCACATCTTAGGCTCTAAGGTAACATTAACGTCTTGTAATACTGGTCCACAGCCGCTATAAGTTCTTTAAATGATACCATTTTTACCGGATAGTTGTGTGTAATAAAACTCACAGTAACTATTAACAGTTATAGCACTGGTATGGTAGATAAAATCCTAGCTACGAAATTACAGAACAGGAGGGGCAAATAACATTGACTCCCGAAATGGGCCCATACAAAACAAGGCACATTGTGTTGCCTTGTTACAGCTATGTATCAGAGAAAACAGCCCATAGTTTTTGTACAGCTAACGTACCATCATAGGCCGATTTTCGAAAGGACAACACTGTGGAGAAAATTGTCAGGCACACCATCAGCAAAACTGAACCACACCATCAACAAAATGAAACCACTTACACAATTGAGGATTTGCAGAAATCAGTATGGTGAATGTGGGAATATTTGTGAGAGGCAAATGGATAAGTATCTCCACCAGATTCGAAGAGCATGCCCACACACACACACACACACACACACACACACACACACACACACACACACCTTCCACACACACACACACACACACGCGCGCGCACACAAGCGAAAGTGTAAATTCTTGTTTAGTGTGCGTTGTGGAGGCTATTGAGGTTAACAGCTCCTTCAAAGAGCAACTGATAAGTATGTCCAATGAACAAACTGACTTCAGAAATAAGACACTGAAACATGCTTCTATGCTGTAACATTCCATCATGTTTCACATGTATGTAAATATTAGTAGGCTGCATATTTTGTTTTATCACAGTGTTACTCCTATTGTGTTACCATGGTGCATTGTATTGTGTATTTGTAGATACTTCACAATAGTACATAGGATGAAATTGCAATAGAACAATGACATAACTACAGCCAAAATCAGAAATTACGTAACTTACGTTACTCGTTAAAAAGAAGGAACTGATAATGTCTTGCACTCGTGAAGTTCATGTACCTCACCTTCATCGTGCAGAGGTACAACTGCTGACTATTCGCTTTGTACTTGAGATATCTCAGGGTACTAATAAGTTATTTCCTTTATCAAAGCATTTAACGGCACGTGAGATTTAATCGATGTCGGAGATGTCTTACTGCTGCAGCGTGTTCGGTGGACTTCGTTAATTACGTTGCGGCGTGCGTATCTAAGCAATTAATTAGCGTAATGCATAACCGGTAGAAGGGGAGCCGGACAGGCTGAGGGTAGGGGGAGGGGTAGGGTGAGCTGTGCTGGGAGCACGCAATTATGCCTCGGACGGAGGGCGAATGTCGCTGACCTTGCAATCTGGAGACAACGGCTGATTAATTGTTTGCACCGACCGCCGCCTGTGGGCCGCAGCGCTGCGCGCCGAGGCGCGGTACGGCGCCGCAACAGCCGAGAGCTCCGCGGGGTGCATACATTACTGGCGCCAACAAAGCGTGCCAGAGCGCAAGCAGAGAGGACCGAAACTGTTGTGCTACTGTCTCCGTTCTTACACAGCGCTTCAACGCAATTGTATTCATGTTGTTGTGGACTTCAGTCCAAAGACTGGTTTGATGCAGCTCTCCGTGGTACTCTCTCTTGTGCAAGTCTCTACATCGCCTCATAACTACTACAGTCTACAATCATCCTTCTGAATCTGCTTGCTATATTCATCCCTTGTTCTACCTCTACAGTTTTTACTACCTAAACTTCCTCCAACACTAAACTGCTGAGCCCTTGATGTCTCAGAGTATGTCATATCAACCGATCCCTCCGTTGAGTCAAATTGTGGCACAAATATCTTATCTCCCCAATTCTGTTCAATACCTCTCCATTAGTTATGTGATCTACCCATCGAACCATCAGCATTCTTCTGCAGCATCACATTTCTAGTCTCTTATTGTCTAAACTCTTTACATCCATCTTTCACTTCCATACTTGGACACACTTCAAATACTTTCAGAAAGAAATTCCTCCCACTTATATGTAAAGTCTATGTTAACAAATTTCTCTTCTTGAGAAACGCTTTTCTTGCCATTGCCAGTCTACATTTTACATCCTCTCTATGTCGGCCATCATCAGTTATTTTGCTGCCCAAATAGCAAAACTCATCTAGTACTTTAAGTGTCTCATTTCCTAATCTAATTCCCTCAGCATCAGCTGATTTCATTCGACTGTGTCCTATTCTCCTCGTTCTGCTTTGGTTGATGTTCATCTTATATCATCCTTCCAAGACAATGATCATTGTGTTTAGCTGCTCTTCCGACTCCTTTGCAGTCTCTGACAGATTTACAGTGTCATCGGCAAATCTAAAAAAATTTATTTAATCTTCCTGAACTTTAATTCCCACTCGAAATTTTTCTTTGGCTCCCTTTATTGCTTGCTCAGTTGGATAACGTTATGGATACGCTAAAACCCTGTCTCACTCCCTTCCCAACCGCTGCTTCCCTTCTATGTCCCACCGACTCTCATAACTGCCGTCTGGTTTCTGTACAAGTTGTACACAGCCTCGTGGTTCTTGGTTTTACACCTGCCAACTTTAGAATTTCAAAGAAAATGTTCCAGTCAACACTGTCGAAAGCTTTATACAGTCTAAAAATGCTATAAACGTAGGATTACCTTTCCTTAACCTACCTAATAAGGTAAGTCGTAGGGTCAGTATATCCATATTCTCCGAAAACTGAAATGTAGAACCAAATAATATGATGATACTTATCGAGATCTTAATGTTGACCACTCTGTACTTCCGTGGTGAAGGTAGAGTATAAGGTAAAAGCCCAGTAGTTGTTGATCTTCCTAGGCATACTATTGGCTAATCTATGTTACCAGCGACTATCCCAGTACCTGAAACCCAGAAGCCAATTACCGGTGTGAGCTTCCTATGTAACCACTTTCAGGGGAAACAAATTGTTGACTTTCATTACTTCGCTTAGGCACTGACAGTATTTAAAAATCAAAAATGCATCAATAATCTACTCATTAGGAGGTGTATGCTTTTTTTATAAGTTTAACACAATAAGATAAGTGTTACAGTAAGAAACTCTGCGTCTATCTTAAGGTAGCATAAACGACGGAGCGCAGTTATATGGACATTATCTATCCAGATTTTAGCGTAAGAGCTAATAGCAACTTCCGACAACATTTACACGTAATTTAAAACCGTTACGAAACTTTTCGTACTGATACCTCCCCGTACACCCCCCACCCCCCACCCCCACACCCCGCTATATGATGATAGGTAAACAGTTTGTAGCCAGTGTCCCATATATATCACTGAATGTGCCTCCATAGTTATGCCATTGTAAGGAACATAGTTCAGGAGGTATTCAGATGCGTGAAAAACTAGCTTCCGCTTAAAATGGCGGGGAGTAAAACTCTAATACCAGACGTGATCTTTTAATTGATTACTTGGTTACCACTAACGCTATTGGCAACACGTTTGTCTAAATATACCACTGTAACTACTTGCAAAGTTTTATCATTGTATGACATAATAAATCAGGAGAAATTAAGTCATAAGCAATGAGATGCGTCGACAACTTGGTTTTGCTTATAATGGAGCGCAAATTTCTCAAACTATATTCATACAGTGTTTCGTAATGAAAGCAGTTTACCACCTCCGACAAACTTCAGGTATAATTTCAAACTTTTCATGAACTTTATCTCGCTTGGATTCTTTACGTAAACTATTTAAAACTTTAATTTATTTGTAAAGTACTCATATATTTAAAGCTGTTTTATACCAGAACGATTCCTTAAAGAATGGTGTGTTACTCCTCTTCAGCGCAGAGTCTATGAGTAAAAATACATGTAAAACTAAACCTGGCTGAAAACACAACTACCATTAGCAATAATGAATCAAAATCACTTCATTTTCTGTAGAAAATACAACATACATTACCAACCAGACCAGAATAAGAAGCGCGTGAAGATGTTGGGACTTCTAGTTACACTCCTGGAAATGGAAAAAAGAACACATTGACACCGGTGTGTCAGACCCACCATACTTGCTCCGGACACTGCGAGAGGGCTGTACAAGCAATGATCACACGCACGGCACAGCGGACACACCAGGAACCGCGGTGTTGGCCGTCGAATGGCGCTAGCTGCGCAGCATTTGTGCACCGCCGCCGTCAGTGTCAGCCAGTTTGCCGTGGCATACGGAGCTCCATCGCAGTCTTTAACACTGGTAGCATGCCGCGACAGCGTGGACGTGAACCGTATGTGCAGTTGACGGACTTTGAGCGAGGGCGTATAGTGGGCATGCGGGAGGCCGGGTGGACGTACCGCCGAATTGCTCAACACGTGGGGCGTGAGGTCTCCACAGTACATCGATGTTGTCGCCAGTGGTCGGCGGAAGGTGCACGTGCCCGTCGACCTGGGACCGGACCGCAGCGACGCACGGATGCACGCCAAGACCGTAGGATCCTACGCAGTGCCGTAGGGGACCGCACCGCCACTTCGCAGCAAATTAGGGACACTGTTGCTCCTGGGGTATCGGCGAGGACCATTCGCAACCGTCTCCATGAAGCTGGGCTACTGTCCCGCACACCGTTAGGCCGTCTTCCGCTCACGCCCCAACATCGTGCAGCCCGCCTCCAGTGGTGTCGCGACAGGCGTGAATGGAGGGACGAATGGAGACGTGTCGTCTTCAGCGATGAGAGTCGCTTCTGCCTTGGTGCCAATGATGGTCGTATGCGTGTTTGGCGCCGTGCAGGTGAGCGCCACAATCAGGACTGCATACGACCGAGGCACACAGGGCCAACACCCGGCATCATGGTGTGGGGAGCGATCTCCTACACTGGCCGTACACCACTGGTGATCGTCAAGGGGACACTGAATAGTGCACGGTTCATCCAAACCGTCATCGAACCCATCGTTCTACCATTCCTAGACCGGCAAGGAAACTTGCTGTTCCAACAGGACAATGCACGTCCGTATGTATCCCGTGCCACCCAACGTGCTCTAGAAGGTGTAAGTCAACTACCATGGCCAGCAAGATCTCCGGATCTGTCCCCCATTGAGCATGTTTGGGACTGGATGAAGCGTCGTCTCACGCGGTCTGCACGTCCAGCACGAACGCTGGTCCAACTGAGGCGCCAGGTGGAAATGGCATGGCAAGCCGTTCCACAGGACTACATCCAGCACCTCTACGATCGTCTCCATGGGAGAATAGCAGCCTGCATTGCTGCGAAAGGTGGATATACACTGTACTAGTGCCGACATTGTGCATGCTCTGTTGCCTGTGTCTGTGTGCCTGTGGTTCTGTCAGTGTGATCATGTGATGTATCTGACCCCAGGAATGTGTCAATAAAGTTTCCCGTTCCTGGGACAATGAATTCACGGTGTTCTTATTTCTATTTCCAGGAGTGTAGCTTATGCGATTTGCATACTGTGTCAAGACATGTGCCAGCCAAGCATGGTATCTAACACACATAGTCAAGGCTAGTGACATTTCTGTGTGTGTTTGGACGCTGCTAGCAAGTTCAGACAGATGGCGATAGAGCACTCGGCAAAATGGACTCAATGTAGAACTTATCAGCTGCATTACATCCTAGTGGTGTCCAGTCTCTCTATATTAATTTATACACTGAAGTGCCAAAGAAACTGCTATACATATGCGTATTCAAATACACAGATATGTAAACGGGAGTAATACGGCGCTGCGGTCGCCTATATAAGACAAGAATTGCCTCGCTCAGATGTTAGATCGGTTACTGCTGCTACTATGGCTGATAATGAGAATTTAAGTGAGCCTGAACGTGGTGTTTTAGTCGGCGCACGAGCGATGGGATACAGCATCACCGACGTAGCGATGAAGTGGGGATTTTCCCGTACGACCATTTCACGAGTGTACCGTGAATATCAGGAATCAAATCTCCGACATCGCTGCGGTCAGAAAAAGATCCTGCAAAGAACGGGACCAACGACGACAGAAGAGAATCGTTCATCGTGACACAAGTGCAACCCTTCCGCAAATTGCTGCAGTTTTCAGTGCTTGACCATCAACAGGTGTCAGCGTACGAACCATTAAAGGAACGTCATCGATATGGGCTTTCTGAGACGAAGGCCCACTTGTCTATCCTTGATGACTGCACGACACAAAGCTTTACGCCTCGTCTGGGTCCATCAACACCCCCATTGCACTGTTGATGACTGGAAACATGCTGCGTGGTCAGACAAGTCTCATTTCAAATTTCAGCAAACGGATGGACGTGTACGGGTATGGAGACATCCTCATGAATCCATGGACCCTGCATGTCAGCGGGAGACTGTTCAAGCTGGTGGCGGCTCTGTAACGATGTGGGGCGCGTGCAGTGGGAGTGATATGGGACCCTGATCGTCTAGATACGATCTGACAGGTGACGCATACGTAAGGATCGCGTCTGGTCATCTGCATCCGTTCATGATCGTTGTGTATTCCGACAGACTTCAGCAATTCCAGCCGGACAATGCGACACACCACACTTCCATAACTGCTACAGAGTGGCTCCAGGAACACTCTTGCGAGTTTAAACACTTCCACTGACCACCAAACTCCCCAGAATGAACATTATCGAGCATATCTGGGATACCTATAACGTGCTGTTCAGAAGAAATCTGCAACCCCTGGTATTCTTGCAGATTTATGAACAGCTGTGCAGGACTCATGGTGTCAGTTCCCTCCAGCACTACTTCAGACGTTAGTCGAGCCCCTGCCACGTCGCGTTGCGGCACTCCTTCCTGCTTGCTCACGGGGCCCTACACGATATTAGGCAGTTTCTTTGGCTCTCACTTACAGAGGTGCGGGACATGCATTACCCGGTATTACCACCCCGCCCCCCCTCCCCGCAACCATATGACAATAAATATTTATCCCGCAGTCGCTTTATGACATTTGTAGCTAGCTTAGTGCTCCACTCTTTCTATGGTAGATGTGCAATCAGTAAATAAGACTGCATATGCACATTAAAATCATTCCACATTCAAACAGTACATGGGAAAATGTCTACAGTGGGTATCTCAGACGGCAGTTTAGGAGGGCGAGGTGATCATGACGCTGACAATAAATGTCCTACAATGTTGGTGGGGATCTCACGTGACATGGTGAATCACATTGTACATACGCGTAACATTTTTGCCGTAGGTGTTGCTTTAATGTGCGAGGTTGTACGAAAAGTTGAGTGGTCATGCTTTGTAGTACTTAAAGATAATTCACTGATTCTTGGTGAGTAGTAAATGTTTGTCTTTAAGACTAGAGCACATTATAATGGTGGCTCTGCCCCTAATCTTGTTGAAGACAGCCACATAATGGCTTAAAATGAGATGTGTTATCTTAACGCGAGCCAGCTAATTCTAACAATTTTTTGCCTTTGCATTTTGGCTTTTCCATCACATTTTATGACTGGTCACACTTGACAAGTGCGACACGTGCACGTGGTAACGTTATTTTCGGTGCAGCCATGATGTAGCAATAAAATATCTTTTTCATATGTATGGGGTAAATACCTTAGTTGTAATTCGAGGATTAACATAAAAAACAGGTCGCCCTAAGCCGCAAGGCATAATACCGACTCCTAGAAAACGGTGTCTCAATTTTATCGTTAAGTAATTGAAACTAAAGACATGAAGGTAATAACTTGCATTTGATACATTGTTTTTTCCCTTAAGTCCCATGAAATAACATTGATCCATGGTAGTGCAGTAAAAGAACATGTTTCTTCTACTGCTTTCACATAGCACCAGCATAGTTGCACTGGCGCTGGTTTACACACAGAAACGGAGAGAATGTCCTTCCTGACGTGGTGGAGCTTGCAAATGATCTAATTAATACTTTCAGCATTCATCTGCTAGCTAGAAATGCATGTGAGCAGGAACAGCTAGAGCGTGAGCTGCCTGCTCGACATGTGCATCGAACAAATATTCTAACATACGTGATTGCTGACACATATTTACAGCCCCCAAATATTTAATGTAAATGCATATTTGTTGTGCGCTTACACAAAATGTCGAATACTGGGCTCGTAGGCACTACGGCTATTAATTACGATAATATTGAATACAATTTTTAGGAACAGTCGCACACAGTTCTCCTAAAGGTCTAACATGTTCGTAGAATTTATAGACACCATAATGTCCGAGCATCATACCGTAATATTTTCCACCATTTTGAGCACTGTGCTATGACATCATACACACAGAAGTTTAGAATTATCTCACCTCGCTTTTTTTTTTTTTTTTTTTTTTTTTTTTTGCCTCTAACTGTAGGGCATATGGATGTCAGCGGTTCGGCAATCAGTAATGTGCAGTGTTCGAACATTTTTAAAGCAAAGTCATATCTGCAAGAATGGACATATTTACATATTTGCCAATTATTTTTGGCTCGTGCCACTGCATTTTGGTTCATTCTACCAACTGGAAAAAATTGCGATTTGGCATCCTACCAAACTGCCAATTTTGTCATTTTCCAACTTCGCTTCCTACAAAATTCACCCATTGCTGTACTGCCAGTTTACCAATATCCGATTCTGACAGCCCACCAAATTACCAATATTACAACCAGTTTTACCAATTTCCAGATTTAGCGTCCTACCAATTTACCAGTTATGTAACCAATTTACTAATATCCCGATTTGGCCCTGTACAAAACTGCCAGTTTTATAGCCGAAGTGATGCCCCAGGAAAGAGCTCTGGGGACTTGTTTGCTGGGCAGTGTGGTTATTTCTGGTGTGCTGACAGAAAAATCTCCAATGCTTTGCTGACAGATACGAAAGCCGTTAATTACGGTAATATTGCCCATAATGTTTTAAAAGTGCAGTAGCCCCCCAATTACACCTAGACAATTTGTCTAGAGGAGGTGTATGAACTGGTAGTTTAATTATATGTCGAGGTTTTTTACCCCTTAATTGAGAGTAGGAGCGCAACTCTTAACAAGCTGGGGCTTCAGCGGAAATGGATATGTGTCGGGATAGGCTGACACAGAACTCTAACATATGCAATCACTAATGCGTATTCACAGCTCCAGAACATTTCAAATAAGTCTAAACAGTCTTAACTTAGAGCAGATATTCGCGCAGTGCTTACTTAACTGCTAATTATGTCAATTAAAATCTGAGAGCAATTGATTTTGTATTACTGACCACCATTTTGGTTTAGAATGACACACAGCTGTTTCAGACTATATTGCCGGCAATGCCTTTAACTCTGGCTCTCACTACAGCATCTGACTGATAAATAATTCAGATAATTTAGAGCACTAAATTAATTATGGGTCTCAGCTCCGCATGATGACATTGACGTAACGCGACGCCACTGCGACGCTGGTGTAACATGCCAACATATATGTTGCAGTTAACGCCACTTGTATTAAGGTACAATGCTTTCAGATACTTCGGATACTTTTGGAAACAGATCCTCTCACAGGATTTGGTGTCACTCGTCTAACATATTTCTGGCTTTACTATGGCGTCATTATTTTATACTGCGTACTTCGCTGTACAGCATCTCGCAAGTGAAGTAATAGTAAAAAAAATAATTCTTATAACAAACATCCGAACATTCCGATAGAATGGAGAGCACATCGCTCGAAAGCAGAGGGAGACGTTTTTGTCCCCTTAAGTAAGACGGCAAATGTCAGCGCTTATGCAAGTGAGTTATAAAAATAAAAATCGTTTGTTCAGAAAAAAAAAAGATTCAAATGGCTCTGAGCACTACGGGACTAAACTTCTGAGGTCATCAGTCCCCTAGAAATTAGAACTACTTAAACCTAACTAACCTAAAGACATCACACACATCCATGCCCCAGGCAGGATTCGAACCTGCGGCCGTAGCGGTCGCGCGGTTCCAGACTGTAGCGCCCAGAACAGCTCGGCCACCCAGGTCGGCCTTTCTTCAGCAAGACACTGCTACTTCTAACTATATCATACCTAATTTACTGTTCGCTAACGAAAAAAAGAACAGGGGACCTGCAGATAATAATACTTTTTCATTAGCGGGGACGAAAGAAACACTGTTACTTTTGTCCCCGACAGTAATGTTTCTTTTGTCCCTGACCACGCATTTCTGCTTAAATGATATTTTAGACACAATCTATATAAGCAATGAAAAAGTTGATAATGGTGAAAGTTTCACATAGTTAAATTATTACAGTAGACATACATTTACAGCGTAATGCCACCGTTATCACAAAACTAAGAAAATTGAGGAAACTTACGTAAGACACTGAAAAAACGTTTTACTGCGTCACACTCAACAGAGACTCTCCGATACTGGCCAACAATTGGTAGGCAGTAGGGAAACATGAAGGAAATACAATGTTTGAATCACGTGATTTTCGGAGCTACATGCGAAGGTAGGGGAGGGATATCACTTTCATACCCTGTTACTTTTCTCCCCGGTCTCCCGTACACTATGGTGTTTTACATGCAGGTGAAAATAGTGTGAAATGCCTGCTAATATCCTGTTGGACCTCCTTCGCCTGTGTAGTGCAGCAGCGCGATGTGGCAAAGAATCAACCAGTGCTTTGAAGTCCCCTGCAGAAATATTGGGTCACACTGCCTCTATAGCCGTCCATAATTTCGAAAATGTTTCTGGTGCCAGATTTTGTGCATGAGCTAATCACTCGACTATGTCCTATAAATGATTGACTGGTTTCATGTTGGGCGATCTATGGGGGCACATTATTCGCTTGAATTGCCAACAACGTTCTTCAAACCAATCGTGAAACATTGTGGCCTGGTGGCATGGTGCATCGTCATCTTCAAAAACTCCCTCTTTCTTTGGGAAAATAAAGTCTATGAATGGTTGCAAATGGTCTCCAAGTAACCAAACATAACATAGTCAATTCTATGTAAACACAACCAACTCCACTATGGAGCACCACCAGCATGCACATTGCCTTGTTGGTGACTTGAATTCATGGCTTCATAGAGTCTGTGCCACACTCGAACCCTACCGTCAGCTATTAGCACTTAATATCGGGACTTATCTAACCAGACCATACATCTAGGGTCCAATCGATATGGTCACGAGCCCAGGAGACTGGCTGCAGACGATATCGTGCTGTTAGCGAAGGCAGTCGCATTTCGCCGCATTATCCTTACGGATGCGTCCCTCATATATCCCACATTGACTTCTGCAGCTATTTCACGCAGTGTTTTTTGTCTTTTAGCACTGACGACCCTACACAAACACTGCAGGTTTTGATCGTCAAGTGAAGGCCGTTGGGCACAGTGTTACCTGTGGTGAGAAGTAATACCTGAAATTTTGCATTCACGGTACACTCTTGACAATTTGAATCTTAGAATTTTGAATTCGACAACGATCTCTGAAATGGAATGTCCCATGCATCTAGCTCCAAATACTTATCCACCTTCAAAGTCTGTTGGTTCCAGTCGTGCGGTCATAATCACGTCGTAAATTTTTGACATTAATCATTTGAGTACAAATGACAGTTCCACCAATGCACTGCTCTTTTATACCTTGTGTACATGATACTACATCTGCATACGTGGCTTTCGCTGTCCCATGACTTTGGTCATCTCAGTGTGGTAGAATTTCAGTGATTTAACCTTGCTTAAAGTTATTGTCTCTATGTTCTCATAAAGGGGACTCATTTGTGAGCCGTGTTGGGCTCATTTTATGCATGCTTTAAACCTTGGTTCATATTATGTGTTTGGTTTCCCACGGGTATTGCGATTATGCTGTTGTTCTCTCTCTCTCCGTGGCAGGCAGCAGCAGTGTGTATAGATATTCGCACCACTAAGGTGAAGATACTCCAAGCTAAAACATCTCAGATGCTCCAACAAAGAGTGATTAGGTCCTCTACTTCTGCTTATGCTTTCCCAATATTTCTTGTACCTAAAGATCAGGGGCGCGATTTCAGATCTGTGGCTGACTACCGCCGTTTAAACGCTAAGGTTGTGCTGGAATCGGTACCCCTACCTGATCTGCATAATTTCTATACCTGGTTTGCCGGCGCTAATTGGTTTATGGTCCTTGATTTCAACCAGGCCTATTATCAGAATCCATTGGCTGAAGAATGTAAACGTGTTACTGACTGGAACTTGTTGGAGTTTAACAGAGCCCCTTTTGGGCTAGCAACTGGAGCGGTTGTGCTTACTCGTTTGTTGGATAGTTTCGGGCTATGCTATCTGCTGGCAGTCGGTCGGTTTGCGTGGAGCAGCGAGGATACCTCCGTGGGGCATAGTTTGTCTGGTCCCGCTGGCGGTCTCTACGCAGTGTCGGAGTCAGTGGGGCTGTTCCCATTGCTACAAGGTCCATGGTTCACCGACCCTGGACACGAAAGTTGAGTTTGGATTTAATTTAGCAGCAAGTGGAGACTGTTCACACTGTACCGTTTGGTTCTAGTTGTTGGCTGTTAGGACATTCCCGCGAGAAACAACGTGTGTGTTCGAAATGGCGAAAGTTTAGCCACCGTCTGGTGGTGTCTAACTGTATTTGGTTATTTGCAATTGAAGTGCACCAGCGGAATTTTCGGCCTTCTGGCAGTTAACGTTCCGATTGCCTGCCCTTGCCGTTGACATAAATATAGGCATTATCCTTTCGTCACTGTGTTGTCGCTGTCCAGCATGGTGTGTAGTTCGACAGCTTAATCTATGCTTGGTTGTGGGCGTCCATGCCTCTTACGTTTACATTGAACTCCCGGTTGTGTGCTGGTCGAGTCGAGCACAAGTTACCTCGTCGGTGGCTCCGTTGACTGTCTGTTGGTTGGGTTGTCGTCGGATCGAGAATGATTGGGCCGACTCCCTATGTCACCTAAGTGAATGTTAGTATTTCAAGTGCTGTTCGACCCCCAAAACTTCTGAGTGCCGTTAGCTGAACTTCCTTTTCTTATTTTCCATTGTGCGTATTTGTATGACTCATAACCGTTGGTTTTAAGTTGAGGTTGAATTGTTTTTAGTTGTGTTTTAAGTCATGAGCCTTCAGCCATTTTAAAATTAAAGTTCCTTGCTCTTCAAGTGTTAGATTGTTTGGGGCCTTCAGCCTATTTTATGATAAAGCTTCGTTGTTTAAATTTATTTTACCTTCAGCTTTAAGTCATGAGGCCTTCAGCTTTTAAAATTAAGGATCTTTGTCTTTCGAGCATCGGTCTGTTTTGGGCCTTCAGTCTATTTGAAGATAAGGCCTACTGCCTTGTGTTTCTTTATTTAATTTTACGTTGAGTCTTAAATCATTGGCCTTCCACCGTCTTTAAATTTTTAAGTGTTACATTTTTTGGCCTTCAGCCAAATTATGGAACTTACTTAACGTGAGGCCTTCTACCTTCTAAACATTCTGTTTGGGGTCTGAATTTAGAGTTAATGGCTTTTCGCCGTTTTTTTTTAAATGAAATTGGTTGTGCCTTTAAGGCATAAAATAGTGTGGCATATTCAGCCGATACCTCAGTTCAAGAATTTGTACTGTAATGTTTGGTCAAATAAATAAAGTTATATGTTGTCGAGTGTAACTGACAGCCACTCATTTTGGCCCCTTTCCACAAATCCAACAATTTGCCCTGTCCTGCGTGTTTAGCGGGGCGTCTTACTGGTAGCAAAGTGTGGCTACGCCTGTGCTTGCCATTCTAGTTGCTGTCAGTTTCACTCTTGTTTCTTTTTCTATTTGGTGGTACCATATTGTTTTGGCTGTTACTTGTTTCAGGTGCTTATCGTAATGGCAGTCAGACAGCGTCCGGGGATCGGCCTGCTCAGAAAGGACCACCTTGTTTACGATTTGGCAATAAGGCACCAACCGGTTGAAGGAAGTGTTCCAGAATTGGTAGCCCGTTTGAGCGGTGCCGTGCTTCAGCTGGTTGCCGACACGTCGGCGGTGGTGGGTGAGACAGGAGCGGCAATTGAATTTTTGTTTCTGGCTATTAATGGCCCTGTGGACACTATTTGTATTTTGGAGGGAACCCAACCGAGTGACAGTGAGCTGGATCGGGTGCGGGCACAGTTGATGCATTTAACTAATCGGGTAGCAGATTTAAGCACGTTAGATTTTGAGGATCACCGCAAAAAATTAACCGTTGAGTTGCAAAATTTGGTGAGCGCATTACAGTTTAAGCTTACGTGCTTGCAGTTGGATGGGAGGAAGTTTGAAGACAGCGACTTGCCCTATCAGCGAGAGGATGAGAACCAGCCCGGGGGTGGCACTGTTCCATGCTCTGTCAAGTTAGATGCTGTGTTTGCCAAGTTGCCTGATCCTCTGGCCTATTTCTTCCGAGATATTACTGAATTGGTTGTGGAGCGACGTGATCATGTGGAAAAATTATTGTCGTTATTGGTTCGCTTATAACAACACGCGGCCGTCTTTCGCTTTCCGCACCAAGTAATTCTGTCGTTAATGTACCCGCTAGCTAGAGGCGAGTTGCCGAACCTCCTCTCATGAGTTATGGCGGAAGGGTTTTTCCACGCAGCAGTTAAGAGAGCTCGTAATTAGACAAAGGTTAACCACCAGGGTTCGTAATCAGCTCGAGTGACGTTACATTTTGGAAGTGGACGCGGTGAGGTGCAGTTACATCAGTTGTCGATAGAGTTTAGGCTTCCTCTTTGGCCATGCAGATTGATTTACCTGAACAAGAATTAGTCTCTACCACTCTGAGGGGAATGCGTGGGGCGGATAAGTCGCATTTTGTCTTCCGTAAGATGCCTACAACTTGGAAAGAGCTGCGTGATGTCGTTGTAGCAGCATCCGCATTACCACTTGAGAACCATGTACGCCACGAGGTTAAGGGGCGACGTCGGCCACACCCGCTGAAGTTATAAAAAGGGAACCCCGGCGTTGTTTCAGATGAGGCAGTACGGCTCATTTGGTACGCTCTTGTGTTCAGCCTCGTGCATCTGGAGCCAATAGATGACGTCGAGTTGGACCGCTAACTCGTGTTCGAACTTATAGGACTTGGCATACTCGGGTGGTCGCTCCCTCATCACCCCCCTTGCCTTACGTTTGCTCTAGGGTGGGTGGCGAGCCGGTTTGTGCTCTTCTGGCTTCTGGTAGTTCCTTGCCATTTTTGAGTTTTGAGTGGTTTTTGGAATTTTGGCATCTTACGAAACCTCGTTCGGTCCCTTCGCCGGTGCAGAGATGACGGGCGGCCAATGGACACGTGTTACCTCTGTATGGTTGGTTCCCGGGGAGTATTTCAGTCGGCGATTTTTCCTGGCCTATGTCTTTAGCCTTGGTTAAGGAACTGCCTGTTAATCTAATTTTGGTGTGTGATTTCATCAATAAAACCGGCTTGGTCTTGGATTATTCCGGACTCACCTTTTCCTTTAAGTTCGCTCCTCGAAAGAAGTTTGGCCTTTACGAGTGCGCTAAACCTAGTGTGCATCGAACTGTTTGGGCGTTGGCCGTTGGGGTCGCAGCTAGCGAGTTTTATCTGATCCATTTCTTGCCCCATCAGGCTTCTCAGTTACGCGAGTTGTTGCACAGTTTTCCCAAGCTCTTAAGTGATAACTTGGGTGTTACTAACGTTCTTGAATATCATATCCGTCTGTCCGATGATATTCCGGTTAGGCAATCCCCATACCGCCTCTCACCCCCTAAGGTGAAGATACTCGAAGCTAAAATATCTCAGATGCTCCAACAAAGAGTGATTAGGTCCTCTACTTCTGCTTATGATTCCCCAATATTTCTTGTACCTAAAGATCAGGGGTGCGATTTCAGATCTGTGGCTGACTACCGCCGTTTAAACGCTAAGGTTGTACTGGAATCGGAAACCCTACCTGATCTGCATAATTCCTTACCTGGTTTGCCGGCGGTAGTTTACACCCCCCACCCCCACCCCCACCCTATGAACCGTGGCCCTTGCCGTTGGTGGGGAGGCTTGCGTGCCTCAGCGATACAGATAGCCGTACCGTAGGTGAAACCACAACGGAGGGGTATCTGATGAGAGGCCAGACAAACGTGTGGTTCCTGAACAGGGGCAGCAGCCTTTTCAATAGTTGCAGGGGAAACAGTTTGGATGATTGACTGATCTGGCCCTGTAACACTAACTAAAACGGCCTTGCTGTGCTGGTACTGCGAACGGCTGAAAGCAAGAGCAAACTACAGCCGTAATTTTTCCCGAGGGATGCAGCAGTTTGAAGTCAGACATGTCAAGGGCTCTGAAAATATCCTTGCCGATCTCCTCAGTCGGATGTTCGCCGAAACTACACCTAGTGATGGAAGACAGCAGTTAGAGGGGGACAACCTTAATTATATGGTGTCGGGTGAAATTCCCCTCTTGTTTGAAGATGTTGCTCAGCATCAGGATCAGGACCTTATTTGGGACCCCATTAAGCAACTTGTGCTGGCTGGAGAGCTGTAGGAGGGGTATGTTCTTAAGAGTGGTATTCTCTGTAAGAGGGCTGGCGAGGCTAAGCAGTCCAAGATCTGTAACTCTTCAGGCTTTCCCGGCGATCTAATGACATCTTGGGTTGTCGGGTGTTCTGCCGGATATCAGCGTCGTACTTGCATGATATTTCGGTCACATAGCTCGAGACCTTCATCAGGTGCGACCTGAGACTGCTCCTCGAGTGGACCTGGTCCAGTATTTATGCCTATGGCCTTCCCCCTCCACCAACGGCTGCAGGCGCTTCCTCTGTGGTCCGCGCCCATTCCCTGTGACCTGCTGGAGCGTTGCTGCTCCGTTTTCCGTCCGCTGCGGTTCTAGGTGTTCCCTCTGCGGTCCGCGCCCACCAAACCCGCTCCTGGGGGTTTCATCTACGGTCTGGGGTACCAGGCGTCCCCCCTGCGGTCCGCGCCCGCTCACCACGACCTGTTGGAGCGTTGCCGCTCCGTTTTTCGTCTGCTGCGGCTCTGGATGTTCCCTCTGCGGTCCGCGCCCACCAGTTCCACTTCTGGGTGTTCCATCTTCGGTCTGGTGCTCCTGGCAGTCCGTCAGGGGCTCGTTTACCATCTCCATGTCTCTGGTTCTTCTGTTTGTGTAGTGTTGCAGCTGGCCCCGTTGCTCCTTTAACAATTCCAGAGCCGGATCCCAGGCTCTGCTTAGCTGGTACCCTGTGTCACGATTCATAAGATCGTCAGCCATTTTAATCTCAATCGATTCTCTTATAACACTGTCCCAAAATCTGGGTGTTTGTGCTAGAATCTTGGTATCCTCATACTTCATGACATGATCTAGTTCTAGACAGTGTTCAGCAATGGCTGACTTAGTCACCTGTCTTAATCTAGTGTGCCTCTGATGTTCTTTGCACCTGATCTCCACAGTTCTTGTCGTCTGGCCAATGTAGGACATGCCACATTGACAAGGTATATTGTAAATCCCTGGTTTTCGTAACCCCAGGTCGTCTTTGACACTCCCCAGCAGTCCCCCTATCTTGTTGGATGGACAGAAAACACACTTGATATTGTGTTTACGCAGGATCCTACTGATTCTGGCAGAAATAGAGCCAGCATAGGGCAGATATGCCACCTTCCTTGCTTCATCTTGGTCTTCTTCAGGAACCTGTGGTATAGTGGCTGGTCGGAGTGCCCTCTCAATTTGTCTGTCCATGTATCCATTCTTGGAGAAAACTGTTTTGAGACGTTCTATCTCTATGGGTAGATTCTCTTGGTCTGATAGGGCACGTGCTCTGTGGACCAAAGTCTTCAGAACCCCATTCTTCTGTGCAGGGTGGTGACAGCTGCTGGCCTGCAGATATAAATCAGTGTGTGTAGGTTTTCGGTACACACTGTGGCCAATTGATCCATCTGCTTTCCTCTGGACTAGTACATCCAGAAATGACAGCTGGCCATTCTCCTCCAGTTCCATGGTGAACTTGATATTAGGGTGGCATGAGTTAAGATGTTCAAGAAACTCATTGAGCCTGTCCATCCCATGTGGCCAGATCACGAAGGTGTCATCCACATACCTAAAGAAGCACGTGGGTTTAAATGTGGCTGTCTCCAATGCCCTCTCCTCAAAACTCTCCATAAACATGTTGGCAACCACGGGGGACAGTGGGCTGCCCATAGCTACACCTTCAGTTTGCTCGTAATATTGGTTTCTGTGCAGGAAATACGTGGATGTCAGTGTATGACTGAACAGGTCCAACAGAGCACCATCAAATTTCTCTGCAATAAGTTCTAGTGAGTCCTTCAGTGGGACCCTGGTGAACAGCGATACCACATCAAAACTAACCATGATGTCCGAATCTGTGATGTGCAGTTGCTTAAGGCGTTGCAGGAAATCTTCTGAGTTGCGGATGTGGTGAATACATTTCCCCACATATGGAGCCAGGAGACCTTTCAGGTACTTGGCTGTTGTGTACGTAGGTGCCCCAATATTACTGACAATAGGACGTAGGGGCATACCCTCCTTGTGTATTTTAGGCAGACCATACAGTCTAGGTGGCACTGGCGCTTTTTCCCGTAGTTGTCTGATGATCTTATAGGGCATCCCTGTTTCCTTCAAGAGAGCACTAGTCTTCTTGGCCACCTTGTCCGTGGGGTCACACTCCAGAATTCTGTATGCAGGGTCCTGCAGAACTTGGCGTACTTTCTCATCATAATCCACTCGCTGCAAGATGACAGTGGAGTTCCCTTTGTCTGCTGGCAGTACCACAATGCTGTTGTCTTCCCGTAGTTTCTTGAGTGCAAGCCTCTCCTCGGTTGTGATGTTAGATTTCGGCGGCCTGGCCTTGGTGAGGGCCCTGCAGGTCTCTCGGCGGACTTCCTCTGCCACATTAGGTGGAAGTGTGGCTGCAACTTGCTCTACTGCACTGACGAAACCTGAAATGGGTACGTTTCTAGGGGTCGTAGCAAAGTTGAGACCCCTGCTGAGTACCTTTAAGGTTGTATCATCAAACTGTATGCCACTCAGATTCGTCACCGTGCGTGTCTCTTCCATCTGCTGTGCTTTCTTGCTCATGCGGTCAAACTTTGCAGATTGGCAAGATGAGGCATTCCTTCTAGCACACTCAGGTAAAGACCAGGAGGCACGGTCTACCCAATCCCAATCTTCTCTTGTTAAGGAGGCTGCCATGTACAGATGAATGTGTAACAGCTCCCTGGCCACAACATCTAACCTGTGGCGCATATCTCGAATCCTCTCTCTCACCAGTGCCATGCTAGATCTGCGTTTTATCTTGTTCGCCGCTCTGGAGTTGATGTGATGTTTAATTCTGGCAAATACTGGTACCACTTCTCCATCTCGACACCTCAGCAAAAAACTGAGAGAACTCAGCATCTTCCCTTTCTTCTGCCGTAGCTTGTCCAGCTTCTTGATATTCTGATACATTTCCTCCCCGTAGAGACTTTTGATGTAACTCTTCAGGCTTTCCCGGCGATCTAATGACATATTGGGTTGTCGGGTGTTCTGCCTTGTGTTCCAAGATCTGTTTGCCTGCAACCTTGGTGCCCCCGGTTTTTCGTTATTTTCATGATTCGTTGGTGGGTGGCCATTTAGGTACTTATAAGACTCTTCAGAAAATCAAGGGTTTGGCCCTACACGGACCGGAATGTGAGGGAGATGATATCCCAATGCCGCTTGTGTAAAATAGCCAAACACAAGAATGCTTCTCAACAGGGGTGGTTGAGTTCTGAACGAGAATCCTGCCCTATGGACAAGCTCTACATTGATTATTTAGGACCGTTACCTCGTACTAAGAAGGGCCATGAATGTGTACTAGTTATTATCGATCCGTTTTCCAAGTTAACTTGGCTCCTCCCGAGCCATAATATTACCGCTGCCACCACTATTTATCATTTAACTAATGTCTTCAGTGCTATTGGGCCACCCAAGCTGCTTGTTAGCGATAATGCACCTGCCTTTCTTTCGGGTCCTTTCAAAGCCTTCTGTTTGAGCATGTCACAACCATCCAGTATTATCCCCAGGGATCCTTTTCAGAGAGAGTTAACCGATATCATAAGTCGGCTTTGATTATTTATCACCAGAAAGACCCCGCGTTAGTTTTGCCTTTAATACCGCCAGTCATGAACCCTTACGAGCTACGCCTCCATCCTTAGTCCTTTCCTATCTGGTTAATTCCCTCTTTCGAACTTGTGGGGAATTCAATATCTTATTCCAGCCGATGTTAGTCCTCGTGTTATCAAGGAGAACTTGAAACTGGCCAGGCGTAATTTACTCACACCCCATAATAAACGAGCTGAGCATTATAATCGTAACTGGGGAACCTTTAAGGGCAGGCCAGTGGATGAGGTTTATGTCCGGAATTTCCCTGGGGGGCCGGTATGTGGTGTCAATTTTAGAAAATTTATTCCTCATTTTGTGGGGCCGTGCACTATCGTACGTATATTACGCCTGGTAAACTTATTGGTCAAGGAGAACAGTTCAAGTAGGCAGTATCGGGTTCACTTTAGCCAAGTTAAGTACAGGTAGCTCAGGGCTTGAATCACCCCCTTCCTGTGTTAAGTTTGAGGGAGGGAGGTTGAGACGTGTTGGGCTCGTGTTATGCGTTGGTTTAAACCTTGGTCCCTATTCTGTGTTTGGTTTCCTGCGGTTATTGCGATTATACTGTTGTTCTTTCTCTCCGTAAGAGGCAGCAGCTGTGTGTATCGATATACACACCTTGCACTATTTTTGGTCTGGTGCTTATAGTTTCCGGCTGTGCTGTCTGCAGGCAGTCGGTCGTTTCGCTTGGAACAGCGAGGAAATCTCTTCGGGGCGTAGTTTGGCTGGCCCTGCTGGCCCTCTCTTCACAGTGTCAGAGTGTGTGGGGCTGTTCCCATTGCTACGAGGTCTGTGGCTCACCGACCCTGGACACAACAGTTGAGTTTGGATTTAATTTACCAGCAAATGAAGACTGTTCACACTGGTACTCGTTGTTGGCTGTTGGACATTCCTGCGACAAACAACGAGTGTGTTCGAGTTGACGAAGGTTTAGCCACCGTCTGGTGGTGCCTAACTGTATTTGAGTATTTGAAATTGAAGTGCACTAGCGGAATTTTCTGCCTCGTCACCGTTAACGGTCCGGTTACCAGCCCTGGCCGTTGACATAAATATAGGCAGTGTCCTTTCCTCTCTGTGTTGTCGCCGTCCGGCACAGTGTGTAGTTCGACAGCTTAATGTATGCTTGGTTGTGGGCGTCCATGCCTTTTACGTTTGTATTGAACTCCCGGTTGTGTGCTGGTCGAGTCGAGCACAAGTTACCTTGTCGGTGGGTCCGTTGACTGTCTCTTGGTTGGGTTGTCGTCGGATCGAGATTGGTTGGGCTGACTGCCTGTCTCACCTAAGTGAATGTTAGTTTTTCAAGTGCTGGCTGACCCCCGCAACTTCTGAGTACCGTTATCTGCATTGCCTTTTTGTATTTTCTGTTGTGTGTATTTGTATGGCTCATAGCCGATGGTTTTGAATTAAAGTTGAATTGTTTTTGTGGTATTTTAACTCATGGGCCTGCTTTAAAATTAAAGTTCCTTGATTTTCAACTGTTAGATTATTTGGGCCTTCAGCCCGATTAAAATATTGTTTAAAGACAAAGCCTTGGGCCTTCTGCCTAGTAAAAGTTATTTTAGTTGTGTTTTGAGTCATGGGCCTGCAGCCGTTTTAAAATTAACAGTTTCTTGCTTGTCAGGTGCTAGATTGTTTGAGTCTTCAGCCTGAATAATATGTTGTTTAAAGATAAAGTCTTGGGCCTTCTGCCTATTAAAAATTATTTTAGTTGTGTTTTAAGTCATAGGCCTTCAGCCGTTTTAAAATTAAAATTCCTTGCTTGTCAAGTGTTAGAGTGTTTGGGGCCTTCAGCCTAATTTAAGATAAGCCTTTGTTGTTTAAATTTATTTTACCTTGAGCTTTAAGTCATGAGGCCTTCAGCAGTTTTTAAATTCAATATCTACGTCTTTCGGGCATCATACGGTTTGGGGCCTTCAGTCGAATTGAAGATAATACCTTCTGCCTTGGCGCTTTTTTTAATCTAATTTTACCTTGAGTCTTAAATCATCGGCCTTCAGCCGTCTTTAAATTAAGGTTGCTGCTTTTCAAGTGTTAGGTTTTTGGGCCTTCAGCCAAATTGTAGAACTTACTTATCGTGAGGCCTCCCGCTTCTAAATATTCTTTTTGGTGTCTGAATTTTGAGTTATTGGCTTTTTTTCAAATTAAAGTGGTTGCGCCCTTGTGGCATACGATAGTGTGGCGTATTCAGCCGAATACTAAGTTCAAGAATTTGTACTGTAATGTCTGGTCCAATAAATAAAGTTATAAGTGTTGGATTGTAACTGACAGCACCTCATTTTGGCCCCTTTCCACAATTCCAATTACCTGTCCTGTCCTGCGGGTTTAACAGGGCGTTTCAATCTGTGTACGAAGCTGGATCCCTCAGTGCGTAAAAAATTTATGCTATATATTTTCGTGTTGTTGTTGTTGTTGTGGTCTTCAGTCCTGAGACTGGTTTGATGCAGCTCTCCATGCTACTTTATCCTGTGCAATCTTCTTCATCTCCCAGTACCTACTGCAGCCTACATCCTTCTGAATCTGCTTAGTGTATTCATCTCGTGGTCTACCTCTACGATTTTTACCCTCCACACTGCCCTCCAATGCTAAATTTGTGATCCCTTGATGCCTCAAAACATCTCCTACCAACTGATCCCTTCTTCTAGTCAAGTTGTGCCACAAACTTCTCTTCTCCCCAATCCTATTCAATACCTCCCTATTAGTTACGTGATCTACCCACCTTATCTTCAGCATTCTTCTGTAGCACCACATTTCGAAAGCTTCTATTCTCTTCTTGTCCAAACTAGTTATCGTTCATGTTTCACTTCCATACATGGCTACACTCCAGACGAATACTTTCAGAAACGACTTCCTGACACTTAAATCTATACCCGATGTTAACAAATTTCTCTTCTTCAGAAACGATTTCCTTGCCATTGCCAGTCTACATTTTATATCCTCTCTACTTCGACCATCATCAGTTATTTTACTCCCTAAATAGCAAAACTCCTTTACTGCTTTAAGTGTCTCATTTCCTAATCTAATTCCCTCAGCATCACCCGATTTAATTTGACTACATTCCATTATCCTCGTTTTGCTTTTGTTGATGTTCATCTTATAGCCTCCTTTCAAGACACTGTCCATTCCGTTCGACTGTTCTTCCAAGTCCTTTGCTGTCTCTGACATAATTACAATGTCATCGGCGAATCTCAAAGTTTTTACTTCTTCTCCATGAATTTTAATACCTACTCCGAATTTTTCTTTTGCTTCCTTTACTGCTTGCTCAATATACAGATTGAATAACATCGGGGAGCGGCTACAACCCTGTCTCACTCCTTTTCCAACCACTGCTTCCCTTTCATGCCCCTCGACTCTTATAACTGCCATCTGGTTTCTGTACAAATTGTAAATAGCCTTTCGCTCCCTGTGTTTTACCCCTGCCACCTTCAGAATTTGAAAGAGAGTATTCCAATTAACATTGTCAAAAGCTTTCTCTAAGTCTACAAATGCTAGAAACGTAGGTTTGCCTTTTGTTAATCTTTCTTCTAAGATAAGTCGTAAGGTTAGTATTGCCTCACATGTTCCAACATTTCTACGGAATCCAAACTGATCTTCCCCGAGGTCCGCTTCTACCAGTTTCTCCATTCGTCTGTAAAGAATTCGCGTTAGTATTTTACAGCTGTGACTTATTACACTGATAGTTCGGTAATTTTCACATCTGTCAAAACCTGCTTTCTTTGGGATTGGAATTATTATATTCATCTTGAAGTCTGAGGGTATTTCGCCTGTCTCATACATCCTGCTCACCATATGGTAGAGTTTTGTCATGACTGGCTCTCCCAAGGCCATCAGTAGTTCTAATGGACTGTTGTCTACTCCATGGCCTTTGTTTCGACTCAGGTCTTTTAGTGCTCTGTCAAACTCTTCACGCAGTATCTTATCTCCCATTTCGTCTTCGTCTACATCCTCTTCCATTTCCATAATATTGTCCTCAAGTACATCGCCCTTTTATAAACCCTCTATATACTCCTTCCACCTCTCTGCCTTCCCTACTTTGCTTAGAACTGGGTTGCCATCTGAGCTCTTGATATTCATACAAGTGGTTCTCTTCTCTCCAAAGGCCTCTTTAATTTTCCTGTAGGCAGTATCTATCTTACCCCTAGTGAGACAAGCCTCTATATCTTTACATTTGTCCTCTAGCCATCCCTGCTTAGCCATTTTGCACTACCTCTCGATCTCATTTTTGAGACGTTTGTATTCCTTTTTGTCTGCTTCATTCACTGCATTTTTATATTTTGTCCTTTCATCAATTAAATTCAATATTTCTTCTGTTACCCAAGGATTTCTATTAGCCCTCGCCTTTTTACCTACGTGATCGTCTGCTGCCTTCACTACTTCATCCCTCAGAGCTACCCATTCTTCTTCTACTGTATTTCTTTCCCCCATTCCTGTCAATTGTTCCCTTATGCTCTCCCTGAAACTCTCTACAATCTCTGGTTCTTTCAGCTTATCCCGGCCCCATCTCCTTAAATTCCCACCTTTTGCAGTTTCTTCAGTTTCAATCTGCAGTTCATAACCAGTAGATTGTGGTCAGAATCCACATCTGCCCCTGGAAATGTCTTACAATTTAAAACGTGGTTCCTAAATCTCTGTCCTACCATTATACACTCCTGGAAATGGAAAAAAGAACACATTGACACCGGTGTGTCAGACCCACCATACTTGCTCCGGATACTGCGAGAGGGCTATACAAGCAATGATCACACGCACGGCACAGCGGACACACCAGGAACCGCGGTGTTGGCCGTCGAATGGCGCTAGCTGCGCAGCATTTGTGCACCGCCGCCGTCAGTGTCAGCCAGTTTGCCGTGGCATACGGAGCTCCATCGCAGTCTTTAACACTGGTAGCATGCCGCGACAGCGTGGACGTGAACCGTATGTGCAGTTGACGGACTTTGAGCGAGGGCGTATAGTGGGCATGCGGGAGGCCGGGTGGACGTACCGCCGAATTGCTCAACACGTGGGGCGTGAGGTCTCCACAGTACATCGATGTTGTCGCCAGTGGTCGGCGGAAGGTGCACGTGCCCGTCGACCTGGGACCGGACCGCAGCGACGCACGTATGCACGCCAAGACCGTAGGATCCTACGCAGTGCCGTAGGGGACCGCACCGCCACTTCCCAGCAAATTAGGGACACTGTTGCTCCTGGGGTATCGGCGAGGACCATTCGCAACCGTCTCCATGAAGCTGGGCTACGGTCCCGCACACCGTTCGGCCGTCTTCCGCTCACGCCCCAACATCGTGCAGCCCGCCTCCAGTGGTGTCGCGACAGGCGTGAATGGAGGGACGAATGGAGACGTGTCGTCTTCAGCGATGAGAGTCGCTTCTGCCTTGGTGCCAATGATGGTCGTATGCGTGTTTGGCGCCGTGCAGGTGAGCGCCACAATCAGGACTGCATACGACCGAGGCACACAGGACCAACACCCGGCATCATGGTGTGGGGAGCGATCTCCTACACTGGCCGTACATCACTGGTGATCGTCGAGGGGACACTGAATAGTGCACGGTACATCCAAACCATCATCGAACCCATCGTTCTACCATTCCTAGACCGGCAAGGGAACTTGTTGTTCCAACAGGACAATGCACGTCCGCATGTATCCCGTGCCACCCAAAGTGCTCTAGAAGGTGTAAGTCAACTACCCTGGCCAGCAAGATCTCCGAATCTGTCCCCCATTGAGCATGTTTGGGACTGGATGAAGCGTCGTCTCACGCGGTCTGCAGGTCCAGCACGAACGCTGGTCCAACTGAGGCGCCAGGTGGAAATGGCATGGCAAGCCGTTCCACAGGACTACATCCAGCATCTCTACGATCGTCTCCATGGGAGAATAGCAGCCTGCATTGCTGCGAAAGGTGGATATACACTGTACTAGTGCCGACATTGTGCATGCTCTGTTGCCTGTGTCTATGTGCCTGTGGTTCTGTCAGTGTGATCATGTGATGTATCTGACCCCAGGAATGTGTCAATAAAGTTTCCCCTTCCTGGGACAATGAATTCACGGTGTTCTTATTTCAATTTCCAGGAGTGTATAATCTATCTGATACCTTTTAGTATCTCCAGGATTCTTCCAGGTATACAACCTTCTTTTATGATTCTTGAACCAAGTGTTAGCTATGATTAAGTTATGTTCTGTGCAAAATTCTACAAGGCGGCTTCCTCTTCCATTTCTTCCCCCCAATCCATATTCACCTACTATGTTTCCTTCTCTCCCTTTTCCTACTGACGAATTCCAGTCACCCATGACTATTAAATTTTCGTCTCCCTTCACCACCCGAATAATTTCTTTTATCTCGTCATACATTTCTTCAATTTCTTCATCATCTGCAGAGCTAGTTGGCATATAAATTGTACTACTGTAGTAGGCATGGGCTTTGTGTCTATCTTGGCCACAATAATGCGTTCACTATGCTGCTTTTAGTAGGTAACCCGCACTCCTATCTTTTTATTCATTATGAAACCTACTCCTGCATTACCCCGATTTGATTTTGTATTTATAACCCTGTATTCACCTGACCAAAAGTCTTGTTCCTCCTGCCACCGAACTTCACTAATTCCCACTACATCTAACTTTAACCTATCCATTTCCCTTTTTAAATTTTCTAACCTACCTGCCCGATTAAGGGATCTGACATTCCACGCTCCGATCCGTAGAACGCCAGTTTTCTTTCTCCTGATAATGATGTCCCCTTGAGTAGTCCCCGCCCGGAGATCCCAATGGGGGACTATTTTACCTCCGGAATATTTTACCCAAGAGGACACCATCATCATTTAATCATACAGTAAAGCTGCATGTCCTCGGGAAAAATTACGGCTGTCGTTTCCCCTTGCTTTCATCCGTTCGCAGTACCAGCACAGCAAGGCCGTTTTGGTTAATGTTACAAGGCCAGATCATTCAATCATCCAGACTGTTGCCCCTGCAACTACTGAAAAGGCTGCTGCCCCTCTTCAGGAACCACATGTTTGTCTGGCCTCTCAACAGATACCCCTCCGTTGTGGTTGCACCTACGGTACGGCCATCTGTATCGCTGAGGCACGCAAGCCTCCCCACCGACGGCAAGGTCCATGGTTCATGGGGGGGGACGTGGTACAAATTTTTAGCTGTAACCGCGTTTTATGTTGTCTTCCCCAGTGCCTCTAAAAATAATTGAAATCAGAGCTGCTTCAATAATCTTCCCATCATAGAGTTACTGCTTGTCACAGAATGCTCTTTCGTTGGGCCAAACACGTGGAATTCGGAGGATGTGAGATCTGGGGGGTAGGGTGGATGATGAAGAACAATCGAATGAAGTTTTTTGAGCTCCTCTCATGTGTACTGACCTGTGTGGGTCCTTGGATTGTTGTTGAGAAAGAGAAGTTCGTTTGCATTTTTGTGGTGACGAACGTGCTGGAGTCGTTTCTTCCATTTCCTGAGAGTAGCATAATACTCTTGAAACGTCTCAACAGAGCCGTTCCATGAGAAGTTCCCACTAACTAAAGCCATTATGAATTATGTGGCCCACCGTGTAACTATGGGTGAGCTTATGAACCGCCTCAGAAGTCTTAAGTAGGTGGACCTACGGCAGAAAAAAGTTTTTTCTTGCCTCCTAACCAAGTATTTTGCAAAAGGTCATCAGTGTTTGATTATATCACGACATTTATTATGTTCCACGTTTCCATATGTTTACCTATTCCCGTCCCTGAACCGGCTTGTGCACGTGAATGTGAACAGATGAGCTTTTGAATGACTTTTTTATCAAGTTGTGGTGGAACTTGAGGTGGTCGTTGTCTGCTAGAATGAGGGCTGGGTGCTCACTACTTGGAGGGGAAAGCAGGATGACCAACTCAAGATCCTTATACCTGGTCAGAGATGTCTATTCTTTCTGCAGATGGTACTGTTGATTTATCAGGTTGGTGACGGAAGCTCTCTCTGGTTTCCGTTTTCACGTGGTGGTCGGTGGAACCTTTGTGCAGAGGATGGCATTCTGCTAGTGATTACTGGTGAGTACAGACGAAGTTGTATGTTGCTATGCTATGCTTGTAAATAGCCTGAAATATTTAAGTTCACTTCAACTGAAACACAAGGGATCTACCGGTGCCTCTGTGCTATGAGGTAGCAGTAACAGCTGACTATTATGCCCCACTTTTGCGCTGATCGGACGGCTTTGTTCCAGTAGAACGACGTGGTGCAATTCACACACCACAAAACTTTTCAGTGTGCTTAAGTCAGGATAACTTGCCCATGCTTCGTGTGAAAGGTAAGGGTGATTATATCTTCATGTGTATGCGTGTTTCAATTTCTGTACGCCTTTGATCTTTAAACTGATCGTCGTGCTTTTTATTCGAGTTTAATGGTTGCCGTTATTTGAAGAGCCACTTGCCCAACCTTTCGCGTATAATAACTTTCTTTCGGTTTGAGTTTAAGTAATTACGTTTATGGTATTATTTGTGAATTTATGCAGTTGCGGAAATCTGGCGGAACAAATCTATTGTGTGAGAACCACGTGGGTGTGGAATAGGTGGAGGCCTTCAGCCAGACCAGGCGGTTTCCCATCGATTTGATTTATACGCCTGCTATTCTGTAGTGGAAATGCTCAGTCTCTGCCCACTTTTCCTCCTTTGTATGCGAGTGCTGGTGGTGGTTTCTTGTATGAGTCCATCTTCTGAGTCTGAACTGAGTGACTGACTGTGTGGCCATTTCCTTTTCCTTCCGTTGAATTTTACAAGTGTCGCGATCTTCTCATTAAAGAGAAACAGGTTATTTTGTTCCAAGATCAGACAGCCGTTTTTCTCTTACAATGTAATTGATTCCCTCCATCATTGAGCACTGTTAATGTATAAACCAGTGATAAGCTGTACACCATCATCCTGCGTATTATTTCACGATTGTTAGGTTAATATCGAGTTGCAATTGTAAAATCAATATGAATGCTGTGTTCATTTATATATCTTTTGACGAGTCATTGCATAAGGGCAGTAATAAAAGAGATGGTTAAAATAATCACTTCAATATACAAGGTGTTCAGTACATAATGCAGCACTTTTTTTCTGAAAACAGGTTGACTATTCAGGAATCCAACCCACCACTTTATTCCCCATTCTTCTGGCTACAGAACACTGTTTTTTAACATAATCTCCGTTTAGTGCGACGGCGTTACGCCACCACCTTACGAGGGAGGGCCTATATGCCTGTGTGGTACCACTCTACTGGTTGGCGCCGGAACCAACTCTTGCACAGAGTCTTCACTAGCAACTTGACCTAGGACCCATGAAACGGTATGCTGCTTTTAGTACCTTGGGGCATTCAGACTTACAATTACGAGTAACATGAGAGAATTTCAGGGTAGCCATCAAAATAAGCCGACTCTCAAGACTAGAGAATCGACCGAGCTGGAAATTGTTTAAAAAAAAGGGATCTACAATTGTTTTCCCCCATTTTCCTTGATCGTTTAATTAAGATGTTTTGATTATTTTGGCCTGCGAGGAATCCAAATGATTCACATCTTTGAGTACCCCAACTGGTGGATGAGTGTGTCAGCGCTACCAACAGAGACGTCCAGTTGTGCAGAGAAGTGTTTAATTGTGATACGTCGGTTACATCGAACGACGGTGTCCGAACGTTCCAACAATGCAGGAGTCACAGCTGTGTGCGACCAGTTGACATGCACAAGATAGTACAGATTTGAGTGACCTTTTGCGATGATGGTAGACGCTTTGCCCAAGGACTCACCGTGCTTTTTCTCACTGTCAGGCCACCGTAGACATTCTGCAAGCGTCTAGGTATATGAGCTATGGTCTAGTTTCCCGCAGAAGAAAGTCAGTGACAGCTTTCTGCTTGGAACGTACCTCCGTTACAGACGACGTCCGCCGTTTTGAAGGCTACTCATAGCGCCTCCCCCTATAGAAACTTCATGAAAGTACAGGGGCTGATGCGGGAATATTCCACGAATTTCCTCAAGAAACGCGGCCTTTTTTTTTTTCAACCGAAAGTGCCCGAGAAAAAAAGTGTTGCAATACTTATTGAAGCACCCGGTGTACTGATAGCGCCGAAAGTCATTTGAATGCCAATTTTTTTTTTTTTTTTTTTTGCTTGAGTGATAGGATCCAGACAGAGAGATACCAACGTTTTGCAGCAGCTCAGGCCGGAGTAGTGAAAAACTACGGCTTTATAAGTAGTCTCTTTCTTATTATCAACTATGGGCACCTTTGTCACCGTATATATATATATATATATATATATATATATATATATATATATATATATATATATATCTGTGTGTGTGTGTGGGGCGGGGGTTGCGACTTTCATACACATATCTATAAGAAATAATTGCAGGAAGACTAAAAAACACTGAGCTCAGTTTTAAAAATGTTCTTGCATTAGTGAGTGTACAGTGAAACTATAAGACACTTTAATATACTGTGAATAAGTCTGTGAAGAATTTTGCTCTTACCTACGTCAAGTTCAGCGAACTGTTATCCCACTCGTGGTGCTGAATCGAAGATTAAAATCCTCTTTGAATGTGGTGACACAATTCTATTAGCACTAGGGCTCACTGAGTAATGGCGATAGGCGCGTAAAGAACGCTATGCTTCCGATTGGAGTAGCCGAGAATCGCATGTGACTCCAGCAAAAATCTGATTGTCGACGTGAAGTAACGTGCGCGGTGACATTATCGACTTAAACCTCACAGTAAACATGAACGAAGATTTGCCCGACAGAGACATTTTCTCGAGGTATGTTGTGGACATTACCTAACGCTGACCTCATATGCTGATTTAAAGTGACGATTGACTGTTTAAATAGCAATACACTGGCTAGATACATAGTGATTTTGATGAGTATGTAACAATGCTTTAAAAATGAAATATAAGCCGACCACCCCCCCCCCCCCCCACCCCCGGGCTAAGGACAGATCTGCTTCATGTATTTAAGTCATTCCCTGTTATTATTATCTATGTGAAAGATTACTTGTGTATTAACACCGTTCACTTTTCAGCACAACTTAAGTAAGTCGTGCATTGCATAGTTGTAATGCCTTCGTATAGTTGTTACACGTAACCTGATTACCAGAGGCTACCTCATGCCTCACTGAGATGCAACCGAACTGCAGTGAGACATACTGCCTGCTGTTGCAGTCATCGACCTCATTATCCGGATCCTAGCCGTCACGATGGATCCTTATGCAGCCAACAACCGTCCCCTGTATCCCGTTCTTGGGTCCATCTTACGTCGCCTTCGTCAACTGAACCATCTGACCATCATCACAGTCCAGCATCTCTAACTCCCAGTTAACGTTACCATGAAATATGAGTGAAATCGTTTTGATATTGTACCCATACTGCTTGTTCCTTATCACTGCATGTGTCTTCAAACCAACTCAGAAACAAATACACTACCTAAAGACATAGTGATTTTGATGAGTACGTAATTACTATTACTGTATGTCGACTGTCTCAAGTACTATGTCAACTGAGTAAAGTGACGTTGAAGGGGCAATTCCATGTAAAGTTACCACGGCAGAATAACAATAACAACACTCAATAATCATTCAGATTATCACAAAAATCATAACAATTAAAAAGTCAAGAACGATGAGGTGTTTCCAAAAGCTGCATAGCTATATGAAGATACTTTATTCGCAACTACAAGTTTCACGTCATTTGAGAGGCGCCTTCATGTTAAATAAAGTTATATATCCATAGTGTAAATGGGCAGTTACGGAGTCCCAGCTTTAGGGAAGTTATGCACGTTAAATGTCAAACCACAGTAACAGACATTTTGCCCACCATTCAAGAGAGCTGTGTAAGAAACTATTTTGTCTGAATAATATCGAAGATAGGATTGGAACTCAGAGCATAGTGTACGTTTCGATGCTTCAATTATCTACGAAATTTGCGATTTTTCTTTGTTAATAAAATAACAGGATTGATATTCAGACCTTATTCTATTTGTTAAATCCTCGTTGCTACAGAGTTGTATTGCATGGATTGTTGATGAGTTGTGTAACATTGTGTTCAGCGATGAATAGTGGTTCACCTCTACCCAAGACGACCATCATCGTCGAGTACAGCGGCGACTTGGTGAGAGGTTCCATTCTTCCAATGTTTTGGAGGCTCATAGCTGTTTTAATCGTGGCGTCAGGGTGTGGGAAACCGTCGGGTATGACTTGCTGTCACAGCAAGTGGCGATTGACGTAACTCTGAGGGCACGTCATGGATATTCTGCGCCCTACTGAGTTACCTCTCGTGCTATTGTACCGTGATGATGTTTTCCAACATGACAATACCCGTCCACGCCTGACACCTGTCTCTAGGAACTGTCGAAGTGATATTGAGATGTTCCCAATGTTGTGTACGACTTCGTACACAACAGTAAGGAGAGGTGGGATACAGAGTGGTGTGGAAACTATCGTTGTAGGACAGCTGGACCGGAGGAGAAATGATTCGCGAGCAATTTAACACAGTCAACAGGAGATTTATTTGACTTGAATTTCAGTAAGTGTACGAAGGTTCAGCTCATACAATAGCAAAAAGGGAGAGGCTGTCTGAACTGTGTGCACTAACAATGGTGTCGGAGCCGCGACTAGGTGGCGTCTACGTAGCGTCACCTGCGAAGAGACTCGAATCGCGAGTAGACTATCTGGCCGCGCTGGGCCTCCTATTCTGCGGGGGGCAGAGGGCACTCGTGCTACCGAGCCACTAGAGGCATGGCTCAGTGGAAGTGTTCCATTGGATAGGCCTGATTCCTCATGACCGCTATCGGCTTCTAATGGAACCTTTTCATTCCGCTGCCAACATTAAGACGCCCGTGGGGTGGTATCGATACACGATACCACATTTAAGACCATCAATACACCCAGATCTGTCCACGATATAGAATACACTACTGCCCAGTAAAATTGCTACACCAAGAAGAAATGCAGATGATAAACGGGTATTCATTGGACAAATATATCAGAACTGACATGTGATTACATTATCACGCAATTTGGGTGCATAGATCCTGAGAAATCAGTACACTGAACTACAACCTCTGGCCGTAATAACGGCCTTGATACGCCTGCGCATTGAGTCAAACAGAGCTTGGATGGCGTGTACAGGTACAGCTGCCCATGCAGCTTCAACACGACACCACAGTTCATCAAGAGTAGTGACTATCGTATTGTGACGAGCCAGTTGCTCGGCCACCATTGACCAGCCGTTTTCAGTTGGTAAGAGGTTTGGAGAATGTGCTGGTCAGGGCAGCAGGCGAACATTTTCTGTATCCAGAAAGGTCCGTACAGGACTGGCAACATCCAGTCGTGCATTATCCTGTTGAAATGTAGGGTTTCGCTGGGATCGAATGAACGGTAGAACCACGGGTCGTAACACATCTGAAATGTAACGTCCACTGTTCAAAGTGCCGTCAATGCGGACAAGAGGTGACCGAGACGTGTAACCAATGGCACCTCCTATCATCACGCCGGGTGGTATGCCAGTACGGCGGTGACGAACACACGCTTCCAGTGTGCGTTCACCGCGATGTCGCCAAACACGGATGTGACCATCATGATGCTGTAAACAGAACCTGGATTCATCCGAAAAAATGACGTTTTGCCATTCGTGCACCCAGGTTCGTCGTTGAGTACACCATCGCAGACACTCCTGTCTGTGATGCACGTCAAGGGTAATCGCAGCCATGGACTCCGAGCTGATAGTCCATGCTGCTACAAACGTCGTCGAACAGTTAGTTCAGATGGTTGTTGTCTTGCAAACGTCCCCATCTGTTGACTCAGGGATAGAGACATGGCTGGACGATCCGTTACAGCCATGCGGATGAGATGCGTGTCATCTCGACTGCTAGTGATACGAGGCCGTTTGGATACAGCACGGCGTTCCGTATTGCCCTCCTGAACCCACCGATTCCATATTCTGCTAACACTCATTGGATCTCGACCAACGCGAGCAGCAGTGTCACGATACGATAAACCACAATCGTGATGGGCTACAATCCGACCTTTATCAAAGCCGGAAACGTGATGGTACGCATTTCTGCTCCTTACACGAGGCATCACAACAACGTTTCACCAGGCAACGCCGGTCAACTGCTGTTTGTGCATGAGAAATCGGTTGGAAAATATCCTCATGTCAGCACGTTGTAGGTGTCGCCACCGGCGCCAACCTTGTGTGAATGCTCTGAAATGCTAATCATTTGCATATCACAGCATCTTCTTCCTGTCGGTCAAATTTCGGATCTGTAGCACGTCATCGTCGTGGTGCAGCTATTTTAATGGCCAGTAGTGTATGTTCGACCAGCTCGGATGTCCACTCTGTACCATTCCCCGTATTGAGGATATTAAACACAAGTTACAACAGTTGTGGGACAGTTTGCCTCCGGAGAGATTAAAATAGCTTTATGACACCATTTCGAACCGAAACTATGCATGTATCGCGGGCACATGGAGTCCTACACCGTACTGGTAAGTGGGGTCTGTGGTGTCACCGCCAGACACCACACTTGCTAGGTGGTAGCCTTTAAATCGGCCGCGGTCCGTTAGTATACTTCGGACCCGCGTGTCGCCACTATCAGTGATTGCAGACCTAGCGCCACCACACGGCAGGTCTAGAGAGACTTCCTAGCACTCGCCCCAGTTGTACAGCCGACTTTGCTAGCGATGGTTCACTGACAAAATACGCTCTTATTTGCCGAGACGATAGTTAGCATAGCCTTCAGCTACGTCATTTGCTACGACCTAGCAAGGCGCCATTATCAGTTGCTATTGATATTGTAAATAATGTACAGACAAGAGCTACGTTCAACATTAATGGATTAAAGTTAAGTATTCCACCATCTGCGTCCGTTTTTCTAAGTTCTAATTTCCTTGTCTTGTTCCAGACCTCACGCCAGCTTGCGTGAGCTAAAACGCGTGCCTTTCGGCTTCCTCTAAATTTAGTGGGTTGGTCTCCTGCCAATCCACAATAGGGTCATTCTCCCAAGTTCCTTGCAAATTTGACTCGATATTCTAAACACTCAACTACCGCCACATACTCTCTCAGCCTGTGGTACGTTGCCGGCCTGTGTGGTCTAGCGGTTCTAGGCGCTTGAGTCTGGAACCGCGCGACCGCTACGGTCGCAGGTTAGAATCCTGCCTCGAGCATGGATGTGTGTGATGTCCTTAGGTTAGTTAGGTTTAAGTAGTTCTAAGTTCTAGGGGACTGATGACCTCAGAAGTTAACACTTACATAGTGCTCAGAGCCATTTGAACCATTTTTTGGGGTACGTTATTTCATTTTTTCCGCACCTGCAGGACGTTTCACGTTTTTTGTCAGTTAGTATATAAGCAGGTAAGTGTTAGAATCATCCATCTTTCTGTTTCACCATATTACTTAATGGTCTTTCCTTTGCGCCTCTCAAATGCCGCAACTCAGCTGTAGTAGGAGGCCAGTGTTAGACGGATGGTCCTTCTGACTGGTGACTCCGCGCATGTGTTATCAGCTGTGGTCACGGAGTGAGGCGTTTGTCGGCGCTACAAGTGAGTGGTGTCATGAGCGCCAGCAAACAGGACGGCAAGTAATCAGGAGGCGACGCTGCCCGCCTGCTCGGCAAGATCAGAACAGGGCCCGCCAGTAATGCCGGCTGATTGTCGGCGAGCTTCCCCGGGCAGATTGCGCTGGGAATAGCGTAATAGAGCGGGGACCCGCGGCTGGCGGGCGTCCTCGTCCCCCGCTCTCCGGCACTCGACCTCTCTGGCTCCACTGTGCTGCAGCTGGCGCGCAGCGCTGGCGTCCGTCAGCTGAGACGAGGCGAGGCAAAGAGGCCGTCCCGTTGTGGTGGTGGCGCGGCTGCCCACCTGTCGCACGTCTGCCGCGAGCGCTCAGGGGCTGCAACCGCGGCAGAGCCAGAGGGCGTGGTGAGGCCCAGCCCTTCCAACAGCGTACAGCCACTGTAAAATTAGACAGGTAACAACATTTAGTAAGTCGCGCGATACGGCGAACTGGATTTTTTCTAGAGGGCAAACTTATCTAGAACTGCGTAATTATGGTATTGTACAACATCTACAGGGTGGTCCACTGATAGTGACCGGGCCAAATATCTCACGAAATAAACGTCAAACGAAAAAACCTACAAAGAACGAAACTTGTCTAGCTTGAAGCGGGAAACCAGATGGCGCTATGGTTGCAGCGCTAGATGGCGCTGCCATAGGACAAACGGATATCAACTGCGTTTCTTTAAATAGGAACCCTCATTTTTTATTACATATTCGTGTAGTACGTAAAGAAATATGAATGTTTTAGTTGGACCAGTCTTTTCGCTTTGTGATAGATGGCGCTGTAATAGTCTCAAACGTATGGCTCACAATTTTAGACGAACAGTTGGTAACAGGTTGTTGTTGTTGTTGTTGTTGTTGTGATCTTCAGTCCTGAGACTGGTTTGATTCAGCTCTCCATGCTACCCTATCCTGTGCAAGCTTCTTCATCTCCCAGTGCTTACTGCAATCTACATCCTTCTGAATCTGCTTAGTGTACTCATCTCTTGGTCTCCCTCTACGATTTTTACCCTCCACGCTGCCCTCCAATGCTAAATTTGTGATCCCTTGATGCCTCAGAGCATGTCCTACCAACCGATCCCCTCTTCTAGTCAAGTTGTGCCACAAACTCCTCTTCTCCCCAATTCTATTCAATACCTCCTCATTAGTTATGTGATCTACCCCTCTAATCTTCAGCATTCTTCTGTAGCACCACATTTCGAAAGCTTCTGTTCTCTTCTTGTCCAAACTATTTATCGTCCATGTTTCACATCCATACGTGGGTACACTCCATACAAATACTTTGCGAAACGACTTCCTGACACTTAAATCAATACTTGATATTAACAAATTTCTCTTCTTCAGAAACGCTTTCCTTGCCATTGCCAGTCTACATTTTATATCTGCTCTACTTCGACCATCATCAGATATTTTGCTCCCCAAATATCAAAACTCCTTTACTACTTTAAGTGTCTCATTTCCTAATCTAATTCCCTTAGCATCACCCGACTTAATTCGACTACATTCCATTTTCCTCGTTTTCCTTTTGTTGATGTTCGTCTTATATCCTCCTTTCAAGACACTGTCCATTCCGTTCAACCGCTCTTCCAAATCCTTTGCTGTCGCTGACAGAATTACAATGTCATGGGCGAACCGCAAAGCTTTTATATCTTGTCCATGGATTTTAATACCTAACGGTAACAGGTAGCTTTTTTAAATTAAAATACAGAACGTAGGTACGTTTGAACATGGTATTTCGGTTGTTCCAATGTGATACATGTACCTTAGCGAACTTATCATTTCTGACAACGCATGCTGTTACAGCGTGATTACCTGTAAATACGTCGTTAATGCAATTAGTGCTCTAAATTAAGTCCGTCAACCTTAATGCATTTGGCCATACGTGTAGCGACACTCCTCTCGACGGCGAATAGTAATGGTCACACAAGCATTGGCAATGCGCTGACGCATGTTGTCAGGCGTTGTCTGTGGATCACCATGGCAAATGTCCTTCAACTTTCCCCACAGAAATAAATCCGGGGATGTCAGACCCAGTGAACGTGCGGGCCATGGTATAGTGCTTCGACGACCAATCCACCTGTCATGAAATATTCTATTTAATACCGCTTCAATCGCTCTCGAGCTATGTGCCGGACATCCATCATGTTGGAAGTACATCGCCATTCTGTCATGCACGTGAAACATTTTGTAGTAACATCGGTAGAACATTACGTAGGAAATCAGCATACATTGCGCCATTTAGATTGCCATCGATAAAATGGGGACCAATTATCCTTCCTCCCATAATGCTGCACCATACATTAACCCGCCAAGGTCGCTGATGTTCCAGTTGTCGCAGCCATCGTGGATTTTCCGTTGCCCAATAGTGTGTATTATGCCGGTTTACGTTACCGTGAATGACGCTTCGTCGCTAAATTGAACGTGTGCAAAAATTCTGTCATAGTTCCGTAATTTCTCTTGTGCCCAGTGGCAAAACTGCACACGCCGTTCAAAGTAGTCGCCATGCAATTCCTGGTGCATATAAATATGGTACGTGTGCAATCGATGTTGATGTAGCATTCTCAACACCGACGTCTTTGAGATTCCCGATTCTCGCGCTGTTTGTCTGCTACTGATGTATGGATTAACCGCGGCAGCAGCTAAAACACCTACTTGGGCATCATCATTTGTTGCAGGTCGTGGTTGACGTTTCACATGTGGCTGATCACTTCCTGTTTCCGTAAATAACATAACTGTCCATCCGGACATTTGGATGATGTCATCCAGGATACCTAGCAGAATACATAGCACATGCCCGTTGGGCATTTTTATCACAATAGCCATACATAAACACGATATCGACCTTTTCCGCAATTGGTAAACGGTCCGTTTTAACACGAGTAATGTATCACGAAGCAAATACCGTCCGCACTGGCGGAATGTTACGTGCTACCACGTACTTATACGTTTGTCACTATTACAGCCCCATCTATTACAATGCGAAAAAAGTGGTCCAACTAAAACATTCATATTTCTTTACGTACTACGTGAATATGTAATAAAAAACTTGGGGTTCCTATTTAAAAAAAACGCAGTTGATATCCGTTTGACCTACGGCAGTGCCATCTAGCGGGCCAACCACAGCGCTATCTGGTTTCCCCCTTCAAGCTAGACGCGTTAAGTTCTTTGTAGTTTTTTCGTTTGATGCTTATTTCGTGAGATATTGGGCCCAGTCACTATCAATGGACCACCCTGCATAGGGCTACACATATGTGCCCCCTGGGTTTCAGCAGGCGAACTACGCTAAAACTATAAGACATACAGAAAAATTATTCGTATCAGTAAATATCGGATATCTCCAAGTTTCGGTTCGTAATAGGCAACGTTCCTAGACAGCAAGCATGTTAAAACATGCAGAGAAGTCACCTACTTTTTATTCTCTCATAGAAATGGTTCAAAATCGTTGACAGGAATGCAATAATAGGATTTTCAAATTGTACTTCCTGTGCACCTGCAGCAGTGACTCTAATCAAATGCACACAAATACTGACGTATGCCGCTTCAGAAAGGTTCCACATGTAGAGCAGCTTAATGTGATTTAAACACTTGAAGAGATGCTCTATCCACAGAAGTCTTTTGAACCCCGAGAGACACACATGAACAGCCGTGCACGTTTTAGAACTACAACGGCGTGCTAAAAAGTAATTGCACCGAATTTTGTATACTGTTCTCAATATCGGTTATGGTATTACAACTCATGCATATTACTCAGTCGATTTTCCCGCTTCACTGACGGAAGTTGTAACCGCCTGCGCAAGAGTGCTCCGAATTGTAGTGTGCAACGTGGCGATGAGTAACAAAATCATGTCGGTGCGTGAGAGACAGCGTGCTGTAATCGAGTTTTTACCCGCAGAAAAAATGCCTCAAATTGAAATCCAGAGAAGAATGAAAGTGGGATGATGATGTTTGTATCGCCATCAGTAATATGCGACGTAGGGTTGTTCGTGCACGTAATATAGGAAACGGTACCGCTAAACTGAACGAGTGTGACAGAGCTGGGAGTGGACGACCGCGAACAGCACCCGAAGAGACCGATCAGAGTCGGTCTAATGAACTCATCACGGAAAATCGTCAGATAACGCAGACAGAGCTCGAAATATTTTTGGCATATCACGAGAGTTTGCACATGTCGTCAGCACAGAACTGCGGTTCAGAAATCTTTGTGCACGGTGCGTGCCTCGAGTGCTCACTCAGGACACGAAACAGAGTAGACTGGACGTCTCTCTACAATTTCCTTTGTGTTTGGAGCGTGAGGGTGAGGCGTTCCTTAAGGGGGTAGGACGTCAAATGGGCCGTCTTGGAGCAGGAGAGGCACCACAGGTGATTTTAATATCCACTGTCTATACTTTTACAAATAAATTCATAAAACGTTTCAGCATGACCAGGAAGGATTCAGGATTCACACTCATAACTGTGGAAGTTCAAGAACATAACGAAATAATTTTTATTTTGAAATATCATCTTTTTTTCACTTAATATTGACTGCACTTGTTGCTACGGGTAAAATTTTCTTCATAAGCGAGAGAGATTCTTCGATTATTTTCCCACAGCATACAAACCGTACTTACGGGTGTATGAAACTCTAGAATTTATTTAATATGTGAAGAAATGAATGAGCTGTTACATTTTATATTTCGTGTTTGGAAAAAACTCAAAGTTTATAGTTCATTACCTCAATTTTCACCACAGTTCTGAATAGATTTCGAAAATTCTATACCTGTAAGGACGTTTTGTATGCTGCATAAAACTGATAGAATAATCTCTCCTACTTATGAAGACAACTGTACCTATAACAACAAATGCAGCCAATAGTAAGTAAAAATGACGAAATTTTACGTGTTAGAAAAATATTATTTTGTTATGTTTTCGAACTTCCACTGCTATGAGTGTGAATTCTCAATACTTCCTGGCCATGCTGAGAAAGTTTTATCAATTTATTTGTTATAGTATGGACAGTGGAAATTAAAGTGTCCTGTGGTGGCTCTGCTGCTCCAAGTCTGGCCGTTTGACGCCTGACCCCGGAAACAAGAGGGCAGCAACAGAGTTCCGCCACAAAGGATCAACAACTCCAAAAGAGTTCAAGACCGTGCCATCAGTAGGCAGAGTCATGTGCACAATGTTCTGGGATGTTCAGGGTTTGGTGCATTTGGAATTCATGCATAAAGGCACCACCATATATTCAGCAAGGTACTGAGAGGCCATCCGGAAATTGAAAACTTGAATTCGGAAAGTTCATCCGCACATGGTCCACCCTCTCAGTGCGACAGTGCCAGACCACACATTAGCCCTGAGACGTTTCCAACAATCTGATGCCTTGCATTCACTGTCATCAATCATCCTACATACGAACGGCATAGCGAAATGAAGAGTACAGGGGGTACCGACCCCAACCCTACTCCCATATCACCTAAGCGAAATTACACAGCCGGCCGCGGTGGCCGTGCGGTTCTAGCGCTGCAGTGCGGAACCGCGGGGCTGCTACGGTCGCAGGTTCGAATCCTGCCTCGGGCATGGATGTGTGTGATGTCCTTAGGTTAGTTAGGTTTAAGTAGTTCTAAGTTCTAGGGGACTGATGACCTAAGATGTTAAGTCCCATAGTGCTCAGAGCCATTTGAACGAAATTACACACGGCCTCGTTAGCTTATAGTGAAATTGAAAGATGCGATTTTCAATCACACGCCGAAAAATGGATACGACCTGTCGATAGTCAATAAGGCCAACGATAGATTTAAACTTATCATTCAATAATTAAATAGACAAATTGGTCTGGGGAATAACTGTTAGCAGGACAAGTTTAGTACTGTTATGGCTTTAATTTGGCATCACTGGGATGAGCCATGATCAGCTGACGTATCAACATTGGTTTGTTTACAACTTCAAAAATACATTTCAAGATGGCGAGTCCACTGGAAACGCCCACATCAGCTGAACAACGTTCTGTTATTCGTTTCTTACTTGCTGAAGATGAGAAACCAGTGAGTATATACTGTAGAATGCCTAATACTTATTCACCTTCGTGCAATTTTTTACAAGTGGGCAGAGCAGTGCAAAAATGGTCGCGACTCAGTGACTAACGAACTCCGTTCTGACCGACTAGCTGCAGTGTCAACTCCCTCACTTGAAAATCGAATTGATGACATTATTCGTGCCAACCGCCGTATGACTGTGGAAATGATAGTAGATAAGGTTCAAGTTAGTATCGGTACAGTTCATAACAATATATCTAACAAGCGGGAGTACAGAAAAACATGTACAAGAGAGGTTCCAAACGAGTTGACACGGCTACACAAGTACACAAAGTTGAGAGTGTACACAGAGCTAAAGGAACGTTATGAAAGAGAGGGTGAGCTCTTCCTCAACAAAATTTTAATTTGTGATGAAACTTTGGTTCCCTATTACGAGCCAGAATCAAAAAGACAAAGCATGGAGTGGAAGCATACCAACTCACCCGTCAAGAAAAAATTCAAAACCCAAGCATCAGCAGGAAAAGTCAAATTGCCGGTGTTTTGGGATGCTGAAGAACCAGATTTTTTTGTGATTATCTTGACGATCAGCGTACAATGAACAGACAGTACTACTCGGATTTACTTTTAGACAAGGTTTAAAGAGTGAGACTTCGTGGATCTCAGAGGAAAGGTGTTACTCTGTAGCAAGACAACGCACATCCTCATAATACTTAGCTAACACGTGAAACCATTGACAAAATGGGCTGGGAAGTACTTCCTCCCCCCTTACAGTTCTGTTTTAGCACCTAGTGACTTCCATTTGTTTGGTGTACTGAAGGAGGCATTAGGTGGGAAGAGGTTCCAGGGCAAACGAGGACGTGAAAAAGTTTGTGGGAAATTGGTTCAAACATCAAGATAAAGAGTTTTTGGCAGCCGGAATAAAAAAGCTTGTAGCCCGTGGAACAAGTGCATAAATGTTCAAGGGGATTATGTTAAAAAGTAGAAAAAGTATTTTTTGTAAAAATTGAGGCTTTTTTTCTCCAGACAAATTAGTCTCTTTAATAATTGAATGACCCTCGTATATAGCCTATCGATAACATTGTCGGCTATAACAGATACCTAGTTTAGCCAAGACCAAATACTGAAAATTGTTGGTCTTATCTGAGTTCAGTTAATGTTTTGTTTTGTTAATCGGTTGAGTTCTTACTTGCAGTTGAATTTCATGCAAGTGCTGAATTTGTTTTGTGTGCTGTTGTGATTGTTACTAATTACAGATAACAAGAAAGAATCGGTAAAGACATTTTGATTCGTCAACTAGCGCTATGGTAAGTTAAAAATATGTATGCATTACTATAACAGCCTGTTTATATATCTACAGTTGTTTAATTTTAGCACTGGAGTCGTTATTTGGAGACTGTCAGAAGTATGGGGTTGCAATGTTTTACTATTTCATAAGGCAGCGGAGCGGTAAACATAAGCACAAATAACATTAAAAAAGAAATGAGTGCATAAAAATACTGTTGGATTTGCCTCCATCGCCCAAAAGTCTCCATGATGAACAGAAATATCGCCCAAACTGCGATGGCGGCTCTTCGTTAAAAAAAATTGCTCGAAATTTTATCATTAATAGCCCGAATGGCAAAATATGGCCCGATCTCTTGCCAGAAGCGGGGTGTGCTGTGAACACGCCCTTTTGCTTATCAGGTGCTCCGTGGGTATGCAGATTGGACCAACGCTGAATCTATCACACCAGATCTCATAATATGATAGATTATCCCCTTGTAGTTTAGAGGTTGCTTGAAACGTCAGCTGCTGCGCACATCGGAGAACGTTATTTGATAAGTTCCTGAACTCGTCAAGGGCCTAGCCTGTAGTTTATGGATGGAGTACCCGGATATTTCAACTGAATAATTTGCTTTAGTGGTCGCTGAATGATCGAGGTTGATTAGTAAAACAATATTTACTCAAACACTGTGTAACAGTTACTCATTACACAGAATCATCGAGGTTATAAAGCAGCTTATGAATGAATGCGCATAATTAAAATAGAACAATGGTTAGAAATGGGTGTTGCTGGGATTGCCACCAGTGTAAAGCTGGACAATTACGACTGAGGTGATGCCCAGAAACATAAAGGATACGTGTTATACTTTCAGCTATAATTGCAAACTTTAAAACTATACAAAAAGGGTAGGAATTGGAATAGAGCATACAACAGATCAAGGAATAAAGGAAGAATCAGAAAGAAATGTCACTATGTGGGTGAAATGCAATCACTTAACTCTATAGCGAAACAAACATGAGTGGCTACGAGCAAGAATTACACTCCTGGAAATGGAAAAAAGAACACATTGACACCGGTGTGTCAGACCAACCATACTTGCTCCGGACACTGCGAGAGGGCTGTACAAGCAATGATCACACGCACGGCACCGCGGACACACCAGGAACCGCGGTGTTGGCCGTCGAATGGCGCTAGCTGCGCAGCATTTGTGCACCGCCGCCGTCAGTGTCAGCCAGTTTGCCGTGGCATACGGAGCTCCATCGCAGTCTTTAACACTGGTAGCATGCCGCGACAGCGTGGACGTGAACCGTATGTGCAGTTGACGGACTTTGAGCGAGGGCGTATAGTGGGCATGCGGGAGGCCGGGTGGACGTACCGCCGAATTGCTCAACACGTGGGGCGTGAGGTCTCCACAGTACATCGATGTTGTCGCCAGTGGTCGGCGGAAGGTGCACGTGCCCGTCGACCTGGGACCGGACCGCAGCGACGCACGGATGCACGCCAAGACCGTAGGATCCTGCGCAGTACCGTAGGGGACCGCACCGCCACTTCCCAGCAAATTAGGGACACTGTTGCTCCTGGGGTATCGGCGACGACCATTCGCAACCGTCTCCATGAAGCTGGGCTACGGTCCCGCACACCGTTAGGCCGTCTTCCGCTCACGCCCCAACATCGTGCAGCCCGCCTCCAGTGGTGTCGCGACAGGCGTGAATGGAGGGACGAATGGAGACGTGTCGTCTTCAGCGATGAGAGTCGCTTCTGCCTTGGTGCCAATGATGGTCGTATGCGTGTTTGGCGCCGTGCAGGTGAGCGCCACAATCAGGACTGCATACGACCGAGGCACACAGGGCCAACACCCGGCATCATGGTGTGGGGAGCGATCTCCTACACTGGCCGTACACCACTGGTGATCGTCGAGGGAACACTGAACAGAGCACGGTACATCCAAACCGTCATCGAACCCATCGTTCTACCATTCCTAGACCGGCAAGGGAACTTGCTGTTCCAACAGGACAATGCACGTCCGCATGTATCCCGTGCCACCCAACGTGCTCTAGAAGGTGTAAGTCAACTACCCTGGCCAGCAACATCTCCGGATCTGTCCCCCATTGAGCATGTTTGGGACTGGATGAAGCGTCGTCTCACGCGGTCTGCACGTCCAGCACGAACGCTGGTCCAACTGAGGCGCCAGGTGGAAATGGCATGGCAAGCCGTTCCACAGGACTACATCCAGCATCTCTACGATCGTCTCCATGGGAGAATAGCAGCCTGCATTGCTGCGAAAGGTGGATATACACTGTACTAGTGCCGACATTGTGCATGCTCTGTTGCCTGTGTCTATGTGCCTGTGGTTTTGTCAGTGTGATCATGTGATGTATCGGACCCCAAGAATGTGTCAATAAAGTTTCCCCTTCCTGGGACAATGAATTCACGGTGTTCTTATTTCAATTTCCAGGAGTGTAGAAATCAGAAAACTTGCATCCTAGTGCGTGAAGCGGATAGACCAAGGAAGATTAAAAAGTAGAGACCCGCAATGAACTATTCTTCGCTCAATATGTCGTTATTCTTGAAGACGGGAGTGTGGACTGAAAATGCGGCGTTACCGCGGCTGCAACTTAGGTGGTTCCCGACAAGCCGGGGTGCACCGAACTGCGGCCACTGCTAACTGTTGCTGGGCTGAGCCGATGTGATGTGGCTGCGAATCACGGATCTCATCATCCTCCTGATTACTCGCCGCGGCTGCGCTGAAGTTCAAAGTGAAACTCCGAAGACCCGGGAGAGGGTCAAAGTCAAGAAAAACACATCCGAGCACAGTCTCCAAGTAGCCTCACCAAGCAGTTTCGATCAGACACCCATACAAATTCAAATACGACTCCGGTAATGAGATGGATGTACATGGAGACGGGAGACGAGTGTCGTCCCGTTTCCACGTATAGGGTTACTTGTTTAGCTTCGCACAGCGTTCCCAAGAGACGGGCAAAGTTCGGAAATTTGCAGAGGTACGAATCGCTGTTTAATTTGCTTGAGGACACACGTCTGGAGACCGTACACAGCAGGATAAACGCGAGTGACAACTGAGCACTCATCCCAAAAGTTAGTAACAAGCAGAGTTCTCACCCATTCCACCAGCGGTGCATCGGACTGTCGTGCGGTCTCGTAGCGGAGGAGCTGCCTTGTCAGTGACCGGCAGCTCCTCCAAGGCGTGTGAAATTTCCTGCCGTGTTCTCCCATGCGGAAAGGAGTTCCCCTGGTCTAGCCCGGGTACATTTAGTGGTAAAAAGCTCTACAAGAATAAGATGTTAGGTTAGGCACAGATAGGTGGGTGCCCACGTTGCTACAAGCTACCCCTAACCACTCATGTAATCAGCGCTCGATACCGGTGAAAGATTCACAAGTAAAATCTGAATCGGTAAGTAAATGAAGCACGAGAGTCTCGTATGCAAATTAGGTATGCAAATACGATAAAATGTCAGGAGAAAGGCCTGAAACAGGCCGCTGCCTCGCATGGTCACCCAGGCGTTACTCAGTCATAAAAAGCAGTCCCAATATTAAACGTTGGGGAGGGTTTGTGGGGAGCTGAAGGGGTTATGTGATGACAGCACATTCCTCAGATTGTTTGGTTCTAAAAGATTTTTTCAGTTGGTTGTTCGAATTCGTCGGAGGCATCTGCATCGCTATCGTCGCCCCCCTCCCATTTCGTCCATAACCTACACAGTCCGCCAAAGAAGTGTATACACACTTTAATGAAAGAAAAGTAGTACTTATGTGTCAATTTTACATTTAATCATTGACCACACATGTTGTGAAATTTTCAGTTTAGCATATGGTTACTTTAAATGTTCAAAATGTTCCCGTTGGCGGCTATACACATAACAGAACGACGAGTGATAGCCACAACTACTTAAGTCAATGTTACAGTGGAGATCACTGCACATGTCGCTGTAATCTCCTGGCGAAGTTCCTCCAGTCTACGTCGTTTACGTCGATAGAAGTTATCTCGTACAGTTTCCCACAAGTAAAAGTCCGTAGGTGTTAGATATAACGACCATGGAGGTAACTCAATGGACCCTCTTCGTCCAATCCAATGCCCCGGAAAATTCTCATCCAGGAAAGTTCGTACGGTTAGGTAGTAGTGTGGTAGAGCTCCGTCCTGTTGGAAGAAGACCTCTTCATCAGTTCCATACAACGCACTTATACCTGGCAAAATTTATGTGCTTAACATTTCCAGGTGCACTTCTCCAGTGACAGAAGCATCAAAGAAAAAGGATCCTACGAAGCCCCTAGATGACAATCCACACCACACATGAATTCCTGGTAGGTTGACCGCTTTATCCACATAAACACGCGGATTTTCCGGTGCCCAGTACACACTGTTATGCCGATTCACAGTTCCATTAAGTTTAAATTGTGCCTCGGCACTCCAAACTACCTTCGTCACAAATTATCCGTCATCAGTTATCATTTGCTGATACCATTCGCAAAATTGCATTCGGCGATCAGGATCGCCATCATTAAGCGAGTGCAATAACCGTAGACTGTAAACTTTCCACTTTGCAGCTATCAGAATTCTTCGTACACTTGTACTGGTAAACCCCACTTCGCGTGCACATTGCGTAGCAGACTTTTGTGAGAATCAACAAATGTTTCCAACACGAGAGCCGACAAAGCAGGACTTGTAGCTGTACGATGCCTTCCTGATCTTCCTTCGTTAATATTACAAATCGTTCCCTGGAATTCAAACTTGTCAAAGATGCGTTCAGTTGTTAGGCGGGTTGGCGGTTCTGATTCAAACTCCCGCCTCCACTGATGTTGCACTTCAACGAAATTATCAAACTTGAAAAACAACTTAACAATACATTTTCATGAAACAATTATATGAACACATTTTTTCGTTACTTTACCGGTACTTCTCTTAATTTGGGGAATAGTTACTCATTTCTCCGGCAGACAGTATTTAATTTTATTGTTAGTATACGTAAGATTTCGACAAATGCGTGGTTCAATGATATTTACGTTGGAAGGTACCTAGCTATAGTCACTTTCTACTACGCATCTGCTCATAAAGGTACCTTACCTGTGGAACGGCGATATAACATGCCTTCAAGTTTTACTGTAAGAAAGATGTTCCGTGAAATGTCGTATTCGTAATATCCGTGGCACAGAGAGTACAACCGTCACTACGTATTTGTAAATAAACGTTATATGAGCAATAACGTATGTTGTAAATCACTGAGAAGTGTATTAGCATCAAAGACTGTATAACCATATTATCATGCATAAATGCAAACTCATTTGTGACGTCACATACATTAACAATCTAGTTGAAATCACTATGTGAATCAATGCTAAGACACCAAAGCTGTAGCTCGTAACATTTGTTTATTCCGTTTTTGCTATTTTGCTATTTGCTATAATTTCGAGTTCATTATTGAAATAATAATTCAAAAAGAAATTCTTGATCACTTGCGGAAGTTGAAGAATTTTAAAGAAATGAAAGACTGAGAAACTTGTGATGCTTTGACGTTGGTTTCAGATAAGTCAGAAATTTAAACACAAGATAATAGTACGAGAAAGCTAGCTGTTGTCAAAAGAAGTTTGAACACTTTATTTCTGCTGTACGATAGTGAACCTTATATTAGAAGACAGAGCTGTATTTTGTTACCATGGAAATCGGACCGCCCTGCTGACAGAATCCTGCCTACGTACATTCCCATACATTCATAACTTGGCCACATCCGACTTTTATCTGTTTCCGAAGCTCAAACAACACCTTGGAACACTTTGATAGTGATGAAGCAGTGCAAGCAAGGGTTTGGTTGTGGCTCCGTCAACAGCCAGATATTCTACAGAGACGATATTAACAAACTGGTCTCACTTCGCGAGAAATGTGTCCACCACCATGGTGATGGTTCAAATGGCCCCGAGCACTATGGGACATAACATCTGAGGTCATCAGTCCCCTAGAACGTAGAACTACTTAAACCTAACTAACCTAAGGACGTCACAGACATCGATGCCCGGGGCAGGATTCGAACCTGCGATCGCAGCGGTCGCGCGGTTCCAGATTGAAGCGCCTAGAGCCGCTCCCACCATGGTGACTATGTTGACAAACAGATATGTAGACATGAAGAATAAAGATATATAATGTTAATAAAGATTGTTTTATTCGGAATGCTTTGAGAGTTTTCACACAAAAATTCCAGAGGTGTTACGTTTCAGCACTCCCTTGTATGACAGCAGATCATTATCAAATCCTGTTTGGTAAAGTACGCTTCTTCCTCCTCAGTCTTGGACCCGCAATGTAATGGGATCCGATCTATTTGTTCGTTGTCTCCACGTGGCACGATTTAGTACTTTGACACGTTGCGGCCTGTTATCTTGAGCTCTATTTGTAGGGTATCTGACCCGCGTTCCCTCATTCTCCCAGTATGTGCTTTACCATCAGATTAAAAAAAAAACACGCTTTTTACTATTGTTTGTTTGTCTATTTGAAATACTTGTCCTTGACATTGTAAACAGCTTTCCTTTATCTTCTCAATGCCAGTAGGTAACCCATACCACCGGTGAGTGTCAGTATTGGTCACATGATAATGAAGGGTCAGGAGAGATAGTCACCACAGTATTTTGATTTCCATTACAGCAAGTAGTTGCTTAGCTTATTCTGTTGTGGACCAACATTCTACAGCGTACAAGGCAGCTGGCTTGAATGCAGAGGGTTATGATTTCGATCTGAGCTGGTCCACGATCTTCTTATCAAACTCCACACCCGTCACTATCCGCAATGTAAGCTACGCTTTGGTAGCGCGGTTCTTGACTACGGAAAGGTCTAAACAGTAATTTTTGAGCGAAGGCACTTGAACATTTTTATCTTTAGCCGATTTATACTGTAGATTTTGATGGTGTTTGTATTATTTGCATCTCCTGACACGTACTGAAAATGGTTCAAATGGCTCTGAGCACTATGGGGCTTAACATCTTAGGTCATCAGTCCCCTAGAACTTAGAACTACTTAAACCTAACTAACCTAAGGACATCACACACATCCATGCCCGAGGCAGGATTCGAACCTGCGACCGTAGCAGTCCCGCGGTTCCGGACTGAAGCGCCTAGAACCGCACGGCCACCGCGGCCGGCTGACACGTACTAAAACCTTTCTTATACAGATACGGAAATTATCAATATTCGGGGACATGAAAGGAATGCTCATCAGAATCAAAAACTTCATATAAACATTGCCCAGTCCCAATAGTTTTCGAGGTAGAACATACAAAATGTTACATCCAGTCATTTTATAAGAGCGAATTATGGGAATGAAATACTTGAAATTTTTGAAAAATTCGTTTCTTGAACCCACTGAGTATGTTCCTGTGGCCTCGTGGGTTCCAGTGAACTTCCAGCATGACAGGGCTTGCGACATGTTGATAGATGTGTGAGGGAACATAACGGTACTCGCTCTAGTACGTGGATTCGTCGTGACGGTACGATTAACTGATCATCAATGCATTGAATGTTACATCATTAGATCTTTCTTTAATGGATTGGATGAAATCTGAAGTGTACAAACGAAAGGTGAATACGCGAGATGAACTGCTTGGTCGCATCATGGATGCATCCACCCTCATCAGAGAACTGCAGAGACAGTCAGACAAGCGACACAACATATTCTCCCAAGAGTGCACAAAAGTATTGAAGTTGGTGATGGAATAATTCAACAGTTATTGTGAACTGTACAACAGCTGCAGTTTAATACATAGGGGTGGATGTGTTAAAAATACATATTTTTAAATTTATAATTTGTAAAACGGAGTTTCCTTCTTCAAATGATCGTTCCTGTGATATCGCTGAATATTGATCACTCCTTCTAAGACACATTGTATTGATGTGTAGTCCGGTCTGTTCACTGCGGCTCTTCCATGCTTGGACTCGTCGTTGAAGGTCGTTCTTGCATTCGGCAGCGAGCAGAAAATCATCAATATGTAGCAGTTTTCGAGGTGTTAATTTCTGAAAATATCTCGGGGTCGTGTCCACTATTATGATGAAGAGAATGGGGAAAAAAGCAGATCCCTAATCGACACCCACAGAAAGAGGAGAGGTGTCTGATACCCCTGCAGGATGTAGTAATCGACTTCTGAGGCTTCTGGCTGGACCTGTTCAAGAAGTTTTGCAGATACTTCAAGCTCTTGGGAGGGATAACATGTGAGATCACATGGTAATCGCACAAAAGCCTTTTCCAAGTCCAGGGAACAAAGGTGTTTAGAATTCTCACAGTGTTCCTCGATAACTAATCCAGGTCTAGCAAAGCGAAGAGAAGAAGCTTACAGTTCTCAGAATTTCTCAATAAGCAATCAAAGGCACGGATGGCCTATCACGTAGACGCATGGATTTATGATAATAATAGTAATATTTTGGTAACGTGAACTACTGGTCACGATCATTGCAACAACACGAAAACATCACCGACAGATTGTCGTGAATTGTACTAAATTATATGAGATTCAGATGGTTAGCATTTCAGCGTAGCCGCAGTAATGTCATCTGCGGTGTGTAGCGTTGTTGCTGACCGCTCCATTGTCAGCGCGCCGATCTATTCTGCCCTGTCGAAGAAAACCACAACAATGGTCGCCATGTTGAGAGTCCTTGGTTCTTCAGACTTGGTTGCACTGCCCACGCGTACACATGTCTTGCAGCAGACAAGATCACTTCCTGACTCGAGGACAGAAAAATTAGTAACCCCAGTGCGCACGCAGACATGAACTTTTAAGGTTTTACAGATGTCGCAGCGATCGAGTCACGTTCTTAGCCCTGTGCGCACTGCTTCTACGTGAGCATAAGGCAGTAGTAAACAGAGAAATATTTATATTTCATGCGGACATTATACGTAAACATAGGTAAATTTAAGGACGTGACTGAGTGGCAAAAAGAGGCAATTGTGTTTGGCCATGGCCATATGGTGGGTGAAGCTTGTGGATTTGTTGGTGCTTCGCGGCGGACTGTTCAACGTTTCCACAGGCATTGATGTAACACACGTTGCCACGAAACGAGGCGCCAGATTTGTGATCGGAAAAATATCGTAACTGAGAGGGACTGGAGACATATTTCATGGTTTGCGGAGGAACGCCGCTGCCAAATCAGACAGGAATCGCTGCAGGTGGTGAATGTAGGTCGATACCCACCTGTCAGCGAGAGAACGTTGCGACTGGAACTGCATACAACGAACATTTGGAATCGGTCACCTCGCAAGAGGCCATTACTCACACAGGCACATGAAGACGCCAACAGCAAAGTTCATCTAGATGGAAGGGTGAGTACCAGATTTTCTTGACATTAACCCACCGTATTACATGTCGATTGTCCTGTAGAATCACCTGAGTTGAGCCCCATAGAAAATCTGTGGGACTTGCTGGAACAAGGGGTAAAATGCTGACATCAGCATCGTTTCTATTTGGTGGAACTGCGCCATTAAATCCTCAGCGAGTGGCTTAGGCTTACCCTAAATGCGACGTACCTGCGCAGCGGTGTCGACTCACTTCCGAACAAAATTCACGGGGTTATCAGGTACAGTGTCTGAATAACGCGGTATTAAATGATTCCATGATCCCTCAAAAAAAAAGTTAACTACCCACGAACAGACCACGAAGGTCCAGCAACGATGCCGACCGGTCGCCTTATCACCCTCAGGCTGCAGTTGTCACTGGATGCGTCCATGGTGGGGCATGTCTATATTGTCTTTATTGATTAAAAAGGGTGTAAGACAGGGACGCACTCTTTTCCCAATACTGTATAACGTGTGCGTAGGAGGATCAATGACAAAAATTAAAGAAACGTTAAAAATGTGATTGAAATTCATCGTGAGGGATATCAATGATAAGATTTGCTGATGACATTTCAACCCTCAGTATAGATGAAGAAGAAGAGTCTAATAAATACAGAATATCGATTGAGAGTAAAACCAAAGAAAGAAGGAAGTAATAGAAATAGCAGAAAGGAGAGCAGTGAGAAGTTTAACATGGAATTGCTGATCATGAAACAGACGAATTTATTGTATTCTATTACCTTCGAAACAAAATAAACCAAGACGAACGAAGCAAAGAGGACATAGAAAACAGAATAGAACAGGTAAATAATGGATTCCTGGCCAGATGAAGTCTAATAGTATCAAATACAGGCCTTAATTTGAGGTTGAAATTTGTCAGCATAACATTGTATGGTGATGAATCATGGACTGTGCGATAAGCTGCAACAGAAGTGAAGCGACGCGTTTGAGATGTGATGCTACAACAGAACGTTGAAAATTAGGTGGACCGATAAGGCAAAGAATGAGTTGGTTCTCCATATAACCGGCAGAGAAAGGGATATGTGGGAACACTGAAAGGAAGAAGAGACTGAATGATAGGATACGGTTAAGACATAGGGGAATAACTTCTATGGCACGACAAGGAGCTTTAGAGGGTAAAAATTGTAGGGGAAGACGGAAATTGGAATATATCCAGCACATAATGGAAGACGTAGGGTGGAAACGTTTGGAAAAGGAGAGGGATTCGTGGCGGTCGAATCAAAACAGTCAGAAGAGTGATGACTAAAATATGTGTCTTTGTATAAAATAATTAAGAATGTACCTCAAGAATAAAAACAATAATTAATGAATGTGATGTGACGGTGAAGTAGCTGTTCTTGAAAACTTTTTGGGGCCACAGCGTTGTATCTGTAATTCTGGTAAAATAAAACTCACAAGGATATTTGAACCTTAGAATAAGTAATTAATATAGGGTCAGTTTATGCTTACTAGTTCCGTCGATTCATTTAAAGAGGTGTTAGGCTAGTTATTACAATGCATTTAAGATGTGCTAAACCGTGCACGCAATTATTAAATAGAGACGAGAGAAATGTTATAGGGGCATGTCAGGTATCAGGCAGTGAAGCATGTAAGTTTTAAGCATGTAAGTTTAACCAATGTGTTAAAAACGTTAGAATAAAATACAAATATTTACCACCTATTCATAGAGCGCTTTGACTGGACAACCGGAGACACACCTTATGTGAGGTTAGAAGCTCTTGTCAGCAGCAGGACAAGGCTTAAGGGAAGCAAAGTATTACCTCCTCCCATACAGAACAGACAGCAACAGACGGGCGGTCGTGCATGGCCAACAACCCACGGGCGAGGACTGGGGATGCGGAATGAAAGTGTGCGATTTCATCCTCACGTCTCGGATTATCGGGGTGGGAACGCCCACGGCGCTGTCGACAACCGAATTTGTAGCAACTGGCAGCGGCGGTCATTGCCATGGATACCATCTCGAAGTAGCAGCTATTAGTCAGGCATCTTCCCTACTACAGAACACTGTTAAAGTTCAACTGGCTCCTCTAAGATTCTTTTAAGTGTTCTGATCCTCAGCTCTTCTGTTCTACAGACTACTCACATTCGATTGTCCCGAAACGAGCACTGTGTCCAAACATCAGGTGACATCAGCTTCCTCCGAATTTCCTCAGCCACCGGCTCTACTTTTAAGGGAGGAAATTCACAATTTATGAGGAAGGGAACTAATATCTTCCTCAGTTTCGACTAAGGCTTGCAATCCACTTCATCAATATTCCCTGGGGATATCAGTTAATTAGGAAGGTGTACCGAAGATTCAACAATATCAACACAGAATGAAGTTCAACAATTAGATAGATTGAGTTGTGCAAAAACTGGATTGTAAAAATTGGGACTTTTTACAGGCACTGATGACCGTGCAGTTAAGCACTACATAAACTAAATATCATCATCTTACCAACGAAACGCAGTCCTCATTATATCATGTGTCTCTTAAAGGAGGAAGAAACAGCAGTTCGTATTTTTGTCTGAGTTAAACGGTTGAAGCCATTTTAAACACGTAATTAAATTCTCTCAAAATGACCACATCTATAAACAAATACTGCAATACTGTTCTTCAGTGTATAAGGAAACGGTATATTTCTCATTTTTTAATAGAGTTTAATTCCCAAGAGCCGTTGAAAATTTTTCCTGAGTTTAATGGTTGAAGCTATTTTAAGCATAAAATTAAATCCTCTCAAGACCGCATCCAAAGATTCATCCCGGATTACTGTTCTTCGATGTATAAAGAAACGGTATATCTCTGAATTTTCAATGGAGTTTAATTCTAAATTCAAAATTTAGAGAATCTTGAAATAAAATTGGTAACACGCCAATTAGTTCACCAGCGTGTAGGTAATTAAGAATGGTTCCGGGATGTTCAATGACGCCTGTGTGTTATTAATTGTTTAAGGTCTCTTCCAATATTTGAGATCGCACGCAAATTCTCACGTAGGCATCTCAATACGTGACTAGAGTGGCTAGAGTCGTTGTGTTGCACTCCGTTATACGATCTCCAACAAATGGAATGTGACATTACAAACTCGTGACAGCGCTCACTGAGGAATCATACACCAAAAACTAAGTGTTCTTGCTTCACTGCCACATCGTTGTAGTACATACTCAGAGACGACAAATGCTGCTCCAAGAACATGACCATCTCAAACATCTTTGAGATATCCAAGTTCAACGTTTTACGATATTACTTCATACCATACGAGAGTGGGAACAGTTCCACTCGAGTCACATCATTTGCTTTTTCTTTTTTCCAAATCTTTCAGCAAATAAATATATTATGAAACTTCTGCATTAAAATATTTTACTTACACAGCTGAGTGAAATTGAATGCAAGTGAACCTACTTTCTCACTACCTTTTTTTTATCATGTCAACACTTACCCACAATATTCTAGCGCAACGCTATCTGACTGCTCAAAAGAATTACAACCTGACTTCAAAAAATTAAAAGAATGGACCTGACTGAAAAGAAATCTTAACAATAACCTATACATTTCATTAGGCACTTACCTCACAGAAATCCTCATGACAGGAACTACTGCAATACAACGAGTGGAAGTACTGCCAGCTAAATAAAACATTCTAACTACTAAAGCCACTAACTACTAATAGGCATGTGGTTAGCAAATAAAAGATTTTGTTGTAAACCAAATAATGTATTTTTCACCTTAATAATGTGACAGCCAGTTCAAACACGAATATAAATCGTCATTGACAACTAGTACAAAGGTACATAATTATGAATAATATTCAATCTCCAAGTCGGATACTTCCAGGTCGTTAGCCTCCACTAACACTTCAGACCGCTACTCTCCATCAATGCTAACTTGTCACATTTAACATCCATCACTGCTGGCTGTTTATCTCCAACAGCCCAACAGTACTTCCATCACTGCTGGTGACTAACTTCCAGCTGCTCAACACTACTGACGATTAACTTCCAACCACGAATCCAACCAGCCACTGTCAGAGATCAAATGCAAAGCGCTACACAGCGCTGCCAACACAGAAGCAGCCCACATACATAGCCCCCCTGCTCCCCATATAAAAATTTTACTAATTATTTCGGGCAGTGGCCAGGATCAATTTGTTAAAACTTTTTTATATTAACAATATCAAATAGATCAAATGCACGCAATTATTAATGTACTGTTGGTCAAAAGCAAATATTGTCCTCACAGTCCCTGAAGATAGTCTTAATCATATATCAGAGTAGTAGTCGACGACAGTTTTATGCACTAAGTCTGAGCAGTAAAAGAAAATGCACGAGCAAGTAGTGGATCTCCATGCAGTCTTGAAGAAGTGTTTTCCTCCAAACGGAAACACAGTGTTGACTCTGGCCATGAATATTGGTAATGGGCCACAACAGAGCTACCCAGAGCAGAGTGATTTGAAGTCTTGAAGAATATTGGTAGAATTAGAAGCTCACCACACAGCAGGCCCACAGTATTTCCTGTAGAGATTATGGTAGTAGCGAAACACCAAGGGTGCAGACCCACTGTAGTCCTTGTAGAGATGGCCAGCAGCCATCGATTGCGACTGTGCGGGTGCACAATCACAATTGAAATACAGCGAGCGTCAATACTGCCAGCTAAATGAAACATTCTAACTACTAAAGCCACTAACTGCTAATAGGTATGTGCTTAGCAAAGAAAAGATTTTATTGCAAACCAAATTATGTATTTTTCACCTTAATAATGTGACATCCAGTTCAAACACGAATATAAATCGCCGTTGACATCTAGTACAAAGATATATAATTATGAATAATTTTCAGTCACCGAGTTGGATACTTCCAGGTCGTTAGCCTACTTCGCCTACTTCAGACCTCTACCGTCCATCATTGCTAACTTCTCACATTTAACATCCATCACCGCTGGTTGTTCGCCTCCAACTGCCCAACAGTACTTCCATCACTGTTGGCGACTAACTTCCAACTGCCCAACAGCACTGGCGATTGACTTCCAGCAGCGAGTCCAACCAGCCACAGAGTCTTTTACAAACAAAGCGCAATCGGAGATCCAATGCAAAGCGCTAAACAGCGCTGCCGACACAGAAGCAGCCCACTTACAATTGCTACAATGAACTATATTTTTGAGAAAGGAGCAACAATAAAAAGGACGATGTGGTATAAAGGATGTGGTACATTCGTGGCGAGCTATAGCCAGAATACGACGGAGTGCGGAAAAGTAATGCCTCTGAATTTCTTTATGTGAAAACTCTTGAAGCTTTTTAAATAAAACAAGACTTACTAACATCCACGCCTTTCGTCTTCGAGCCTACTTATTGGCAGACCTCTGCCGCTAGAGGCCTCCGAATTACAGCGTGTAAGATGGCTGTGTGAAAAGTAACTATGTCGGTACGTGAGAAACAGCATACTGTAATCGAGTTTCGAATTCTAAGAGTTCGTCCACACATGGAGCACTCTGTCTTTCAGCATGACAATGCCAGATAACACATGAGCGCTGCGACATGGGCGACAGTCTGGCGCCTTTGGTTCACTGTTATCGAGCGTTCTATACACAGTCCCGACTTCGCCGCACCTGATTTTCGTCTGTTTCTAAACCTTAAAGAACACCTTTGAGCACTTCACTTTGATAATGATGAACCGGTGCAAGCAGAGATGAGGTTGTGACTCCATCAACAAACTCAAACATTGTGCAGTGACGGTATCAACAATTTGGTCTCCCGTTGGAAGAATTGTATTCATCACCAGGGTGACTATGTTGTGAAATAAATTTGTGAAAATGATTAATAAAGATACAGAATATTAACAACGTTTGTTTCATCAAAACAGCTTTAAGAGTTTTCACATAAAATGTTCTGAGGAATTACTTCTTAAAAAGTCCTCGTACATTCATCCATATTTTACATTGAACTCCTTCCATGCTACACGAATTCGAATAAAGTACCCTGAATCAGAGATACCGTACATGCTTGAATCCGCTAAATGCTCATTCTATCACGCGTCCTCAAGATATCTTAACTACATCTCGCAAAGGCTGTATGAAAATGATTATCATTATTACTATTCTTCCTCTCCTTTCCTTGTAGAAATAGAAGTGTGAGGTGGAAGATTGAGGAAGATAGCACGTCGTCATCCTAACGCGATATAGGCAGATTTCTAGTCATCCGTCTTATACGGATGCACTAACGCCATTGCTCCAGTGCTGTTCAATCGGCAGGCAAAACTTTGAATCTCAATTTCTCAAAAATACCTGAGACGCACATCGTACTGGACAGCATTCGGTAAATCTAACTATATGCTAAATCCTCTGAAAAATTATCAATATCGAGGACGCAGTCGACATACGCTTCCCTTAAGTCTCCTTGGTGCCACCTTGTGGGCGTGTCAAAAAATTTTCCAGAAAAACACAGTGCACTCGGAATTCTCGTTTATTTACGTACTTCTAGCTACAGAGAAACTTCTTCTCCCACAGCTATATTCCCAAAGATTTTTACCTTTAAGCAGTTTTTCCACTGCGTCACACTCTTTCTCCATGGACGGTGACATCTCCTGTGTCCGAGTGAAATTAGATCGTGTTCAGTCAGAATCAAATATTATGTGAATAGAACTAATAACATATTAAATCACTTGACTCCTATGTTTATCATCACATTCACACATCTCTGTCGTTGGAGACAGAACTTATGGAACCTACACTATCCAGTCCCAAGAATAAGTGAAACGTCCCCTTTGAATGTAAAGAATGACTGTGCTGGTAAAACTTCTACGCTACTTGATTTTCAAGTTCCAGAGTGAAGCTGAACATACTAAGACTGTTTTCTCTTTACTTATTCTTATCATTTCTAAACTGACACACAATATTTTAGCGCAACGTAATCTGACTTTCAATAATCCCTACAAAAGAATAGCCCTGACTAACAATAACCTATAACATAGAATGAAGGCTTTCGCGGCAGGTGTTGTCATCACTTAACTCTTCCGGGCTGAGATGCTGTGGTCCATACATAAGACTCTCCCCTGACGTTTCGCCTTCGACTGCGGAAGACATCCTCGGAGAATGCCTTCCGCAGTCGAAGGCGAAACGTCAGGGGAGAGGCCTATGTATGGACCACGGTATCTCAGCCTGGAAGAGTTAAGTGATAATAACCTATACCCTTCATGAATCACTTACCTCACCAAAATTTCCCGTTACTCGAACTACTGCAATACAGCGAGTGCCAATACTGCGAGCTAAATAAAAGATTCTAACTACTGAAGGCACTAACTACAGATGGGCATATAATTAGCTAATGAAAGATTTTGATAGAGAACAAAGAGTGTATTTGCGTTTATAATGTCCCAAAGTCATTATGTATACAACATCCAGTTTAACAGATTTCCTTTTTCTGACCGACACAATTACAGATCGTCCGCTCAAACTAACATCTCAAAACTCTGGCATCTCTCTTCCAAGATCCACCACTCCTGTCGACTCAACTCCAACTGCCCGACGCTACGGGCTGTTCACATCCAACTGCCCAACACTACACTGGCGAATAACCTCCAACAATTCCAACCAGCCACAGACCGCACACAGCGCAATCAATGATTTTATTAGAGACCGCTAGGTGGCGTAACCAACATAAAAACCTAAACTTCCAATGTCCCTTCCAGAACGACGAGATCAGCCATGGTACGCTCTCCGTCCTAGATCCTTCCAACGATTGTAGCAGTGTGTTTTCTTTCACGCATTTCACGCCGCAGACACCAAGTTCATTTGTCCGATGGAACATAAAATCTGATTCATTTGAAAAGGCCACCTGCCGCCATTCAATGAGCGTCCAGTTGCGATACTAGCAAACATATTCCAGTCTTCGTCGCCGGTAAACAGCACTCAGCATGTGTGCGAAAACAAGTCGCCTCTTGCGGAGGCCCATACGCAACAAGTTCGCTGAACGGTCGTTGAAGAGATACGGTTTAGCCCCCTGGTTTATCTGGATGGTCTGTTGCATAGTAGTTGCACTTCTGTTCGCCCGTACACATCCCCGCAGTCATTGTTCAACCCTGTCATCTGTGGCCTTTCGCGTACCACAGTTGCTTCGGCGCCATTGCCATACACGATTTACTTTAACCACGGCAGCACAAGAACAGTTCTCTAATTTAGATGTTTCGTAAATTTTACCACCCTTGTCCCGAAAGCCAATAACCATATCCTTTTGGATGTCAGATAAATCGCACCATTTCCGCATTACAACAACGTCTGCACTGTTTGCCTCATCCCCGCCGATATGCTTTGTATACCCTCCCTGCCGTTCGTGAGTGGGTATTGCAAACCAGCTTCGAACATAGGCGGTACTCACAGTAATGTGATTGGACTGTGTATAAGGACGATGGTGCTGTCGCCATCTGATAATACACCGTAAGTGCAGGTTACGGGTTTAGGTAGTACTGGAAGGGAATAGACATGAATAAAGCTGTAGAATGAGTATTATGAAGTACCAATAGAGACGGTATAGGTGATGGACTGGTGGTAGAAGTGAAGTTACTGGTGCGCCTGAAGCGTAGGACGTGATAGGTAGCTGTTTGAAGTGTTATGGTTGTGCCACTGATTTATCCTTAACAGAAAACATCACTAAAAAACATTGGTCGAGTGCAACACTGTTATCGATATTACCTATAACTGTCTCACCTAACCTTTTGGCTGTTTTTACTTTATGTGACTTCTGTATAACCATGCTCTTTGATCTATCATCTATGTAAATATTTTATTCATTATTTGTGGTCATTTATCTAATTGTAATTAATCTATAGATGCAATTTCAAAAGAATTATACTGTAAAAGAAAGGATTTGTTAAAACTGAACTTGTAATATTGGTTCGTGCATAGAGAGAGTAGGTTTGAAATCGTGTAAAACACGGAGGTAAATCCTTTCGCAACGAAACTGGCTAGGCTGGAATAAAAAAGGTTGGTGCACCTGGCGATCGAACGGCAAGACTCTGTTGTAATAACAGCCAGTCGACGGCTAACAGTCGAAGTGTTCGCATCTTGTGAACTGAATGAGGCAAGAAGCACAGCAAGATTATGTAACATAGCCTCTGATATGGAAGTAATTTGACACTATCCATGACACTGTTTGATTATCTAAGAAGTACGAAAATCCGACGCTAAGAACAGAATTTTCAGAACTTGTTACATGGCAAGAGGCATGAAGGCTTTTGCCACCTTTTTTGAATAGCCACAGGAGATTGAAAATGCAACCGCCTTCATCTCAAATTACCATTTGAGTACTGTAAGACTGCATGGACCAGCTATGCAATTCATATTTCAATAGTAAGTGTGTATTCTGTAAACTTCGTGTTGAGCACCCGTATTTTATCCATAGTCATTTACCTACAATTTTTCTCATGTTTATCATTATAATTTGAGTTTTTACTGTTATTATTATTGCTTTTATCATAATCTGTATGTATAGCACCTGTTGTAAAAATACTGCCACATTTACCTTCTTAGGTCTTAGTCACTACTCTTTATTCATATTGTCACTGGAGTAATCTAATTTTCTCATTTAAACTATTGTCTCGATGTAACTCTGATGTGAGAAATGCTGCATGTGTGGAACACTGGTCCGATGTACGAGAGGGCCTGATGGCCCTAATCTGATCAGGTTAAATAAATAAATAAATACAAAGGGTCCTCTCCCAAGTGCTACGATACTTCCGATTATCCTATTTTACCCAGCTGAAAAGTCATTTCAGTGAACTTTCACTATTGCCAAGAAACTTTATGGAGCACCTAATTTCATAATCACTCAGTGAGCCTAAGTTTTGAGGTCCTCCAAGTGTTTTTCATAAAAGGATAGTCGAAGTTTCACCAAAATAAAACTGCCAAGAGAAGATTTAAAGTACACAGCTCAAAGAATGTTCTTATTGAAAGCTCAGTACAGTAGTACAGTTAACTGCAAAACCTGTTATCACTCTAACAGATACTGGCTAGTAGAGTTGAAGGGCCAACATAAGAATTAATTATTGTGCGGGTATGGGAGTAGCAGTTTTTATCAGTTCTTGTGTATATAAATAGATTTCTCATACTGTGTAGTGACTAAATCATTCTACCTTGATCTAAGTCTACTGTTAGATTACTTTCTGGATCTCCGTGCTAATTGTTGAGCCACATTTAACTTTCATATTACAATTACAGGATTAATGAAGTGCACTTATAGCACATTTGTGTTCTACATTAAACAACTGGCTACAACTACACTAGATCTAGGTACCACATGCTCCATTTGACTAAACAGTAAAAAGATGTGAGAGGTCCTTACGAATACAAACAATAATAGGAATAAAGAGCGTAATTACCTGACAACAATTTCAAGGATAGTATTTTCCAGTAAACAGCACATAAAAGAACCTCTTGCCCAAGTTCATATTGCTCGTCCTTCAGTAATTATTTAACTATAATAATCAGTAGCTTTCTGGCTTAACATACAGATACTATCTTATTAAGAGCCAGTTGTGGCAAAAACGGTTAATATTCCTTCCGTATGGTTCATGCCAAATACCTGTTACTTTGCTCTGTGAATTTCGCATCTTATTTGCAAAACATAATTTCTGTATCAAGTAACGTCAATCCCAACAGTTAATTTTCTTTACGAACCGCGCTATTACTTGGTACAACTTTGCCTAATTAGGCTGGCGACAGTTTCATTTTACTAATTACATCTACATCTACATGGATACCCTGCAAATCGCATTTAAGTGCCTCGTAGAGCGTTCATCGAACCACCTTCACAACTATCTATTATTCCAATCTCGTATAGAGCGCGGAAAGAACAAAAACCTATATATTTCTGTACGAGATCTGATTTCCCTTATTTTATCGTGATGATCGGTTCTCCCTATGTAGGTCGGTGTCAACAAAATATTTTCGTATTCAGAGGAAGAAATTGTTGATCGGAATTTCGTGAGAATATTCTGTAGCAGCGAAAAACGCCTTTGTTTTAATGATGTTCAGCCCCAAACCCTGTATCATCTCAGTGCCACTCTCTCCCATATTTCGCGATATATACAAAACATGCTGCCTCCCATTTAACTATTTCGATGTACTCCGTCAATCCTATCTGGTAAGGATCCCACACCGCACAGCAGTATTTTAAAACAGGACGGACAAGCGTATCGCAGGTAGTCTCCTTACTAGATCTCTTACATTTGCTACGTGTCATGCCAATTAAACGCAGTCTTTTGTTAGCCTTCCCAACAACATTTTCTATGAGTTCCTTCCAATTTAATTTCTTCCTAATTTTATTTCCAAAGCATTTAGTTGAATTTACGGCCTTTAGATTTGACTGATTTGTCATTCAACCGAAGTTTAATGGATTCCTTTTAGCACTCATGTAGATGAAGTCACATGTTTCGTTATTTAGGGCCAACTGCCAATTTTTGCACCATTCAGATATGTTTTCTAAATCGTTTTGCAATTTGTTTTATCTTCTGATGACTCTATCAGTCAATAAACGACAGCGTCGTCTGCAAACAACCTAAGACGGCTGCTCAGATTGTCTCCCAAATCGTTTATATAGCTAAGGAAGAGCAAAGGGCCTATAACACTACATTGGGAAACGCCAGAAATCACTTCTGTTTTACACGACGACTTTTCGTCAATTAGTACGAGCTGTGACAGCTTACGTGGTACACTGTCAAATGCCTTCCGGAAATCCAGATATACGGAATCAGTCTGAAATCTCTTGTTAATAGCACTCAACACTTCATACGAATAAAGAGCTAGTTGTGTTTTACAAGAACTATGTTTTCTAAATCCACGTTGACTGTGTGTCAAGAGACCATTTTGTTCGAGGTAATTCATAATGTTCTAACACTATATATGTTCCAAAATCCTGCTGCATATCGACGTTAGTGGTATGGCCCTGTAATTTAGTGGATTGCTCTTACTACCTTTCTTGAATATTGGTGTGACCTGTCCAACTTTCCAGTCTTTGGGTACGGATCTTTCATCGAGAGAACTGTTGAATATGATTGTTAAGTATGGAGCTAATGCGTCAGCATACTACAAAAGAAACCTAATTCGTATACAGTCTGAGCCAGAAGACTTGCTTTTATTAAGTAATTTAAGTTGTTTCACTACTCCGAGGATATTTACTTCTACGTTACTCATGTTGGCAGCTGTTCTTGATTCGAATTCTGGAATATTTATGAAGGCATTTACCTGGTTACTGATAGAACGCTGGTTCAGTTCCCGTTTGTTCTGCTGCTGCTTCCTTTCAATAGAAATCTTTTGGAGAAATGAGAGCAGTCCGATACCTTAACTATTATACGCACTACCACTGTCAAATTAAAATTCTGTTAACATTATAGGCGTCTTACTAATTTGTTATTAATAGGTAGTACTATAACTGGACAGTATAGCGTTTCTTTATAATCACGGACGAGGTTATGTGAAAGAAATTTTTTCCTAAGAAACAGTGTTTAAAATCAAAAGAATGAAAAACTTTCATTCGTTGATCGCTAAATACGAGTGTGTATTGTTAATAAGACCCGACTGAGAGGCTACCTGTCGCCCAGTTTATCCTGTTTTTGTCAAGCTGATGTTTTACCTTTAGCTTCTTTTCTGTTTTCACTTGTCTTTCTCTGTCTGATCGTGCAATAAGCAACGCTTACGATGAGAACCCGAAACATTAAGCCCGCTGCCCTTCGGGATCTTGGATGCCGTCTGGTGGCGCTGCGGGCACTTGACATGGTAACAAAAGAATGTAAACGAAGCAGACACGTACGGGGATCACCTTAGCTAAGGTGTGGGCTGCAAACGTGGATCTTTATTGAAATAAATGAGTTTGACAAAGGGAAGATTATTGTTACACAAAGCCTGTTAACGAGTATTTCGAAAACGGTGCAAATGTTCGGATGTTCATTTGCTACTGTCGTGAGCAACTATGGAGAGAAGTAGACGTACAGTGAAACTACCACTAGGTGCTAAATGGTTGGATGTCCACGACTCTTCACAGAACGTGGGATTCTGAGGCTTCTCTGCTGAGTGAGGTGGGATAGATGGTGATCTGTAGCATCTCTGCCGAAATAGCACAACGCTGGTACACGCACAAGTGTGGTAACGTTCTTTTATAATTATAAATGAAATAAGTTTGCGATTACGTTTAATGAATGTCTGAGTTGTGGAATTTATACAAAATTCGAATTATCGTGAGGCGTGTTGTAATTGCAACTGGTGTACTTACTCTGCGTTGTTGTTAGCAAAACTTAACACGAATCGATTGAGCAATGCAACTCCCAATACGAATAAAGAAATACAGTCACTACAAAATACATTCAGCCCCTTCGGCCATGTTCAAAATGATAACTTAGGTCCCTGTGCACATAACTATAAATTAAATTTTCTTACCTATAGAGCAGCAACGGAGTAACGCGATATATTCTGGTCTCTCATGAAAATAAAAAAAAGGCACAGCGATGTTCAATGCCGGCGGTAGATCTTGAAATGCACATGAAATTCTTTTTTCTGATAAACGAGAACATTTAAGGAAATCCAACTTCTGCAAAAATTATATGACCGGGACAGGGAGGCGGTCTTTTCAAAAACATCTGACATTTGAAGTTACATTACTGACAATTGATTCACAAACAATGAGATTTAAACAGCAAGTATTATCTAACTTCACTAATCCATCACACGAGGGCTTTTCGGTAAATAAGGAACGATACGTCGCGAAGTGGAAACCACAATGAAAATCAAAACTGTTTTATTGGCAACGGTTAGCTACTCCTTCTAGCTACCTCTCTGCACAGTCGCCACTCAGACATTTGTCGTAGCGTTGTACCAACTTTTCAATCCCTCGTTATAGAAGACAGCCGCCAGTCCTTTTCGACAGTATTATACTCTGGACTCCTACTGGTTGCCTGTGACAAAATATTGTCTTCATATCCAGCGCTTCATTTGAGCAGATTAACCTGAGAGGTAGCCAATTACGGGCTGTAATGTGGGTGATCAAACACTTCTCATCGAAAACGCTGCAGGAGCATCTTTATTGCCCCGGCAGAGTGTGGCCGAGAACTGTCGTGTAGAATGAACCACATGGTAGTTGTGCTATGTGGATTGCATAGGTTCAGGCGAAATCTTTGGCCAGGCCCTTATACTTGGTGGGAGACGCTAATTTTTAGTAATCTTTAATTTCTCACTGTGAGCTCAGAACTGAAAACAGCAACATGATGAGATCGTACTAGAGACATTGTACAATGCATCTGTGCAAAGCTTCATCAGATTTTCACTGTATTTTCCATTTCGTGACCGATCGTTCCTTACTTTCCGAACGACCCTCATAAATGGAGATTATCAAATTACATACAGCCCTGTTAACAAATCTTGGAAGCATTACAAAAGTGAAATATCTAACTAGCCCTTTTATCAAAACAGATTACGTGCTTTCTGGGGTTACTCAACAATTACATATTACCAGCTAACTCATCTATATTAACACATTGGCAAAAACAGAAATCATAATTATTTAACATCTTTACCTAGGTTACATGAAGACTTCTGCTTCCAAGTTCAATAATATTGACATACCTAAATTAATCTAACTCTTGGTGGCTTCACACAGCACATCTTAAAATACTACTTAGTCCATCGTCTTTCATTCACAGACAGCTACCTTCAACTGTGCGCCCACAGATCTCTTGCTCCAACAAAGCAGTATCTTTGGCTCTGCAGTCGAGCACAGTCAGCGATCCGCATTATGGAGCCTATCAGAGACATTCATCATTTATAGTATACTAGTTTCATTTTAATTTATTAATACTCTTGTCTTATTCTGATGCCACATACAAATACTTGTATGTGGCCCCAGTAGACTCCTTTAACAATCCTCCAGTGGAGTTTAACAAATATGGCACATATTTGGAAGCACCTTATAAAACAAATAGTGGAAAATTTTTATAACTCTGTAACATCATTAAACCTGAAAGAATTGATAGTGCTCAGGTGCACTAGTATAAATCGTAATCTGGTTATAATATTTATTCAAATTATCTCATAAACTAGGTTGCTGACAAATCATGTAAAGCAAAATCAGTATACAGTTCTGAGCGTCATGTTAATGGTACAGGACTGGACAAGGGAAAGGAAGAGTCATGGCTGACCCTATGAGTATGTTGAAGTGACTGCATCATAAAGACAATTTCTTTTTGTTTTGTGCAAGTTCAACAACATATCAGAGACCAATGTGAATTACATTCAGTGTACCAATACATCTGAACTCCGTATTATCCTCCTCAATCTTCTGCAGAGATACAAGAGGTACTCAGCAACAAATTACCAACAACTGTAGTTGGTGATTATCATATTATCACTAATGTGATAACAAGCAACATCACTGCTCTTCATAGTAGAGGTTCTTCTAAGATCCTAACAACATATATAGTCACTTATGTTGAAGTATGAATACCAGTAGTAAATTGCTTCAATACCATCAACAGAGGTAGGAGACTGGATAGCGGAAGGTATAAAAAAATAACTTAGGTATGGTGGTGGAACATTACAATATCTACCTATATCAACATCGAGTAATCTATGTGATCAGAAAAAGTTCAGTGTCAGTATGTTGAAAGTGACCTCTGAATAAGACAATGTCAACACATGTGTCATCAGGCTGTTAATTAGACATAGAGTAATTAAAAATGACAGAGAACATCACTGGTTCGTAGCATTGTACTGTAGCTCTCAGTTGCCTTGTATGTACAGTATTAAGAAAAACTACCAGTAAAATCAAGAACTGAATGGCTCCGGGTGGCCTTGTACTTGGAATACAGCAAATCTTAATAACTAGAATAATTGTAGAGAAAATATGCACCAGAGGCTTCGTGTGGCTTTAGTAGATGCATAATTGCTGACATTAGTCGCTATTGTTTGGGGCTCCAAGTGGCCTAGTAATTGAATACACGCAAATCTTAATATCCTAAACAATTGAATAGAAAATATCAATCAGTGACTCCGAGTGGCCTTCGTACATATATAAATGCTGATCTTAATAGCTATAAAATGATCAAGTGCCCTAGTAAAACAGGTAGTAATTGCTGACCTTCATAACTAAATATTGAGAAAAATCATCTTTGAGCCTCACAGTGGCCTGGTTTTACATGAAATAAATGTTGACCGTAATAGCAAATGTGACAGAAAACATTTTTCTGGCTCAAGGTGGCCTCGTTTTCCATAGCATAAACATCAAAACTGAGAATGTATCGTAAAATATGATTTACGATTACTTTATTTGGCACTCAGAGGCCTACGCACAATTCGTAATGAAAATACGTAACTCTACATAGCTTTTGTAAGAACAGAGTGCATAAATAACAGTATTATATAAAAGTATGTCTCTGTATGGCCTGCATGAGTACATATTAGATAAATAGCATCATAAAATCAAAGTATGGCATTGTATATGCAAAGAGTGTATTGAGAGTATTTGTATGTTCTATAGCACCCTCGATCTTCATATATTTCAGTCTAGTAAATGACCTATATCTCTAACCATGTGCATAGCTACAGGGAAGGATATGGGAGTGATTGATAAGACAGTGCACTCTATCTGTAAAGAAAATGAGTAACAGTCAATGATCATTCGTCTTGAGTCAAGAATTGCTATGGCTTAGGAAAGAAAAAAATGTGATTATGGTATATGCAAGCATAAAGACAGGAGTACTAAGTGAAATACAGCTTACTGACTAGAAAAATGTAATATACCACTGTAAATCGTGAGATAAATATGCAGAGATGGGAATGAATTGCAGAAATAATGGAACCTGTAGATGTGATTAGTAACCTGAAAGAAAAGCATAAGCAATCTCATACGAAATTGTGAAAAATAGATGTTTTTAGGTGCAAAGCTTCTGTGACAGTCTCCCTCAAACACCTACAATCATTTGGCACTAGGTAACACAGATTTTCTGAGAAAGGACACATCATACACAAAATACATATTAGCATCATAGAATTTCACTATAGAAAAATCGTCAATACATCAATATAATCCTCATTACTGGAGTGCAGCTCCGGCTATGAACACTCATTAAACATCTATATACCATCATTACTCCATACAATTGGTGCAGCTCAGGGCATGATCACTCATCTAACAATACTCTTATACTTAACACAGAATGCAGAACAAAATATCCTTAATCTTAAATCTTTATAGGAAATCTGCCTATTCTACCCAGTACACCATTAGGCAAATAGTAAGAAAAGGGTGGCCGGAAACAACTTGAGTATTGTCAATGGTATTTATTATTACATATAAGCTATTTATGTCATACTTTCTGTGTAATGTAGTTCCTGCTTATGAGCATATTGACTTATTTAGGTACAATGGGACTTAGGTACATTGGTTCTCCAAAATAAACTAAATGGATGAATATATGTAATGGACATGAGTTGCAGGGAACATTAATTTCTTAAATCTACATAGGTGGAAACAAATAAACTAGGTGGTGTGGTGGTGGTGGTTAGTGTTTAACGTCCCATCGACAACGAGGTCATTAGAGACGAAGCGCAAGCTCGGGTTAGGTAAGGATTGGGAAGGAAACCGACCGTGCCCTTTCAAAGGAACCATCCCGGCATTTGCCTGAAACGATTTAGGGAAATCATGGAAAACCTAAATCAGGATGGCCGGAGACGGGATTGAGCCGTCATCCTCCCGAATGTGAGTCCAGTGTGCTAACCACTGCGCCACCTCGCTCGGTGTAAAATAAACTAGAGACATCATCAAGTACAAGCAATATATATCAAAATTAGAGCACCAGACTGGACATATATGAAACATGGCACCATTATAAAACACAAAGATTGACTAACCTAACAAAAAATATAATAATAATTCATCAGACAATAGCATAAATTTCAACATAGCCTCAAGAAAATATTACGTTACATTGTATCAGTAAAGACAAAATAGCATCAGAAATAAATTATAGAGGCTGTATACCAAATCACACAAATTCGTATTATGAAAAAATGTTTGAGTTACAGTTTTCAGCGGTCAGACCACCCAAGGGATGTGATCCGCTGGACACATGTCAAAACAAAAGGTGTCTCTTTCAATTGTTGTCTTCATACACATGTGTATGAAAACAGGAAAAAATGCAATGCCTAAACTTATGTTAAGAGAACCGACCTTGAAGATTCTCTCTACCAGGCACATCGCCATCTTATGAAATGCTGCATAATCGAGGAAACGTGAAAACAAGGTACCAATAAAATTTGTATAAGCATGGGAAAAGGTCTGATGTGTTATTTTACAGTTATGTGGACTGGTATCTAAAATCAAAACAAGCATAAATTGAGATTATCTGGTAATGCAAATAACGACTTCTGCAATACTAATGTCAAGTATCATATTTCCTATAAAGTATCAAAAAAATTCATACAAAGCTGAAAAGTGTTAAAATAAATAGTAGTAGCGTAATGTCTTCACAATGCAAGATACCAAAGTGAAGAAATAATTTATCTCGTTAAAAATGGTGCATATCTGTAGCGAAAGTAAACTAACTTGTTACATATAAATTTCGTAGAATAAATGCCGTAAAATTTTCTTTTGAAATTCTTGTTGCTCAAATAAGCGCCTATAATTACGTTCATAATCGGAGCCGTATTCCTGGCGCTACGGCTTACATTTTTTATTTTTATTTTTTATTTGGCCTTTGAGTGGGTACTCAATTTAGCCATCGACATCACATAGTGGCAATGTACACATAATTGAATAAACAAATACAGAAATGCATATTTACAAGAATAAAAAGCTTAAGTGTTACAGGTTTGTATTTACATTATTGGTATTTCAGTAACTTCTCATTATTGCTGTACGATGGAAATTTAAATTCAGTACATATCAATCAGGTGTTGCTTAGTTACAAAAGACTTAAAAAAGTAGACACATTCTGTGTATCAGTGTCGAAATGGTGTGTAACGTCGTTGTCTGGGAAAGCATAAGCGTTTAAAAAGTAATTTATGTGATAGCAGAATCTGCTATGTTGTATTTACATAGCGCAACATAATTGATCCATCTCTGTATGGCTTGGAATAACATTATCGAAATTAATGCAGATGTGCTTAGTTTTGGAAATCAATGTTTTTAAATAAATATTGTTGACAGTTTGGTGCTGCTGGTATTCAATTCTGGTTCTGTTATTGTTGATTGATTTGCTGCTGATGACTCAGCGATTAATCTCATAGGATCTGCGCACAATGGTTCAATCATATGGGCATTGCGAGTAATAGGAAATAGCTTTGACATCAGTGAGACTGATGTATAAGGAGCAGAGATTGTTTTGGTCGGTGTAGCGTTACATTGCTCTGAAGTATGTTGTGGCGTGCCGCTGTGAGGCCGGACGGTATTGTTGACCGCGTCGCTGCTGGTTTCATGGACGGCATGGCACTTACTTGCTGCAGATATCACACTTCCTCCGCCCGTGCCCCCCATGCTTTCAATAGGCTGCACTACTGACTGAACTTGACCTAGAATAGTTTGTAACACTGGAGAATTCTCAGCGTTATTAGAGCTGTTTGCAGTTTGTATAGGATAACTGTGCGGTGTCGGTACATCGGCATCTGTGTGTTTGCTTGTATTAAATAAACGGTGAACTAAATATAAAATATTTTCTTCCTCTTGCGTAGTCTGTTCCGAAAATAATTTGGAACTGTTTTTGGCATTTTCCTGATGAGCTGTCTCCTTAGGCAGAACTGACTGATCGTAGATAATAAAATCCTGTTCACATAAAATAACATCTGCATATATACTGGTTTTCTGAATATGCTTCATACGACGTTGCTGTCGCGGCTAATGCTTTTCTTTCCTTGTGCTGAAAGTATTACTCTGAGTGGTTTCACAAATTTTATGTGAAATATTATAGATGTAGCTTGACAGTGTGAGGTCAGCTTTATGAAGCTGCTGTCAATTTTAGGTCTCTAACGTAATCAGAGTGAATGTTTTGTTCGTTAGAAAGATACGTGGGCTGTTGAAATAAAGTCGAACTGTTGTGACATTCATTCTTACAGGCTGTGACATCAGATTGTGATGGCTTATCGTCGTTAATAAAGCTCTGTTGGCTCAAAATAACATCTGCATCCGTGCTGAAATTCTGAATGTGATTTCCACGAAGTTGCTGTGTTTATTTTCTGTAGTAATGAACATAGTCTTTTTGTAGCTGTTAATTTTGAGTTCTGACTGTAGGTTGTCATGATTATACGTAGGTACTTTGAAAGTGATAAACAGAATGGTGATTTATTGCGTAGTTTCACTGGAATCCGTAGCAATAGTAGATCTAACAGAAGGGTTGATGGAAAAATGTTGCTTCTCAGAATGGGCTGCTAAGTATGTCAGTGGGCTTTGAGGGGTATACGTAGTTTGCCTTTCCGCAGCATTAGTTGCACAATTCAAAGATTCAATGTAAGGAAAATCCTCTTATTCTTCGAAAAATGTAGCGTTGTGACGCAGCGATAATCTAGTATGCGTCACGGAAAGAAACGAACTATGTTCTGTGTTGAGACTGAACGTGTCGTCAGATGTTTGATTGTTCGCATCATTAATCTGAGGAAAATAAAAGTTATCTGCTGAGGTTTGATTTTGCTGTATGAATCTGGTCTGCAAATCGATCGTTGGGGAATGGCATTTATCAGCACAAAGGTTGACTGAAGCAGAAATGTTTGAACACGATGAAGCGGAAAGCTGTGGTGTGAACGGAGGGTATTCACGACAAAAGGCAGCGTTGTATGCACCATTTTGGAGTTGATTGAAAACATCTTTACTGTTAATGTCATCATGTTTAATAGGGGGCTTGATAAGTTCACTATTAACTCTTTCAGACTGCGTGGGTGGCTCAACAGCGTCACTCCAGACGGTATTGGCGGCATTATCAATGGAATGGGATGAAATTTCTGACGTGAGACAATTTAGCATTGTTATCTGATTTGGTAGGCACAACTGGTTCATTAATATTTTCAGAGATTATTAAACTGCTGTTACTGACGGCAGCGCTGGAGGAAACACTGGCAGTTTCATGTTGCTTAATAGAGGTCACGGTTAATTTCTCAATAAAATTTTGCTCTGTATTGTCGATGTGTTTTTCGATAGGACGTGAGGCTTGAGACGTGGCAACGTCTGTAAAGAGCTCTTCGGAATTATTTTCAGTGACGTTAATATCTGTATCTACCTGTTTGAAACGGTTATCAGTCGTTTCTATGTATGATTTAAGCTCGTCACGTATTCTGGAAAATTGTTCTTTGAACTGTGTAGTGTCGTTATGTAATGTTTTTCGTATCCTGTCGACCTCTTCATCCCTTTTATTAAATCGTTCATTCATTTCATCAGATCATTCCTTGGACAAGTGTATGATATTTTTGAAGCATAGGTTCAATATTACTTTCAATTGCATCAGGTGTCATCTGTGTTGTGCTTTGTGATGCGAAGACATCATCTACAACCACGGACATCTCGTTTGTTGCATTATCTGCATAATTACCGCTGATGGAATATGGCGAGTGTTTAAAAACGGAATGAATACTTCTCACTACTGTGTCCTCTGACATACGGAGGGCCTTCTGATTGTCTGTACAAGAATAGGGAAGTTCACTGACCTGATTCGGTAAAGAGTCGTGTTCTGACATCTGTGTGTTACCAACGTCTGCCTCAGTGTCTTCCGCTATGCCGGAAATGACAGTCCAAGTATATAGTAATTTTTTTTAAAATCATACTGTCAGGAAGCTGTACATTATTTTGGGAAACGGAACTCATGTTTTCAGTGATTATTTGCAACTGTTGCACCTCAGAGTGGTTACTGTCATTCCCAGCATTGTTGTCAATAATAGGAAAATCGCCTATTTCGGTATCTCTAATTGTAAAAATACGCGCCGAACCTTGACACTTTGGCGAGGCATCGTTAATCGGATACAGAGTACAAAGCCAAAGAGAGAAATATGGAACTATAGAATCAAACGAAAAATGTCGATGAACTGTGGAAAACTTTTGTAAAAGTTAGTAAACTGCGTTGCGCCAAAAAAACATCAAACTCTTTTTTTTGCTACAGAATGGTTGAGAGATCAGAATAAATATAGTTCTTTTATAATTATAAATGAAATAACTTGACACCTTGAATGAATGTCTGAACTGTGGAATGGATACAAAACTCGAATTATCGGGCAGGGTGTTGTAACTGCAACCAGTGTACTTACTCTGTGTTGTTAGCAAAACTTAACACGAATCGATTGGGCAATGCAAGTCTAAATACCAATAAAGAAATACAGTCATTGCAAAATACATTCAGCCCCTTAAGCACTGAATCATCTGGCCCTGTTCAAAATGATACTTTGGTCTCTGTGCGCATAACAATAAATTAAATTTTCTTACCTCTAGAGCAGCAACGAAATAACAGGTTGTATTCTGGTATCTCATGAAAAACGAAAATATTCGAACCACAGCCTCAGCGACGTGCAGTGCCGGCGGTAATTCTTGAAATGCACGTGAGATTCTTTTTGCAAATAAACGAGAGCCTTTAAGAAGATCCAACTTCTTTAAAAACTATCTAACCTGGACAATGAGGCGGTACTGATTATGGTGAATTACTAACACTACGTTTTTTTAGCTTAATTGTATTGTAAGTTAAGCTTAGCTTTTCAAAAACATGTGACATTCGAATATATGGAAATAGGTCGATTCATATACCCAAATCTTTACTTTGAAATTGACCAACATTCTAAATTCAGAAAAGTCTCCAGTTTAAGTACCATGGATCACGTTTCAACAGTAAAAATATCATAACAACGGATATAAATGAAAGAATAGCCTCAGGGTCAAGATGTCTGTACTCACTAAGCAAACCACTCAAATGTAAAGCTTTGTCAGTCACCACATACATGAAGATATACAACACTATCATCTACCCCATGGTACTGTACGGTTAAGAAAGCTGGACGCTTACAGAGAATAAAAGAGAAAAAATGAATGTTTTCGAAAGAAAAGTGATGAGAAAAACCTGAGGACCTGTGTTGGACAATAGCGTGTGTAGAATTCGAAAGAACAATGAAATTTATCAGTTCATGAAGCAACCCACTATCATCCAGAAATTAAAAAATTAGGAGACTGCAGTGGGCTGGACATGTGGCTAGAATGGAAAACAACAGAATCACCAAGAAAGCATTTGAAGGAACTTTCCAGGCAACAAAACCATTGGGTCGACGTGGTACAAGGTAGAAAGACGACATTGAGAAGGGCATTGGAGCATTAGGAATTTCCGCAGGGCGGAGAGAGACTGCGAGAGATAGAAGGTGGTGGAAGCAGATAGTTGATGCAGCGCATGGTTTACAGGGCCTGTGATCGCTGAGTCATCATCATCATCATTCGAAGTTATATTACTCAGAATTGATTCACAGACAATGAGATTTAAACAGCAAGTATTATCTAACTTCACTAATCCAACATAAATGCAGATCATCAGAATGCACGTAGCTCTGTTAACAAATCTTACAAGGTTTACAAAAGTGAAATATCTAACTAGCCTTTTTATCAAAACGGTTTACATACATTCTGGGGCACTCAATAAATACAAACTATCAGGCAACTCATCTATACTAACTCGCTGGCAAAAACAGAAAAAAAACACTCCGTCTTCAGGCCACAAGTGGCCCATCGGGACCATCCGCCCGCCGTGTCATCCTCAGGTGAGGATGCGGAGAGGAGGGGCGTGTGGTCAGCACACCGCTTTCCCGCTCGTTATGATGGTTTTCTTTGACCGCTACTATTCGGTCGAGTAGCTCCTCAATTGGCATCACGAGGCTGAGTGCACCCCGAAAAATGGCAACAGCGCATTGCGGCTGGATGGTCACCCATCCAAGCGCCGGCCACGCCCGACAGTGCTTAACTTCGGTGATCTCACGGGAACCGGTGTAGCCACTGCGGCAAGGCCGTTGCCTGGCAAAAACAGAAGTCATAGTTATTTCACAGCTTCCCTAGGTTGCGTGAATACTTCTGCTTCCAAGTTCAACAATATTGACATACCTAAATTAATCTAGCTCTTGGTAGCTTCACACAGCACTCCACAAATAACTGCCTACTCCAACGCCTTTCGTTCACAGATAGCTACCTACAACTGTGTGCCCTGGGCACTCTTACTCCAATAAAGGAGTATCTTTGGCCTGCGGTCGCACAGTCAGCGATCCGCATTATCGTTTATATTATAAGAGTTTTATTTTAATTTACCAATATTCTTATCTTATTCTGGTGCCAATTACAGGTGTGCCCCAGTAGACTCCTTTCAGTGTTTCCAAGCACAGCGTTAATCACACGTTCTTGGACACTGAGCTCTGCAGCATACCATCCTTAGTGTTCACAAGTTGACCCAATGATATCGTCAATTACGATTGCAGCGGGCACGGACCATCGTGATTCGACCGTCAATCAATGGACACGTGCTGGTTCTTCAGGTGAATCACATTTTTATTACACTAGGTCGGTGGTCATCTGCAGAAACACCGTCGTCGAGTTGAAGAGAGGCTCGAAACGTGCAGCGCGCCACGGACGCAGTATGGTGGGGTCAGTATTATGCTATGGGAGACATTCCCCTGCACTTTCATGGGATCTGTGCCAGTAATCGAAGCGAACCACCTGCATCACTTCATGCATGATATCTTCCCAGATGGCGATGTCATCCTTCAGTAGTATAACTGTCCGCTTCTCGGAAACAGAACCGTGCTAAAGTGATTTGAAGAGATTTATAGTGAACTCACGGTGATGTCTCGGCGACCAAATTCGCCTGATATAAATCCTGTGGAATCCACCAAAGTCGCTATCGGACGCCACCACCACGTACGCAAATCAGCGGCCCGTCATTTACTCGAACTACGTGAGCGTGCACAGAAAAAAAAAATGTGAGTGAAATCTTATGGGACTTAACTGCTAAGGTCATCAGTCCCTAAGCTTACACACCACTTAACCTAAATTATCCAAAGGACAAACACACACACCCATGCCCGAGGGAGGACTCTAACCTCCACCGGGACCAGCGCCACAGTCCATGACTGCAGCGCCTGAGACCGCTCGGCTAATCCCGTGCGGCTGACCGTGCATAGAGATGTAAAGGCACTTACCTAAACAAACATACCAATAAACTGTCATAGGACTGATACGCAGAATCATTGACGTATTTTATTCCAAAGACGGACAAACAAGCTATTAAGAAGGTGCTCATAATGTTTTGGTTCATCAGAATACCTGTAAGTCTCATGTACTCTCGTCTAAAGGAATAATGTGTTAAAATTTAACTGTCTAACCGTGTTTCATTTCGTAGTATCAGAAGAACCAGCTTATCTCAAATAACATTTTTTTGTACTACCTCTATTATTTAGGAGTTACCTCTATTATTTACGATATTCAGAGGCCGTTTTCAGAAGCCTGAGGCCGGATGGTTTAAAGACCAAATAATTCGAGCTCCATTTGTGTTCTTTCGTTTATTCTCTTAGAGAAAAAGAATCTACGTTTGTGAATATCGAAGACCAATTATCTAAATTACTACATTTTTCCAGTCAAAGGATTTGTTTAAACTTTCGCGGTCGAGACTAACTGAACAGTGGAGGCAGACAAAAAGACGCATCGCTCTGAGACATAACCTTGGTTTTTAGGTATGGGAATGACTACTAGTATCTCTTAGTTTATTAGACCACAAATGGTAGCGTAGAGAAGATAATAATGTAGTTTATAAACCAAACAGATACATCACTGTTGAAAAATGCCTTCTTGATGTGACAAAATAAGCAATGAAAAAACTTGAATTATTTGCATTTTTCATTGTCCTTTAGCTGGAGAATTGTTCCTCTCTAGACCTCTGCATGACGAGAGAGCACATTTCATGATCTGTTTACCACAGAAGTAAGATGGGAAACGAAACTATATGTGGTCATGTTGAAATATGTCAATAGAAAATCGAACAGGCCATGAAAAATATTTATGAGCTAAGAAATATGTAAATAGCAATTACAGTGTGTAAGAAAAATGTCAAGAAAAATGTTTTTATTTAAGTTCTTTGCATATCGATTGTGACATTGAAGTATCTGCACCAAGCTCTTTGTTGGCGGGAGAGCCCGCGCATTGATACATAGGGAGTGTGGCGAGAAGCGCGCAGCATTGTCGATAGAACACCCTTGAGTCAACCGTTGTGCAGTGTAGTTGTGTGTAGAGACAGAGCGGTGTGCCTGTTCGCCACCAGCTGTATATTACTTGAAGTATACAATAATTATATAATTTGTAACTATTTATGAATTATTAAAAATCGACGTCATGAAGACATCAAAGGTATTTAAGCGCAAACTGCATATTGTAAGTTCGTTGTTACATTTTTAATCTGTTTTATGTAAACGAACCCCAAACTAAAGTTTTATTAATTGAATCATTATAAAGAGCTAAAAATTTATATTCAGTCATTTTCAGAATAAATGAGTTTATCTCAGTCAATATCGTATCGTTTTTCATTGAACTCAGAAACCACAAGATTTAACTTTGGCGGCCGAGGTGGCCAAGCGGTTCTAGGCGCTACTGTCTGGAACCACGCGACCGCTACAGCCGCAGGTTCGAATCCTGCCTCGGGCATGGATGTGTGTGATGTCCTTAGGTTAGTTAGGTTTAAGTAGTTCTAAGTTCTAGGAGATTGATGACCTCAGAAGTTAAGTCCCATAGTGCTCAGGCCCATTTAACTTCTGTAGAGTTTTCTCAATTTTTAATTTTTATAATAACATTGAAGTTTTCACGAGTAACTTCAATCAAAAAAGCAAATGAATAATAAGTACAGTTTTAGCTCAGATATTTGCAATCCCAGTAAATGAATGCCAACCCAAAAAATTGTCAAAAATAGATCAGAGTGAGTATATTCAGACATGCAGTCAGATGACGTTATCCATAGGCTACCCAGTAAAATAAAAGGTAAGAAAAATATAGATGTATATTTTCAGGTTCACTGCATAGACAATCAGTACTAAGGGCCACGGCGTAAGCTCATGTGTTCACGTCGAAATAATCTTCTTTTGATCAGTCACATTAATATTGTTACCAATAAAGGCACAAGGCGTACAACATTGTGCACTCTAAAGACTATCAGATCAGACACGTTGTCAAAAGCAAGTCCAGAGAGGAAAGCTGCAAGGCACAAAAAGTTAAATTCTGTTTCCTTCTTTCATTAGACGGAAAGTAAGTTAAATTATTTCTTTTATTTATCCGACGGAAAGGTTTCAATGTAACCATGGTTATGTGCAGGGTTATAATAGCTTTACGAATATACTTTGAATTCTGTATTTTCTAGATCCATATATGTTAACCGGCATAACAACTTTACATGTGGCGGACACGTCTGTTTATGTACAGGTGCACAGTAAGTAAGAAATCTTACGTTTCTGCTGTATTGTACACAAAATGTTATCTGTTACTGACGTCGATATACGTTTGTGTATATCGGTTACGACTAAAGATGGATTCCATTACACATGCCAGTCTCACACATACAGTGCCGGAATAAAAAACTTAGTACTCTCTTTCAGATGTTTCCATTTCACTCAAGATTTATTACTCCAACAGTGCATATGCAGTACGTGAAATGACTACATTTACACGTCAATCACACGTACGGTTCTAAAGTACCAGGTTCCAACCCGTGCTGAAACTCCCATATTAGCATGTGGCGTAGCCTCCGTGGTTGGCAGTGTGGGTGCTCTTGCTAGCATCCAGTCGATAGTAAAGATAGCGAATACTGTCCTGGGATACGTTATGCCACGCCTGCTCGACCTGTTCAGGTTGTTGGATTGGAGACAAATCCGAAAATCGTGGGTCCAGGGAAGTTGCTGCACGTGTTGTAGAGGACGCTCAATTTCACGGACAGTGTGTGGGGGAGCACTATCCTGTTGTAACAACAAATCACCTTCCTGTTGCAAGCGCGACAAAAGAACGAGTCTTTCGACTTTCTACACATACAGAGCGCTGGTTAGGGTTCCCTCCAGAAACACCAAAGTGAACGAGAGCTGTAGGTTATCGCTCCCTAGACCATAAGGCCTGGGATGGGCCAGTGGGTCTTGGACGAATGCTCTCTACGTGACACTGCTGACCAGGTTACGTCATAACCGCAAACGACCATCGATTGCGTGCAGACAGAATCTGCTTTCGTCGCTGAATACAACGATGCGGCGATCCCATATCCTAAGTGATCCTCTGATGGCCGTGCAAATCGATGCTGGGGCGTGAATGGAAGATGTGCAATAGGTGTGCCGACCGTAGCTCCACTGCTAATAACCAGTTTGCAATAGTTCGGGTTGATACGTCCCGTTTCTCAAACATTCTTATTAGTGCTGTGATAGCCGCACGATTTGCCACTGCTGCCCTTATAATACGACAACCCTGGGTGGCGTATGTGCAACGTGGACGGCCAGAGCGTCGTCTGAAGGTATGAAAATGTTCCCCTGACCACTGGTACCAGCGTCGTTGACCAGCTGACGCAGCACGTCCAGATTCTGTGGCAGTTCTCCGAAAGGACCATTCCACCACTGAGAAGCCCACAATTTTACTCGTTTAAAACGCACTCAGTTGGCTGTAGGAAGCATGAGTTCGTCTTTGTGGCATGGTTACCTGCTTGCTTTTGATCACACTGGCTGTAAGCATTCCCTGTTTCACTACTGGCCATTAAAATTGCTACACCACGAAGATGACGTGCTACACACGCGAAATTTAACCGACAGGAAGAAGATGCTGTGATACGCTAATGATTAGCTTTGAGAGTATTCTCACAAGGTTGGCAACACCTGCAACGTTCTGACACGAGGAAAGTTTCCAACCGATTTCTCATACACAAACAGCAGCTGACCGGCGTTACCTGGTGAAACGTTGTTGTGATGCCTCGTGTAAGGAGGAGAAATACGTACCATCACGTTTCCGACGTTGATAAAGGTCGGATTGTAGCCAATCGCGATTGTGGATTATCGTATCGCGACATTGCTGCTCGCGTTGGTCAATGATTGTTAGGAGAATATGGAATCGGTGGGTTCAGGAGGGTAATACGGAACGCCGTGCTGGATTCCAACGGCCTCGTATCACTAGCAGTCCAGATGTTATCCGCATGGCTGTAACGGATCGTGCAGCCACGTCTCGATCCCTGAGTCAGCAGATGCGGACATTTTCAAGACAACAACCATCTGCACGAACAGTTCAACGACGTTTGCAGCAGCATGGACTATCAGCTCGGAGACCATGGCTGTGATTACCCTTGACGCTGCATCACAGACAGGAGCGCCTGCGATGGTGTACTCAACGACGAACCTCGGTGCACGAATGGCAAAACGTCATTTTTTCGGATGAAGCCAAGTTCTGTTTACAGCATCATGATGGTCACATACGTGTTTGGCGACGTCGCGGTGAACGCACATTGGAAGCGTGTATTCGTCATCGCCATACTGGCGTATCATCCGACGTGATGGTATGGGATGCCATTGGTTACACGTCTCGGTCACTTCTTGTTCGCACTGGCAACACTTTGAACAGTGGACGTTACATTTCAGATGTGTTACGACCCGCGGCTCTACCCTTCATTCGATCCCAGCGAAACCCTACATTTCAGCAGGATAATGCACCACCGCATGTTGCAGGTCCTGTACAGGCCTTTCTGGATACAGAAAATGTTCGACTGCTGCCCTGGTCAGCACATTATCCAGATCTCTCACCAACTGAAAACGTCTGGTTAATGGTAGCCGAGCAACCGGCTCGTCACAATACGCCAGTCACTACTTTTGATGAACTAGGGTATCGTGTTGAAGCTGCATTGGCAGCTGTACCTGTACAAGTCATCCAAGCTCTGTTTGACTCAATGTCCAGGCGTATCAAGGCCGTTTTAGGGCCAGAGGTGGTTGTTCTAGGTACTGATTTCTCAGGATCCATGCACCCAAATTACGTGAAAATGTAATCACATGTCAGTTTTAGTATAATATATTTGTCCAATGAATACCCCTTTTATCATTTGCATTTCTTCTTGGTATAGCAATTTTAATGGCCAGTAGATGGTAGATGTGACATTTCGCTGTCTGTTGGCGGACGACTTTGAAACGATTAGCAGTACATCTGCTATCCACCAGGTGGCGTATGCTATCATCTGTTCAAGACTGACGTCTTTCCAGGGATACCAATTCTATTTGCAGCAGAGTTCATACTTCAGAAGTGCAGCGCACGGCACACATCAGTACCTCCTTCATTAAAATGACTTGCAGGTGTGTCACTGTTACTACTGAGACTATGCCGCGCGGTTTGTGAGGCGACTGTTTCTGTCTTCCTCGGGTTCTGACTAATAACAAGACACAACCAGACACGTACAATGCTGGAAGCTTGCTGACAGTAGCAGATAGGACGGGCTCCTTTATCTAGCGCAGCAGTGGCGCCGCTGCCCGGCTGCGGACAGCGCGGTAATCAGCGACTCGCACCTGCCGCGACGCCACGCCGCCGGCCGGCCGGCCGGCCAGCCATTTGTCAGCGTTAGGCGGGCCCCTCGGCGGCGCCTTCCGTCCGCTTGGTTGGTATTAATGGCCGGAGCGGCCCACCGCGGCCGGCCATTGTCATTCAGCGCGCAAGGCGTTCCGCGCACTGTCGGCGGCCGGGTTCGGTGCCTCACAACTACATTCCGTTTCCGAAATATTACTTTGGTGCGTACGTTCCTAGCTCTTTTGGTTTGCATGGTGGTATTCCGGTTGCTATGGTTTCCTGTATCGATCGTAATATGTATTTTATTTGTAGTTCACTGCTGAATCTGAGTCTACAGATAGTCAGTGGAGCTGTGGACGCTGGAAAATCGTGGCGAAATCAGATTACTTCAGACATATTCTTCTGCTTAAGTTTAATGCGGGGGTGAAAGTAGCGGAGGCAGCCAGAAAAATTTGTGCGGTGTTTGGGGATAATGACACCTGACACAGCACGGCAAGGAAATAGTGTCCTAGTTTTACGGTTGATATTAGTGACTTGCCAAGTTCAGGAAAATTACACGCTTGATGAGGATCAGCGCGCATTAAGTCCCAGTGATTGTCGACAGTGTACTCGATAAGTGGGAAATATGAAGAACTGATCATTCCATCATCGCGTGATATTTGCAGACAATGGAGAAGGTTCAAAAATAGGGTGTATAGGTACCGAATGCTCTAGCAGCAGGACCGTACGTACTTGCCCTCACCGATTTGACTCAATTTGACAGTGTGTGTGTAGAGCACAGCTAGGACTTCAAATTGTCTAAAGAGCAAGGCACAACTCCCAACCATTTTCGAGAAAATAAATTTTGAAAGTTTTAGGCATGCGTCTGTATACTACTGTGTGGTCACTTACAGGCAAAGAACCCGTAAAAGTGGTCACTGAGAGGCAAAGAACCCGTAACCAAGTGGTTGAGTGCTTAGATTCATAACCTCAAGATCGCTGTATCGAATTACGCTGCTGGTACTCTTTTTTGTTCCCAAGTAACTAACAACAGGTTTATTGTGATTGTCGAAATTATCAGTACTGAATGATTCATTTATAATTTGCGTCATACCGGGTGATCAAAAAGTCAGTATAAATTTGAAAACTTAATAAATTAAGGAATAATGTAGATAGAGAGGTAAAAATTCACACACATGCTTGGAATGACATGGGGTTTTATTAGAACCAACCATATTGCTAGACGCGTGAAATATCTCTTACGCGCGTGGTTTGGTGATGATCGTCTGCTCAGCTGCCACTTTTCGTCATGCTTGGCCTCCCAGGTCCCTCCAGACCTCAGTCCGTGCGATTATTGGCTTTGGGGTTACCTGAAGTTGCAAGTGTATCGTGATCGACCGACATCCCTAGGGTTGCTGATAGACAACATCGGACGCCAATGGCTCACCATAACTCCGGACATGCTTCACAGTGCTGTTAACAACATTATTCCTCGACTACAGCTATTGTTGAGGAATGATGGTGGACATATTGAGCATTTCCTGTAAAGAACATCATCTTTGCTTTGTCTTACTTTGTTGTGCTAATTATTGATATTCTGATCAGATGAAGCGCCATCTGTCGGACATTTTTTGTACTTTTCTACTTTTCAGTTCTAATAAAACCCCATGTCAATCCATACATGTGTGTCAATTTGTACCTCTCCATCTACATTATTCCGTGATTTATTCAGTTTTCAAATTTATACTGACTTTTTGATCACCCGGTATTTATCCCGAAAAATAGGAAAACAAAATATTTTTGTATGAACACTAAAAAAAAGGATATACGACCATTTTGAATCAAATCAGTATAATCTTTTTATTGACTTTATTGTACCTACATTTGTGACACGTATGGAGCACTTCACCAATCAGGATGATACTGATCGTAGAAACACATGTATAACAATAATTACTGTGGCGTACAGCACACGTAAAGAACGTCGAGTTTTAGCATCAGCATGGTTTTAGCAGTGTTTCTACCGTAAAACAAGGTTGGTTTACGTTCATAAACGGTTATCAGTCATCACACAGTTTCGCAGCTTGCCACGCATACCTAATCGTATTAACGAATATTAGTACAAACAACAGATGGTACACGATTGATTGAATATTTATGCAGTCTTCTCTCTATTGTGTTCGATGAAGTACGAGCAATTTTGTAGTCGCTTTATAAGGTTTTTCATCTATCTGTGTAAGTAAACGTTGCAGGGTTGCACCAGCAGACTACATTTTGGAAGGATTATTTTAATACTGCACGCTGCTATCTTAAAAAATTTCGTCGTACAAAACCGGGTTCGTTTGCACACCCCTTGAATCAAGGAGCAAAAGGAATTGTTCTTCCCTTACGTGTGACTTCAAGACTTCAATTAGAAATTTCCTAAGCAAACCTCTTGTGAGTTTGCCAGACTTTGAGGATATTATCATAACGTTTTTGTATTTATGTGCATACTCACCAGCTGCTCTTAGCATCTTTGGTCCAAATGAGCCAGTCGTCTCTAGTACGTAAACAAAGACCAGTGGTAATAATTTTCCAGATAAGGTGACAAACTATTTTGCAGGGTACGAATTTATCACCTTGTGCATATCCTTTCGCTGCACAAGAACCACCTTTGTTCGGCGTTCGGCTCGAGGTTGGTCGTAAGACGATTGATGCTGGTACTCTAGAACAAACTGTCACAAGTTAGCATCGTATGGTCCATAAAAATAGTATTGCATTTAATGTAAATAAATCAGGTACTCCTATATGTAATACCTGTTTAATGAGTGTTCATAACAATATCTTGTCATTTTGGTGTGAGAGCTGTAGTCTGCGTTCAGAAATTTCTCCTGCATGTAGGACCTACTGCAGTGAAGCGCTTTCCCTCTCGGGTGCACATATGGTGATTCTTCTGTGACGAATCCAAGGTCTTCATTTGAAAAGGACCCCCACGGGTCAGAGGCTGGAAAATTTAAATCAGGAAATTGGGTAGCAGCAGCAGCAGCCCACTGCCGCAGGTTTCTCATCGTCTCCTGCACCTGCTGATTACATCCTCTAACTTCTATGACACGACCATAAGTTCACGAATCAACTGTTTTAAGTTGTTCGCGCCTTGCTTCACGTTGTTTTGTATGTTCTTCCCATCTTTTCCAACCTTACATGCTTTTCAGGCGCGAAGATCCGCTTCTACGATGATTCTCTCTGGTTAGATTGTCCACCCTAGTCTCGTAATACTGTGGGACATAATCGCTGTCCATTTTCGATTGCTTCTCTCCGATGAATATAAAGCGACTTTCTCAGTTTCTCCAAACACACCTGTTCCTTCACGTCTTCGTGAGCAATTAATTCGTCTTGTACCGAGAGTTGTTTCTTCACTAGCACTTCGAAAATTCTGCGAAATATTACTTCTTCAATTTCCATGTGTTCTTGTTTTATTACTTCAGCAGGTTTTGAAGTGATAAGATTGTTTTGAAGAAGGAGTTATTCACTGTACACAAGTACCGTTTTTAATCATGCTATTGAAACTTTACTCTAAAGCATTTCGCATACACAATCAGGTTCACGTGCACTTGCTGTCGAAGCACCAAGCACATCAATACATTTACTCGTAAAATGAGACATCTTGGAGCGTTGACAAGTAACTACCTCCGCGTCTAACATACGAATGAAGAATTCTTCGTGTTTGTAAAGTCTGTTTTCTTTGTCCCTCCACCTATCGAAGGTTGTTTTAGCACATGGAGCTGCTTCTGGTGCGTCAAAACTAACTGCAGGATTACAGGGAAAATGGGTACACACGGTGAGCCGTATCGCACCTGGACCTATACTAGGAACATCCGCTCGAGGTGGGTTGAAACGTACCTACAGGAATACGGTTATAATGATAAACTACTTCCAAAATGTGAGAGAATAACCAGAATATCTGAAGTGAAGATTATGTTAACGATAAATGATTCCTTAGATACTGATAATTTGCATAAAAAGCAATACATCTGTTATTAGAATTACGTGGAACGAGAAAAACAGTAGCGGGAGCGATATTCAATCCAGAGTCCTCCATCTTATGAAAGCAAGCGCTTACTCGGTAGACTATAGAATTCTTGGATGTAAGTGAGCACAAGTTACTATATATGCATTATTAATACTTCCAAACTGAATTTTCTCGAAAACGGTTGAAAGTTGGGCCTTCCTTTTTACACTTTGAAGTCCTAGTCATGATCTACACACCGTACAAAAATGAATGAAATCGGTGAGGACAAGTATGTACTGTCCCCTCATAAGCCAAAATCACAAAAAATCCGCGGGTGGCCATATGTGAATCTTTATATGCTCCTCATCAATTGGCTCATGAACAACACCGACCATTCCGATTCTGTATCGTTATTGGTGAAGAGAAATGCTCTCTTTATGCTAAGGTACGGGAAAGAAAGGAATCTTTGAGCCTAAACAAAGCAGCAACTCTCAGGAGAAAGACCTGCGTACATCTACGATAGATAATGTTACGCATATGGTGGAACAGCGTCGGTATGGTATTACGAATCGCTTCCCCGAGGTCTGACCAACACTGCTTACAGTTATTATCAACAGCTGAGACGTCTTGCAGACGCAGCGAAAGAATAATAAACAGGAAGACTGCGTGATTCGATGCTGCTCCACGATAACGCCAACCGCGTTCTGTTAGACTGACAAAGAACGCTATGCAGGAGATTGGTTTGAAAATCATACCGCACACTCCTTATTCTCCAGACCTTGCAGCGTCAGATTTGCACCTTTTCCGCTCTCTATCGAATAATCTTCAAGAACTTTCTTTCCGGGCCAAAATGCGCTGCGAACATGAATCGACGAGTTCTACGCCTCAAAACAACGTGATTTCTATAGTCGCGGAATCGAAAAATTACACCAGCATTGGTACACTGTTGTAAACAGTCATGGAAAATATATGAATGATATCTAAAGTCTCTGTTGTGTGTATCTGTTGCGTACATTAAACCGATGGGAAATCAGCAACGCATGGTATAAAAATGTTCTCAAAATATACTTTTTAAATTTAATTTTGGAGCACGTGATGTAAACATTTTTTAACTAGTCGGTTACACGACTGACCACAATGAGGACAAAATCAATATTTAGTTCCTTATAGTCACAGGAAAACTTTAGGCAACAATGTTCTAGATGCTGTGATGGAATATTGCGTCTTCTACGAATGCGTTTATTTCATAATTTGGGTAGACAGAAGTCGTGGGATACCTCTGAATATTGTGTCGCGCCTCCTTTTGCCGGTGTAGTACTCCTACTCGACGTGTCATGAACTCAGCAAGTTTTTGGAAGTGTGCTGCAGAAATACTCGGCCATGCTGCCTTCATAGCCGTCCATAACTGCAAAAGCGTTGCAGGTGCAGGATTTTGTGCAAGAATCGACCTCTCGATTATGTCCCACGAATGTTCGATGCTATTCATGTCAGGCGATGTATGTGGCCAGATCATCCGCTCTAAAAGTTTAGAATGTTGTCCAAACCAGATGGGAACGGCTGTACCCAGTGACATGATGCATTGTCATACATAAAAACTGCAGCGTTGTATGGGAAATCAAAGTCCATGAATGGCTGGAAATGGCCTCCAAGTAGCCGAAGGTAACCATTTCCAATCAATAATCAGTTTAGTTGGATCAGAGGACACAGTATATTCCATGCAGACACAGCCCTCATCATTATGGAGCCACTACCATGTTGCACCGTGTCTTGTTGACAACTTAGTTCATGGCTTCATGGCCACTGCGCCACTCTCGAATCCTACCATCAGCTCTTACCTGCTCAGATCGGACTTCTTCCGAGCAGGCCACGCTCTTACAGTTATGCTGGATCCTATCGATATGGTCATGAGACCATGAGAGGCGCTGCACGGCGATGTCGTAGTGTTGGGAAAAGCACTCCCGTCGCTGGTGTGCTGCCGTAGCCCACCAACCCCAGATTTCACAGCACTGCCCTGACGGATATGTTCATCGTACGTCTCACATTGATTTCTGCAGTTGTTTCACGTGGTTTTCCTTTTCTGTTAGCACTGACAACTCTACGCAAATGACACTGCTCTCGGTCTAACGACCACTGCGATGTCCGTGGTGAGATTTTGTGTCTGAAATTTGGTATTCTCAGCACCCTCTTGATACTGTGGATCTCGGAATATTAAGTCCATATCGATTCCTGAAATCGAATATCCAGTGTCCTTAGCTACAACTACCATTCCTCTTTCAAAGCCAATCAGTTCCCTTCGAGCGGCGATAATTACCTCGGAAACCTTTTCATACGAACCACCTGAGTACAAATGACAGCTACGCCAATGCACTGCCCTTTTATATCTTGTGTACGTGCAACTACCACTATCTGTATATGAGCATATCACAATTCCATGACTTTTGTCACCTCTGTATGTACAGTGCAAAATGTGACAGGGGTTTGTTTCCCTCCCTCATACAATAACATGCCTTGCCTTCGCAGCTCCATTACACAGAACTGTTTTGATACAACGAGGCTTAAAAATTTAATTCTTTACTAGTCCAAGTCGTTTGAGAATTGTTTTCCTTCTTTTCTATTACTCCTTACAGACTTACTTACTTTATTAACGCTCCTAGACTTGTCAATTCCGGAACCAAAAAGACACAAATGACAAAATAAAAGAGAATGCTACTGCCCAGTCCTTACCTGATCGGTACACAAACGGCAGTCAATGACGTTTTTTTCCTCGATTTCTGGCGAAATATGTTGACGGACCCCATATATGTCGATGAAAAATGCTCAGTTTTCAATTTTCAATCTACCTCGTCAGTTTCGATTACATTACGCGTCATGAACTATATGGTTGGTGTTCTCAAAAGTGCTTAGTCTTTTCTACTAGGTTACATAAGCGACCTGCAAAATAAGAGCCGAACTGGCTGCCGTGTCTCAGGCTTTCCCCTGTTAGTCTATACGTATTGTTTCCCAAAATCATGAAGAGGTTTGGGATGAAGCATGTCTATACCAGCTGGAATACAGTTCACTTCTTAATTGGCCGCTGGTCATACTTCACGCATTTTGTATTTGTAAACCTCATCCAGGAGACTGAATATTCGTGTTCACAGAGAGGGACCCCAGAACACATACTACTGTACTGTGGCCATCAGTCGCAGGAAAGACGGCTAACACACTCACATGACGTCGTAACACGGTCGCTTGGAGCCAGTCGGTGTGAACCGTTCTCAACGAATGCGCGGGTATAATATCTGGGATGCTACACTACGTGATCAAAAGTATCCGGACACATACTAACGTTAACTGCTGAATCGCCTAAACAAGACTGTGTTGGCAATGCGAATGATGTCAGACATAGGGGATATAAATATTTTTAAAAAATGGCATATTTTGCTTATTTTCACTCCATTATGTCATATGGTATCATATTCTGGGGTAGTTCCACAAACCGAGAAAAAATTTTTAGAGTACGGAAGCGTATAATAAGAGTAATGCGTAGTGTAAATTCAAGAGCATCATGTCGAAACCTATTCAAAGAATTGGGCATACTAACCACAGCTACTTAGTATATTTATTTCTTAATGAAGTTTGTTGTAAATAATACATCTCTTTTTCCAACTAACTGCTTAGTATACAGTATCAATACCAGGGATAAGAACAATATACATATATATTTAAAATCAATTACTCTTGCCCAGAAAGGGGTCCAGTACTCAGATACGCATATTTTCAATAAGTTACCAGCAACCATTAAGTGTTTTGTTTCAGACAAGGCACAATTTAAACATAATTTAAAAGAATTTTTCATGACCAACTCCTATTCCATCCATGAATTTCTCAACAAGTGCAGTGACCATTTTAATGAAAATTTATTACACTTCAATTTTTTAAATTCTTGATTGTAACAGCTAAGTAACTACCTACTCTGTGAATGATGGATGTATGAAAAGCAGATGTAAGTCTTAAGTCGGTAAACAGTGGAAATTTAAATCTTGTACATAATTTGATTGTTCTTAACTCAGGATTATTGAAATGAATAATTTGCTTAAATTTTTGACAATATTTCGTTGTAATAGCCAAGTACCTAGCTAATGTGTAAATGACGGATTTAATAAAAGCACATGTGTTAAACCTGTAAATATTATAAGATTAATTTTAACTCATGTAGATAATTGTGCTGTTTATTCACTGAGGATGGTTAAAATTAATGAAACTCTAGTTTTTCTAATTTCATTTTTGTAATGTGTTTATCTGACATGTTCCACACCCAGGAGGATCCCCTCTTTGTGGGTCTATGGAATGAATAATTAATCTAATCTAATCTAATCCAATCTAATCTAAACTGGTTGAAAATTACATACAAGTTCGTGACGCCCTCCACCGGTAATGCTGGAATTCAGTATGGTGTTGGCCCACCCTTAGCCTTGATGACAGCTTCCACTCTCGCAAGCATACGTTCAATCAGGTTCTGGAAGGTTTCTTCGGGAATGGCAGCCCATCCTTCACGGAGTCCTACACTGAGGAGAGGTAACTATGTCGGTCGGTGAGGCTGGGCACGAAGTCGGCGTTCCAAAACATCCAAAAGGTGTTCTATACGATTCAGGTCAGAAATCTGTGCAGGCCAGTCCATTACAGGGATGTTATTGTCGTTTAACCACTCCGCCACAGGCCGTGCATTATGAACAGGTGCTCGATCGTGTTGAAAGATGCAATCGTCATCCCCGAACTACTCTTCAACAGTGGAAAGCAAGAAGGTGCTTAAAACATCAATGTAGGCCTGTGCTATGATAGTGCCACGCAAAACAACAATGGGTGGACGACCTCCTCCATGAAAAACATGACCACACCATAACACCACCGCCTCTGAATTTTACTGTTGGAGCTATACACGCTGACAGATGACGTTCACCGGGCATTCGCCATATCCGCATCCTGTCATCGAATCGCCACATTGTGTACCGTGATTCGTCACTCCTCACAAAGTTTTTCCACTGTTCTATAGTCCAACGTTTACGCTCCTTACACCAGGCGAAGAGTCGTTTGGCATTTACCGGCGTGATGTGTGGCTTATGAGCAGCTGCTCCAGCATGAAATACAAGTTTCCTCACCTCCCGTCTAACTGTCATAGTACATGCAGTGGATCGTGATGCAGTTTGGAGTTCCTGTGTGATGGTCTAGATAGATGTCTGCCTGTTATACATTACGACTCTCTTTAACTGTCGGCGGTCTCTGTCAGTCAACAGACGAAGTCGGCATGTACTCTTTTGTGCAGTACGTGTCCCTTGACGTTTCCACTTCACTATCACATCGGAAACAGTGGACCTAGGGATGTTTAGGAGTGGGTAAATCTCGCTTACAGACGTATGACACAAGTGACACCCAATCACCTGACCACTTTCGAAGTCTGTGAGCTCCGCGGAGCCCCCCATTCCGTTCTCTCACGATGTGTAATGACTATTGATGTCGCTGATGTGGAGTATCTGGCAGTATGTGGCTGCACAATGCACAAAATATGAGAAAGGTATTTTCTGGGGGTGTCCGGATACTTTTGATCACATAGTTTATATAAAGAGTACCCCCATTCCGTTCTCTCACGATGTGTAATGACTATTGATGTCGCTGGTATGGAGTATCTGGCAGTATGTGGCAGCACAATGCACATAATATGAAAAAGGTATTTTTTGGGGGTGTCCGGATACTTTTGAGCACATAGTTTGTATAAAGAGTACCTGCGGCGACGAGAGTAAATGAGGCAGTGAGAGCAGGTGACGAATGATTCCACGGGTAGTGCTTGTGAGAAACACAACATTAGTAAAGGCAGCAGATCACTATCACAACTGACTGTACGGAAGGAGAGGCACAACGAGGTTGTGAAAAAAGTGCGCACGATTTGTATAACGTGGTGCTGTTTGTTGTGTGTTATACAGGCTTTTTCATTGCTGTGAAGGTAATTTTACAACAACAAATGTAACAAACAGGACAAACAAGAATTACATTACTACTCAGAAGCATTTCTCCGAGACCCTGGGCTCCTTATGCCAACATATTCAGAAAATACCCTGAACAGTCCTAGATACTTCGTCAGTGGAGATGAGAAAGAACCTGTACACTGGTAATAATATGGGTATTTTAGTTCCAACCGCTTATACTACTTGTTATTTCGCAACAACAGATTACTGAGCTCAGGAGTCTGAAGATGAATTAATAAAGTTCAAACGGGATACAGGGATCTTACAAGAAGTGACGTGAAAGCTAAGATGAAATGGAATAAAAACTCTCACAGTTGTTTCACTGCAGATGGAAAGAGTACACAGTAAATTCGGGAGTAGACTGCACGGTAACTGAAGAAATTAAAGATAATCATAGATTTTGAAGCAATGTAAAGATTTGTTTCAAAAAAGAACAAGAGTTGTTCTCTTGAAATCATTAAAGTGTATGCATCAACTGTCTGACATTATGAAAACCCCTACGAAGAAGCAAATGAATGATTGTGAATCCTATTACAAGATGTAGTTGAATGCGAAATTAACACAAAAATGGGGAATCAGCGAACCTTCGGATGTAGTATCAGATGATAGTGAGGTCATGCACGAGTAGAATTTTCCGGTAATAACAATATTTAAGCGATTAACTCATTCTTACAGAAAAAAAGGAAAAAAAAAACACAAAGCCGACAAACACGAAAAACACTAATACCGAAAATCGCAGTATAGAAATCAAGTGCGATGTCACGGTCCTAAGCCACTTCAGAATTCCAGCTGTTTGAGATGAGAGTAACATTCTATACAAAAAGAGAAGGAAACAGGCTTTCACAATTGCAAATCATAATAGTACCTACATTATTAGAATTTAAACTGATCAGTCAGAACATTATGACCACTGACCTACTGTCAATATAAACCCGTCCAGGTGATAGCAGCGCCACCTGGTGAGGAATGACTGCTTGTCAGACACATGTACGGTGCATGTAGTATCAGTGAGCATGCTGTCCGTGTGTAGAATGGGGAACGTGCACGGTCTATCTGCGTTTGACTGAGGGCAGATTGTGATGACTCCGAGGTTCAGCACGAGCATTTCAGAAAGTGCACGCCTTGTCGTGTGTTTCAGGAGTGCTGTGGTGAATGTCTTCAATACTTGGCGGAACCAAGATAAACCACATCCAGACGTCGTGGGGTTGGGCGATCACCTTTCATTACTGACGTCGGACATCGTAGGCTCGGCAGACTCACAAACAGGACGGGCGGCGAACTGTAGCGGAGCTAACATCTGACTTTAAGTGTGGGGCAGAGTACAACTGTGTGTAAACACACAGTTCACCGAACACTCCTAATCATGGGCCTCTGCAGCCGACGACCTTTGCAAATGCCAATGTTAACACAACGAAATCGGCAACTACTGCTGAAATTGGTGCGACTATCGGCACTGGACGTTGGCGCAGTGGCACCGCGTTGCGTTGTCTGACGGATCCCGATACCTTTTTCATCACGCTGATGGGAGGGCGCGAGTCGTCGTCTTCTCCTGGAAGACCTCCTTGTCACCTGTATTGTCGGACGGAGACAAGCTGACAGGGGCTCCATTATGCTGTGGGGAATATTGACGTGGGCATCCATGGGTCCAGTGCAGCTCGTTTAAGGCATCATGACGGCCAAGGAGTATCGTACACTGTTGCAGACCATGTACACCCCATCGTGACGATCATGTTTCCTGACGGCAGTGACATTTTTCAAGGAGACAATGCGCCATGTCACAAGGCGAGGAATGTGATGGAGTGGTTCTATGAGTTCCAATTGATGTGATGGTCCTCCAACTAGCCAGATCTGAAACCGATCGAACACTTCTGGGATGTGATCGAAAGTGGCATCAGAGCTCAACTCCCCCTCCCTGGAATTTATTGGAGTTAGGTAACTTGTGTGTGCTGATGTTGTGCCAATTACCACCGGCGACTTACCAAGGCCGCATTTACCAGTGCGAAAGGTGGACATACCGACTATTAGGTAGGTAGTCATAATGTTCTGTGCTACGGTCGCAGGTTCGAATCCTGCCTCGGGCATGGATGTGTGTGATGTCCTTAGGTTAGGTTTAAGTAGTTCTAGGTTCTAGGGGACTGATGACCACAGATGTTAAGTCCCGTAGTGCTCAGAGCCATTTGAACCGTAATGTTCTGGATGATCGGTGTATTTATAACGAGCATTCCAGAAAATGAAAATTATTGCTCCATAGGAAAATGACGAAATTATTAATCAAATTTACTCACGTAAATAGCGACAGAAGTTGAGTTTCTGTGAGATCACAGGGAACGAAACACTTGCTCAATTTAAAGGTAAGGCTATAGTTGTAGGCAAACAATAATAAAAATAAAACACAATACCTTAAATGGAACAAAGATATTTGGATACGATTTTAAAGAATGAGAGAAGGTAAATTCTGTTTAATTTTGAACAGCCATTATACAAGTATGCAAAAGACAAGATAGAGAGCCATGTTGGGAAGATACTACATATCATTAGCTAAGATCACGGGCGGTATCCAATCACATTTTTGCACGTTGGTGCAGTTCACGATACGTACTCGAAACCGACAACTGAAAATTATATTCCGCGAGCAATATCATGTAAGGTGTAATAAGGTCGATTGACGTCAGCGAATCTAAAGGGAACGTTATTGTCAACCACATACATTGTCACATTAGACGAAACGTCAAAATTACGATACGTCACATAGTTGACTTCTGACAGGCATAAGTGAGGACGTGAAATTTGAAATACCGTCCCTTCTTCATAAAGTCGGAATATACCGAACTGCAGAGATGAGACGATGAACGTATAACTGGATCACCGCAGTCCTTAGGCAAAGAACTACGAATGACAGTAGGGTTTATTAATGATGAAAGTAAACTTCCGGTGGAATGTCCTTGACAAAATATTCTATATTTATGAGAGTAAAAAAATATGAAAAATGTCATCCAAACATTTCGGTACATCAGTATTTATTTGCTTGTCAAAATATAGGTCATACGAAAACACGACACAATATTCGACAAGCAGTACGTAAGGCCTTTTTGCTACCTGTGTTCTTTTTTTCTCAGTACCAAACAATTTAAAACCGGCTGTACCCACTGGTCCACACAAATGTTTTGCTTCAAACATGTAACTGCATTTCACATGAACTTCCTACGATAATATGTTCCTTTTTATTCACCCTATGTCCTCTGAATAATGAGGCTACTTCAACAAACTGAAATACCTCTTACTAAAGACTTGACTAATAAGTAACTAAGTACAGACTTGTGATAGATGTGTATAAAATATTTTAAACTTCTGTTGTGGTTAGGATTTTATGAACTGTGCTTACCAATTATCTATGATACTATCAATCTATTTCCGTGTGGTAGTTTTTAAAGCAAACAAAATATCTCATTCTCACAATAATCCAGCGCACAAGAAATAAAACGTACGTCATATTAAGCGTCTGTGATGGAAATTTCTTCGCTTCTTTTTCTAAATTAATTAAGCGTGGCGTCGAAAGCTTACTATATGAATCTGACCTGCAGTTTCTGTCCATGATAGTCGCGATATAGTTGGTGAGTTAAGTCGGCGGAAGTCCAATAAGAGAATGCAAACAACGAGTTGTTTGTCGCAACCTACAAATCCTATTGATTATGCTATCACAAGGCGGGATTTCGGTAGTTTATATCGATGTATTCGGGCTGATTTCTATTCTCTTTTGTTTACGATGACATTGTGAATGGTAATCAGATAATAGCGGAGATGTATTGCCAAATAAAAGAAGACTACACCGTTCGAGATATCGGAGAAGCGATAGGAAACACCCCACCGAAAGCCAGACCTGCAGCGAAATTCCTGATGCAGCACATACGGCAGTTTGCATCAGTCTCGGAGGAGATATCTGTGCGTGGAGCGTTGCCTCGTAAGTGGGGGAGAGTAACATAAAACGCACCTAACGTGCATCTCCATTGAAATATTTCAAGCCTTGTGGGAGAAACGACATGGGGCGAGAATGTACTTACCAAGGCGATCTATCGTTTACTGGTAGGCTCTTTCCTTGGCTGGGAAATGTAGAATGTAAGGCTAATGGCAAAATCTTTTCACCTACAGGAGGGAGACGTGTAAAGTGATGACACACAATTCATAGAATAACACTCATTCGTTCATGAGTCTAAAGTTAATGGTTTTAGAACAGCACTGATCGTTGTACTATGGATCTCATATAGAAGTCGTTGGTAGGTTTTCCGACGTATGTTACAGCAAATGTCTACACATCGGTCACACAATTCCCTTCAATTATGGCCCAGTGGTTCGTGCGTGCTGAGATAGTAACCGACAGCGTGTGACTCGTTTTCCATCGGCTTCAGATCAGGCGAATTTGGTGGCCAAGCATTAAGTTCTCTATAAAGCTCGCTAAACCGCAGTAACATGATAATATAGACCAGTCCATTGCTGCCTTATTCGTAACTGATTTTAAATCATTACTATTTAGTTCACATTTCCATCAATTAAAAAAACAGTTAACAATCGTAATTATGAATATGAGCCGCGATGAAGCCGTCTGCTTTTATATTAATTTCTGCTTCTTCTTAGTGGTTGCTTTACAAGTAGTTTTCTTCGTAGTTGAGCAGGGTACGTAATAGCCAGGCTGGACACAGTATCCCAGGCCAATGATTTGATGCTCGGAGTGGTCCCCATGGAGTTTTGGCTCGCCCATCAGAGGAAAGTGCAGGGGGGATGAGACGAATGGACCGCTCAGAGCAGGTACCGGATGGTGACCCAGGCATAGTTAGTACATCATAAACGTTTCAGAATTGAAAAGGTATCTGGATACATATAGTTTCTTTTCATCCAAGCAGCTCTACCTGGGTTGCAGGCAGAATCCCCGTTTTGCTCGACGCTGAGGTGCTGTTTCAATACAATTGGAGAGACTCTGCAATGCCGTTAGAGTTTAGGGGGATACGAAGCGGGCTGAAGCATGAATGGGAATTTGGATTGACGAGGGAGCCGTGCTAGAGTATTTCATGTAGTTATGCAAAGCCTCTGTGTCAGGGTAGTGTAGTTGTTAGCGCATCTGCTAGTGAGCAGCGGACGCGGTTTCTAATCCCAACCTTGGCACAAATTTTCGTTCATAGCTTCAGTCTGCATATTTACATAATATATGTTTGAGACCAGAATAGGTCCTTGGAATTATATAGTACCATTTGACATTTGATTAAAGCATCTATTTCTGGGCTGCAAAGCACGCCCCCCCCCCCCCCCCCCGTTTCATTCAATGCTGAGCTTCTGTTCCAGTATAGTTGGAAAGCCTGAGCAACGCTGTTCGAGTTTAGAGAGAATACCAAGAGGGCTGGTGCGTGAATGGTAATTGGGATTGAGGAGGGAGTGGTGCTATGGTAGTTCGTGCATTTGTGCAAAGCCAGTGCAGCGTAAACCGAGCTCGAATCCCGGCACTGGTACAAATTTTCAATCGTCGTTTCAGTCCATACATATTTGAGACTTGGGAAGGTCTCTGGAAATATATTGCTTCTTTTGATAGCAGGCACTGCCATCTGTTTATCGCTTTTCTGCAGTTCTTCGCATAACTTGCTTGTACGATTTGGGATCCAAGGCTACGTTCACAGGAATCCTTTAACGTAGCGTGGCAAACAACTGTACTCATGCAGAATCTCAGTTCTTAGAGGCCAAAAGTCACTTAAAAGGAAGCTTGTCTTGTGCCGACAAGTCACGTTTCAAGAACACTGGGCTAGGAGAAGTCAATAATACATAATTACCTCGGCGTTCCATGAGAAGTGACAGAGCGCTATTGTGGACAGGCATTTTTTTTCTCTTTGTAAAACGATGCGCTAACTTTTCGGCACGTTGTTGATTAACCGTTGGCCAAAAAGTGGTAGGAGAGCTCCTCATTACTTAACCTAATAAAATAGCAGAGTAGGAGACACTTGGAGAAATCCAGATACAGAGACGAACGTATTCGATGAAGCTGAAAATTTAGTCATGGTATGAGACATTATCAAAACATGGTAAGAACCACGACTTCGACGTATAACGATAGCCTGCTGATGTAACAATTTTCCTAGGACGGGCGTAGTGGTCTTGTTCATGAAAATGTCATTGACCAGCATCTTGCAGAGACTTTTCATTGGGACAGAGGAGAAAAAACACAGTGTTAGAGGAGAATGCATCTCGGATCGGGATACGGCGGAGAATACACTTCCTCTGGCGACTGTGAGGAGAATACTTCTGCTAAGAATACGAGAGAGAACACACTTCACCAGAAGATCCTAAAGAGAGCTGATGTGGTACAGTCTGTCGCAGTTCATGAGGCTCGCTACTCACCGTGCAACTGACGAAGTGAATACGGCAAATGCCATAATACGATTTTCAAGAAATTTCACTCAGTGGGGAGAAGAGTCAAAATAATCTTACCTGTAGATACTACACTGTTTCTGAACTAACAACTTTTAAAGTCTTCGACACATTAGATACCTTTTAGTCAGCTCAGCCCAGCTTGTGGTACAAGGCGCAGCCTTTCACTTTAGTGTGCTGTGTTCTGAAAACCGATTATTATATTTACTTATTTTCCTTTATTTTTCCAATAGTCTGCCCATTTCCATAGAACGTCACTACAAAAATATTTCTTATCAAGTTAGGGGATAAAGTGCGTTATATTAATTATAAATTTGCAACTGTGTTTCACAATAACTGTCGTACATTTATCATGTAATATATGGGTGTATGGTATTTTCAGGGTTACAATCTTTTTTAAATTCCCATATGATGCTTATTCTTCGGAATGATTTGGTGCATTCCCTTGTATGATACCGATCATATAAACGTTCTAAATATAAAAATTGTGAAGAGCACGAGCATCACAGTATATTAGTTGGTTTTATTTTTCATAGTGATCATATCTATATATCAGTAAATGGAATAATGTGAATTGAGTTCTTTTAGATACTCTTCACTATCAGTATATCTTTTTTATTGTTTATGATTCAGAGTGAAGCGTCTAAATGCATGCGACGTAACTATGTATGTAAGAATATTGCAAATAGAATGATTATCTCAGGGATTTATCACAGATGAAAAGCTTAAGAAATTAATTATCGTGGAGTCGCGTTGTGGTCGTTGTACACAACTGTTAATAAATTCTTTGCTTAGTGTTCCTTCTCTTTAAGTCTTCAAAAGCTATTAATAAAACAATGGCCGAGAAGCGGCTTAAAGAAATCACTGAACTGTAACCCTGGCTGCATATCTTAATATTTTTAAGACAATTGTTAGCATAAAGTTATTACAATAGTATACACTTACGTAGGCAATAGCCGGCCGTACATGCTGTTCAGACAAAAGTACAAGACAGAGAGTCACAGTTATTATCTGTGAATTACATTGTGCTGTGAAGCGTTAAGTAATGTCCCTCGCTTCAAAGAATACACATTTTTATGTACAGATTCGCAGCCGCTTTTCTCGACAACGTAACTGCAGAATGTAATTCTACATTTTTATTATTATTCGTAGTTATTAATCTTTATTTAAGCAAAGCGTCTTTTATTAATTGACATTCCCAGAAGCACACGGTACAACAGGAAGTAGGTTTGCTGCTGTGGCATTTCTTTGTATGAACCATACTCGGGAAATAAATATCGTTAGCATTGCTGAAGAATTGACACTATGGCGATAATTTCGTGTCAAAATGCATATAACAGATAACGTTTTTCGAAAACTCGCGCTTGCAATTCATTATGAATCAAAATATACTACAGGAATTTCGCCAGAAACAATATCAAATAAGTTTCCATTTCTTTACTGTTTTTATTGTTTAATTATTTAACTAGACATACAGTTAGTAGATGAATATGGACCACTTCAGTTCAATATAAACTGGAAAACATTCGTGCAGCAGTATTCAACGGACGAGCGTAGAGAAAGAAGACACAAAAATAAAAATAGCAATTGGGTTTCGAGCACGGGGACCAAAAGTGCAAAGAAGCGAAGCTAGACACTGCGCCGCCACTTGAATTAATTACTCTCTAAAAGGCACGTAAAATACCTCGAAAACTTTGACCGTCGTTTTCTCAGAAATGGTTAGGTTTCAACGGATAAGCTGAGACACGTGTTCGCTTATTTTGACCCTTCTTCTATTGAGCGTCGTTTCTGGAACACCGGGTTTTGCACTCGTATTATCCTCGTGAGTGCTCAATATGGATGTCAAGAGCTCTGCTGTACTCTCACAATGATTCTGGACTTGTGGCAAAGATATGTATCCTGCTGGACCTTCCATTAGGGTTAGTAATGAAGAAAAATTATCTTCGTTGATGTCATGAATATTACGGTCACTGATAAATAAGTGAAATTTTTCATTAAGTAATAAAGTGGCAGATCGTAAAAAAAAGCCACGAATTTCAGTTTGAAGAGGAATAATGAATCTGTTCAATCAAATACAGATGATGTCTCTCTAGCCTGCCTATCAGACACAAAATTCCTAAGAAAGAACACTGGTTCTCATTTGAAGATGGGTGAACACATGAAAATACTTGTAAACAGAATGCCAGTAGCAACCTATGCCCTTTGAGTTCTGGTATCATTGTGTATCAAACGGTGGCTTTCATTTACATATAATTCATATCTAGGCTCATTTAATAGCTATGGAACTCTTTTCCAGGGAACAAACGCCAAAATAAAAACACTTTTTGTAACTACAGAAAAGGGTCATAACAGTAATAATCGAAATAATAGTCGTGCTCACTGCAACAACCTTTACAAAACATGGGGATTTAAATCACATCATGTGAGAACATTTACCAATAAGTAACGCACATCAAAGTAACATTTGTAATTGCTGTCCATGACCTTTGAAAAAGATCTGGACCGAACTTAAATTATGAAGAAAGGATATACATAAAACTAAAAACAGGAATGCATGAAGTAATAGAGTAAGTATCATAAGAATATTGAAAAGGTTACTAAAACGAACTTATTTACAAAGGCAGGGAAAGATACCTGTGAAGCAACATATTCTATACAGTGAAGGTTTAATTACATAACACAGGGTAGGCATCTGGTAAAAAATGTAACACTCTTCAATTTTAACAATAAAAACAATAATAATAATAATAACGCTTTGGTTCTCATTTCAGCTGCAGTGTTACATTATGAAACAGTGTGTATGTTCTGTATGCTGTGGCTGATAATGAAAAACGACTAAACAGTATGCCACTAGCCTTTTATCACGGACGTGTGATAAGGGGAGAAGTCATGGGGTCGCAAAATTGAGGCCGGCGTCCGCCATGTTAGTTGCCCCACAGACTAATTTGGTGGAATTTTTCTGAGGAAAAAATGCCAGCTTGCGTCATTTACGAGTGTACTAATTGTTCCGAGAATGATCTAAAGTGTAAAAGAATCACATTTCATTCGTAAGTGTACCCGTGCAGCGCTATTTTCTTTCATATAAACGAATTTTGGTTGCGCTATTTCCTTTAACTGTAGTGGTTTTACTTCTGTCATTTGGCTTTACATTTGCGAAAGGAGGAGTGGAAACGGAACAACTATAGCAAAAAAGTTCTCAGCATTTTCGGAAAGAGGTCATAGACCGAACATCAGTTTCGTCAATCGTTATTAAGAAAAATACTGTATTAGGAAAATAGCCTTTTCGTTTCACACAATTCCCTTCTTGGTTATTCTAAGCGTATAACAAAAAGCAAGTTACATTAACGAGGCGTATCGCGTCATATTACTGGATCAAATATGCATTTAAGACCAGAAAAACGTCTGAAAATGCCTTTCTGACGCTGCGTTATTCACGAAAGCACTGTAACATTTTCTGTTTAAAACAACTGTTACCCAGACATTACAGAATTGAAGAATCAGAAACATTCGTAAACAGTAGCCTGCTAATGTCCTGGGCAATCTAACATTAGCGCCAACTCGCCCTATTATAACTCCGTACCTTTTACATTATCAAATAAGTTCTTTAAAAAACATTTTTGTCACACTAGTGATAAACGTAATGAAGTATAGGTGTTTTGTACGGAATGGCCACGATTTGAAGGATGCAGCCACTAATTTTAATCCGGTCACTCTTATTGAGTAGCCGCACGGGATTAGCCGAGCGGTCTTGGGCGCTGCAGTCATGAACTGTGTGGCTGGTCCCGGCGGAGGTTCGAGTCCTCCCTCGAGCGTGTGTGTGTGTGTGTGTTTATGTCCTTAGGTTAATTTAGGTTAAGTAGTGTGTAAGCGTAGGGACTCATGACCTTAGCAGTTAAGTCCCATAAGATTTCACACACATTTGAACATTTGAACTTATTGAGGTTTCCAGTGGTTTTCCTAAATTACTTCACTTAAATACCGGGATGGTTCGTACCATAACGTCACGTCTGACTCTGCCTGTTCTGATCAAACTAGACCTGTAGGTAAATGCATGTACATATCGTATGAATTTTGTTACGTACTTGGTCTTAAACAATAATACAGTAACACGGCTACGCCCTAGTAAAATTGTTCCACGGATGAATAAAATTTCTACTGTTATTATTACTAGTACTACTTCCGCTACTACCAATAGGCGCCGTCACCAGTGGGAAAAAATCAAAAATTAAGGAATGCAAGTGGTCGGAAAATATTCTGACATAATCCGAAACTATGGTTGTGCCTTCTATTTCTACCACAGTTATATCTACGTCTACGTCTACGTCTATGTGGATAGTCTGCAAATGACACCTGAGTGCCTGGCAGAGGTTTCATCGAACCACCTACACAATAACTCACTATTATTCCAATCTGATGACTGAAACTACGTGAGAAGATTCCGCCGTAAAAGACGTCTTTGTTTCAATGATGTCCTCCCCAAATCCTGTACCATGTCAGTGACACTCTCGCCCCTATTTATCTGGTAAGCATCCCAGACCGTGCAGATGGAATCCAAGAGAGGACAGACAACCGTAGTGTAGGCAGTCTCTTTAGTAGATCTGTTACATTTTCTAAGTATTCTTCCAATAAAACGCAGTCTTTGATCTACCTCCCACACAACATTTGCTACGTGTTCTTTCCAATTAAGTTATTCATAATTTTAATTCCTAGGTATTTAGTTGAATTTACGGCTTCCCTACTTCACTGATTTTTCGTGTAATTTCAGTTTAACGGATTCATTTCAGCACCATGGAGATGACCTCACACTTTTCGTTATTTAGGGTCAATTTCCAATTTTTGGACCATACAGATATTTTTTTTAAAAATCGTTTTGCAGTTTGTTTCGATCTTATGATGACTTTACTAGTCCATAAACGTCAGCATCATTAGCAAACAACCTAAGACGGCTGCTCAGATTATCTGCTAAATCGTTTATATAGGTAAGGAACACCAACACTACCTTGTGGAGCGCCAGACATAACTTTTTTTTAACGACTCTCCGTCAGTTGCTACGAACCGTGACCTCCCTGGCAGGAAATCACGAATCCAATCACATAACTGAGATTTACCACAAGCTGCTTGTGTGGTACAGCGTCAAAAGGTGCTGTGGAAACCTATGTGTATGTACTCCATAGCATAATACTTGTCCACCGACGTGCGTCTGTGTCAAGGTGCATGTTTCGAGCAGCCATTCTCCTGGATGAAGGCGTATCAGTATACGACCATCGACCTGGTGTAGCGATAAACGCCATTCATCTGACCAGGCGACACATATTCATTGGTACACAGTTCCATCTCCATTATCGTTAGCCCACTGTGAAAGAAATTCACTGAAGAACGCTTTCGCTGGTAAAAATTGTAAATGGACACCAAAGCTTGACTACACGTAACATGTTTATACGGATTTAAGTTGCAATTGCTATGCAGAGATGAAGATATACGCACGGGCTAGACTAACATGTGACGCTGCTTCAGTCGAGTCTTCAATCTGAAAACCACATCAACAAACCCACATTATGCTTAAATATTCAAGACGGAATGAGGCATCTTCGGTTGGCATATTATTATGTCAATTGACGTTAAGGTTCACCAAACAGGTGCTCGGTACTCAGCTGTTGACTTTGAAAATTGCGCGAGTGGTGCATGAAGTGACTGTATTGATTATTTGAAGCAAACGCTTCAAATGGACAGGTACACTATTTGGAATGGGTTTCGTATACAGATATTTTATGTAACTAGGTTTTCTCGTAAATGGTTAGAGATTTCTATCTATTCTGCAGCTCAGGTATCCTTTCCATTATTAAAAATTAATTTACATGTATTGGCTTTTTGCCGGAAATAATACAACCATTATAACTAGTTATTGATGTTAATGATGACAGTTACATACAAAGTACACACCTATTTTCACATATATAAAAATATCTTAACTACACTGTCTTCTTAAGAGAATGTGAAGTATAATTTCGAATGTATGCTTCTACATGTGTCTATGTTTAGTTCTTGGATTTAATCGAGCGCTGATTAGTACGTGCTGAAATGCACAACTCGTTTTGATGTACATATCTTAGTTGATAACATTTCGCTCTGTGTTGCAGGTCAATGTATCCATTTGTTGTGTTAGGCGATATCCATGTTTGAATAACTATCAGAATGATTACAGAATGTTAGTTTATTATCTTACGGCCGAAGTGACCGAGCGGTTCTAGGCGCTTCAGTATGGAACCGTGCTGCTGCTACGGTCGCAGGTTCGAATCCTGCCTCGGGCATGGATGTGTGTGATGTCCTTAGGTTAGTTAGGTTTAAGTAGTTCTAAGTCAAGGGTACTGATGACCTCAGATGTTAAGTCCCCATGTGCTTAGAGCCATTTGAACCATATTTTTTCCTATCAGAACCCAGAACCAACGTAAACATATATGTCTGGTGCACTTCAGTGTGACTGCCACTAGTGTTGCCACTTCACTCAAAGCGGAAATGCAGAGCCACCTGGAGCGATAAACATTTGGAGCTGGCGGACCAGACACTGTCCGTCACCGCTGTTCCTCGCTGACGTTCTCAGTCAACTGTCAGCTGAAGAAACTTCTTTTGATGTGGTGTTTTCTGACGCCATTTATAAGGCGTCGTTCAATATGTGCTTTGCAATTAGAAAATGCATTTTTATTTCAAACTCCCACGAAGGCAACTTTCTTGCAAGATTCAGTGCGTCAGTTTGAACATCGGAACCACTCACATACTGTTGGTTGTCCTCAAAGTTGTTATGTGTATCAAATGATTTTTTTTTGAGTCATTAGGCTTCTGAATGGTTTGTCGGCCCACCACGAATTCCTCTGCTGTATCAACATCTTCAACTCATAACAGCGCTTGCACGCTGTATTCTCAATCATTGAGAGAGACTTCGATCTCTCCCTTCCTCTGTAGCTTTTGCCCTCTACAGCTCCCTCTAGATAGGAAATGTCTTAATACAGATTCTATCATTCTGTCCCTTCTTCTTGTCAGGATTTTCCATGTATTCGTTTCTTCGTCGATTCTGAGGAGAACTTTCTCATTCCTTACATTATCAGTACAACTAAATTTGAGCATTCTTCTGTAAGAGCACATTTGAGACGCTTCAACTCCTCTGTTCTGGTTTTCCATTTGTCCATGTTGCACTACCATACAGTATTGTGCTCCGTATATAAATTCTCACAAATTGCTTCATCAAATTAAAGTTCTTGTTTGATACCAGTAGAACTCTTTTGGCCAGGGAGACCCTCGTTGCCTTTTCTAGTCTTCTTCGTTTTACCCTTCTCGCTTCGTCGGTCATGGGTTATTCTAGTTCCACGGTAAATTCCTTAACTTGGTCTACTTTGTGATCACCAATTTTGATGTTAAGTCTCTCGCAATTCTTTTTGTAGGGTCTGGCTCACTCGTCTCGTATAGGGTGCCTAAGGGATGTGGCGTTCTCGGAATGCTATACAACAATGAAAGCAAATAAGATTGATACGTGATTCCTTAGTCGTACCACACTTGCACAACATACCTTCAATACCATAAAATAGGAAGCGGGATGGACTCTTTGTTGGCAGTCACACCTTATAATTAAGACACTTTATTGGCATTACGCCTTTAAAAAATAATTTGAGAATTAGAAACTGTGGACGAGCCACTAGACAAAACTTTGCAAATACAATTTCAAACTCACCCTACTTAGTACTCTAACAAACAATTCCAAATTAAGAAAGAGGGTAACTGACAACTTGAGAACTTCAAACTCCCATATAGGACTTCCCTGAAAATAAATGTAATCAAACAATTACAGGTAAAGGGTGACTTAATAACACTTGAGCACTAGTGCCAAACTAAGACGCCATTACATAACATGATAGAATCACTTAATTAAAAAAAAAGAAAACTGCAACAGAGACACTGATCTTAAAAAAATGTTTACGTCCTCAGACGTGTTATTAAAAATTTACTAGGAAAAGCTTCTCAAGGAACTCAGCAGATGCTATGCGGTTTAAGGTTTAGCCAGTTGCCAGTCCGTAATACTTAAGAAAACAAGTTCCTATACGAACAGGTTACATACAAAATATATATCTACCAGCTTAACACGCCTTGAAGGAAGGAAGATAAATACTAAACTTTGGAAGGGGATATGTGACCAACTCCGGGTGTAGCCAGGTTCTTAAACACTGCCAGGCCTAGACCTCGGATGACATTTCACTCCCCGCCGGCTTTGTGAAAATCTAATGACATATTGCCAGTCTTATGGATTCTACGGTCGTTTGTACGTGACTTCTCCAAAGTATTTTAGAAATTCCAATTTCATGTTATTTATCTGTTCTGTCTTATTAGATGACAATTCTTCTAGAACTCTTTTATGTTCTGACTTTTTTTACTGCATCCTTTATGTCACCCCTACCGACCACGGTTTCTTCGTGTTACACGTCATAGGACAGATCCTCCCCCTCATAGACGCCATCACGCACTCTTTCCATCCCTCTGTTCTCTCCTCTGAGTTTAACAGTGGGATTTCCACTGCACCTCCTCTACCTAAGTGCCTACTGTGGTATTTTTTATCGCAGTATCCAAGTATTTAGCAGACATCAAATGCGACTCATCATTCCAAAGTACTTCAGTATCTCACTTCATTCCTCTGTGATTTCTCTGTACGATTTTCTTTACCTTATTTTGCACATTCACCCACGATGTTGGACCAAAGAAAATCCAATTTTTTCTGTTATTCATTGAGATCATAAATCATGCAATAGTTTAGACAGTTTAAACTTAAAAATTGGATAACAGAAATAGAAAAAATGGCTGGTCAGTTGAAGAATTTGTGAAACATACGATGGAGGATTAAAACAGACGTTATAAATGTGACCACAAATAAAGGTAAAGAATCTTATTTAGGGCAGACGGAAAAACTATAAACGTTACCTAACTTTCTTATAGGTTTAGAATAAGTGTTATCTGTCCACAAAGTAAGAGGAAATTGTACAAATCAGTCAACATGAGAAGATGTTAATCGGAACATACAATCGCTGAAGAAAGTTGCATATTTAAATAATAGAAGAAATCGTAGAAGTGGGTATGCATTCGTAGCCTCATCTAGTACCGAACAGAGGTAGATATAAACATCAAAATGAAAATAAAAATTTAAAATAAAATCTGTACGGTAGGAAACATATGGAAAAATGGAAACAGAACAGAAACATTCCACAATTAGGATGTGAATACCTGCTAATAAATAAGGATGAATTCAACTACCGAACGTTCATATAAAGAGGTAATCTATCCAGTAGATAGTAAAATAAGGTTTCTTGAGAGTAATTGCAATATAACATAGGAACCAAAGCACGAGAGATGCACAGGCGGCAGGGTCATGCGTAAAGGAATTATTCTAGATTATTATGCGTACAAGAAATAAATCAAGTAGTTAATACAGTGTACAGTGGATTTTTTTTTTTTACTACCGTTCACTTTGGCATGAGATGTTCTAGGAATGTGAATTGCAATATTTCTTCATTCAGTCCCAGACTTTTCAATTGAAACGAATATTCTCTAAATCCTTAATAGTGATGAGGCCTAAACCAAATTGGATGCACTTGCATGTGTTGTGTGTGCTACATAAAACATAGTTTCAGGATATATGGTATTTCATATAGAACTCCGCATCACATCGTCACATTTTTTTATTATTTATTTATTTATCTTTTCAGAGTAAGATTTCAAGATCTTATATAGGTCGGCGGTCAGTTCCACGCTACGCCAATATGACGTCACACGGTAGAAGCGGGCAGACCGCGCCTTAAGCCCTGCGGCAGTGGGGGCGGAGCCTGCTGCGGTTTCATTTTGCCCACGGCACCCATCCGCTTGCCGCCTCACGTGTTGACGCAGTGCGTGGTCAGTGTTGATGCTGCCACCTGTGTTATCCTTCCATTACATTTATCTCTTTACGGGAATGCAGTACAAACCCTTTTAGCACCCCACCCTTTTTTGTCGTTCTGTGCACCGCTGTGGAAGGGCAAACAACGAAAGCGCTGCCAAGGGAAAGCGACTGGGCCAGAATGCTCTTCGCCACTTGCTTAAAGAATCGATGCGGCCTGTAATCAAGCACACGGCACTGCTTCACGTTTCCTAGATCTGAAAAAAATGCCTACGGATTCTGTTTTTAAGCTGTGGGACAGGAACCATCTGTTACGTCAGCTTACATACTTGAAAGAGAAAGGAAACATTTTTGGAATAACACTTCAGGACCATAAAGTTAGTTCTTTATACCACTCTCATTACTGAACCAAAATCAATCTGAAATTAGTTCTCCTGTCTATTCAAATATCCACATTTTTCAAACAGGGTTCACATACTCGTAAGAAAGAGCCGAACAACTATTATTAAGGCAAGCATACTGATAAAGTATTATTATATTTATACGACACTTTTCTTAACAGAATAACAGCAAGAATTTTTTTTTGTACACCAATACGCTGGAAAACGAAAGCTTTTTGTAGGAGGCAGTTTTATTTTATAAATAAGGTGACAAACGAAATAAAAGCATATTTGAATCATTAAAATGTTTTACTTTTAATAACTGAATTTATAATATGAAAGGCCGGCCGCCGTGGCCGTGCGGTTCTAGGTGCTTCAGTCTGGAATCGCGTGACTGCTACGGTCGCAGGTTCGAATCCTGCCTTGGGCATGGGTGTGTGTGATGTCCTTAGGTTAGTTAGGTTTAAGTAGCTCTAAAAAATGTTCTAGGGGACTGATGACCTCAGATGTTAAGTCCCATAGTGCTCAGAGCCATTTGAACCATTTATTTTTTTATAATATGAAAGGATTTAATTACACAGAAATTGTAAGGAATCCACCACTGATCTGGTACTTTGCCTTTCAGAAACTAGTCTTCGATTCTCAGTAATTTTGCTGATCTGCTATTTTAACAAGCAGATTGGAGGTCTTTGCTATTACCGAAGGCAATCCATACGATAATGCCTCAGAAATTACAAGAAAATCATGTAAATGCACTCACTGATTGTTCCGTCTGTTCTTGGTTGAATATTTACTGTATATTGACTCAATACACGCACGACAATGGTGCAACATTCTACAGTGTGTATTGTTTATTTTACAAATCGGTTTTCAGCCGTTACGCCATCACCAGTTGAAAGATAAATATGCATGGCAAAGATATATCTTAGAGTCAAATGTTTTAAATTGGTGCTTCTTCAGTGTACCTCGGTTTCCAAAGATGACAATTGTTAATGATTGGCCAAGGACTAAAACGAAAAGAATTATTAGGTTGGCGCAAAAGGTGAGAAACTGAATAAAGTAACTGCGAAATGACTTCCAATCCCAAATCTTGCGTAGTGCTTTTTTGTCAGTATAGCAGAATGTGGGGAGTATTATCGTGAAGTAGCAGCACTTCACGCACTCTTCCTGGTCGTTGTTCTTGGGTTGCTCCTAAAAGATGTCTCAGATATTGACAACAGAAGTCAGCAGTCAGGATTACACCTCAGGGAAGCAATTTGTAGTACACTATACCGTCACTGTTCCACCAGATGAATAACAGTATTTTTTGTGGATGTGCTTAGGTCCTAGTATAAGGAGTTCCTACTTTGGTAGGGTTCAACCATTCCTTTCTTTTCTTTATGTTAGCATAAAGACACCATTTCACGGCACCAATAACGATACAGGACAGAAATCGTCGATGTTGTTCATGAGCCAAGATGACGAGCAACCAGAAACGCTGTCATGCACATTCACTGCTTTTTCTGACTTTGGTTTAGAGAAGCGTTATCCATTCACTCAATCTGTCAACCTCCCCCACAACATGTAAATAGTCATATTTTCCAGTTCTCTAAAGCACTGACGTGCATCATTGTGGGTTAACGTGTTTAAACGATCTTCACTAATCCTCGAAAGTTTTTCTGAGCGGGTAGAGTCACTAACATCAAAACGGTCCTCCATAAAACGAGAAAACAATTTTCTTGCCAATGGTATTATCCCTATACTGGGAAAAAATGTTTCTGGTTGCCCCTAGTGCTGTCAGTCCAATTTTAAACTCGAACACAGGAATATGCAAAAACGTTTCTATTTCACCAATTGGCACCCCATTTTCTAGTGTCCACAGGTCCACTCACTATCTCCGAATGACAGAATGACAATATGTAAACTCAAATAGCAACAGTGAATTATAAATAAAAAATGACAACAGATAAACCCATAGCAACCGGAACATCAAGATGCGAAACAGAAACGCTACGAACTTGTGCGTGAACCTAATATTTCAGGGAAAATGTTGTAGCAAATTATTGAACTTAAATAAGACCTGTGACACAATAACTAATGAAATACATGACAAATGACAACAATTGTTATGAGAAAAAAGTAGGTTGAAAGAGAAACTTCGGTAACATGTTTGAAGGGAGCGAATGACTAAAATAATCTTACATTTAACAGTTCACTTGAAATTTTGCACCAACGTTTAGTGTTAAATTTACTTGCTTCTGAGAGCAGCTGTTGTCAATTTGTTATACAGTTCATTAGTTAATGTCACATACAAGTTCAACACCTTCCCATAACATTTTTACTGAAATAATTCCTCTCGTTTTGCCTTAAACCAAAAGTTATGAATAGCCATGTTTGGAAACGGAAATACTCTATAGAAACTTGTTTAAAATCTTTGTTCCAACAAAAATTACACTGTCACACATACGAGGGTTGGAACTTAAATAGTGGCAACTATTCATTCACAACCGATACAAAAAAGTTACATGTTTGCACTTGGTACTGTCCTTCAAAGTAGTGACCAGCGTGGTGTAGAACCAGTTTCCAGCGATGTGGAAGGCGTCAGCAGAGCCTGTTCCGTTGATGGTGCGGAGTGCCTGTCGAATCTCTGGATCAGTTCTGAAGCGAATGCCACGAAATCAAAACTGAAACGCCAGTCCACCGAATGGCGTCATTATGGGTCGCCGCAAAAGTCGAATTTGGGTCAGAGCACCAGTTTGGTGAAAGGTAGAGTGATTATCGTGCATGACTGTGACGGTGCTATCCTAACGCATTACGTTCCTCCACGGCAGACCGTCAGTGCACAGTATTACCGTTCGTTTTTGGAGCATCACCTGCGACCAGCTTTCTACCTGTCTTAGATTTACTCTCAATCAGTAGTAGGCAGATGGAGTCACGGGTGCAATTTTTATATCAAATAAATACGCAAATTAATTAAAATGATCAATTAATCATCCCCGCCCCCGCCCACCACCGCCCACTCCCGCCCCGACCACACCCAAACCCACCCTGATGACGCCCAACCCCGCCCCCACCTGCAGATAACGTCACGTGTTCTCCTCAGCCTGCATGTGTGTCCCAGCCCATCCCTCCACCTGTCCCCTTCCCATTCTTCCCCGAACCCCAGCCTACCCTACTAGCGGAAATTTTGAATTTTTGGAGGAGTTTCGAATTTTGGTAGAATTTCGAATTATGGCGGGAATTTCTTTGCACAAGAGCTGTGCTGACCCCCTCCCCACCCAGGAATTAACGGTAAATTAAACTTGGGGGTACCGTGGTCCTTCTGGGTGGAAATCCAAATTGAACCCCTAACACAATTAAACCACCAGAGGCGCATGGAACTGATGGGAAATTAAGATTAGCGGTGCCCTTTCCAGGGCTTGAAGCATGATTTTACTGGATGGGAAGCCCAAGTACACCCACTAACACATGAAAACTGTCCAGATGCGCGAAAGGAAGGTTAAATTAGTGTACTCTATTTATGTTGGTCGGGAAATTGACGCACAGATCGATCCTAAATACATAATCGCCAATATCAGGCCTAATTACACCGATTTTCATCGGAGCACTTCGCTACTCGTCGTCCACTCCTATTATACCGCTCTTGTGCATATTGTATATTACATATTGTATATTACCTGTCGTTCTCTATAGCTTATACCTGTTCATCTTGCACCATTTTGCACCATTTTACACTGTCTAACGCTTTTACCCACGCCGAAAAATCCTATGAACCTGTATTAATTTTTCTTTAGACTTGTTTCCATCTTCTTTCCCATTCTTCTGTATTTTAGTCTTGTCAGCAACTTGGATGCAAGAACCGTTAAGCTGATCGTGAGACAGTTCTCGCGCTTTTTCGCTCTTTCAGTCTTCTGTATTGTGTAGATGACATTTTTCCGGAAGTCAGATGATATGTCATTACACATTACTCATACATTGTACACACCAAAGTGAACAGTCGTTATGTTGTCACCTTCCCCAATGATTTTAGTAATTCTGATGAATATGGTCTATCCCTTTTACCTTATTTGAGCTTAAGCCGGGCAAAGCTCTGCTAAATTCTGATTCGACTACTGGATCCCCTACCTCTTCTAAATCGATTCCTGTTTCTTCTTCTATCACATCAGATAAATCTTACCACTCAAAGAGGCCTTCACTGTACTCTTTCCACCTATCCGCCCTCTCCTCTCCACTTACCAGTGGAATTCCCGTTATACTCTTAACGTTACCACCCTTGTTTTTAATTTCACTGAAGGTTATTTTGAAATTCCTATATGCTGAGATGATCCTTCCGACAACCATTTCGTTTTCGGTATCTTCACATTCTTCATGCAGCCATTTCGTCTTATCTTCCCTGCACTTCCTGTTTAATTCACTCCTCAGCGATTTGTATTTCTGTATTCCCAAATTTCTCTGAACATTTTTGTACTTCCTTCTTTCATCGACCAACTGAAGTATATATCCATGGCTTCGTTGCAGTTACCCTCTTTCTACCTCTGTTTTTTTTTCCATGTTCTGTGATTGCCTTTTAGAGATGTCCCTTCCTCTTGAACTATATCTGCCTATTCTTTTTCGCTGTACCTACAGCCGTAGAGAACTTCAAGCATATTTCGTCATTTCTTAGTACTTCCGTATCCAGGTTCTTTGCGTCATGATTCTTCCTGACTAATCTCATAAATTTTATCCTACTTTTCATCACTACTACCTAGTGATCTGAGCCTATATCTGTTTCTGGGTATGCATTACAATCCAGTATCTGATTTCCGAATCTGTGTCTGACCATTATATAATCTATCTGAAATCTTCCCTTGTCACTTGGCCTTGCCAGGTATACCTCGTCTTCTTGTGCTTCTTGAACAGAGTATTCGCTATTACTATCCGACATTTATTAAAGAACTCAATTAGTCTTCCTCCTCTCTCATTCCTTGTAATAACCTCATATTACCCGTAACCTTTTCTTCTACTCCTTTCTCTACAACTGCGTTCCAGTCCTCCATGACTACTAGCTTTTCGCCTCCGTATATGTACTTTATCACTCTCTCAATATCGTCATACACTTCGTCTAAATCTTCATCTTCCGTTTGCGACGTCGCCATGGAAACCTTAACTATTGCTGTCGGTGTTGGTTTGCCGTTGATTCCGATAGGAACTATCCTATCACTGAACTGTTCGCAATAACACTCTCTCTGCATTACCCTCCTGTTCGTAACTAATCTTACTCTGTCTTCTTTACATTTCTCTTTCCTGACCCCTGTTATATCTAGATTGAATTGAGCCTCTGCATTTCCCTTTTCAGATTTTCTAGCTTCCCTAGCATGTTTAAGCTTTTGATATTCGACGCCCGGCCTCTTAGAGTGTTAGGCTTTCGTTGGTTATTTATGCTTTTTCTCACGGTCACCTCCCCTTTGGCAGCCCCCGCCTGGAGTTCCGAATGGGGAGACTATTCCGGAATCTTTTGCTAATGAAAAGATCATCGTTACACTTTTTGAATTAAAGGCCGCATTTCTTTTGGGTACACGTTATGTGTCTTTAATACACTGGTTTCCATTGACTTCTGCATCCTCATTCCGTTGATCATTGCTGATTCTTCAGGCTTTACGGCAGTTTCTCAATCCAAGGACAACAGAGTGCCCTGACCCTCTGCCCACTTCTCAGTTCTCTTCGAGAAGGCCATTGGCTGAATGAGGGTGACTTCTGCCGGAGGACTTCGGCCGACAATGCTCATCATCAAACAAAAGTTAAGCGACAGCGGGTTTCGAACTTGGGGCGATTTTTATTACTAATCGATGATGATAACCCTAGGCCACGTGTGCCGTAATGTTCAATAGTCTTTAAGTATCGACCGAATGCTGGCTGTGTAAGCTACATCTTTCCTGTGTGAACAGCTTTTTCTGAGAATGATTCTAAGGAATCACAATATGACATCTGAATTTCCTTACGATTAGTTTAATTTGGTCTTTTCGCTCCAAATGCCTGTGCTCGCGTACTGCTTTACGTATAATGGATGTGACTTTTTTCATTTTTAGATCGGCTGCTGTGTAATTTAAGAAGCACGTGTCTTTCCATATAATTACGTGCAACACGTCGATCCTCAGGAAGTCTTCCTGTAGTTTGCTAGTATCTTCTATCGCTGTATACTACAGCATCATCCGGGAACAGTGTCACGTAACTTCCAACGTGACGAGCTACATCATTTATGGTTTATTTTGAAAACAATAATAATTTATCTTTCCATTGCCACCTGTTCGAAAATGTGCCAAAACGTGGATACGTAAATCACTTAATAAACTGCACCAGGAGTCTGTATTATGGAACTTACTTTTACTAGACATCTCCCACTGCACGGAGGAAAAGATTTCAATAAACAAGTTGCGTGGTAACGGTTCACTTTATTCCTACCCTTTTTAATTGCTATATAGTCGATGCCATCCGAAAATGAAAAGAAGAAGCGATAGTGGGGATCCATATAAACAAAAATAAATATATTTACATAGTATTGTATCCTGGCAACATTTTATTAATGGCAAAATATGAAGACAAACTACAATAACCAGTCCATATTTCAAACGTAATTCGGAAAGATTATAATTTGAGGGTAGCAGTGAATAAAACTCAGTCAATGGCATTCCATGAGATACATTTATTACGAAATAAAATTCTAACTGATGATCAGATTTTTGAAGAAGTTCAGCACTTTGGTTAGCTAGGGAGCTGCGAGTATATCACTTTTAATGCAGATAACAGTGTAGGTATTAAATTACGGAGATGTCATAGTGTGCGTAGCACTGTAAACCAAATATTAAAAAAAACACAGAGAGCCTCAAAAACTATATTGTTTGAGGTAATGGCTCTACCAGTTCTGCTGCATGACTGAGAAACGTGGCTTATGGAAAGATTACAGATATGCTCTGGTGGCTGAAACGAAACTCTTAGAGCATTCAGAACTTACACTCAGATGTATGAGATTCCTAACGAAAACATTAGAAAAGGGTTTAATATTTTTGCAGTAAATGACAAAACAGTGTTACATAAATCAAAATTTAAGGAACACTTGAAACGAATGGAAGAAACAAGAATTAAATTTATCGTCTTGCAACACCCAACCGAAATGAATGTGAGACATAGAACGGCAAGATAAAAGATGTAATCGAATCTTGAATATGTCGATAGCCCTACTCTATGAAAGGCGGAAGAAAAAGACTTTCCCTTACAGTACTGTAATTGTGTCGATAGGCTTCCACTTTATCTCACCAACTTACTAATATTCTCCCGCTACTTATTTTTACTTAAGTCAAAAATTACACGCGTAATTCACGTATACAACTTCAGGCGTAGTTACAGGTTTGAATACCAATAACCGTTACAAAGCCTGTGAGAGTCTACTAACCTAAATTATAATATTGGCATTAATTAGCTTTTTGCTGCTTCATACCGCTGGCAATAATTTATTGTGTAAGATACGAATTCTTGTCACATTTTAAATACATACGGTCTAGCACAACGCTATATCATCTGCCCAGTTAATTTCGTCTGCATGTATGCTTTTAAATACTATCATCTTTGTTACACACACGACAGGATTTCGGTCGAGTGGAATTTGGATGGGGGTTGTGCCAGAGTGTTTATTATATTAAGCTAGATATTATAACAGCGGAGAGCACTCGAATAAGAGCCATTTTACTCAATTTCAACTCAAGTACTTTTGAATCTAATGATACAAGAGCTCAATGCATTATGCAACCAGAACATAGATTCATCTGGAACAATAACATATACGAGAACTTGGTCTAAAACAGACCTACATATTATATAAATAATATAATCTTGTTCGGCCGTGAATGACTACACAAGACAACATGTTTTACAAGTGGCGCCGGCCGAAGTGGCCGTGCGGTTAAAGGCGCTGCAGTCTGGAACCGCAAGACCGCTACGGTCGCAGGTTCGAATCCTGCCTCGGGCATGGATGTTTGTGATGTCCTTAGGTTACTTAGGTTTAACTAGTTCTAAGTTCTAGGGGACTGATGACCTCAGCAGTTGAGTCCAATAGTGCTCAGAGCCATTTGAACCATTATTACAAGTGGCCGCCGAGCAACAGGACAAACGGGGTTCTCTCCATTAAGAACTTAACAAAGGCCACTAATATAATCCAAGGGAAACCAAATGATTCACTACAGCTATCTACAACCTACTATTACCAATGTCTGGTCCACACAGACAACACAGCCACACGGAACTGCTGCTGCTAACACCACCAAAATAAATCGCATATAAACAAAGACACTATAACGGAAAATGCAGTTAAGAAAACGACGTAAAAACTTACTACAAGTACAATGTCACCGAACTGGCCCTACCATATTTACAATTTCACATGCTTACTATGTGCCAGCAATGCAACGCCACGTTTAACACTTGACAATAGAACTCGCACAGACAAAATACTGATGGCCTCGCCATGCTTTCAGGCAACCACAAACCGGTCAGCGCAACTTCACCTAAACAAGAGTACACTGGCGCGCTGTAATCCTCCGCCAAACTCTGACAACCAACGCTGCTTGCGAATAGTTGACATGGTCCACAAAAGCACACATCCCTTAGTTCTTCGCATTGTTCCGCTGTAACCGCCGTCTCCAGCGTTCCTCCTCACTGACTGTGACCTGCCGTCTTCTCCTGGACACTGACAAGAAGACCCAATCCATTACCCCAGCCCAGCTGACGCCGCTTACCGTTCAGTGGTGGTCGCCTTTCTAGGGTTTTCCTTGCTCGGTGGTAGTCTACGGACTGTTAACCTGCTCAGCGCAACTTGAGATGACTGCAGCCAACCCACGACTAGCCACTCCGCAGCGAAGACAAGTTCGACCTGCGCTCCAACAAGGTCCCGCCAACACCCTGCGGCCAGTGCACCATGACGCCAGTGGTCTCCGGTGCTGGCATAAGATAGTGCGGCCGCTCCCCCAACGGCTCACTCCCGCTTTTACTGGTGCCTCCCCTTGGCCAGGCAAGCGGATGCAGAAAAGAATTTCGCCTTTGCACCAGGAAACGGCCACAGAGCCGTCCCACAAGTTGCCAGTAGAGTCCCGCTAGAGCTCTCAGTACTGCAGACAGCCTTCCGTTCTGGTGCGCTACCATTGTCGGCTCAGCGTTCCACTGACCCCGGCTCTTCCCGACACGCACAACCTCTGGTAAGATTCGAGAGCCGAGGACGTTGGCGCAACCGACAGTGCAGATGTGAATTCGAATATGTCACGAAATAGCACGGCATGAAGATCGGCAACTGATGTTGCATTTGCTAAGATGACGTGGTACTTTTCTTGAGTTCATGTGAATAGACGTCAAAATGATTACTGACGTTCTTCGGAGGGAAACTCACTTCAACACCTGTTATCTGCAGTCCTAATAAATTCGGAGCAATGTATGACGGAATATCCAGGTGCGGCTATTTCTTTCCTTTTTAATCACAACCGCCCATTTTCAGTATCTCATCGCAGCATCCGATATACCGGGCGATCAAAAAGACGGTATAAATTTTAAAGCTTAATAAACCACGGAACAATGTAGATAGAGAGGTAAAAATTGACAAACATGCTTGGAATTTCATGGGGTTTTATTAGAACAAAAAAAAAAAAAAACAAAGTTCACAGAATGTCCGACAGATGGCGCTGGACAGCAAAACATCAGTGACTGCTACCGTGACGGGTGAGAGGTACGCCGATATGTTACAGAATCGCATCATCCCCAGCGTGGCTGATAAACACCTGCTGGAACGTACGATGTTTATGCAGGATGGTGCTCCACCCGATATTGCTAGACGCGTGAAAGATCTCTTGCGCGCGTCGTTTGGTGATGATCGTGTGCTCAGCCGCCACTTTCGTCATGCTTGGCCTCCCATGTCCCCAGACCTCAGTCCGTGCGATTATTGGCTTTGGGGTTACCTGAAGTCGCAAGTGTATCGTGGTCGACCAACATCTCTAGGGATCCTGAAAGAGAACATCCGACGCCAATGCCTCACCATTACTCCGGACATGCTTTACAGTGCTGTTCACAACATTATTCCCCGACTACAGCTATTGTTGAGGAATGATGGTGGACATATTGAGCATTTCCTGTAAAGAACCTCATCTTTGCTTTGTCTTACTTTGTTATGCTAATTATTGCTATTCTGATCAGGTGAAGCGCCATCTGTCGGACATTTTTTGAACTTTTGTATTTTTTTGGTTCTAATAAAACCGCATGTTATTCCAAGCATGTGTGTCAATTTGTACCTCTCTACATTAATCCGTGATTTATTCAGTTTTCAAATTTATACAGACTTTTTGTTCACTCGGTATAATTGCAGGAGAGCAATCCTTTAGCAGACGGAAAGACACATACAGCACTTAAATATGCTATGCCTTCGCGTAACTGTCATTTAGCTGTGAGTCATGCCTCACTGTACTTCAATAAAAAGATAAAAAGTAGCATTCTTCCGTAAGTTATAGTCCACCCCTCATGTACTCCCTCCCCATAAAGCACTTACATAATCTCAACAAGTTTAACCATCAAGAAACACTCATTCTTTTATGCGTCCTCATACACATCTTTCCGGAACTTTGAGTCCCTGAGTCATTCAAATACTGAAATTTATGAATTCTGTGCCCGCAAAAACTGACTCCAATCCTCTCTCTCTCTCTCTCTCTCTCTCTCTGTGTGTGTGTGTGTGTGTGTGTGTGTGTGAGTGTGTCTAGCGGTAGCCCCTTGGAACGGGCTTTAGACTTCCTAATACGGTTCAGGAATCGCTACAGCATCGACTGGCACTCGAATAATCACGTGACGTATGACACATTCAGCGCGAGACGTGTGATCGCGAAAAGTTAATAACTGCCACAAGGACAAGTGTAACACTGCCTGAAATCAGGCAGAGCTCTGAAACAAAGGTACAAATGGTAACAAATCCTACAACTTACGTTGTCCCTGTCTCTCATTTTATGTTTGAAACGCGACGTACACAAACCGTAACTTTACTGACTACGTTTCATTTCCTATATTTCACGTAAATTTATGCTACGCGATAGAGCGCGTCCAGCGATTTTGTAACACTTCTCGTTCTGTTGGCATGGAAGGAGGAAGTGCAAATGTGCATATCAAAGACACAGATCAGGAGGACTTCTTTTTGAGCTTGAGTGCGAGGCACGGAAAGTAAATGTATTAATGAGATTGACATTGATACCAAATTGCATCGTTGGTCGCCATTGTACAAGAGATTGTAACTTAGTGAAATACGTCCAATGTGGGCGCGTCTACGATACCCATTATTTTTCTAATATTTCCTTGACCCCGTATATCACGTACAACGATTTTTGCCAAAGTAAATTACGTGGATGTATGAAGGATGACGGGTTAGTTGAATTTCGCTCCACGGTCCTTGCAATTTTGAGTGATCTTTTAGTTAACGTAATTGCGTAAGGTCACAAATGTGCGAACTCAATGTTCCTGTATCAAGACGCAGCAATTAAATCCAAAGATAAGCGCTCCGTTAATAGACAGTCTTAAAGCAATTTCAGTCTTTATGCACTGTAGATATACAGTGGTGGTAAATGCAGAATTCTCAAGGAAACAGATTTCCATTAAATCCGGAATTTACAGACAGAATTTCAGTGAGCCTTCGTGATACGGAAGTGACAGAAATTATTGTAATTTACCTACGTTAAGACAGAATTTTCTCTTAGCAAAATGAGCCAATAATTGTTAACTGAACATTAATTCTTTTGATTCAGAGTATTATAGTGGAAATTGCGTAAGATTATCTACCACTTTTGATAAGAAACAAAATTTTTTTCTGAAGTGGAAGCTGGAAGCATTTACGAAATTCAATTTTCATTGCATCGAAGGTTAGCAAATCTGCTTCCGTTGATTTAAAATTATTCACACTTACAGTACGGTCTTGAAATTACGCTATTTCGTTTGCTGCGTGGCATTCACGGATAAAATATGTTGTACAAACTTCTGCTGTATTTGAACTAATTTAAAATAAGGGTCCTCATACATTGTTTATGGATACCGAATATAAACATTCATGGTGACTTTTTATGTATGGTTAATAGTCATAGGAGACAGTATTACCGTTTATAAACATTACTCGATCAGAAAACAATAAAATATTCATTTGATTATCAGAAACTATAATAATTAGCAAGTGAATTGCAAATGAGCACTTTGATCCCACTTCACATATAAGAATAATGAATTAAAAAGTTGCCTGTTCTTAATCGGCTTTAGAACAAGACGGTGACATTCTGATAACATAAAGCTGAAAACAATTGGAAAACGAATACCTACCAAAGGTAATAAATTATATTAAATTGACTATAATTGGAGCCGCAAGAATAAATAATAGCTTCAAGAGCCAATGTGGAAATAAAAACAAAGACTGTGTGCCGATTGTGAACTTTTATCTATTTATTAAAAGCTTTGTTTACCTAAGACGTGCACTCTATAATGTGCTACAGTTCGTGTTTCATGGCTATTTTTATCATTAATTTTCATAGTGTATTAATAAATACACTGGAGTAGCCAGTAGCAATAACGACTGCGTAGTCGATGTGGCCTATTCTACACCTTATTTTAGATCTACCGGTGATCAAAAAGTCAGTATAAATTCGAAAACTTAATAAACCACGGAATAATGGAGATAGAGAGGTAAAAATTGACACACATGCTTGGAATGACATGGGGTTATATTAGAACAAAAAAAAAACGAAGTATTGCTAGACGCGTGGAAGATCTCTTGCGCACGTCGTTTGGTGATGATCGTGTGCTCAGCCGCCACTTACGTCATGCTTGGCCTCCCAGGTCCCCAGACCTCAGCCCGTGCGATTACTGGCTTTGGGGTTACCTGAAGTCGCTAGTGTATCGTGATCGACCGACATCTCTAGGGATGCTGAAAGACAACATCCGACGCCAATGCCTCACCATAACTCCGGACGTGCTTTACAGTGTTGTTCACAACATTATTCCCCGACTACAGCTATTGTTGAGGAATGATGGTGGACATATTGAGCATTTCCTGTAAAGAACATCATATTTGCTTTGTCCTACTTTGTTTTGCTAATTATTGCTATTCTGATCAGATGAAGCGCCATCTGTCGGACATTTTTTGTACTTTTGTATTTTTTTGGTTCTAATAAAACCCCATGTCATTCCAAGCATGTGTGTCAATTTGTACCTCTCTCTCTACATTATTCCATGATTTATTCAGTTTTCATATTTATACTGACTTTTTGATCACCTGGTAAGTGACGATGTTTTGCTGATTATATTTATATGTTTTGACGATCCATTATGGTTGAAATGGCTCTGAGCTCTATGGGACTTAACATCTGAGGTCATCAGTCGCCTAGAACTTAGAACTACTTAAACGTAACTAACTCAAGGACATCACACACATCCATGCCCGAGGCAGGATTCGAACCTGCGACCGTAGCGATCGCGCAGCTCCAGACTGAAGCGCCTAGAACCGCTCGGCCTCTCCGGCCGGCGATGCCATTACGGCCTTATCACTTTAGAACATGGCGCAGAAAATATCTGAGGATGGTCATTACAGACTGAAACCGGTCATCGTCAAAAGAATTGATATTGTGATCAAAGACTGGAATAAAAAACATTTTTTAATAAATCCATTAGTCGTCACGTGTATAGTGCTAACAGAAGTTGCCAGATGGTCCAGCGAACGAAGGCTCGAGCAGATCCTGAACTGTGATGTCTGCTCTTCGAACAGGTCGAGTCATGATCATGCACAGAGCTGTGACAAATCACTGTCCTTCATCTGTTCGTTCCTCTGATTTTATACGGATATTAATAACTCAGGGCGCAGGACACATACCACAGAAAATACAGGGTGATCAAAAGGTCAGTATAAATTTGAAAACTTGATAAACCACGGTATAATGTAGATAGAGAGGTAAAAACTGACACACATGCTTGGAATGACATGGGGTTTGATTAGAACCAAAAAACCAAAAACAAAGTTCACAAAACTTCCGACAGATGGCGCTGGACAGCAAAACGTCAGTGATTGTACATGACAATCGTGTATACAAGGAGCTGTAATGAGAGAGAGAATCAAATGCGCCAGCAGTCGCAGCATGTTGACGTTACCCGAAAAGGCGCTTTTAGTGAGGCTGTATTTTCAGAATGGGGAATGTGCTAGTTCAGCCTTACGATCCTCTCGCCATAGGAAGGGGATTCGAATGGGTAAAGGTCCGTTGACAAATGCAGCTGTAGCGAGAATGATTTCGAAGCTCGAAGCCACGGGTTGTTTTGACGATAGACCCCCCTTGTGGCCGACCGAGCACATGACTTAATGCTGCTGAGACAGTTCAGGAAGAAATGGAGACTGTTGAGAGTTCGTCTATGCACGGGGAAGTCGGCGCTCGTGCAGTCACACGTCGCACCGGCATTCCATACACTACTATTTGGTTGGCACTGAGACGTACCCTCCGATGCTATCCGTACAAAATCCATCGGGATCATGAACTGTTACCTGGCGATCAAGTGAAGCGGAGGGCATTTGCGGTGTGGGCGTTTCAAAAGGTGGCGGAAGATGACGATTGGTTGAGTAACGTGTTGTGGACCGACGAAGCTCAATCCACGCTCCGAGGCTCTGTCAACGCCCACAACTGCAGAACGTGGGCTACCGAAAATCCTAGAGCTGTCGTGGAAACTCCACTGCACGACGAGAAAGTCACGGTATGCGTTGGATTTACCACATCTACCGTTATCGTGCCTTTTTTCTTCGAGGAAATGCGTGATTCTGGTTTTGTAACTGCTTCCGTAACAGGTGAGAGGTACGCCGATATCCTACAGAATCGCATCATCCCCAGCCTGGCTGATAAACACCCGCTGGAACGTACGATGGCGCTCCACCCCATATTGCTAGATGCGTGAAAGTCCTCTTCCGCGCGTCGTTTGGTGAAGATCGTGTGCTCAGCCGCCACTATCGTCATGCTTGGCCTCCCAGGTCCCCGGAACTCAGTCCTTGCGATTATTGGCTTTGGGGTCGCCTGAAGTCGCATGTGTATCGTGATCGACCGACATCTCTAGGGATGCTGAAAGACAAGGTTCCGAAACCAATGCCTCACCATAACTCCGGACATGCTTTACAGTGGTGTTCACAACATTATTCCCCGACTACAGCTATTGTTGAGGAATGATGGTGGACGTATTGAGCATTTCCTGCATAGAACATCATCTTTGCTTTGTCTTACTTTGTTATGCTAATTATTGCTATTCTGATCAGATGAAGCGCCATCTGTCGGACATTTTTTGTACTTTTGTATTTTTTTGGTTCTAATAAAACCCCATATCACTCCAAGCATGTGTGTCAATTTGTACCTCTCTATCTACATTATCCCGTGATTTATTCAGTTTTCAAATTTATACTGACTTTTTGATCACCTGGTAAGTCACAGAACGCTTACATACTTACAAATGTACACTGGACCCGTACAACAGAAAATATATCAGCAGAACGTTTACATAAATACAAATTTACATGTTTCAGGTAACACAGATAATAGTAATTGCCGAAAAAGGAAGACAAATTCAAAGAAACAAGCCAGAAAAATTTCGACACAGCAGTTCCATAGATGCTTTTACAACGGATTTAACTCCGTTAACCCTGTGCTCTATCGATCTTTGTAAATAAAGTAATAACCGTCGCGGAATATCTAGTCGTAACAACGTCAGAACGACAACTGGATAAACGTTATAAACATTATAGAACAACAGCTAAAATGCAAGAAATTCCCAGATGCACATATAAATGAAATCTCATCCATCCTTAGGCTAATCACAGAACAAAACTACTTCACTTTCAAAAACAACTTCTACTTGCAACAAGCGGGGCTTCCCATGGAGTCCCCCATCGGTGGAATCTTAGCCATTATTTTATTGGACCATATAGAGAACATAATATTTAATAACATTGTAAAACAAGGAGGGTACAAAATAATCTGTAGGTACCGATATGTGGATGACATAATCTGTCTTGTAGATGAAACATATAGCAAGATAGAAGAGCTCCACAGTAACATCAACACAGTACACCCACAAATCCACTTCACAATGGAAATGGAAAACAACACGAAACTAAATTTCTTGGTTACAATCACAAGAAACAACCACCAACATGAATTCTCCATCTACAGAAAACCCACATCCACAAGCACTGTTATCCACAGCTCATCCAACCACTCGACAGTGCATAAATATGCCAGTTTCACACACATGCTCCATAGGATAAACAGAACACCTCTTAAACCAGGAAACTGCACCCAGGAACTAAACATAATGAAACAAATTGCTGTTGAAAACGACTATAAAACAGACATCATAAACAAACTCAAGAACAAGGTAAAACGGAAACATGCAGCACATACAGACAACACAGCAGACCACAAAATTCAGAAAAAGGAGAGAGATGGTACACACTAACATACAATAACAAAATATCACACAGAATAGGAAACATCTTAAAAAAGCAAGGGATCCCAATAACATTCAGAACAAACAATACAGTTCAGAAAAGACTAAGACCAGTCCGAAAAACTTCAGACAATTTCAGCACCGCTGGAATATATCAACTCACTTGCAACTCTTGTCAGGCCCACTACATAGGACAAACAAGCAGAAATTTCCGAACGAGGTACACAGAGCACATGAGAGCTCTAAGAAGCATACATAGGACAAACAAGCAGAAATTTCCGAACGAGGTACACAGAGCACATGAGAGCTCTAAGAAGTAACAGCACACATTCAACTTTTGCAGAACATCTAATCAACAAAAACCATAACCCCACTAATATCGAAAATGATCTACGCATTCTGAGAAACAGCAACAGTCTATACCGACAACTAACGATGGAAGAAATTAACACATACAAAAGGCTATAGTCGAAGGGAAAAATGTAATAAATGAAAACACAAAACTCTGCAATAACACACTCTTTACCGCTCTGAGAGAACTGACCAAGGACACAGAACAGAAATCACACACACGCAAAAGAACCACTTCCCCATCACACACAGACACATAAATAATAAACAGAAGTCGCCGTAATTCGCACTACAGTTTTTCATAGCCTTTCTCGCCACTTGCGATACGCCTCTCGTGACACACGCGAAGAGCAAGATGGCGTAATATTCTGGATCAGAAACAAAGTGGAAAAGTTTTGTTTTTCTGTGTAAAAAGTAGCCACACACCATCCAACGAACGTGAGTCCACGAATAGCTAAGCAACAGCTAAACACACATCAAAATAACTGGTTTCCATAACACTACCACAATCCCAAGTATATTCTTATGACATACGAAGTTCACCTTTGAGTATTTGTTTACTAACAGCCGCTCACATGGTTGCAGATGACATGACGTTCGCTAAGTAATAAGACGGCAACAGAAAAAAGAGCACAGAAAATATGTCACAAACAGCGCCAATAATAGTTTAAAACATGCTGTAGCATACAATAAATAAGGTAATATGAAAGTATCAATATAAAACTATATTTCAAAAGACGATTTGTAAAAATGTAACAATGTTTTACTGTGTTTGTAGAGCCATACAATTTTCTGCATGTTTTAGATTAAAAAAGCCCCACTGATGATGGTGATATTTGTCGCCGAAACTAGTTTGGGATAATTAAGAAATAAACAAATGACACGGTGTTTTTCATCAAGACGGACTCAATTTGTGATATTACTGGATAAAGGTGTAGTGTCGAGGTACATGACGACAGCCGGCGTTATTTCGACTGGGACAGTCGCACGGCACGACGCCACAGATGACGTGGTGAAGCTGGCAAACAGACGACGCGCCGTGTGCTCGCTTCTCCAGAAATACACGGGCAGCGAGCGCGCTTTGCAGAGCACAGTGGCTGGGCGGTGCCACGCGGCACGTTCTGGGCGCGGCTGGGTCAGCAAGTAGTCGCCTCTGTGGCGGCGGCGGTCAGCGAACACAGGAGGGACCGCACCGCGGAGCTGCTGACAGAGCCCTGCGTTTGCGCCCTGTTGTTTTGCAGGTGTTTACGTTTCCGACCGCTGCAGGAATCTCTGTAATGGGCAGCGCCCTGCAAGAAACACTTTTGCTGCCCTCCCTCTGTCCCAGTCCGTGTTTACGCTTCGTTGTTACGCGTGGTGGGCAGATCCGCCTACCTAGCGTGTGCTTATACCGGTGTTTGCAGGGTAGCTCCATGTTTCCTCCACGCACTGTATTAATGGAAGCTGGGCCGTATCTCTCTTCACTCAGCTTTCATCTGATGCCAGACTGCGTGTCTCTGGAAGGCTAGTAAAGTTAGAGTTCTGCATTCTAAAAACTGGCTCAGTTCTGGGAACTGTTTTAATCACTCAAGCGAGCCTCCTTTATGATAGAATTTGCCTCGATTTCCGAGTGGAGCTTCAGATACCAACTTTAAAAAGAATTGTCGACTAATTATAAAATCCAGTCTAAGTACCAGAAATAAAAAAAATTCGTTTTATTGTCAAGATACTCGCTATGTGCCTAACCTTCGTCAGTAAAAACCTTACTGTCTAGTAATCAGTGTGGAAGTCGTTTAAAACATTGCCACCAGAATTCGCCAGGTGCCAAGTACCACCTGTTCTGAAACAAAATCCGGGCTATGTGCCCACGCTGTTGTTTTCAGTTTGAGGTTCGATCGTGTTCAACTTGCAGTAATTAGTCCTGTCTGTTGTGTTTAGTATTGTGGTTGATGTGATGGATGAAACAAGAAAACCGTCGGAAAAGCGGTGAAGGTAGTTCAAAAATGGTTCAAATGGCTCTGAGCACTATGGGACTTAACATCTTAGGTCATCAGTCCCCTAGAACTTAGAACTACTTAAACCTAACTAACCTAAGGACATCACACACATCCATGCCCGAGGCAGGATTCGAACCTGCGACCGTAGCAGTCCCACGGTTCCGGACTGCAGCGTCTAGAACCGGTGAAGGTAGTGTTTCCCAAATAAATAAGAAGCTAAGAGCTGAGGGAAAACCATTTGAGAACTATAATAAAGTTAGTGCACCTCAGAAACAGCCTCCACATGATGAGGTAAGTGTATATGATAACTTCAACGCCTTAGGAGTAAGGCTTTTTTGAAGAAGTTGGCTTGATTATAATTTTTCTGTGGCGTTTCAAGCTAAGCTATGCTTAGATTATGCAGACCACGTTAGGTTATGTCTCACTTGGTTCCTAGAATGGAGAAGACCTACTAACTGTGCAGAGTAGCAAAGAAACAGTTTATTCGTGGCAGTCACAAATTATTTAATGCCTCTCATTCCCGTATTTGCTTGTTGTAGGTTTCGCGCCGGTGCCCCTATCAATGGAAGAAACATTCAATCAGTTCTGTGAACTAGGTGATAATGTTAAGCAAAACTCTTATTTGGTGGGAAACGTAAGTGTATGCAATGTTAGAAGAAGGCATCATGGTTCTTACTAGGAACCTGAGGAGAGTCGAAGACCGGCTAGTGTTTTTTATGCGGTTCCTGATCACGAAGGCGGACATTTTCAGGTCTGCAAGAAAGCCTTTCTGGAAATACACTAAATTACCAGGTGAAGAGTGGACAACTTGGTAAATACAAAAAAGAGTGGAGATATTATCTACATTGAACGCAGGGAAAATAAAAACAAAGAAAGGAAATATACAGCTGCTGACGTAAAACGCATTGTTGAACACATCAAAAGTTTCCCCAACGATCACTAGTACGTCGCCTCTGGATACTCATACTTAACCCTTGACCGACTCTTTGCTCTAATTGAAACAAAAAAAGTAGTAGAAAATTATGAAGTTCCTTTGGATCTTGTGAGAGCTTTGTGTAATGCCAATAGCAAAACTCCTTTTCTAACCACTATGATGAACGATGATGATTTTTATGACTTCTCCAAAGCAGCTCATCACAGAAACCAATACAGGAAAAGTTTTTAAAAAACAATCAATGAAGTTGCAACGTGCACGCAAATCCATATGTTCAAAAAAGGTGAAAAGATGGAAATCATAAAAGCCTTAGGTCTACCAAAGCTTGAACTCACAGCCAGACTGAAAACTGAGAAGAAGGAGGACTTTAAAAGGCTGATACCTTATCTCAAACGAACTGTTTTACTAAAATCTGTCTGAGAAAACATAGCAGCTGTTAATAGATTGTAACATTGTAATATTTTGTCTATAAAATAGTGGCAAAGTAATACAAAATGAAACTTTTTAAACTCTGTAAAAGGCAAATATTTTGAAATAAAGCTTGTAAGAACAGAGTAACGTGCTTGTTTTTGTCTTTGTTCTTTAACTAGTTTGTTTACTAACACAGGACTTCTGTAGGACTGACTGACTTTTCATAATAATATAGTTATTATAGGAAACTGTAAACAGTAGTTTCTTATAATAGTAAAATTATTATTATTATCCTTCCCACACCCCTTTATTTAGAGGTATAAGTGGTAGATTTACCCCCGTTTTTATGTTAGAGAGGTTGGCATATAGCCCCGATCTTGTTTTGATCCATCAACAATTTTGTTGTTGTTGTTAAATGGAAATTGGAAATTTGTGGTAAGTTCTATGGGACCAAACTGCTGAGGCCATCGGCCCTTAGGCTTACACACTACTTAGTCTAATTTAAACTAACTCACGCTAAGGACAACACACACACACAGGCATCATGGTTCTTACTAGGAACCTGAGGAGAGTCGAAGACCGGCTAGTGTTTTTTATGCGGTTCCTGATCACGAAGGCGGACATTTTCAGGTCTGCAAGAAAGCCTTTCTGGAAATACACTAAATTACCAGGTGAAGAGTGGACAACTTGGTAAATACAAAAAAGAGTGGAGATATTATCTACATTGAACGCAGGGAAAATAAAAACAAAGAAAGGAAATATACAGCTGCTGACGTAAAACGCATTGTTGAACACATCAAAAGTTTCCCCAACGATCACTAGTACGTCGCCTCTGGATACTCATACTTAACCCTTGACCGACTCTTTGCTCTAATTGAAACAAAAAAAGTAGTAGAAAATTATGAAGTTCCTTTGGATCTTGTGAGAGCTTTGTGTAATGCCAATAGCAAAACTCCTTTTCTAACCACTATGATGAACGATGATGATTTTTATGACTTCTCCAAAGCAGCTCATCACAGAAACCAATACAGGAAAAGTTTTTAAAAAACAATCAATGAAGTTGCAACGTGCACGCAAATCCATATGTTCAAAAAAGGTGAAAAGATGGAAATCATAAAAGCCTTAGGTCTACCAAAGCTTGAACTCACAGCCAGACTGAAAACTGAGAAGAAGGAGGACTTTAAAAGGCTGATACCTTATCTCAAACGAACTGTTTTACTAAAATCTGTCTGAGAAAACATAGCAGCTGTTAATAGATTGTAACATTGTAATATTTTGTCTATAAAATAGTGGCAAAGTAATACAAAATGAAACTTTTTAAACTCTGTAAAAGGCAAATATTTTGAAATAAAGCTTGTAAGAACAGAGTAACGTGCTTGTTTTTGTCTTTGTTCTTTAACTAGTTTGTTTACTAACACAGGACTTCTGTAGGACTGACTGACTTTTCATAATAATATAGTTATTATAGGAAACTGTAAACAGTAGTTTCTTATAATAGTAAAATTATTATTATTATCCTTCCCACACCCCTTTATTTAGAGGTATAAGTGGTAGATTTACCCCCGTTTTTATGTTAGAGAGGTTGGCATATAGCCCCGATCTTGTTTTGATCCATCAACAATTTTGTTGTTGTTGTTAAATGGAAATTGGAAATTTGTGGTAAGTTCTATGGGACCAAACTGCTGAGGCCATCGGCCCTTAGGCTTACACACTACTTAGTCTAATTTAAACTAACTCACGCTAAGGACAACACACACACCCATGCCCAAGGGAAGACTCGAACCTCCGACGTAAGCAGCCGCGCGATCTGTGGCAAGGCGCCTAGACCGCACGGCTACCCCGCGCGGCATGTTGATAAATGTTTTACAGTAACTTTACTCAAAAAATGTTTGTAGATTAACTGTCTTCATTTGTTTAGGTTTTAAAAAGTTAGGATATCAAAAAGGAATGCTTTCTGGAAGTTTTTTGGACTTCCTCAAAACAGCAGTTGAGGCCCTTACCGCGGATTTTATGATTAGTCGACAATTTTGGTTCCACAACTTTTATAGTGTGATATTCTGATTATAATGAGTTGATTCCATAGGTATTATATGTACTGACTTTGCCAGATTACGTTGGGTTCAAAAATTGCTCTGAGCACTATGGGACTTAACATCTGAGGTCATCAGTCCAATAGAAATTAGAACTACACTCGTGGAAATTGAAATAAGAACACCGTGAATTCATTGTCCCAGGAAGGGGAAACTTTATTGACACATTCCTGGGGTCAGATACATCACATGATCACACTGACAGAACCACAGGCACATAGACACAGGCAACAAAGCATGCACAATGTCGGCACTAGTACAGTGTATATCCACCTTTCGCAGCAATGCAGGCTGCTATTCTCCCATGGAGACGATCGTAGAGATGCTGGATGTAGTCCTGTGGAACGGCTTGCCATGCCATTTCCACCTGGCGCCTCAGTTGGACCAGCGTTCGTGCTGGACCTGCAGACCGCGTGAGACGACGCTTCATCCAGTCCCAAACATGCTCAATGGGGGACAGATCCGGAGATCTTGCTGGCCAGGGTAGTTGACTTACACCTTCTAGAGCACGTTGGGTGGCACGGGATACATGAGGACGTGCATTGTCCTGTTGGAACAGCAAGTTCCCTTGCCGGTCTAGGAATGGTAGAACGACGGGTTCGATGACGGTTTGGATGTACCGTGCACTATTCAGTGTCCCCTCGACGATCACCAGTGGTGTACGGCCAGTGTAGGAGATCGCTCCCCACACCATGATGCCGGGTGTCGGCCCTGTGTGCCTCGGTCGTATGCAGTCCTGATTGTGGCGCTCACCTGCACGGCGCCAAACACGCATACGACCATCATTGGCACCAAGGCAGAAGCGACTCTCATCGCTGAAGACGACACGTCTCCATTCGTCCCTCCATTCACGCCTGTCGCGACACCACTGGAGGCGGGCTGCACGATGTTGGGGCGTGAGCGGAAGACGGCCTAACGGTGCGCGGGATCGTAGCCCAGCTTCATGGAGACAGTTGCGAATGGTCTTCGCCGATACCCCAGGAGCAACAGTGTCCCTAATTTGCTGGGAAGTGGCGGTGCGGTCCCCTACGGCACTGCGTAGGATCCTACGGTCTTGGCGTGCATCCGTGCGTCGCTGCGGTCCGGTCCCAGGTCGACGGGCACGTGCACCTTCCGCCGACCACTGGCGACAACATCGATGTACTATGGAGACCTCACGCCCCACGTGTTGAGCAATTCGGCGGTACGTCCTCCCGGCCTCCCGCATGCCCACTATACGCCATCGCTCAAAGTCCGTCAACTGCACATACGGTTCACGTCCACGCTGTCGCGGCATGCTACCAGTGTTAAAGACTGCGATGGAGCTCCGTATGCCACGGCAAACTGGCTGACACTGACGGCGGCGGTGTACAAATGCTGCGCAGCTAGCGCCATTCGACGGCCAACACCGCGGTTCCTGGTGTGTCCGCTGTGCCGTGCGTGTGATCATTGCTTGTACAGCCCTCTCGCAGTGTCCGGAGCAAGTATGGTGGGTCTGACACACCTGTGTCAATGTGTTCTTTTTTCCATTTCCAGAAGTGTACTTAAACTTAACTAAACTAAGGACATCATATACATCCGTGCCCGAGGCAGGATTCGAACCTGCAACCGTAGCGGTCGCGCGGTTTTACACTGAAGTGCCTAGAACAGCTCGGCCACACCTGCCAGCAGATTACATTAGGTTTTCATTATAAGCTATAAAGACTACCATTTTGCTATTGTGTTTATACAAAGCCTCTTCGTCGAAGTTAATTTGTTAGCAACAAGCTGTTTGCATGGCCGTACAGACAAAGAACGATACATGTAAAAAACACAAGAATTCATCTCAAAAAGTAATATTACAAAACTAAAATCCTACCCGACAAACAGATTCCCGACAAAAGTATAAAACACTCTGAGAAATATAATCACCATACGGGATAACATAGGGAAAAGAAAGCTGACACTAGAAAAAAAACCACTGTACCTGTCCTCCGAAGCCAAACAAAGATCCACAAATCGAATATGCCAGTGAGACCAAAAATGGATTTGAGAAAATCCGTCACTTACAGGCTTGCAGGATACCTGTTAAAATTACTGCCAGTAAACTTACGAAGTAGAAGAAGACAGAAATTTTAAAACCACCACAAGTAAGAGATATGAAAATCACAGACCCAGTAACATTCCTCTAATTTGACATTCGAAGTTTTTGTTCCAAAATATCGGTACCAGAAAAAATAGACATCGGAGAGAAAATCCTGAAAACACAGTGTCAAGTCCCTGACGAATATACTAACGAAACAGTCACATTAATAAAGCTCATAACAGGAGCAAACGAATTCCAATTGAATAATGAGTTTTACTTACAACAAGATGCTTTTCCAAAGGGGCTCCCAGCTCTAAAAAACTGAGGCAAGAAGTAAAGGAACAACGCTTGGTGGAATAGTTGGCAGTAGACCGTCAACGTAAATATTCTCATATGGTAGCGTCCCGAAAGTCGTTCTGTAGAATTTATACAGTTATGTCCCCTCTTTCCACCGTCTTCTATCCGTGAATTACAATAAATTCATTACTAAAGCAGTATCAAGTGGGGACATAACTTGCACAATCTGGGAATAATGGTTACCGATTTGAGTTGTATTAGAGATTATGTGAAATGTGTCACGGAGCGAGGAAATCAGACACTGTTGATGTGGATCCCGCCTGTTGCGCTCGTTGAGCTCGGGTGTCCCATGAAGTTTATTCTATTAAGGACGGCTTTACCGACTCGACATCGCAGTACGACTTTTCTTCACTGTACAGCACTCCTATCAACTCAAACATGGACTCCTTTATGAACCGCTCTAGCTCATTAATTAATTACTCGCAGTTCTGCATCCTTGATCGCCTCCGTAGCTGAGTGGTGAGCATAGGCGCCTGCTATGTGGAAGACCTGGGTTCGATTCCCGTACTACTAAAGATTGTTTTCTTGGTGGGAGGACTGATACGGGGCACACTCAGCCTCACAATTCCAACTGAGGAACTGCTTGACTGAATTATAGGGCCTCTACTGTCAGGAAATCTGCAAACGTACGCTAATCACATGGTCCTCCACACCGCATTCGCATGACGGTGCAAGGCAGAGGATGACACGGCGGCCTGTAGACATCCATTGGGCCTTCACGTGCTGTACGAGGACTTCTAATTGTGCATACTTCATTCCTTAGCGATACTTTCTTTCCCTTATGGTAGCTGCGCATACTAACCACATACGTTCACTTAGTGGTGTTTCCATTTGCGTACACATTCGTGTGCTTTCATATCTTCAACAACGCTAAAAACTTCTAGAAACCCTTTTGCGTTTGCCGTAGCTCGTCTCCAATGAACGAGTTTACGGATTTTTGTCCCAGTCTAGTAACAGAGTTGCAAGCTGGTAAACCGTCACGCTTTAGCTGTAAGGTACCATTACTGCTGTGTTCTTAGTAGTATACTCGTACGACTACTATTGTTAAAATACACCTTGCCTCTCTTTCCTCCCCCTCTCCCTCTTCTGCTTTACCTATTTCTAATTTTACCTGATTTAATTAAACATCAACAGAGAATCGTGGACAGGATATTCTATACTATATATTTGGACAAATTATTTGCCTTTTAAATAGTAAATTTGGGACACATCTGTCATATAAGCAGAACTTGCTCAGATTTATTTGTCTTTTACGGCTAGGTGAACAACGAAGTCAGAATAGTTTGCCAAGTATGTATTCTATTCAACAGTTCATGTGAAGCAAGGCAAGACACTTACAGATTGTTTAGTTTCGTCTCGAAAATGACAAGTGAATAAAAACAAAGAAAAACCGTGACCATCAGTTACATATACGCTCAAAGGAACACCGTTGACCGGGCAAAGATCGCTGCACTGCGACATAATTAGTTACGAGTTTAAACTCAAAGATTTCTGTAATCTTCTATGGGGTGTACATTATACCATCGAGATTCCTTAGTATGATTCTCGGTAAATCCTAATCGACTTCCAAAAATACACTATTCTGCAGCAATGAAAACTTCTTTGACGATTGACGCAACTGATATATAAAATTGAAGAGGGACAAATAATGATTTCTTCTTACAGACCTAATCGAATCGATTCAAGAAATACCAGTGAAAAGAATTTGCTGGAGCACAGCCGTTGCAGCCATTGAGTATTCATAGAGGAGCAGCCAACGTAGCGGGCTCCACTACCGAAGCCTCTGGCCCCTCTCGTACACACACGGCCCCCATAAACTGGGAAGGAAAAGCGCGGAAAATGGGATCCTACTGCCGACTAAAGCGCTGCTCGAACGTCGAGGGAGCCCAGTGGGGGATGCGTCCCTAAACCACGACGGTACGTAAAAAAAGATTTTACGGCCCTATCCAAGTGTCATCGCGTCACTTCACCGGCTCGTGAGCGTACCTATGTCACACCTCCTTGATTCATGTAAAGGAAGAAGCGTACACTACTCACAGCGGAATTCCGTAGCTTGTACTGAAGCTGAATTACAGACTAACCAATTACATATTTTAAACACAATTTATAACTGACATTTATCTGAGTAAACCTCATCTTATCTTCAGTTTTGTGCCAGTGATATACTGGGTGAATCACGTAAAACTGGCTCTGCAAATACTGCGGAAACGAAAAGTGCTATTCATGGGTGGTTTTCACTGAATTGATTAGTAGTCAGAGGCTCATATTCTTAGCCAATCAACAGATTGTAATAACACTTGGAAAATGTATTTTTTGTGCATATATTTTTAAATAGAACAATGGTTATTGACATTAACAAACTAAACGTAAGGTAAATTACAATGTCAATGGTTTTTATTGCAGGTTTCTAGTGCGAGTCGTTTACGAGATATCGAGTTCCTACACCACCACTTGCACAATAGCTGTGGTAGCACACACTAAAGAACAACAGAAGTGTATACACTAGTTATGTCGATTCTGACCAGTAACGAGACAGCTGAGCACCACAGGTTGTGTTAGAAATGACCACGGGCAGCGGCAATAGACGCTTTCAGTCTAGTATGGAACGACTTCTGCACACGTGCTAGTATTTCAGCGGAGATGTCCGAGAACGCTGCAGTAATGTGTGTTGAATATCATCGAGTGTAGTTGGTATGTCCTTGCAGACAGCATCTTTCAGCTTTTCCCTCAGAAAGAAAGACTAAATGCATCAAATCCGGCGAACGGGCTGGCTATGGTACAGCTTCTCTGCGTCCAGTCCAACGATTTGAAAACAATTCGTGAAGACATCCTGTAATACTCCTACACCACTGGGTCGACAGCCATATGTTTGTACAACAGGTTCCTCCTAGTCTGCAGAGAAACGTCTTCTAGCGTCCGTGGAAGATAGTCTGTTAGGAGGCTGTGACACTTGTGGGCGTTCAGTGTTCCGATGTGAAACACTAGCCTGTGAGCAGATGGTTCACTATCCCACATCACATGTCTTACACTCCACGGACGCTGACGTTCCACCTGGCGAAGCCAACGGGGATTGCCAACAGACCAACAGTGCATCCCTCGTTGGTTTACCTGGCCATGATTAGTAAATTTATTTATTTATTGCGTCAAAAGTACAGAAATAAAGTGGTGACATAGTTTTACACAAAAGAAGACCGAGAATTGGACACTACAAGTGCATTTGGTATAGCTCTCATAAGATTTTGCATGGTTCAGGTGGTTGGTGACGAGGAACACTGAAGGAAATGGCTGTTAGTCTGCTCAACGCCACAATGGCAAGGAACCGAGTCCACAGAGAAACCACAAGTCCGCAGATTGGTGACGAGGAACACTGAAGGAAATGGCTGTTAGTCTGCTCAACGCCACAATGGCAAGGAACCGAGTCCACAGAGAAACCACAAGTCCGCAGATTGGTCTTGCATCTCGTTGTCTTTGATCATAATCTATTGAGAGACCTCCTTATTGACCACTTCTCCGAATGTCCAGGGGGAAATTCTTCCTTTGGAGCTATCCATTCTCCGAAATACCAACATTTCTCCCGCCATCGCGAAATCCTTGCCGTATGTGGAATCTCGATGAGAGCCTCAGTAGTTGTCAAGAAGCTCTCTCTTGATTACAGCCTATGATGTGCGGGCAGATGATACAGTGGATGGGCTACCTTCGTTGTGGGCTTACTTTTCTCATATCTCGCAGCTACCTCACGTCTGATTTCAGGAGGAGCTATACCAACGAGGCATCACTAGACAAGATACATGATCGATCTGGAGTATCCTGTCGTAATGCTCAAGTGCAGAAGTTAAAAAGATTCTCATAATCGTTTCCACGCAGCTCTTGATGGAGAGAGATGCGATAGGGATGAAACCTATGTCGATGGCAATGTGTAGGACACTTGCCTTATTCACGCCGCTTGCTCGTGCGATGGCGCGGGGGCTAATGTGCTGATCAGCTGCAATAGTAGCAAGACCGTTAATTTTCCCCTCTTTTGTCGTCACTTGCTTACTTCTATTACGATATCTAGGTGTTACACTAACACTTTCACGCAAGTGGTTGAAGAGATTCAAAAATGAGAGGTGAGAGAGAAGCAAGTGTGAAATTCGACAATTCAGCGAGTCATTTCGTGATGATTTTATAATACAAGAACATCTGAATGTAAAGTAAAAGAAAAATCGACAATTCATTCTATACTAATAATTTTACTCCTATTCCGGTCGTTCAGCTAGTTGTCATTCAGTTTTTTCTTAGAACTCTAGCCATTTAAATGAATGTTGAAAATGATCCGACAGCAATATGGTTCAAGTTTATGGAAACTTCAATAGATTATTTTCAAGAAACGAGGAAAAGAGGCAATAGGTGCTTCAGGTATCGACGCTCGCCATACATTTCCAAAGCGGAAGAAAGAAACTTTATCGAAGAATAAAGATTTGAGAAAGAAAATTTGATTATGTCATAACACTTGCCTCACAAACGTTGTACATAGAGGTTTTACAGAAATGTTTATTGAATTCAGTACATGGAAGTTTATAATTAATTTTAAAATAATTACTTAATTATCTACTTCAGCGTAACATTTTCTAAGATGACAGATAACTGAGAACATAGTTTGATTTTTCTATTTCTTTTTTTAAGTGTACTGGCCTAGGGGCAAGGCTGCTCTTTTCCCTATGGACTCCAAATTACAAAACACCATTGTTTTCGAGCAATGAAACCGAATTGTAGGGTGACATACAAATGGTATCAACCTGAGACATAAGAATAACACTAGTGTACATGTACATACCAGCGTTTTAACAAGCACACCACTGAGCTCTCTGTTGTGTAATATTTCATATGGCTCACACGTACGATATGTTATCGGAGAACGTGACGCGACAGAACAATAGCGACAGGTCGTCCCGACGACAGCTCCGTGAGCCTATAGCCAGTCGAAAGCAGCAGTGGTGCAGCCCTTTCCGTCTCCTATCCCAGTCCCTCCTCCCCATTTCCGCCCCACTCAGTCCATCCTCCCGACCCACTTGCCGCACACACGCGGTGCTGATAAGCAATCTCTGAAAATAGCCTTGAAAAATATCGCGCGGCCATCTCCCGCCTGAAGCTGATGGCCTGCGAGACGTCACCCGCCGCTGCCTCCATCTTCTGGTTTCCGGCCGATCTTCGGCGCTCGCTTTTAGGGTCGGTCGACATCTAGAGGATCTCAGTGGCATTCGGCACTTTTGCTATGCTACCAGGGACTTAAAACTACCGAACAAGATGAACACAAGAGGAATCAGTTATCAGAAGGACATTTCTAACAATAATGTAATGGATGAATCTGTTATTGTAAACAGTACTTTCTACCTCCTGTGTACGGGATGGGCTCCAGTAACTGTGTCGTGGAGGCCGGTTCACACGACCATTTCTTGGTTTACGAACATGGGTTCCCCATAGTTCATCATTGATGCAAACTTTTCCTCTTGTAATGGAGCTCTGTTCGACAGCTGATATTTAATGGGGCTGCATAAAAAGAAGCGCACAACAAGGGCGGACGCAGTACAATTAATGATTTAATATTAAAAACAAGTGTTTGTGACAGCACGCATTTGTTGCGAAGCTGCTTCCCAGACGTGCTTTTAATTTAATTTTTACAGACCTTAGCTCAAGTGTTCCTTTCCTTGTCCCGGTGCTTCTTCACTTCCTGGTTTAGGCTAGTGACTGCTTGTTGCAGTTCGGATTTTTATCTTTATTCCAGGATTTCGGTTTCCTGCCAGCCGGAGTGGCCGAGCGGTTCTAGGCGCTACAGTCTGGAACCGCGCGACCGCTACGGTCGCAGTTTCGAATCCTGCCTCGGGCATGGATGTGTGTGATGTCCTTAGATTAGTTAGTTTTAAGTAGTTCTAAGTTCTAGGGGACTGATGACCTCAGCAGTTAAGTCCCATAGTGCGCAGAGCCATTTTTTTCGCTTTCCTTTCATTTTTTATTTCTGTATTTTTATTGCTAATCTTTCATGGTCCGTTCTTCGTTGATATTCAGTCCACCTTATTTCATCTACTACCAGCTTTTCTTTTACACAATATATTTATAGTTCAGTTCTGAGACTATCATTTCTGATATTTGCGATTTTACGACTTGAGCATCCACAGCTTAGATGCAAGATAAAATATTTTAAAAATAAAAAATACTCTTAAAATCCTTTAAAATACTCTTTGGTACCCGCATAAGCTTATTGCCTGTTTCCTCCTTAATTTCTTTTGTATCAGTTCTCAGCCTTTGTTTGGTACGTAATAATGTTTCTTCCGTGTACATCCTGCCACTCTCTAGCGGCCTGTTTCCATACTTTCTGTTGGCCACTTCTCTCGGTCATACTGCTCGCCGGCAGGGCTATAAATGTTTCAACAGCACGACTTCAGCTGGGTTGTTAGGTGGCCTGGCCTTTCTTTCTTCACGCGTACTCACGTCTCCACCACGTGGCTTTGGTGGGCATCTGTTGATTTTCCATCTCTGGTGAGTCTTTATATTTTTCTATCCATCTATCTGTCTATCTATTCCGTACAGACTTCCTCCGGATCATATTTCAACTCCTTGTCTTAAGCCCATACTCTCATGTCACAGTACTCATGTACAGTGCCTGCACCTGGCACACGTTGGAATTTTTGATGTTTCTTCTTGTAATCGTCCAATTTACGAGGTTGTGGCAATTCTAACAACACCATCCGAACGTTGGGAGACCGTTTATTTTAACTAACCAATGTTTAATTAATTATATGAGTATTTTCCTCCTCTCTTTCTCGTTCACTGTCTAATTTTTACCATTATTATACCTTCTCATTTATATTTTCTCATAGATGTATACACCTGTGAGTGCGATTATACTATTGCAAAACAATTTGTGTACGACCTCCTAATAAAGAACGGCTGACATCTAATGCGGCTACCAAAAAGTTTTTCTGAGAATTGTGTTCTTCGCCAGGTTGGCTATGATAAGAAATAAATCTGTATACTTGGAGTCGGACGCATGCCTGACCAGCAGTGACGAAGACGGAGGGTCCCCTGTAGTTACTGCGATTTGATGCCAACCATCGCAGCCCGTGGTAAGATTACACTACAGCACCAGAACGATGCAGACTAACAGGCGCATCAACTTGTTGATTCAGATGGCAGCGGTGACCTCTCTAAGGATTGATCTGTCCCAGTAGGGCATGTCTTTGTTCTCTGTCAACTTCACGTCTTGAAACGACTGCATATCCAGCGTAAAACTTTGTGATTTCACAATCATAAGAGTGAATTTTCATACCCAAATTGTCATTCTCGTATGTCCCTCAAACTTCTCCACAAATACATACAGTCACTAATGCGACCAACTATGTGCTCTTGGAAGTGAGATTGTGGGTAACGAATGTTCAATCCCTGCAAATTTTAATATGTTTTTTGTGAAGTAAATACTAACACCATTGTGCTCCATGGTTTTACGTTCGAAATCATAAAATTCCAAGAGACACAAAAACGCTATTTTATCTTGCAGTTTTACTTTTCAATGTATTTTTATATGAATCAAAGTTTGTAAACAAGTGAACTAATGTTTGTAGGCTGAGATGAAATGACTCCTTATTATAAAGTTCAGTAAGTTCAGTGAGACGGCCGAGCCGACTACTGCGTTTAGAAATGCTCGTAACGCAGTGGTGCTGAAATAAATGTAGTGGATGGGCGAACATCTGGTGTGGAGGGGAGAAGTGTGCGGCGTTAAGTTGATACAGTACAATTACTGCAAGAGGATGATAATTAACATGAGGAACTGTTGCCCCAATGGTATTTGCTACAGAGCTACAAGACGAACATTATAAATTAAAAGTGCCTTACATTGCACAGACGACATCTCAACCCGAAACAAGATCTAACCAATTACTTGGTCAGACTTGTATATAGCTAATCACCATTGTAGTTCATTTTCGTGTTTGAATAACACCGAGCTATACCTGTTGTTGACGATCAGTTTCACCTAGGCAAAATAGCTAAGTAGCATCCATTCTATCCATTACTGAGGATCCCAGAAAGTCCTAATGATTTAGAATCTGTTGCACTGTTTTATGAAAGAAATAAAGGAACTAAAAATCCAATATTTTGCAAGACTACAGTCAAAGTAAGTGCTCAAATCCACGATCAGTAATTTCACAGACAGCAAAATGAAGAAAAAGAAATTTTTGTTGTACCTTTTCATGGACAAAATAATTTTCATTTTTACGCAACTAGAATCAGTCGTAAATGTGTCTAAACGTCTTGAGCCAATAACAGTAGAAACTGTACAAGATGGTTAACAGTAATTGTGAATGAATAGTAATAAACGCTGTAGTTACAAAAAATCAATAAGTCAGTAAAATCATATCACGAACTGTGCCACTTACATTCAAAAATTTGTCATTACAAATTATTTAACTGTAACTCAGAGGAAAGGGATTACTGAATGACGCTACATCGTTATGATAATTTTCAAGCTAGATGATAACATTCAATAATGGATAAAGATAAATAACTTTCTGAGTAAAATTAAAGACAGTGAGCATTACAGTGGGTTGCATCACAATTTTTTTCATTTACGTAATTGTTGACTTCTGACGGGATTCCCTTGTTCTTTGATAATTACTAGTTGATTATCAAAAGTTTCTACTTAACTGAAAGGTATTTGCTCACTATGACATATCCATTTGAAGTCACGCCAGGACAATATTTGCCAATTATCTGCTGTTTTCACTTTGCAACAGAACCACACGCTTTTACGTACGTTTCTCAGAATTAACATACATTAATTACAGAGATAGTAATTTTGCTCTCGTAGTTAGCTGGTGACCGTTGTCTTTCCCAGATGCATTATTAAAACTTTCAAAATTTAGAAAACCACTGTAATTTTATCCAGCTGAATTTTGTTTTCATTAATTGTAACCGAGTTTCTCTTTCTTTTCACCGCTGCTGCAAGTACTGAACATTGGCGATTCTGTCATAACGGCACCTACATTTTACAGGTTTATTTTTCTTCCCGCATAACAGGGAACTTCACGTACACTGTTAATTTAAGTCCTAATTAAGCGCAAATGTAGGCGAAAGTTATTTGTGCCTCCCTGTGACAGCACACTGTATAATAATTATTACTGTACCAAGCCTTGCAAAATTTTGAAATCAAACTAAGATTTGTTTAGAATTACAGTATGCAATAGCGAAGAACGTCGATTACGACAATGCGAGTAAATATAGGGCGACAATGATTGAACTATACAAAAAAAGGTACATTAGTTACAAAGTACGGCGTGCACACATTCAAAAAATAAGCATCACTACAGATACTCGGATTTAAGTTATGTAACGTTCGCGATATGCCTGTCATCATCGGCGATTATGTGGCGCAGAGGAATAGCGAAATTCTGCATGACCCGCTGAAGTGTCGGAACATCGATGCTGTCGATGACCTCAACAATGGTTTCGGGTTTTTTGGTACGCCTTTTCTTTAATATTGCCCCACAAAAAAGAGTCGCATGTGTTCAGAGAATATCGAGGCCCATGCCAGAGGCCTCTGGGTACCCCAGAGCCATAAAGCGGTCCGCAAAGTGCTCCTCCAGGACATCATACTCCTGCTTCGATGGGGTCGAGCTCCGACTTGCATGAACCACACCTTCTCGAAATTAGGGTCACTTTGGATAATAGGGGTGAAATCATCTTTCAAAACCATCGCGTACCGTTCGTTAGTCACCCTGTCATAAGGAGTATCGCAACGATTATTCCGTGGGTGGACATCGCACACCACACAATCACCCTTTGAGGGTGAAGAGACTTCTCGATCGTGAAATGCGGATTCTCAGTCCCCCAGAAGCGCCATTTATGGTTACTGACAAACCCATCCAAGAGAAAGTGGGCTTCGACGCTAAACCAAACGATACTTGCGCATACTAACTTCAATCTTGCCCCCCGGCCAACCGTACAATTTGAAATCCTAACGCAAACCGTTCAGAAATAATGACGATTTTATTTCATATGGTTCAATAATTGTCATGTTGTATGTTTACTGTGAGTCAGATACCAACGGTGAAATGAGTTATGCCGAGGGAAGGGAAACCGTGAATGACGTACTAGTAAAGCAGAAATTCATGATTTGTAGTCAGGAGGCTTTTACACGAAATGACACGGGGTATTAAAGTGAAATGGAAGTAAAACCAATAATAGAATAAGGCAGTTTAAAAGTAGTTCGCTTGAACGTAATAATGCAGATGATCCAAAATATGGGTAGCGAAATAACCAAAAATGTGAGTTCTGAAATAGAGTCTGTGAGGAGAGAAGTAGGTTTTGTGAATAGTAAAACAGATTCTTATAGATTATTCTTGTCAGGCGGTGGACAAGAAAATTAGCAAAATAGATTCTTCTAATCAGTTACTGGATACGGAAATAGCTGATTTGGGTAAGTCCACTGAGAATAAAATAAAAAATGAAAGAAATTCTTTGAATAAATCAATACGTAAATATTCAGATACTAAAATTTGTGGACAAATAAAGGCGTTGACCGATCATATGAATAGTAAACTTGCAGAACTGGACAATAAATTTAGTAATGATAAGAAGAAAAAAATGGTTCAAATGGCTCTGAGCACTATGGGACTTAACATCTGTGGTGTCATCAGTCCCCTAGAACTTAGAACTACTTAAACCTAACTAACCGAAGGACATGACACACAACCATGCCCAAGGCAGGATTCGAAACTGCGACCGCAGCGGTCACGCGGTTCCAGACTGAAGCGCCTAGAACCGCACGGCCACACCGGCCGGCTATAAGAAGAAGATTGTAAAACTATTTACTAATGAAATGAAAAATATGAAGGGAAACATGGAACAACACAAGGGCAATATTGTAGAGGAAAACAGCGATCATATGGGAAATCAGTTGAAACAAAACCTCGATGGAAAAGTGCGAGAGATCAGTGTCAAGATTAAGGCGAATATAGATCGTAAGATCCAAACCGGCTGTACTGATGTGAATGAGTCTGTAGTTTCTTTGCAAGAACAAATCAGAAACGAAGAGAAAGCGAACGGTAAATGTTAATGATCAGGAAGTAATGGAAATTAGGGACAAAGATGTAGGAGGTTGAAGGGCAGAAACAGACAACATCCACGAGCATGAAAAGAATCTGCATCTTATGTTCAGGAGGAACACGTCAGAATAAAATAAGCAATGTTATCGATAAACTTGACCCAAGAGGCGGGAGCAACGTGATCGTGTTTACGGATAAATGTAGATCACTGACTCTGAAAGAGTTACGAGAAGAGAGTCGGGTGAGAATCATGAGAATATGACTAAATGAAGACGCAGATAGTTGGGCAGTTCGCGCCATAGTGGGTGAGAAATGCTCCACGAGTTTTTAAAACAATTTGAGAACGAATAGTGGTCGTTAGGCACAAAGGAAGCAGTCATAACGGAATTTACTTATGCTCCCCATACCGAGCCGTTAGGGACACCAGTATCAAGAGTTACTGCGAAGATACGTGCAAGAAGGTCGAGCACATTGAAGAACAAATAATTGAAAAGAGTCTGTTGGACACAAGGCGTGACAAATTGCCGCGAATTCTCTGCCGTTACGTTGTTGGTGGCTGTAATAAAATACCCTTTTTGAAGAAAATTGGAGATTTATATGTATTACTCAGTGACTATGAAAATTGTTCCTACAATCACAATAATAATAACCAAAACGGAGTTCAGAACAATCCCAATGATAATCATTACGAAAGCAGAAACCATAAGAATGACAATCGCAATCATAATGATAGCTATCATAGAAAGAAAAGTAATTTTAACGATGACTATTAAGTGAGACCCGAATAAGCATACAGGGAAAGATGAGGCGGACGAAGTTTTGGTCGCTGAAGAGGAGGTCACAATTACCAACCGACGAATCATATTATGGAAAACAGAAGTCCGCAACAGTAGAGGAGCGTACTGCTGCGAATCGCTTTGAGAGGCAGCATTGCCGCAACAGCAGTACGGACGTAAAAGGAAACAAACCAAATAATGTACTAACGCAAGGTGAAGTATACGCAAAGAACACAGAGCATGATCAAAACTGCATGGACGTCGCGCTACGGGTACAGAACGGACCAGAAGTGGTGGCAAGCGAAATCACAAGCGTTTTTGGAATGAATACTTGCGCATGCACAAACAGTACGGCTGCACCGAGTTTAGCATCGATTCCGGCTGCGAACGAGCAGATTATCCCCTTAAATGAAGTTGAAACTGTAGTCGAGGATAGTTGACAGCTAATGCAATTAAGTAAGATGTATGATGGTTTATAAGACTTGAAGAAACGAAGTAATGTACGTTTTACAGGGAAAAATGGTCAAGTTATAAATAATGGTAATGAACAAATGAAACGAAGGGGGCTAGCAATTTGAAGGAAATGTAAAATAAGCTAGATGAGTTTGATGAAATATATGAATATAATGAGGAATGTGAGGTTCGTAATAATGATGTTGTTGTTGATGTCATTCCAGAACTCAACGAAATCAGCAGATTCGAAAGAACAAACAGAAACTCTGTTATGGGGCAAGAGTATGTCAACTGTCATAGCTGAGTGAGCTTAGGGATTTATTATTGGGAGATAAAGGTAATGAATGAATGCGATATTACGTAAGAGGCGTACAGAGGTGTGTAGCAGATGCTTTGTTGAGACTACCATTTCATCTAGGCAGACCGACGAATAAGGGAAGTTCAGGCGGAATGTTCAAAATGATGTATTTTATAGAAGTTGAAAGCAAATGAAGGTAGAAAACATATTTAGGAACACGCGTCGTTATCAGTCTGGGAATGAGTGTTTGAAATTAATGAAAACTGTGTTCGATGTCAGGGATAAGAAAGTATTAGAAGGTGTCCGATGGCGTATTATAACTCCTCAAGAACTGGAATAAGGAAGAGTGGCGAGTACGTTTGTTAACCAAACATGTATATCTGAGTTGATTTATTATTTTCGTTTGTCTTACGGCCACTGTTGGCGAAAAATGTGTGTAGATAAAGTAGCTGAATCAGTAACATTTGTTCATATGGCTAAGAAAGCGACTGAGATAGTGCGAACTTCTTATAGGTGTCAAAAAGTAGAAGTGACGAACACGACTAGTCGTAGTCCAGTGCAAAGAATATAACCAAAGGATTACACAGAGATCTTGACTACGGACATTTACGGTCTGCTACCAAAGACAACCGGAAATTTTCCATACCTATTAGTGGTATTAGATAGTCTTTCCTAATTTGTGAAGCTAAATACTTTAAAAAAAGCCACAGCTATAACAGTAGCCAGTAAATTGCCAAACCACTATTTTGTGTATATTGGAAAACCAATAGCAATCTTACTTCAAAACGGACCTCAGTTTATCAATAAAATGTGGAATGAGGGAATGAAAGAAAAAGGTGCAGAGGTTGTTTACACATCGGCATATAATCCGCAAAATAGCCCGTCAGATTGGGTAGGTATTTCAGGACATAATGCCATAGAACGTGGTGCAAATATGCGTTTGAAATTGAAGAAATAATGAATTCCACTTCACATGAAGTGGCTTTACTCCATTCGAAATGTTGTTACGTAAGAAACCCAAGAGTATTATAGAGGATTTAATAAACTTTCCAGCAAGGCAAGATTTGGACATCTCACGCAAAAAAGAATTGGTGGGAGAAAAGATTAATAGACTTGCTAAGCCACGGATTAATAGACACAATTCAAGTGTGAAACCTGTAAGGGTTAAGGGTGAGGATATTTTGCTCCTGAAAATTCATGAGAAATCCAGTGAAACAGATAATGAGACATACAAAATGCAAGTACATATGTAATCGACCTTTCGAATTGAAAGCGGTCTTCCCCATAATGCTCTCTGTCTGGTCTCTCTTCAGCGCAGTGGAAGATTAGATGTGCGAAGCGTTACAGATTTCAAACACTATTAGAACAGGAAGACTTATACTTGTGCCAGGTGCAAGAAGTGTAAACAGCCATCAAACATGACCTATCATTCAATAAATGAGTTACGAGTATTTATGCTGGAATAGCGATAATGGTAACATGTACCATGTATTTATTTTGTGAGAGCGGTTACGACACGATGATTTTATAAATGTAAGTAGATAGTATTAGGAGGGAGATCTGTAACACAAAATTTTAAATGAATACACAGACAATATAAATTTTTTATTATTTTTGGAAATTTACTATGCATGTGATTTGTGTCAAAAAATGAGCTGAGACGTGTCACTTACGTTACAGGCGAAAATGGTGTAATAACAAACGTGTGGGAAAGAAACAAATAGTGTAATTACATAGCCAAGGACCCACACCGTGTGTGGGAATAAATACAAAGCAGTGTGCCCATGCACGTGCTTGGCATACAGGCACCAAAGTCGAAAGTGTGTGGAGATGGTGCACTACACCGCATAATTTACTTTCTCTCACAGGAAAATGAAATTATATCACAATAGTACCAATGACTGGAGACTGACCTTTTCACTGTCAGCGAAAAATAAGTGTCATAAATAAAATGTAACTGGACATACATAAATCCATTGCTGTGTGACAGAATGTAATACGAGGGTCGCTCACAAAGTAAGTTCCGTTTCGTTATACAAAACAAACGTGTACAGATACAGAAGAATATTTATTATACAAGAAAATACAACTGTTAAACTACTTTTCTACATATTGTGTTGTTGTGGTCTTCAGTCCTAAGACTGGTTTGATGCAGCTCTCCATGCTAATCTACCCTGTGCAAGCTCCTTCATCTCCCAGTACCTACTGCAACCTACATCCTTCTGAATCTGCTTAGTGTATTCATCTCTTGGTCTCCTTCTACGATTTTATCCTCCACGCTGCCCTCCAATGCTAAATTTGTGATCCCTTGATGCCTCAGGACATGTCCTAACCGATCCCTTCTTCTAGTCAAGTTGTGCCACAAACTTGTCTTCTCCCCAATCCTATTCAGTACCTCCTCATTAGTTACGTGATCTACCCACCTAATCTTCAACATTCTTCTGTAGCACCACATTTCGAAAGCTTCTATTCTCTTCTTGTCCAAACTATTTATTGTCCATGTTTCACTTTCACACATGGCTACACTCCATACAAATACTTTCAGAAACGACTTACTGACACTTAAATCTATACTCGAAGTTAATAAATTTCTCTTCTTCAGAAACGCTTTCCTTGTCATTGCCAGTCTACATTTTATATCCTCTCTACTTCGACCATCATCAGTTATTTTGCTCCCCAAATAGCAAAACTCCTTTACTACTTTAAGTGTCCCATTTCCTAATCTAATTCCCTCAGCATCATCCGACTTAATTCTACTACATTCCATTATCCTTGTTTTGGTTTTGTTGATGTTCATCTTATATCCTCCTTTCAAGACACTGTCCATTCCATTCAACTGCTCTTCCAAGTCCTTTGCTGTCTCTGACAGAATTACAGTGTCATCGGCGAACCTCAAAGTTTTTATTTCTTCTCCCTGGATTTTAATACCTACTCCAAATTTTTCTTTTGTTTCCTTTACTGCTTGCTCAATATACAGATTGAATAACATCGGGGAGAGGCTACAACCCTGTCTCACTCCCTTCCCAACCACTGCTTCCCTTTCATGTTCCTCGACTCTTATAACTGCCATTTGGGTTCTGTACAAATTGTAAATAGCCTTTCGCTCCCTGTATTTTACCCCTGCCACCTTTAGAATTTCAAAGAGAGTATTCGAGTCAACATTGTCAAAAGCTTTCTCTAAGTCTACAAATGCTAGAAACGTAGGTTTGCCTTTCCTTAATCTTTCTTCTAAGATAAGTCGTAAGGTCAGTATTGCCTCACGTGTTCCAACATTTCTACGGAATCCAAACTGATCCTCCCCGAGGTCGGCTTCTACTAGTTTTTCCATTCGTCTACATAGTTTCCGAAATTTTGTAGGTACTTGTCATAGCGTGGCACAAGTTTTTGTATACCTTCTTCATATAAGGTTGCCGACTGTGTATACAACCACGTGGTAACACGTTCTTTCAGCTCGTCATCATCGTTGAAGTGTTGGCCACCAAGGACCGATTTTAGGTGTGAGAAGAGATGAAAGTCGCTAGGAGCGAGGTCCGAGCTGTACCGAGGATGATCAAACGCGTCCCACTGAAATTCACGTTTGGTCACATTCGCCGTGTGAGGTCTGGCATTATCGTGGGAGAAAAAAAAAACCTTTTGACCGTAATCCTCGGCCCTTGTTCTGTACTGCGCGGCGCAATTTCTCAATGGTCTCGCAGTAACCATGTGCATTGATTGTTTGGCCTCGTGGTAAGAAATCAATCAGCAAAATGCCTTTTCTGTCCGCAAAAAAAAAAAAAAAAAAAAAAAAAAAAAAAAAAAAAAAAAAAACAAAAAAAAACGGTGCACATGACTTTTCGAGGTGTCAGGATTTAAATAATAATTCATTGAAACCCTCAGCTGCGGACAGGTGTTGTTGATATACCTCAATTGAGATAGCTGTAAATGTGTGCCCCGACCGGGACTCGAACCTAGGATCTCCTGCTTACATGGCAGACGCTCTATTCATGTGAGCCACCGAGGACACATACGAATAGCGCGACTGCAGGGACTTATCCCTACACGCTTCCCGTGAGACCCACATTCCCAACTGTCCAGAATCTACATACGTAACGTTCCCAATAGATGTTTGCCCATCCACTCATTACTCGCGCACACTACGGTGACGATTCCCGTAAGAGTTCGGGCAACCTGTGTGCTCTGGCACAGTCGAAGGTCAATGGCCGGTTAGCCGTTTAACTACATATGAAGATAGTAGCTGTTCTGGAAAGAACAGATACCATTGTTGACCGTGCAGCTTCTCCAGAATAAATGATAATTAATTGAAACCGTCAGCTGCCGACAGTTGTTGTTGATATACCCCGATAGGGGCAGCTGAAAATGTGTGCCCCGATCCGGACTAGAACCCGGGATTTCCTGCTTACATGGCAGACGCTCTATCCATCTTAGCCACCGAGGACACACATGATCAGCGCGACTACAGGGACTTATCCCTTGCATACTTCCCGTGTCAGGATTTGCTTAGGCTTAATCTTCGTTGGGGATGAAGTGTGCCACGATTCCATTTATTGCCGTTTTGGTTCAGGGGTGTTGTACGATGCCCAAGTTTCAGTTCCCATGACTATCCGAGAAAGAAAACCATCGCCTTCTTCAATATAGCATGCCAAAAACTGAAGTGCACTGCCTATCCGCTGTTTTCCGCTGTTTTTGTGTTGTTCAGTAAGAATTTTGGGTATCAAACGTGAACAATGTTTTCGAAATTTCAGTTTTCAGTAACAATTTCATGAATTAGCGATTGTGAGATTTGCGGAACTTCCATAGCAAGGGCACTAGGTGTAAACTTACGGTTGTGCTTAAATTCTCTTCAGTTGTGTGAACCAGTTCACCAGTAACCACAGACGGGCGTCCAATTCTTTCTTCACCGTGCACTCCATCACGTCCTGCATTGAACAGTCTGACCCTTCTTCTAACCATTGAACACTCATAGCATTTTGCCGTAAACCTCTCAGATTTGCTGACGAATTTCCTTTGGTTTAACTTTCTGTGCATTTAGAAAACGAATCACCGATCTGAGTTCATATGCGGCGGCAGTTCCAATTACCGCTGACATTATAAAGAAGCACTACAAAGCAAACGTCGGCAGCAGCGATCTGAAAATGGCGTACATGTCTTCTCCTTGAGTCAGAGTAACTGCCGCGCATGCTTGGAACTGCGAGTGTAGCGCTGCAGCGGATAGAAAGAGAATGTTTAAATAATGATTATTTTACTGAGTGCTATGAGTTGCAAATATACTTGCTATTCTGAGCAGTGAAATTTTACCTACCAACCACAACATAAATGTATGTACATATAAATATTTACTGTACGAGTAAACTAATATGAAAACCAGTTTCCATGTAACTAAGATTTACTGGAATTTTCTTAAATGTACTGCTACTTATGTTGTTTATTATTCCTGCTATACTGGGCATGGTATCCGCATTGTTATTGGTTTGAACGTTTCCTTGTTTATTCAGGCGGGGCAGATGTAACACAACAAATCTGCGGCTGTCAAACTCTTTCCTTGCAGTTTTACTTTTGCATGTATTTTATTACGATATTGTCAGAGAGAATAGTAAACCCGCAGTTGTACTATCGCTGGGCGCGCAGGCAGCTCAGTACAGTGCAGAGGAGAAGGTAGCGGAGTGTTGAGAGACATAGTCTACTCGTCAGGCTGCGACTTTTGCGTTCAGAAATGGTCGTAGCGCAGTGGTGCTAAAGTATGTAACGGCTCGGTGAATGTTTGATTTGGACGGTTGAAATATACGCTGATAAACGGGTACAGTACAATTACTGCAAGAGGATGCTAATTAACATGAAGAATAGTGTGGGCCCAATTGTATTTGTTACAGAGCTATAAGTAGAAGAGCCGGTGTCGCACAGTGTCAACTAACAATGTCTTACATTGCACTGACGAGATCTCAAACCGAAGTACAATCCTACTAATTACTTGGTCAGACTTTTATACGGCTCACCAGAGTCGTAGTTCTTTTTTGTGGTTGAATAATACAGAGTTATTCCAATTTTGGCAATCATTTTTACCTAATTCAAAATAGCTAAGTAAGATCCGTCATGCCATTTATTGATGATCCCAGAAACTCCTAGTGACTGAGAAACTATTATACTGTTTTATGAAACAAATAATAGTAATCAAATGTTTTCGGAGAAAGGCAATGGCAAACCACCCCCGCTAGGACCTTGCCGAGTAGGCGGTGCGGGTCTCCCGCATCGTCCCCTGCGCTCCTCGGAGTTTGGGACCACGTGATCGTCATCAATCAAAAGTTCAATAATTTACAAAACTGCAGAAGTGTTCAAATCTCGTAATCAGTAATTTCAGAGACAGGGCATAGCAAAGTAAAATTCAGTAAAAGATAATTTTTGTTGTGGTTTTTCATGGGAAACTAAGTTCTCATCTTTACGCAACTGCAATCATTCATAAATGTGTGTTAACGTCTTGAGCAAATAATTGTAGTAACAGCACAGAGTGATTAGTAGTACTTGTGACTGAACAGTAATAAAATTTGAAGTTACAAGAAACAAATTCTTCAGACAAATCATATCGCGAAGTCTGCCATTTCCGTACAATCGAAATTTTAACTTTGCGAATTATGTAACTCACAGGAAAGGGATTACTGAATAAAGCTTTATCGTTGCAAAGTTTTCGAGCTAGATGACAGCATTTTGTAATGAATAAACGTAAATAAATTTCTGAGTAAAGTTAAAACAGTAAGCATTACATTGACAGACGTCACGAAATTCTTGCATTTACCTATCTTTTTACTGCCGATGAGACTTTGTTATTCTTTGATTATTACTAGTTGATTTCCATGAGTTGCTGCTTAATTGAAAGATATTTTTTCACAGTGACATATACATTTCTAATTATGCCAGAGCAACATTTACCATTTCTATACTCTTTCCACTTTAAAACAAAACTAAGCTATCTTACAAAAGTTTCTCACAGATGAAAATCCCCACAAAATCTGTACACAGATCAGGCATGAAAACAGGATGAAGGTACACTAAACTGTGAAAAAAAGCGAAAGAGAAACAGTGAACGGTCCATGAACAAAAGGTGCAATAAGAGCAACTAACTACAACAAAAGCATCGTGGGTAAATGGTCACGGTATTAGACCGCGAAACGGACGAGCAGTGATCAGGATTCCCTCGTGCCATCCCCTTTTTTTTTTTATTTGTCTGAACAGTCGGTCACTGAAATGTTTGTTCTCTTTCTGTAGTCTTGGCAGTTGTGATACTATACATTGGCTATAGAATATGAGTTATGCGGTAAGAAAACATTACCATCGCAAGTAAATGTGATGAGTAGTGAGAGCAGGTGAGATACCATACAGACGTCTCACAGAAATGAAAACAACAAATAAACGAGTGTGAAATAACTTACAACAAAGGAATTCAATGCTTCCAGAACGGAATGTAACTTCAAAAATACTATATTTTCTGACACAGCACAGAGAAACTGTGTCATTGTGAAACTGTTGCGTTCATTTCTTGCAGCTAATGTGACAAACTATTATGTTTTCCTCATTTCCTTGGGAGTGATCACATTCACATTCCTGCGAACACCTACATACGGTAAGGAGGCTTATCTCATTCATTTACCAGTCGTATACAAATTAGGGGTGTCGGTGGGAGATTCCTCTCATATGGCACACGTAGTGTCACTTACGCTGTGTATGACACACCAGACGTGTGTTGCGATGGAGGACCCAGTTGACTTACCGCCTTGTCATCAAACGTTTGGGATTCCCATTCGAAAGCCTCTTCCTTTCGGCAGCTAATAGAGTAGTTTTGCAGAATTAACTGTTATTACTGGTCCTTTTCTTATACGTCGCTGTTGCAAACGATGTTACATCACAACGCAGAAACTAATTCGAATAAAGCGGACAGCGGAGCAAAATTGCCGGCCGAAGTGGCCGTGCGGTTAAAGGCGCTGCAGTCTGGAACCGCAAGACCGCTACGGTCGCAGGTTCGATTCCTGCCTCGGGCATGGATGTTTGTGATGTCCTTAGGTTAGTTAGGTTTAAGTAGTTCTAAGTTCTAGGGGACTAATGACCTCAGCAGTTGAGTCCCATAGTGCTCAGAGCCATTTGAACCATTTGCGGAGCAAAAAAAATAGCACGAGGGAGGGATGAACACGGCTCGCCCACTTGAAACTCCAAAACCGGAACCACTTAACCACGACACAATTTCTCTTTCGATGGAACTATTTGTACTTCTTGTTCCTGGACCGTTCACTGTTTCTATTTTGCTTTTATTTCACAGTCCGGTAAACCTTCTTCCCCTTTGCTTGATCTGTGTTCGGCTTTTGACGCGTTGTCGACTGGATCCTCTTACCATTAAATCTGAAGAGAGGGAGGGCGGGGGGGGGGGGGGAGGGCCATGGGGAGTTTACCTTGTCAGTATTAAGAGACATTAATTATAGAGACAGTATTTTTGCTCACATATTGAGCTAACGACTGCTGATTTCCATTGATTCATTAATTAAATGTATAAAATGTTCATAATTTAAATAGCCACTGCGAATTCGCCCATCCTAGTTTTATGTTCATTTACTTTAACTGATTTTTCCTTTATTGACGGCTTTTCTGCAAGTAGTGAGTATTGGCGCGGTTGTAACTGTACCAACATGGAACTGCAGGGTGTGGTTATAAAAGAAATAATTGAAAATTCAAAGAGGCCTATTCAGGATACAGAGCTTAGGGCCCTCGATACCAGATCGCATTTAGCGATATTCATTTTCATTACTTTCCCATTCATTTGCATTACCTTATTAATGAGTACTGACTCCTCAGGAAGGATTTTCTGCAGTACTTAGACCAGCCAAATCAGCCAGCTGCAAAGCGTAGATAAGGAAGAGCGTGGGAGACTCGCTTTTATCATACATTCCTCAGGATTCATTTCCGAGCTTTAGCTTTTGATTGCGGTGAGAAAATACTATCGACTGGTGTGGGATAATTTGTTTTGCAAACATTTTTGTCAGCAGACAATAAAGGTAAAATAACTGACTTTTTCAGTAGTAATAATATAGCAAGCGCGAAATACACATACGTTTTCTTTTCAGTTTGCATTCCATTATATGTACACAACTATGTTGAATTTTGTGGTAGTACCATTAGCTGATTACGGCATTGATGAGCGTTTATTTCAGAAGGGTGTAATAATACATGCGTTCAATGAATCGGAAAATCTGAAAGGATTAATGTAATCATTGTTGTTGTTGTGGTATTAAGTCCAGAGACTGGTTTGATGTAGCTCTCCGTGTTACCCTATGCTGTGCAAACTTCTTCATCTCGAAATACCTACTGGAACCTACATTCTACTCAATCAGCTTAGTGTATTCTTCTCTTGGTCTACCTCTGCGATTTTTACCATCCACGCTGCCCTACAATACTAAATTGGTGATCCCTTGGTGCCTCTGAACATCTGCTACCAACCAATCCCACCTTCTAGTCAAGTAGTGCCGCAAATTCGTCTTCTCTCCAATTCTATTCAGCCTCCTCATTAATTACGTTATCTATCCATCTAATCTTCAGCATTATTCTGCAGCACCACATTTCGAAAGGATCTATTCTCTTCTTTTCGAAACTAATTATCGTCCATGTTTCACTTCCATAAATGGCTACACTCCGCACAAATACTTTCAGAAAAGACTTCCTGACACTTAAATCTATACTCGATGTTAAAAAGTTTCTCTTCTTCTGAAACGCTTTCCTTGCCATTGCCAACTACACTTTTTATCCTCTCTACTTCGACCATCATTAGTTACTTTGTTCCCCAAATAGCAAAACTCATCTGCTACTTTAAGTGTCTCATTTTCTAATCTAATTCCCTCAGCATCACCTAATTCAATTTGACTACATTCCATTATTCTCGTTTTGGTTTTGTTGATGTTCATCTTATATCCTCCTTTCAAGATACTCCATTCCGTTCAGCTGCTCTTCCAGGTCCTTTGCTGTCTCTTGACAGGATTACCATGGGATCGGCAAATCTCAAAGATTTAATTTCTTCTCCATGGATTTTAGTTATTACTCGAGATTTTTCCTTTGTTTCCTTTACTGCTTGCTAAATATACAGATTGAATAACATCACGGATAGGCTACAACCCTGTTTCACTCCATTTCCAACCACTGCTTCCCTTTCATGCCCATCGACTCTTATAACTGCCATACGGTTTCTGAGGGAAATTGTGAACAGCGTTTTTCCCCCTTTATTTGACACCTGCCAACTTCAGAATTTGAAAGAGCATATTCCAGTCAACATTGTCAAATGCTTTCTCTAAGTCTACAAATGCTAGGAACGTAGGTTTGCCTTTCCTTAATCTTTCTTCTAAGATAAGTCGTAGGATCGGCATTGCCTCACGTGTTCCAATATTTCTACGGAATCCAAACTGATTCTCCCCAAGGTCGGCGTCTACCTGCATTCCCATTCGTCTGTATAATAATTAGGCTGTGAAATTGTGGGAAGTTAGTGAGATTCGGGAAACGAGCTATGCAGCGAATACGTACAAGATGCCTATGTTGAAAAGTACAGCCAAGCGTGTTTCAGTATAAAAGACAGATGCTGCGAGAGACGTGGTGCACCAATGGGGATACGTAACTGGACTCGTCAGTTGGCAGGAAACCTAGAATAAGATTACAATGAAATGAACACCCATTGCTGCGTACAGGCGTTGACAGATGAAAATGTGTGCCCCGACCGGGACTCGAACCCGGGATCTCCTGCTTACATGGCAGACCCTCTATCCATGTTTTTTTTTTTTTTTTTTTTTTTTAAATCTCATTTTGTTCGTTTTCGTTCGTTGTATCTGCTCTAGGCGAACGTCGAAAGATACCCGTTTTTTTGGTTCCTTGTTGATCCATTAACTCAGTTCTTTTTATTACAGAGGGCAGCTGGCCCTCTGACCGAACACGCTGAGCTACCGTGCCGGCAATGAGCCACCGAGGACACAGACGATAGCGCGACTGCAGGGATTTATCTCTGGCATGCCTCCCACGAAACCACATTCTCAATGTATTGTCCCGCACTACATTCGTAGTACCCCCGCCCATTATACTCATTACTCGCGGCGCGTTGCCGATTCCCGTAAAGAGTTCGGGCACTGTTTGTGCATTCGCACAGAAGAAGAAGATCATCAAGTGGCCGGTGGGCCTTAACTATATATATACTAAGATGGTATACTAAGATACCATCTTGGTATATACCTAGAATAAGTATTAAGAAGAGAGGATACTGCTGCACTAACAAAGTAACATTCCTAAGTGTCAACAGGCGGCAGAATATGCAATAAGCAATGCTTACGTTTTTCAATTTTAAGGGGTAAAACACCCCTAAAGGTAATTTGGCATTTTAGGTTTAGAGGGAATATCTTCGAAATGTTGATATATAAAATATGTTTCTCACATAAAAGCTTTTATATAATGTTCTTGAAAACTGTTTACTTAATTCCTGTAAAAAATTGAAATTTTGCAAAATACCCTACCACCATTAATTAATTAATTAATTTACGAAAATAAAAATTTTGTTACAAATTAATGTAAAGAAAATCTGAAGCCACATACATCAATGTATAACAAAGTTAGTATCTGGAGTACCATTTTGGAAAATACACAGTGTGCCGTCGGAGTATTTCCAACGTACCTAATTAAAATCTTTAGACATTCATTACTACTACAATTATTAAGCTTACATTAATTTTATGTTTTAAACTGTAGTTTTACGTTTTCTATTCGTTGTTTTGATTTAATTCACCGTCTCACATGCTTGTGTTGTGTTAACTGAGAATAATAAGTAAATCATCATTATAGAAAATAATTACAATAACGGACATCTGTAAGGAAGTAGTAGCCTTTCCCCGATGTTATTCAATCTGTATATTGAGCAAGAAATTTTCTTCGTGTAATATGCAAGGTATATTGATAGTAACCGGGCTAAATATCTCACGAAATAAGCATCAAACGAAAAAACCTACAAAGAACGAAACTCGTCTAGCTTGAAGGGGGAAACCAGATAGCGCCATGGTAGGCCCGCTAGATGCCGCTGCCATAGGTCAAAGGAATATCAACTGCGTTTTTTTTTAATAGGAAACCCTATTTTTTGTTACATATTCGTGTAATACGTAAAGAAATATGAATGTTTTAGTTGGACCACATTTTCCCTTTTTGATAGAGGGCGCTGTATTAGTCACAAACGTATAAGTACGTGGTATCACCTAACATTCCGCCAGTGCGGACGGTATTTGCTTCGTGATACATTACCCGTGTTAAAATGGACCGTTTACCAATTGCGGAAAAGGTCGATATCGTGTTGATATATAACTATTGTGATCAAAATGCCCAACGGGCGTGTGCTATGTATGCTGCTCGGTATCCTGGACGACATCATCCAAGTGTCCGGACCGTTCGCCAGATAATTACGTTATTTAAGGAAGCAGGAAGTGTTCAGCCACAAGTGAAACGTCAACCACGACCTGCAACAAATGATGATGCCCAAGTAGGTGTTTTAGCTGCTGTCGCGGCTAATCTGCACATCCGTAGCAAAAAAACTGCACGAGAATCGGGAATCTCGAAAACATCGGTGTTGAGGATGCTACATCAACATCGACTGCACCCGTACCATATTTCTATGCACCAATAACTGCATTGCGACGATTTCAAACGTGGTGTATAGTTCTACCACCGGGCACAAGAGAAATTGCGGGACGATGACAGAATTTTTGCACGCGTTCTATTTAGCGACAAAGCGTCTTTCACCAAAAGCGGTAACGTAAACTGGCATAATATGCACTATTCGGCAACGGAAAATCCACGATGGCTGCGACAAGTGGAACATCAGCAGCCTTGGCGGGTTAATGTATGGTGTGGCATGATGAAAAATGGGCCCCCATTTTATCGATGGCAATCTAAATGGTGCAATGTATGCTGATTTCCTATGTAATGTTCTACCGATGTTACTGCAAGATATTTCACTGCAGTCTGGAACCGCAAGACCACTACGGTCGCAGGTTCGAATCCTGCCTCGGGCATGGATGTTTGTGATGTCCTTAGGTTAGTTAGGTTTAACTAGTTCTAAGTTCTAGGGGACTAATGACCTTAGCAGTTGAGTCCCATAGTGCTCAGAGCCATTTGAACCATTTCACTGCATGACAGAATGGCGATGTACTTACAACATGATGGATGTTCGGCACATAGCTCGCGTGCGGTTAAAGCGGTATGGAATAGCATGTTTCATGACAGGTGGATTGGTCGTCGAAGCACCATACCATGGCCCGCACGTTCACCGGATCTGACGTCCTCGGATTTCTTTCTGTGGGGAAAGTTGAAGAATATTTTCAATCGTGATCCACTGACAACGCCTGACAACATGCGTCAGCGCATTGTCAGTGCATGTGTGAACATTACGGAGGGAGAGCTACTCGCTGTTGAGAGGAATGTCTTTACACGTATTGCCAAATACATTGATGTTGACGGACATCATTTTGAGCATTTATAGCATTGCATTGCATTAATGTAGTATTTACAGGTAATGACGCTGTAAAAGCATGCGTTCTCAGAAATTATAAGTTCACAAAGGTGCATGTATCACATTGGAACAAACGAAATAAAATGTTCAAACGAACCTACGTTCTCTATTTTAATTTAAAAAACCTTCCTGTTGCCAACTTTTCGTCTAAAATTGTAAGCCATATGTTTGTGACTATTACAGTGCCATCTATCAAAAAGCGAAAAATGTGATCCAACTAAAACATTCATATTTTCTTACATACTACACGAATATGTAATAAAAATTGGGGTTCCTATTTAAAAAACGCAGTTGATATCCGTTTGAACTATGGCAGCGCCATCTAGCGGGCCAACCATAGCGCCTTCTGGTTTCCCCCTTCAAGCTAGACAAGTTTCGTTCTTTGTAGTGTTTTCGTTTGTCACTTATTTCGTGAGATATTTGTCCCGGTCACGATCAATGGACCACCCTGTATATATATGACGGAGAAGACAATATGAAACATAGTTTAGCAGGGTCTCAAATTGTCACAGGTAATCCTCTAAATACCCCGATTTGTATCGGGAGAATTTCAGTACGTTTGTAAGTTTAGGTGAAGAGAACTGGTAATGCAGTAGTGACACCAGCTTGATTATACTGTTTCTTAAGTGGGGTTTGACATCATAATCATTCAAAAGAAGTAGATCTGAAAACATTCTCACAAAGTTCTTCAAAGATCGAGAGCTGTATACGTTCCACCTGTGCCGCGAAGCCCTTTGAGATCACCGGATGAACAGATGCCTTCTCATCAGGTATGATGCTCTAAGCGGCTCTTTCCCACTGACCACCGCAAGAATCTAACAGTAGCATAGATTTTTTTCCCTCACTGGGAAGGTAAACCTCTTTCAAATATCTTTTGGCCTAGTCAGATTTTGTTGGTCAGATTCCAATGCTGTCACATGCGCATTCAGGACTTCAAAAGAATATTCTCGAATTCTCGGTCCAAACTCACCACTGTCTGCTTTTAAAACTACGAAGAGGTGGGGGGTCAGCGTGGAAAAAACTATTTTCAATGTCGTAACCGGTTATCCCCAAAAAGCTTTATGGCATAGGTAGAGCCGTGGAATGTGTACGGCTTTCGATGTTGGAAGAACTTCGAGAGAAAATTTTCAGATGAAGTTCTGTTGAATGACTATGAGGTAAATCTCCATTTCGGAAAA